>NC_057862.1:329788185-330498185 GCF_019393635.1 Dromiciops gliroides | reverse complement strand
CAAATTTGAGAGAATCATCAGGAGAGAAACATAAACAGAAAATCATGTGTAGAAGATGCCTAGGAGCATATGAAGATCTTTAACATCTGGGTCAAGGTCAATGGAGTTTTCAAAGTTGTGGATCCAGCCCTATCACAATGGGGAAGACAAGGATGGAACACAGCCACATCGCTTCCCTACTCAATAAACTCTATGGCTCCCTATTACCTCTGGGGCCAAATACAAATGCTTCTATTTGGAATATAAGGCCTTTTACTACCTAGGTCCAATCTGCCTTTCCATTTTTGTTACATGTTCCTAGCCTCATGAACTCTTTTGTCTAGCCAAATTTGCCTTCTCATTTTCCTTCCACATGATACTCTTTCAACTATATGCCTTTGCAAGGAAACTGTTTCCTGTATCTGGAATGTGCCCCCTAACTCACCTCTGCCTCTTACTGGTTTTCTTCAAGGCTCAACTCAAGCACTACCTTCTGCAAGAGGCCTTTCTTGAGTACCCTCATCCCTCCACCAGCTACTAGGGCATTCCTCTCTTCCTAATTATCTTGTATTATTTGGTATAGATCCTAAATTTATTAATCTATGTATGATGTAAACTCCCAGAGGGAAGCTCCCAGCTTGGAAGCCCTCTTCATAGGTATGCACCAGCCCTTCCTAAGTATCATGGTCCTTTCTGAAGATCTCCCTGTGCCACTAAAAAGTAAAATGATTCACCCATGGTCACATAGCCGGTGCATGTCAGAGTTTATTTACAAACCTAGGTCTTCCTGATTCCAAGGCTGGATCTCTGTCCAATACACCATGGTTACTCAGACATCATTATCTCCATTGTATGGATGAAAAAGGGGAAGTGATTTGTCCAAGATTGTACAGTTAATTACTGACAGAAATGATATAATAAACTAGGCCCACCTAGTACATTTTGGTACCTTTATGCTAGTTTCTGTGGCTGGATAGGAATCTACATTCATTGTTGACTGAATGGCTGTGTTTGGGGCAAAGGAATGATGGAAATTGACCTCTCTTCTCTTACCAGGATGTCCCAACCTGGAAAATATTGCCCCTATATTAAGGAACATCACCTTAGCTTTGCCCAGAAGAGGTTAAAAAGGACAGACTGTGTTTTAAGACCAATTATTTATATTCTTCTTCCCCACCCCTGCTGCTGCCATGATGTAGATGAGAACTAGCTGGGGTTATTTAATGACATGTCTTATTATATTTTACACAATGAATTTGACTGAGGCCCCAATATTCATTCATAATCAATTTGGCTCCCCAAATTATTTGCAATAGCAAAAATGATCTCTAATCAACCACTTTAAGATACTATTTAAGCCTTTAATTTGGAGGGCATGAGTGGTCTGCCCAAATGAGCCATTCATTTTGAGCTCCATTTCTCTTACCACTTGAGACACTAAATGGTAGGTACCAAAGGCAAAAGGAGCCCCTAGAGATGTCTTTTGAACAAGTCTCTCTTCTAAGTCAGGGAGTCGCGGAGTTCTCCGTTCTAATTAGCTTGCAGCACAGCTTCAAGAGGGTAAGAGCATGTGTGTCAAATTCTGATCTGATTTTCTTTTCAGAATAGTGCTTATGATAGGGTCTGGGATTCGGATGTAGGGTCTACACCCACTTCGAGGGCTCAGGAAATGTGTTGGGAGATTCAGCCTATTTTAACCACTCACACTTCCCTCCTTCTTGGCATTGGAGTAGAGATAATGCTAAACCACTTCATTTTGCTGCTTTTTAGTGGTTAACTTAGACTTACTCCCAGAGACTCCAAAGTACTTCACCATGGATTATATTGACACCTGAGTTCAGTGTCCTTTTGTTTTTCCCCTCAGAACTCCCTTTTCCTCTGCAGAGGTGAGTTGGGGCCCAGCACTAGGCCAATCAGATGTATCAAATACCTATGCCAACAGAAGGGGCAATGCTCAGAACCCCAAATTCAAGAACCCAAATCCACATGGTCTCTCCAGCCAGCTAGCAGTTAGGTATAATCTCTATTGCTCATCCTAGAACCTACTCCTTTTGGAACCCATGGCTCAAACCTTACTCTGGAGGAATAGGTTCCAAGGGTCCATGGTTGAGTCCTTCCTCGCACTCACTCTGAACACAGAATCCATACTTCACTGCCCCTAGCCTGTCTCATAAACTTCTTAATACTCAGAGCCCATTGTTTGCATTTATGCAATGACTGTTCCATGGTGTGTTCTCTGTATCTCTGTTTCTGTCTCTCTTGTTCTATTTCATTCATTCAATAACCACCAGCTCAAAAATCATGTCCTGTGCTGAACCCTGGCAGGTAGGTGTTGCAGTGGATAAAGTACTGGGCTTAGAGTCTTCCTGAGTTCAAATCTGGTCTCAGACACTTACTAGCTGTGTGACCCTGGGTAAGTCACCTAACACTGTTTGCCTCAGTTTCCTCTCCTGTAAAATGAGCTGGGGAAGGAAATGGTAAACCACTCCAGTATTTTTGCCAAGAAAACCCCAAAAGGGGTCACAAAGACTCTGACCGAAAAATGACTAAACAACAACACACTAAGAGTTTCCTAATGTCCCCATTGCTAATGGATCTAAATTATTTTGTATAGCTTTGTATTTATTTATTTGTGCATATGTTGTTTTCCCCAAATTGAATGTGAGCTCTTTGAGAGCAGGAACTGCTTTATTCTTGTCCTTATATTCTTTAGCATGGAGCACAGTGCATTATGCATCTCATTAGCCCCCATGTATTCAATTATCACCTATATGCACATGATTCTCAAATCTATTTGTTTAGTCCTAACCTCTTTCCTGACCTCTAGTCTCCCATCTTCAACTACCTATTGAACATCTCAGACTGGATGTCCTGGAGAAATCTTAAATATGTCCCAAATTAACTCTTTATCTTTACCTCCCCAATCCTTCCACACACTTCCAAACTTTCTTACTAACCGCTGAGGGTACCACCACCCTCCCAATCACTTATGCTTGCAACCTGGATAAATTTTCGACTCTATTCTCTTACCCCACATATGTAGTCAGTCACCTATTTCTATTGTTTCTACCTTCATAACATCCCTTGTTCATGTCCCTTTTTGTCCTCTGATATTGCCACTTCCCTGGTGCAGGTGCTCATGCTTGGACTATTGCAATAGCCACTGCTTGCTTGGTCTCTATGCCTCAAGTCTCTTCCCATTGTAGTCCATTCTCCTCTAAGCTGTCAAACTAATTTTCCTAAAGCGCACATCTGGCCAAATCACCATCTGCCTCCCTCACCCCTCTATTCCCTTCCCCACCATTTCCTACTCAGTAAACTCCAGTGGCTCCCTATTACCCACAGGATCGAATGTAAAATCCTCCATTTGGCCTTTAAAGCCCTTCACAACCTGGCCTTTTGTTTTAGTTTTTGCCTTTCTTTGTAGCCCCAGTGTTTAGCCTAGTGCTTTGTATACAAGCAAGCTCTTAGTAAATACTTGTTGACTTCATTTGACTTCATTTGACTTAGAACATACCTGTAGTTGGTGCTTTATAAAATTTGTTGATTGAATGAATGACTGAATGACTCACTCCATTATCTGTCACAAACAACTCCAAGGGTCGTGGCATTCAACTGACAATAATCACCAACATCAAAAGAATGTCTTGAGTCTCTTTTATGTAATTAACAATTGTAGAATATTAATGATCCTGTAGTGTTCCAAATACCTGGTTTTATTGTAATAAAAGTTCTGGCAGAAGATTGGGCTGGGGAAGAGTTTTAAGAAGGGCAGACTGAGTCTTGGTAATGTTCTGAGAAATTTGATTATCGATGCACTATGAACTGTGGAAAGGTCATTAGCTCAAGTTATTTATTTCACCATTCTGGAATTCTAACCTTGAATAACAACCCCCTATAAAAATGTCTATAAGCTCAATGGCAACAGCCTAGTTAAACCAGTTAGGAAGGAGGCACAAGTCAAGATCCACCTTTAACAACAAGTTCATTTTTCAGTGGTATCATTTTCTTGCTGCTTGGGATTTGTCCTGATAAAAGGGCCCCTAGCCAAGCCAGCACACTCCTCAGCAGTGGTAGGCAGATGATATCACTATCTTGTCCAAGGTCAGCTCTCTTTTATGAGGAGCAGAAATCAGGAGGCAGGAGAAGGTTAAGCACTTGGCGGGGGTGGGGTGGGGGGGGCAGGTCATAGTCTTCTTTCAGCCATTCATGAGGGCATTTCCAGAGCAACAGCAGCAAAGAGACTTACAAGGCAGAAATTCAAACAACAAGCTGAATGACCAACAGCTGTCCCCAGATGTTCCCCCTCTCTAGTTATATAAGCACTATGTACCCCATTGGGGTTGCCCAACATGCACATACAGAGTCCCTCTTCTGTTAGTTAATCAGTTGCTTTCAACAGCTCTTTAATCCTTCTGTCATTTGCTCTGTATACAATGCATATGGTGTAACTATATGGCTTGCATGTGTGTACATGCACATGGGGAGGACATTTCATGAAGGTATCAAATACATAATCCAGACCTCCACTGCAAGATCCCCCCTAAATCTAGAGCATATGCAATGGATCAGTCCCTATAACCTAGTGAGAACAAGGGGTTGACATGGAAGTGGTTACTCCATCTCACTCAAATTGACATTGTCTCCCACCCAGCCTTGCAAGACTTTGAAAATATTTGGCTGTTGGTTAAACAAATGGTCTCATGGTTGCACAGCACTTTTGTCTTGCTGTGAATGCCCGGCTGCTTCAGGTTTTGGTCAAAAAGGTAGCTTAGTCAAACATGTTAGCTCCTTAGCCCAAACAGATAACAAGCTTCTCCCTTTCTGTGGAATTTATCATAGGCCACTGGGCTGAGCTATCACCATGGGAACATCTGGCTCTCTTTCCTGAATAATGTTGCCAGCCATAAGTCAGACTGGTCATCTGAAGGGTCCAGTGTTTGGACATTCCATGACTTTTTTTATAAGAAGAGTAGGAAATCAATGAAGTAGCTTTTTGGTGTTTGGTTTTTGTTTTTTAGCATCTACTACCTATGCAATGCACTGGTGGTAGGAGATAGTGAGGGTAGTCATCCTCATGATGATGACGATCATCATCATCAACATACAAGGCAAGGAGCTCATACACTAACTCAGGAGACCAAATTAACATGCCGTAGCCAACCACAAGGGCTACCTGCTGGAGACTGACTGTAGGAAAGCTCCACCAGGCTAGGGGAGGGAGCCAATCAGGCATGCATAGGAAACCTTCTCTCAGGCTGCAGTCTTACTTCAGAACCTACCAGTATCTCATCTTTTCAAAAGTTGTGCATCCAGGCCTCTGGATGTGGGGCAAACATAACTGTTCACACCATTTAGATGCAAGGAATAACCTGTTACAATACTTCTTATAAGATAAAGGACCATCAGACCTTACCACCTTCCCTTCCACCAGGCCCTAAAGACTTACTGGGTCTTCGAATCTGCCCTGGCACTGTAACTTCCACACCACCAGATATTGTTGTCTGCCCTATGGCCATACCCCAAGGACTCCTGCGCTTTGTCATTTGCAATGCTATTGCTCATCATACCACTTTTACCTGGAGGTAAAAGATGTTAGGTCCTTCAAATAGACTTTCTTATTTTTCTATTCTTATTCTCAGAACTTAGCACAGTGTTTGACACATAATAAGCACTTAGATTTTTGTTTTCTTTTCTTTTTTGAGACTGGGTTTCTCTATCTTGCCTGGGCTTGAAGTGCAGTGACTATTAATAGGTCCAACCCCACCACTGATTGGCATTGGAACTTTCACCCACTAGGCTATGTCATCCCTCCTTAAGCATCCTGGTGACCCTCCAATCCTAGGGGCTTAACTGTATTGGTGCCAGACTTAGCATATACATTCAGTTAGCTTTAGCTAACTCTGAACATCCACTAGTTATTCACCAACTTCAGCCTCTTCAGTAGAAGGGGTCATAGATGTGTGCCAACATGCCCAGCTACAGCCAACAGATAGTAAATGCTTCTTTACTCTATTCCATTACAATCCATGAAGCAAAGTCCCGATTTTCAGGCTGTGGGAGTTTGGTATCAGGAGACATAAGGTCAAGTTTGATAAAAAACATCATGAAACTTAGGACTTCATGGATGCTTGTAAGTTTTAAGTGGGGTCCTGTGTTCCTCAACATCCAATTCCACACCCACCCCCCATTCATCTAAAGTTATACCAACTAAATCCCTGCTGCACACATTCGCCTCTGAGTAGACCACAACAGGCAGGCTCAATCATACCCTCATCAGCTGGAATTTCCAACTTGCCACCTCTTTCTTTGTTAAACTCAGTGGAATTTACTGCGTGGAAGCCCAGGCAGGTCAGTGTGGACTGGAACAATTCATGGTAGAATCATAGGCTCATAGGTTTAGACTAATATGAGCCCTCACAGGCCATCTATGCATTCCAACTCTGTGATTTTATAGATGAAGAAACTGGAGTCCAGAGAGGTGAAGATAGCAGAGGTAGTCAATGGGGCTTGAACCGGCTGCAAAGGGTGGGCAGTGAACAATGAGTGAGATTTCTTCCAATAGAAGACAAGAGAGGAAAAGGGCATATATTCTAGACAGAGCAAATAGTGTCTTCCCATTACACGTTAGAACTCTTATGCCACTTTGTTCAAGAGAAAGAGATGTCAAGACTGGTAGCTCTTGAATCCACTCACCCTGATCCAGGAAGAGTTAGCTGCATTCAAGTGAGGAGAGGTCACTACAAGGACCAGGAGGCATGATGGAGAATATTACCTGCTAAGGAACTTTGACCTTCTCCCAAATCCATAGGAATCCATCTTTTCTGCCATGAGTTCCAAAATCCTTTTTCCTAAACTTTATGGCTCTTTGTTTAGTGAGTCAACATCAACATAGCACCCATTTGCCTGCTCGAAGAGGAGAAGCAGTGGGCAACAAAATAAATTCAGCTGTCCATGTCCTAGAGCATGGGTCCAGATTAATCTTATATCTGGATGGGCTTCAGGGGTTTAGATTGTTTTTCTCGAAAATGCTTTGTATATGTATTTTTCTTTATTATGCATTGTGTTCTTGTTCTTGAAACGATACATTATAAATTCACATTGCTCAACTTCAACTAGGCTGTCACTTTAGATTGTCCTACTTTTATTCACCCCTAATTGATTCCCTGTCTCATTCCTCACTGAAGCTATTCCAGATGTTCTCTTCTCTCCTCAAGCCTTCCAGATATCCCTTTCCTGCTTCTCTCTCAGCTGATCATCTTGCCTCTACCTTAACTGAGAAAATCGAGATCATTCAACTGTTAATTCCTTCTCTTTATCTCAAAATTCCTTGACATCATTCCCACTTTCTCCTTTCCTTCAGTTTCTAGCAATGCAATGGCCCTTCTCTAATCTTTAACCTCACCTCCCTTTACTGGTTCCTTTCCTGCTGTCTTCACCAATGCCCGAGTTTCCCTCATCCTTAAAAAAAACAAAGCCAAAACCCTGCATTAAGCCATTCTATCCTCTTAAGTTACCATCCTATCTCTAACCTCCCATTCTCAGCCAAACAAAAAAATACTATCTATACTTTATACCTTGGCTTTGTAGGGACCAAATTTAATATGTGGAGAGGTAATCGAGTGGCTCACCATAATATTGGGGTTCAGAAAATAATGAGGGACCTCTAGGTCCAAAACTTACTCCCCTCCGAACTGCCTTTTTAGTTATTTCTCCCAGGCCAATAAGAAAGGAGCTTAACAGCCTCTTTTCCACAATCGAATCAGGTTTTATTAATGTGAATAAAATACACAGCAAAGGTGAAATTAATAAAGTCAAGGACAAGGAAATAGGGAAATAGGGAAATAGGAAAATAGATAATCTCCCTGGCTCTAACAAAACCTGTACAACCCTCAAACTCGCTTCCAGCTCAGCTAATTCAAAAGGCTTGATTTAACTCACCACCAGGGGTCCATAGTTTCTATGGGAGTCAGCCGTCAGTCTCTAGTCAGCTCCAAAGCCAGAGGGAGAGAAAGTTCAAGAGTCTCTTACTTCTTGTTGGGGTCCTCTTTTCTACCTTTTCTCCCTCCTCTAAAAGGGAGGTCCTTCAGGTAGTTGTGGCTGAGACTGGTTCTCTGTTGATCACACAGTCCACAGCCTCTGAGGACACTTCTTCTCAGGCTTGGCAAAATTTAGACTAAGCTCTGACAGGGCAGGCCAGGTGTGGCTCAAGATCTAATCACCTTAAGTGGGTACTTAGTAGTTATTCATTCATACCCAATTCAAACACTACTAAGTCAATAAAGTCGGATCCCCGGGCGTCTACCAAATTCCATTATTTCACCACAGCTTCTTTTCCTCTCAATCCTCAACCCTTTGAAATCTAGCTTCCAACCTCCTCACCTAACTGAAACTACCACTGATCTCCTAATTGCCAATTCTGATGGTCTTTTTTATAGTCCTGATCCTTCTCAACCTATCTGTTACATTTTACTTCACCAATCACTTTCCCCTCCTAGATGTTTTTTCCTCTCTTTGGTGTTTTTGTTTTGTTTTGTTTTGTTTTGTTTTGTTTTGTTTTGTTTGTAACACTTTTCTCTCCTGGTTCTCCTTCTACCTGTTTAATTGCTCCTTTTCTAATTGTCCCTCCCATTCTTTCACCAGAACTTTGGTCCCATATCAAGAGCTGATTATTGGACATTTTGTTTCATACTGGATGTTCCAGAAATATCTCAAACTCAACATGTGCAAAAGAGAACTGATCATTCTCTACCCCCCCCCAGATCCACCCCTCTTCCAAACTTCCCTATTTCTGTTAAAAAACATCATTTTATTCTAGTCCCTCAGATTTATTAACTAAAGCATTGTATCAGACTCCTCACTCTGCCTCACCCCACTTATCCAACCAGTTGCCAAATCTTACTGTTTCTCCCTCTACAATATCTCTCACATCCAATCTTATATCTTTGCTCACAGAGTTGGTAACTAAGGTGGTACCTTAGTTCTGGCTCTCTTGCTTAGATTATTGCAATAGTGTCCTAATTCGTCTTCATCACTTGTGTCTCCCCACTCTAATCTACCCTTCACACTGCTGCCCAAGTGATTTTCTTTAACTATAGATCTAACCATGTCACTCCCCAACTCAGCCAACTCTGATGGTTCCTGATTGCCTTTAGGATAAAATAAGAATATTTCTGTTTAGTTTTTAAAGCCCTTCACAATCTGACCCCTTTTTCCTATTTGGTCTGCTTACACACTTTCATTCTGTGGTCCAGTTTACTGGCTTAGTTACTGTTCCACACATATGACATTCTCTCCCAGAACTGTGCTTTTGTGCCAACCATCCTTACATGACTACAATTCATCCTTTTCTCACCTACACCTCACAGAACCCCTCTCTTCTTTTAGGATACATTACCTTTGAAACAAAGGTTTTCCTGATCTCCCTAACTACTAGTGCCTTCTCTCAAACTGTCTTGTATTTAACTACTTTGTAGTTATTCTCTTTATACTTGCTTTTGTATAATTATATATATATATATATATATATATATTTTTGCTCTCCCCCCTGCACCCCATTAGAATGTAAGCTCATTATGAGTAGAAATTTTTCATTAGTTGTCCTTATATCTCCACTGTCTAATACAGTGCCTGACACATAGAGGATGCATTACAAATGCTTCCTGAATGATTATTAGTAAGTACTGCTTATTACTTTTGGATTTCTCTACCATGTCCCAAGAGCCTCATCACTGGGAAGTCTCGTCATCTTTTTTTTTAAATCATAAAAGTATTTCATTATTTTCCAGTTACATGTGTTCTCCCTCCCTTCCTTCCCTACCCCCTCCCCAAGACAAGAAGTCTCGTCATTCCGAAAGATGGAATCAGCCTTGGCACTTCAACCTCATTGGCACCCTTTGCCCCTCTGATTGGAGGGCAGTCATGAACTCCAAAACTTCTAACTATGGAGAGGGTCCAACACCATCACCTCCTTATTTCCTTCCTGGCTTCACCATTCTCCTGCCCACATTACCTCTTGTTTTTAAGCTTTCTTTTTGAATATTACCTTCCCCTATAATATTATAGATTTCCTGAGGACAGAGACTGGCTTTCTTTTTCATATTTGCATGCTTAGTACTTAGCGTAGTACCTGATACATAGTAGGTGCTTTATAAATATTTATTGACTGACTAACTAATTCTCTACTAAAAGTTACAACTGATTTTATGCAGCACTAAATTACAAATGTCTAATTCCATAGAAGAGGCAGCTAGGTGGTTCAGAAGATAGAGAGCTAGACCAGGAGTCAGGAAGACCTGAGTTCAAATATGACCTCTGACTCTAACAAGATATGTTACCCTTGGCAAATCACTTAACCTCTGTTTGCCTTAATCCACTAGAGAAGGAAATGGCAAACCACTTTAGTACCTTTGCCAAGAAAACCCCATGGAGAGTATTCGTATGCTATGGTCCATGGGATCATGAAGAGTCAAACACAGCTGAATACCTGAAAAACAATAATGACAATTCCATGGAAAAAACCAGCTTCACTGCTAAAAAGTCTCTCTACTATCACTCTCTGAGATACAGCAAGCTCAAAGGAGGAAAATGAGGTTTCATCAGTAGGTGTGGCCTGAGAGCTCATTGTCATTGGGCAAATCCACAAATCCATGCCCTTTTCAGTACGTCAGCAACACCCTGTAAAAAGAGGCAAAGCCAAGGGACAGAAGGTAACAGTTTCTCTTGCTATCTGGAGAGAGCCCAGTTCTCAATCAGCACTTTTGTTTTGTTTTTTGTTTTTTGTTTTTTGTTTTTTGTTTTTTGTTTTTTTTGCAGGGCAATGAGGGTTAAGTGACTTGCCCAGGGTCACACAGCTAGTAAGTGTCAAGTGTCTGAGGCCGGATTTGAACTCAGGTACTCCTGAATCCAGGGCCGGTGCTTTAACCACTATGACATCTAGCTGCCCCCAATCAGCACTTTTATACAGCATATCATCTGTAAGCCTCCATGGTCAGCATCAGACTAGATCAGCTCATTTTCTACATAATGGCTATCATACCTGGAGGCAAAAGATGGATTTGGAACATATTAAATGGTAGACCTAAAGAGTCATCACTAATGGTTCAGTGTCAGCTTGGAAAGAAGTTTCAAGTGGAGCACCCTCCAGGGATCTGTACTTAACTCTGCTGTTTAATATTTTTCTTATTGATTTCATAAAGGCATAGATACCATGCTTAACAAATCTGCAGATGACACAAAACTGAGAGGGTTAGTTAACGTTTGATCAGCCAGCATTTATTTAACTATGTTCCAGGTACTGTGTTAAATGCTATGAATAAAAAGAAAAAAATAGCTTCCACTCTATAGGATGAGAGAGACAACATTTATATGGAGAGGTATAAGCTATGTAGAAAATTGATGCAAAGATGGCACTAAGAGCTGAAGTAGGGTTTGGGGTAAAACTGGGAGAGGTTTCCTGCAGAAGGTTGCACTGGAATTGAATCTTGAAGGGAGACAAGGATGTGTAGAGATGGAGGTGAGGAGTAAAAGCATTACAGACATGGAAGACAGGTATTTAAAAAGCTCAGGAATGGCCACTGGAATGTCATGCATGAAGAGTAGTGAGTAGGCCAGGATAGCAGTGCCTGAGAGTGAGGAAAGGAGAACCACAGGGAAGAAGACTGATAATGTAGGAAGTAGTCAGGTCCTGAAGAATGTTAAATGCCAAAAAAAAAAAAAAAAAAGATTTCATGTTTGATCGTACAGGTAACAGGGAACTGCTGGAGTTTATTGAGTGATGAGGTGGTATGGATAGACCCGCACTTTAGGAAAATCTGTTTGGCAGCCATGTGGAAGATGGATTTGAGTGGGGAGAGACTTGAGGCAAGGAAACCAATTAGGAGACTATTGTAGCAGTCCAAATGAGAGATGATGAAGGTCTGAACTAGGGTGTCCTCTGTGGGAATGGAGAGAAGGGAAAATATATGAGAGCTGCTGTGGAAATAGAAATGATATAATTTGGCATCTGATTGGATATGTGAGGTGAGGGGGAATGAGGAGTTGAGAATGACACCAAGATTTCCAAAGTGGATTATTAGAAGGATAATAATCCTATGACAGTACTGGGTGACTGAGGTTTCTAAAAGACCCCAGGCTAGTACACCAGACTAGTTTTAATAAGATTACATTGGATGGTAAAAAATATAAAGCCTTACACAGGGTTTTGAAAAACCAACTCTACCAGTACAAGATAGGGGAAGTGTGTCTAGACAGCAATTCATCTGAAAAAAAAAAAAAGCCAGGGGTTTTATTGGTCTGCAATCTTTAAATGAATCAACAGTGTTCCTTGACAGCTAAGAAAACGAACCTGAACTGCATTAAAAGTACTCTAATGGGTAGAGTTGTTTTTTCCCCCTCAGATCGATTGATATAAACACAGAAAATAAGGGGCAGATAACAGAAAAATATTAATAGGTTAACAAAGTTCAAAGATATGTTTGTACTCTGTCATCCGTTCAGTGAAAAAGTTTCTCTGATTAAATTGGAAAAAGAGCCTAGCATTGGCTGGTAAAAGATTGGCCACTCACACCCCTGTCCAGTCTATCTGTCCAGTCTCCTTACATGTGGTTCTCCCTTTTTCACTCTCTGGTCCAGCCTGCTCACTGTTCCTCACACACACTATTCCATTTTCCATCCCTAAGCCTTTTTAATATCCCATTCCTAGAATGTCCTTGTTCCTCATCTCTACCTCTCCATATCTCTGGCTTTCTTCAAGGCTCAGCTCAAACACAACCTTCTTCAGAAAACCTTTCCCAGCCCCAGCTCCCTTCTCCCAGCTGCTACTACATCCTCTTTAAGGTTACCCTGTGTCTATTTTCTATATAGTTTGCACATATCTATAAATGTAAATTTAATCTCTCCTATCTTTAAGGGTGGAGACTATTTTCATTTTTTCCCTTTGTAATCCCAGTATTTAAAAAGCTAAATCTGTCAAGCTCTGGAAATAGTCAAGGCAGACTATACTAGAGGGTAGGAGGTTTGGGGAGGGTGGTACTTTCTCTCTAATCCCTCTCCTATCAGCCATGGCATGTTGCAATACCCTAGGAAGACACAGATGTAGAGAGTCTGCATTTCAAGGCAGGACCCTGGCAGCAAAGAAGAGAGTCAATTTTAGATTCAGTGGAAAACTAGCCCCCAGAGTTCAGGTTTGATTTGTTAAAAGGAGCAGATGCAGGAACCCAGCCGAGTGACCCACCAAGCAGACACTGCACCTGGGGAGACTGGTAGAGATACAAGAAGAAAAAAGTACCTCTCAGATGTGCAATAAAGGATGTGTGTTGCCTTGGACATATGTGTTCCTTGTGTATATACCTCACTAAATTTATGCCCACTGTTCTTTTAAACACTATATATGTTTTTGGGAAAGTACACCCCAGATTTATGGAGGGAATGATGTAGAGTTACTATTCTTAGCACTCCCATCTTAACTAATGCCATCTTGATATAATAGTATCTTTAGTACTTTCTAACTGTTAGTGGCAGGAGCACTGGTTAGGGGTTTAGGAGTTGTAATTTTAGGACTGAGAGTAGCCACCCACTGTGGTATCCAAGCTGCAAATGCCCAGTTGGAGAGGTAACCCAGAGGGGGTGTTATAGAAGCATTCCAAGAATAAGATGTCAGTCCCTCAGGATTTGTCCCTGCTCAGATCACACCTAGTATATTGTGTTCTGTTCTTTGTGCTTCATTTTAGGAAGGAAATTGATAAACTGAAGAGTATTCAGGGGAGGGCAGCCAAAATGAGGAATGGCTTCCTGGTCACCGAAGGTACTAGAAATGTTTAGGCTAGAGAAGAGAATTTTTTTTTTTTTTTTTTGGCGAGACAGTGAGGGTTAAGTGGCTTGCCCAGGGTCACACAGCTAGCAAGTATCAAGTGTCTGATGTCAGATTTGAATTTAGGTCCTATTGAATCCAGGGCTGGTGCTTTATCCACTGGGCCACCTAGCCACTCCCGAGAAAAGAAGTCTTAAAGGGAGCATGATAACTGTCTTTAAGTCCTTGAGGGGCTGCCATGTAGAAGAGAGATTAGGGTTATTCTGCTTGGCCCCAGAGTGTAGAACTAGGAGCAATGAGAAGAAGTTGCGAAGAGCATACATTTAGGCTTTATGTAAGGAACAACTTCCTAAAAATTAGAATTATTGAAAAAGTGGGATGGATTAGGTTGGGTGGCAGTGAGTTTCCCTTCTTTGGAAATCTTCAAGTAAAGACCACATGACCCTCTTGGTGGAAGGTTGTAAGAAGATAAGAAATTTGTTTCTTCCACTTCTGAAATTCTCTAACTCTGTGAGTCATCCAGCTGGTTGGTCAGAATTAGGGAGTTCTTAACGGCGGTGATGGAAACATTCATGTGAAAGTACTTCTTAAACTCAAAAGTATTATATGAGCATAAGCAATTACTTGTTTTTATCTGGAAGGGGGTATTATCTGACTTGAATTACTGAGCTTTCAAAGATCTTCAGGTTGTCAGCTAGTCTGGAGGAGAGAATTCATTAAATGGGTCCAAAGGAAACAGAAAGACTCGAAGAGTTGACATCTCTTGGATGAAGCAATTCATTCCTTACTCTCTGGTAGGCATAAGCAACAATTCTTCCAATTTTCACTTTTTTAGTTGAAATGTTTCCAAGTGTGCCTGTTCTTCTAGCTCTTACCCCACAATAATTTAATAACCCATTGCTGAAACGTTGGGTTTTCCTCTCTGTCCTGTTTGAAGGTAGGGGGGCCTAGCAGGGAAAGATCCATTTTCCAAATCTCTGTTCTTCTTCAGATTTCCTTGAGAGGAACTAATGGTATGGTCAACCCATGCTACTGGCCTTCCCATTTATAATCATGTCAAATTGGTTGAATGTGGTTTTGGCTATCAGAAGTCCAACTTGGAATAAGTGGATGGTGGGGGGAAACCTTGGCAATCAGAAAGCAACCTTCAGGATATTTGAAGATGTAGTTTAGACTCAGAGTGGGGAAAGAAAGCAAATTCAGTATCAGTTGTAATGAAAGTGTAAAAGTTTTTGTTTGCTGAACATTCAAATAACTGGCCCATCAGTGCTTCAAAATAGACTTTTGTAGAGAACAAGTCTTGCAGCCTACAAACAAATGGGATCCATTTTGTTCTTGTGGCTGCTGACTGAGGTGCATGGGGGATTCAGCCAGATGTAAGAACCAGCCTTGTTGTGGGGCATAGTGGTGACCACCTAGGCTTATTTATCAGTCACCATTTGAGGGGTTTTACCTGCATTAACCAGCTGTCATGACTAAAATTACACCACTACAGATTCTTTTGAGTTAAGGCATGAGGGTTCCAGAAACCTCCTTTTAAAATGCAAATCTACCCACACTGCAATGGAAGAACCAATAAGATGTTGTGTTTGATACCCAGGGAAAATGGAATTTGTTTCCTAACCCCTACCTTCTTAAACTGTGGATCTTATAACTGAATGTGGGAGTCACAAAAATTTGGCAATGGTAAGAGGTTATGTATACCTATTTTATATACATATATACCCAGAATTGTGTAAAAACTTTTTAGTCGAAAAGGGGTCATGAGAAGAAAAAGTTTGAGAAGCCCCGTTCTAATATGTGAAATGAGGGATTTGGACTAGTTAACTTTTAAGGTCCTTCCATCCCAAATCTAGTGATGATATGTTAACTCAGCATCAACTACTAAACCCTCATTATAAACTAGGTAGCTATTGGGATTAGTGAGATAATATGAGTAAAAGGTTTTGCAGACCTTGAATGATATAACTGTCAAACATTTTTATTATTACTAGGAAACTAGTAGGCACAAGTAAGTTTTAATGGGAAGAAAAATCTATGGAAAAGGATGGAAAGCAGGCTTAGATTGGGTACCCTGTTGTTTGTCCTTTGTTTTAGAGGGCCAATGACATCATAGAGTGATGTCTTGACTAGAACATGAATTGGACTTAAGTGAGGCAGAGTGGCACAAAGTCATCAACCTCACTCTCTCTTCCAGAGTCATTAAATTCAGTGGCAAGTCAGGATGAATGGAGATGTCCTGTATGGTCAAACATAGAAGATACCCAGAAGATGACCTTTGTATCTTTGGCATCTGACTGAGCTCTAAGCACTCCATAGCACCTGCTTCAGCTGCCTTTATGAGCTCTGGAACAAATTGTTCTCATCTACCCATTCTTCAGGGGTAGACATTGCCCTAGCTCACAGAGATGATTTAGTCCTATTGTTTACCCTCAACCTGGCTGAGATAGTTTTACTGGGATGTAGCTGCTGTTCAAGTCACAGCTTCTTGGAACCACAGGTGAGACTTGGATGAAGGTGGACAGCAAAGGTAGATGAGCAGCTCTGGAAAGGGCTTGACAAGCCCTTACACTAGAGCTGCTAGTCCTCCCCACACACTCCATATATCCCTAGTGAAGGAGCAATCAAATGTTATTTTGGATTTGCTTACAGGCCAGTGAATAAGCTCTCTGGGACTTGAAGATACCACAGCAGTCATATTACCATGAAAATTTTCTTTTCTCCAAATACTTGCTCTTTTGCCCCCTGGGCTCACAGAGACCACTTTTGTTTATAGCACCAGTTGTGGATAGCACCCTGACTCCCATCATGAGTGACAGCCACTCTTCCCTCAAAGGCTAGATAGAATGGGCTGTAAGCAATGGCTGGCTTCACAACCTAGCCTGAATTTGGCTTTGGATGCAATTAGAGATTTTTTTTTCTCTTCTGTTGTTTATTTCTTGTTCTTTGAGGATGGAACTTTGGAGGCTTCAGGAATTCTTATCTTGGAATTAGAGAGGGGAGAGGAGGAAGAAAAGACAGAAAGCATGGGAACAGAAAGAAGAGAAAGAAATAGTGTCAACAAAAGAATTGGAGAAGAGATGGAAGAAGGAATGTGGGGGGAAGGCGAAGAAAGGCATGAAGGGGTGCTGAAGAGGAAACACACAGGAGAGTGGAGATGTGAAGGCAAAACCAGTGAGAGAGAAATGGAAAGGAAAAGGATATCCTTGGAAGATACAGGACCTAGCGCCATCACTAGGGAATTTAGGATATGGGCTAAATGACACAGTTCCCATGGCATACAGTCATTGATTAATAAACCCTTGTGGATTTGACTTGACTTTACTGCACACTCACTACCCTTTTCTACCTCTACTTCATTCTCTCCCCTATTCACATGCTCTCTCTCAGCCCCCTCACCCAATACCATCTTCATGAAGAAGAAATCAGGTTAAAATGGATATTAAGCACATTCTTAAGGGAGAGAGAAAAAATGTGGAACAATGTCTAGTTTGTGGGATTTATATAGAAGGATCATAGAGCTAGAGCTGAAAGGGTCCCCAGAAATCTACCAGTGCATCTAGTCCAAAACTCCTCATTTTACTGATGAGGAAACTGAGGCACAAATAGGCAAACTTGGGACCTAACTTCATAAAGATTTAAAGTATCAGGAAAAAGATTTGAACTAAGTCCTCTGGCTCCAGCAAATTATTGTTTATTCCAGGTGGGAAAGGGCATTCTCATCAATTTTGTTGTTTATTCATTTCAGTCGTGTCTGACTCTTCATGACCCCATTTGGGATTTTCTTGGCAAAGATACTGGAGTAGTTTCCATTTACTTCACCAGCTCATTTTACAGATGAGGAAACTGAGGTGAACAGGTTAAGTGACTCGCCCAAGGGTCACATAGCTGGTAAGCATCTGAGGCTAGATTTGACCCCAGGTCCTCCTGATTCCTGGCCCAAGTTCTATCTACTGAGCCACCTACCTATCAGGTTTGCCCAAAGACATGGACTAATTGTATATATATGTCAGTTTTTTTTAAAGCATCAGTTACTTCAGTCAAGACTATGAAGTGCAGAGAAAATGCTGCTTCTTCTCCCTATATTGGTAGAGGAAGTTCCTCACTGGGAACTCTGTACCCTAGTAGGTGTCAGATTCAAATAGAAATGGGGAAGAGGGCACTAATTCATACATAAAGATTCCAGTGGGTTGCATATTAAGTTTTTTAAAAAGTTATCTAGGTTTTCTTGTATTTTTATTTATTTTGTTAAATATTTCTCAATTACAGGGTAATCTCACTGGGGCTACACTCAGGAGTGTGGCAAGCCTTTGGGATTGACACCTCTGCTCTGGACCAATGAAATCACAGGACTAGCCTTGTTCCTACACCTATGGTTACTCCTCTCCAGGCTGTTGCCTTCCCAAATCACTGCTAAATTTCCCCCAAAAGTGTAAGCTGGTGGGGGGCAGCTAGGTGGTGCAGTGGATAGAGCACTGGCCCTGGATTCAGGAGGACCTGAGTTCAAATCCAGCCTCAGACACTTAACACTTACTAGCTGTGTAACCCTGGGCAAGTCACTTAACCCCAATTGCCCCCCCCCACTAAAGTATAAGCTGGTGGGATGGGGTGATGATTGTCCTAATTTATTTTACTCTGAAGAGGATTTGGGGGAAAGGGAATAAAAGAAAGTACAAGGAGAGAAGAGGAATAGAATTTCATTTTGATGAAAGGGTGATGGATAAGATTCAAGGGCAAGCTGGGGAGAAAAAGTCTGTAGGTAAAAGGAGAGAGGGGGAATTAAAACTCTGACTCCCTATTTGGCCCTTAGCTCCCTGAGTTGCCTTGAAAACAATCACATAATATTTTTGGGTCAGACACTATCCTCATTAGTAAAAAGTCCTATCAACTGTCATATCATCAAATAAGGAACTTTCCACAGGGCTACTCTGAGATTAAATCAGACTGAGATTCTTAAAGAAATTAATCAAAGGCTTCTCCCCACCCCATCTCACTTATATTAGCTTTCCTGACTGATTGGTTTAATATTTATTGAGCCAAGATATGCATTAACATACAAAAGATACCATATCTCTCTTCTTCCTGCTCATATTAATCTTTTGAAAGAAAGGGGATGTACTTGCTGTCAGAATTTTTATTTTGAAGTTTTATTAGAATCTGGAGGAGAACATCAACAAAAGTTTACATAATGATGTCAATAGATCTCATTCCCTTCACCCAAGGGTGTGCTGATAAATGTTTAACATTCAGCTTGCCAAAATATGTGTATACACATATAAATGTATGTGTGTATGTATATGTGGATGTGGATATATACACATATGTGGGTATATATACATAAATATATGGTATGTATGTGTGTTGTATATATATATATATATATATATAACTACACATATACACATATATGTGTATGTGTGAATACAAAGACACAAGACAATTTAAAATTTAATCTGAGCTATTAAATCTAAAAGAACAATAAAACAAGCCATAATGTGTAGCTTCTGACAACTATCAAAGTATAAAGGTTCATACTGAAAATTTAATTCTTCAATAGCCACTTTGAGCTGGCTCCAGCACACCCCTGCTTGCACCCCAATACTGTTGCTTTTGAACAATACCAGAAAACCATCATACTTCCAGAAAGCACTCTCTTTCAGAAATTTAAGAGTTTAGAAAGTTGCTTTGTAAAAACATTCTGTAAGAAATCACTTTAAAGCATTTTCTTACTTATTTTTCTAAGATCATTGAGCTCATAATTTTATAGCGCAGTAGTATTCCATCACAATCATATATCACAATTTGTTCAGCCATTCCCCAATTGATAAGCATCCCTGCAATTTCTAGTTCTTTGCCACCACAAAGAGCTGCTATAAACATTTTAGAACATATAAATTCCTTTCCTTTTTCTCATCATCTCTGGAAATAGACCTGACAGTGGTATTTCTAGGTCAAAGGGTATAGGTAGTTCAATAACTATTTAGGCATAATTCCAAATTGCTCTTTAAAAGTGGCTGAATCAGTTCACAATCTCACTAACAATGAATTAGTGTCCCAGTTTTTCCACATCTGCTCCAACATTTGTCACTTTCCCCTTCAGTCATTTTAACCATTCTGGTAGGTGTAAAATGATATTTCAAGGTTGAATTTCTGTAATCAATAATGATTTAGAGCATTTTATGTGACTATAAATTGTTTTGATTTCTTCATTCGAAAACAGCCTATTCATAACCTTTGACCATCTATCAACTGAGCAATAACTTGTATTCTTATAGGTTTGACTAAGTTCTTTATATATTTTTGATATGAGACCTTTATCTGATAAACTGGCTATAACCCCTCCCCTTTTTTCAGCTCTCCTTCAGATCTTGGCTACATTTATTTTATTTGTAAAAATCTTTTTAAATTTAATGTAATTGAAATTGTCTTTTTAAAATCTAACTTTGCTATCTTTTGTTTATTTATATATCGTTCATCTATCCATAAGTCTGATAAATAATATGTTCTATGTTCTTCTAATTGTCTTGTAATATCTCTCTTTTTCTCTAGGTCATGTATCCATTTTGACTTTATCTTGGTAAATGGTGTAAGATATTAGTCTATGCCCAGTTTCTGAATATTGCTTTCCAGTTTTCCCAACAATTTTTTTTTACTACATAATGCATTCTTAACCTCAATTTTTGTCTTTACACTTGTCAGATACAAGGTTATTATGTTTATTTGCTGCTGTGAATTATGTCTCCTCTATTTCATTGATTTACCTTTCTATTTCTTAGTCAAAGCATATAGTTTTGATAATTACTGCCTCATAATATAGTTTAAAGAACAAAATGAGCAGAACCAAAAGAATATTGTACACAGTAACAGCAATATAGTTTTAAGAATGACTTTGAGTGGGGCAGCTAGGTGGCGCAATGGATAAAGCACCAGCCCTGGATTCAGGAGGACCTGAGTTCAAATTTGTCCTGAGACACTTGACACTTACTAGCTGTGTGACCCTGGGCAAGTCACTTAACCCTCATTGCCCTGAAAACAAACAAACAAACAAACAAACAGAATGACTTTGAGTGAATACATTATTTTGACTAATATAAATCCCTGAATTAACTATAGAGGACATGTGAAGAAAGACACTATCTGCATCCAGAGAATAATTTTATATATCTGTATCTATTTGTATTTAATGGCAGTCACCTGTAGGACAAGGAAGAAAAAAAAGGGGGGAAAAGAAATTTGAAAAGAATAACAAGTTGTGCATAGTAGATTTGCAGTTTCATAAGCAACCATTCTTTTGATTGTACTGTTATGGAAATGTTTGTTTTATTCCATAAATTAAAAAATAAAATATATTTTTTAAAAAGCTTTTTCTTACTAATCCTCTTGTTTGTTGGCAATTTGACCAGCAAAAATATGGAATACTTAGAAATTCAGTTTTATTCCTTCAAATACATATAGCAAATAGAAGAAGTCTAAGGAAATGTTGTCTTAGGGATCTGCTTTCATGAATAAATTAGATTTCCTTTTTGTAATTAGTACACTACTGAAAAAAGGCATTTCCAAAATGTATCTATGAGGAGTTTGTTCTATTTGAGTAGTCTCAATATTTCTATTTTGAAATTTTGTTTGTAAATTGCTTAGAAATCATAAAGTCTAGATAATATTTTTTCTTATAATTACCAGTAAATTGATTATGGAAGGGGGATAAGGACTTTGCCTGGATTTAGGAATGAAAGAACTGGAGTTCCTCAGTCCAAGCCTCTGGCCTAGTGTTTCTACTATCTTCAGGGAGGTTATTTTAACTTCCAGGTAATTTACATAACCGAGATTTGCGTGCACTCACGTGTGTGTGTGTGTGTGTGTGTGTGTGTGTGTGTGTGTGTGTGTGTGTGTGTTCGGGAGGCATGATGAAAACTGACAGGATTAAGAGAAAAGGATGTGTCTACTCCTAACCTCAAAGAGACTGGGCAAATACTTACCATTTCTTGAGACAAAGGAACAGGTGAAATAGAAAGGAATTTCCTTTACTTAGGAGACCTTCTTCTGCTTTCCCTTCTGGAAGGGGAAGTCAGAAATCTCTGCTGCCTAAGTGTCAGCTAGGTGGAAGGCTCTGAGGCTGTTTAACAGCACAATGAGGCGTGACTAGTCTGAGGCATACATTAAAAAAAAAAGTACTAACACTTTCTAGACACTTTGAGATAACACTTTCAGTGGATGGCAGCTGAGAAGCCTGAAGAGCTGGCCAAGTGATGGTGAAGGGTGGAGAATAACAGAAGAGGGCAGAGTTTCATTCAGCAGATGACACCTGCATAGTCGGGGGGAGCTTGTGGCCCAAGGAGGCAGAGTAACCATGGGGAGGGAGCTTCAGAACCCCAGACAGAGCTGCAGGAGGTAGAGCTGACCCGACCAGGGAGGAGGCACAACCAGTTGCCTGGAGACAAAGCTATGAGAACTGGAGGCAGATGTTTTCCCTTCCCGAACACAAGTTGAAATGAAAGAACCTTTTCCTCACCTCAAAGCTTATGTTTTCCAGGGATTTGTTCCCTCCCCTCTTGGGCACATGAATTTGTAGTAGGATTGTATCCATCTGTGTGTGGAGTCTGAGAATGATTCTGTTGCTGATTTCTCCTTGACATTTATCAACTAAATAACTTGTATTTCTAAATTGTTCTATTGAAAAATAAAGCATATTGACCCCAAGTAACTGTGGGATTCCAGCATTCATGAACTCCTTAAAAATTTTATTTTATATATGCATGTGTTACATGCAATATTTTGTATGGTATATATTATACATGCGTCTATTATTCAAAACACACATACATATATCACACACAATATATTATGGGTCTATATATACATTATATCACATGCCTATATTATACAGAATATACATATGTGTATTATGTACCATATACATTATTATATAGAATACATGTCTATTATATGTACATATACCACAATAACATTTTTTTTTTAGTGAGGCAATTGGGGTTAAGTGACTTGCCCAGGGTCACACAGCTAGTAAGTGTTAAATGTCTGAGGCTGGATTTGAACTCTGGTACTCCTGACTCCAGGGCCGGTGCTGTATCCACTGCGCCACCTAGCTGCCCCCACAATAACATTTGACAGTATATATGTTACATGTATTATATGTTATGTATGTGGATATGACAATGATATATCCTATGCATTTTAAATCGCATTATATTATATATGCATGTATTATATACAATATACCATCTGCACATATTATATGTGTATCATACATTATATTTACACACATAATAACATGTTATATTATATGTGCATATCACAATGATATCATATATGTATATGTTATATTGCATAATAGTATAATGCATTATTATAATACTGCATTATATACAGTATACATGATATATATTTATGTAGTATGCATATTACAGTGTATGTTCTTATTAAATTATTAAATCATAGCAGAACACAACACAACATAGCATAACATTTATATTGATTACCATGTGCAAAGCATTATTCTAGATACTGGGAATGCCAGTGTAAAGAAGATCCTGCCTTCAAGGAGCCTTCATTCTACTGGGACATTTGTTAAAGATAGCCAGCCTTTCCTTCATTCATTCAGCAAAAATTTATCGAATACTTGCCTAGTGCAAGTCGTTCTTTCTATTCAGTGAAAAGTTAATAGTGCAAACTATATTTTAATTATCAATTAATTCTGACTTTATAGAGTTTGAGTTTAATACTGTTTTCAATTTCTGAGCCCACAGTTTTGTTTCCTTAAAGAGAAAGCATTGCTGTATAGCTCAAAGTGCATAATACTAGGAATCAAAAAAGCAGCATCAACATCTTTCATCATCATCATCATCGCACGTTGAAGTTTGCAAAGGCTTTGCATCCATTATCTCATTTGATGCTCACAACAACCAATCTATGAAGTAGGTACTATTATTATCTTCATTCTGCAGCTGAGTAAACTGAGGCTGAATGACTTGTCTGGGATCACACGGCTAAAAAGCATTTGGGACAGGATTTGAATCAGGTCTTCCTGACTGCAAATCCAGCATTCTCTTCAGTGTTCCACCTATACTTTATTTGTCCTTGCTTAAAGGATCATAGACTGAAAGTTAGCCAAGTTGAACACCTTCATTTGAAAGATGAGGAAATTGAGGCTCAGAGAGTTTCATTGGGTTGTTGGGAGGTCACACAAGTGGTAACAGCGCCAAGGATTGAATGGCGGACTTTTGACTTCAGTTCTAACACTTTTCCCTGAACCGCATTTTAGCATTGTAGAAAAGAGGCTGCTCGTGTGCATCTCTTGGGGATGTTGTAAAGTATAACGGTTTATAATTATTATAGGGACAGGCACTAGACCAATGATTTCTTTTATATAAATATCTTTCCAGATGAGGAAACTTTATCAATGCTGATTAACACCCACTAGATCAGAGGTGCCAAACTCACTGCCCACAAAACTTCCCAGTGGGCCTGAACAAGTTTAAAATGTGATTGGGGAATGTTTAACAAAATAAATAAAAATATAACACAGATAATGCTCATTTATGTTTTTCTAAGTCAATATGCAACATGCAAGGATCCATTTCTCTTTGAGTTTAATACCAGTGGCCTAGAGTGTCTTCCTTAGGGTCACACAACCTATACAGGCCAGAAGCAGAATTCCAACCCAGGTGTTCCTGGCTCCAAGACCAACTTTCTCTCCACTCTGCCACAATGATTAAAATAACAGAAACAAGACCATTCTCATAAACAGACTATGTTTGGACTCCTTAAAAATCCTCTCATTTTCTAAACCTTTTGTTTCCCCTCACGACCCTTCCTCTTCCTCTTCTGCACCATCCCCATCACCACCACAGCCATTTTAATAAATGGGAAGCAGTAAGCAGAGCCCTCCTAGGACCCCAGCATCCTTCTTGTCTGAATCTTCTCCTTCTCGTTGTTCTCAGATTATCTAGCAGCGCTAGTGAGGGCAGTGACTAGGCTACTCCAAACAGCACCTGGCACCAGGGTTTCAGTCCCCTGATATACCTGCCTGCATGTAGGTCATCGAGGCAACATGTTCCGTTCTGAAACAAGATCCACAGCATCTGTCACCGAGTAGAACAGCCAAACCTATCAGGAAGGCTCCACTCTGCAGTCCTGACCGCAAACACAGGAGAAGAAACTTGTTCTGGCCAAAACTAGGGGCAAGATATCAAGACCTTACATTCCATTCTCTGGATATTGTTCAAGCTGGGGTGAGGGACAGGGGACAAAAGTTTACTCAGGCACTTTGCAACCAGGCTGTTTTTGTAGTGGATCACATGTTTGGGTTTCTGGTATCTGGACACCTAATAAACATGTATGCATACATGTATGTGTGCGTGTGCATACGTATGTACACACATGCATACATACATGCACACACATACATACATATACATACGGGCAGCTAGATGGTATAGTAGATAGAGTGCCAGACCTGAGTAAAGACTCATCTTCCTGAGTTCACAGCTGGCCTCAGACACTTACAAGCTGTGTGACCCTGGGCAAGTCACTTAACCCTGTTTACCTCAGTTCCTGATTTGTAAAATGAGCTGGAGAAGAAAATAGCAAACCACTCTAGTATCTTTGCCAAGTCACCCCCAAATGGGGTCATGAAAGGTCACACGACTGAACAACAACAACAACAACAAACATATATTCTGCTATATTTGAATGGAGTGTCATCCTGTGTACTTAAGGGAATAGAGATGATAAGTGGAGGAACATCTCATTCTCTGTTATTATAGCTGAGGAGATGTGTCCCTGGGTGACTAATCCCAAAACATTCGTACATTTTTCTCCAATGAAATTCCCAGAGGTACAAATAGAACACAAAGGAAAGGAAGCAGACAGTGAGCTGGTCAGGCATGTTCTTGCAGGCTGGATCTGTAGGCAACAGAAATGTCTATTAAACCCTTTATGCATCTTAAGGCACATGTGTTTTACCATACTCCACACCAAAACTCTGGGATTAATTACAAGTATACAATTGACCACTGTTTTACAGAGAAGTAACTAGTTATTTTTGCACCCAAGTCAAGGATCACCAGATGCATCAAAGACAAGCAGTAAGAAGCATGCCCTCAAAAAAATCTTTTTTTCCTTCATCAACAAAAAATTATTTATTTATTTTCTTTTTTAAAAAATTATTTAGTATTTTATTTTTCCCCAGTTATGTGCAAAAACAATTTTTAACATCAAATAAACATTTAAAGACAACTTTTATCAATAAAGGAAGAAGGGGAGAGCCATGCCAAGGAGGATCTCACCTGGGTTGTAACCAGTATAGCAATAATATGTGAGAGAGGGGAAGCTAGGTGGTGCAGTGAATAAAGCACCAGCCCTGGATTCAGGAGGACCTGAGTTCAAATCTGGCCTCAGACACTTGACACTTACTAGCTGTGTGACCCTGGGCAAGTCACTTAACCCCAATTGCCTCACCAAAATGATGATGGTGGTGGTGGTGATGATGATGATACATGAGAGAAGGGATGAAAAAGGGAGCAAAAAAAGAAATAGGGTCTTATAGTTGAAAGGGACCCTATAGAAATCTTGCAAATCCAATGAAGAATTCCTTTATATAATATCCCAGATAAATGTTCATCCATTCTTCTGTTTAAATACATGCAGTGATAGGGAGCTCACTATCTCACAAAGCAATGCTATCCCAGAAGATGATACTTTCTACTCTTAGACAGATCTAGTAGTTAGGAAGTTCTTCCTTTGAATTGAAATAAATCCCTCTATAATATTTCCCCATCAATCCTGTCCTTTAGAGTCACACAATAACACTCTACTATTTTTATTCAGCTATCTCCTAGATATTTGAAAGAGGGCCAGCTAGGTGGTTCAGTGGATAGAGCACTGGCCCTGAAGTTGGGAGGACCTGAGTTCAAATATGACCTCAGATACTTACTAGCTATGTGACCCTGGACAAATCACAACCCCAAATTGCCTTAAACATCTGGGGTCATTGCCAGTCATCTTGATAATATATCTTGCCACTGGAAGCAGATGACTGCAGAGGAGAAAGTGAAGCTGATGACTTTGCACGGTCCTTCCTCACTTAAATCCAATTCATTGTATGTCATGACATCTGTCGTGGTCCTCTTCAAGAATGAAGGACAACAAAACAAGATATTTGAAAATAACTCTCCTGGAGACCATAAGTCTCAATTTTATACTTAATGAAAGAAGTCTAAAAGTCACTTACAAATTATGAGCCTAACTGGAACTTTACGAGAGTGACGCATTAGCCATGGGATGAAAGATAACGTGACTTGATGGACAGAGAGATATCCTTGGACACTGGAAGACCTGGGTTCAAGTCCTAACTCTGACATGTAATTGTGTGACTGGCCAAGACACTCAATCTCTCAGTTATGACAACACTCCTAGACAGTCAATCTATATCAGTAGAGGAAGTTTGCCCACTGGGAGTTTCCCATGCAGATGAAATCACAGACCAGCATCAACAATAACAAAAAACAAACCCCAATCTTCCACCTGCACATAGGTCATTGAAGCAATTTCTTCCTTTCAGAAACAAGATCTGCAGCATGTGTTGCTGAGTAGAAGTTATTATCATGATGAGGTTAATAATAACTTCCATTTATGTAACTATTTAAGGATTACAAAGCATTTTCCTCATAACAGTCCCATGAGGTAATGTAAACATTACTATCTGCACCTTATAGATGGAGAAGACATGCTAAATGGTAAGTATCAGTGCTAGGATTCAAACTCAGGTCTCCCAGATTCTAGTCCTCTGCACCCCCCATTAAGTCGCATTGGCTTGAGTAGGATTCAGGACTAGAAGAAACTAGGAAAAACCATAAGCACTGAACTTGACATTACAGAATCTGAGTTCGAATCTCAGCTGTACTTGTGAGACATTGAGTAAATGATTTAACCTCTCTGGGCCTCAGTTTCCTCATCTGTAAAATGGGGTTGGTGGTGTTGGATTCAAAGATCTACCTCTAAAGTCCCATTTGGTTACAGAACTAAGATCCCTCCATAAATGGAGCAAAAGAAAAGGAACAATAGTTGCTTTAATGATACAGAATTGAAAGGAGTAGAGTTTCCATTCTTCAGGGACTTGAAATGAACTGTGAACCTAAAACCCGAATGCACCATGCTAATTTTCTAAAATGATTGAACCGGAACAAAACCCTCACGTCCAAATAGTCTTCCAAATGACCCTGAACTACCCTAATATTTGATTTGGTTCAAGTTCCTGCTCTTTTCTGCCCTAGAGGTAACAAACTAATTTAGTGGGCAGAATGTCCTCGTGCCAAGGGCCTTCAGAAACAAAAAGGGAAATAAGACACATCACTTTCTTTACAAAGTCTCCATTTTCAAAGTTGTAAGATATTGCATTGCAATCAGGTCCCTCACTTCCTCAGTGTTTAGCAAAATATGATTTCATGGGCTTTGGGGATTTTTCGGTTGTTGTTGTTTCAGTTAGAAAAATCAGCCCAGCTGCTGTGGACTCTCCCATACAATAAGCTGAGATTGTTCCTGTCAGTTGGGTTCCCAGATAAAAGAAAAACAAAATGAGTGTGTGGCGGTTTATCTTTTTTGAAATAGGATACATTTTTCCCATGTTCGGATCCTAAAATACACAGCTGTAATTGAATCTACCTTTATTAGATTACCCAGCTATGTCCACAAAATTGTGGAAACCGTCTTAAATTAGCAAGGTCAGTGTGGGAGCAGGCTGGATGTGAGAACTCTGAATGCTGAGGCCTAAAATGACTTCCAATGGAAACCTAAGCTGCCTAGGACAGGTTGGAATTCAGGGCTCCCTCTGCAAGCAACAGGAAGTTCTCATATCACACTGAATGCCAACTGGGGAACTTTACAGAATCATTAAGGCATTGAATTTGAGATTGGGAAGAGAGAAACCATTTTCATTTTTTCCCCTTTGTCTTTTCAAGACCTTGCACAGTGTCTGGCATTGGGTAAGTGGTCAATTAATGCTTATTCAATTTAACTTAATTAACCCCCCTAACTGGATTCATGAAGACATGGGTTAAAATCCTACCACTGACTCTTGCTAGCTGTGTGACCCTGGGAAAATCATCAAAGCTCTCTAAAACTCAATTTCCTTAAATATATTTCTCAAATTCAGGGGTTGGATTAGATGATCTTTAAGGTCCTTTGCAACTCTGTGATTCAGGAATCATTTCTATAACATCCTTGACAGAGTGTTTGAATGCTTCCCATCCAGCCGCCTTCATGTGCCATGCTCCAAGAAACCATCTCTGACTGGACACACACGACAATGATTTTGCCCTTCCCTGAATCCCTTTAGCACAAATAGTCTGTGGTGCACAATTTTGTGCTTGATTATATTTGGTTTTATGTTAGTTTCTTTTTTTCTTTTTCTTTTCTTTTCTTTCTCTTTCTTTCTTTCTTTTTTTTTTTGCAGGGCAATGTCAGTTAAGAGACTTGCCCAGGGTCACACAGTTAATAAGTGTCAAGTATCTGAAGTCATATTTGAACTCAGGTCCTCCTGAATCCAGGGCTGGTGCTTTATCCACTGCACCATGTAGCTGCCCCCTATGCTAGTTTCTTGAGTGTAGGAATAGTTATCTTATATATCTTTGTGTCTCCAATATGCATCTTGTTGCTCTACACATAGCAGTCAGTCAATAATGTTTGTGTATCACCATATGTTGCATTTCAATGCCCCCTAGTTGGTAAATATGCAAGATGTGACTGTGAAACTTACTGGGGCTCATTTTTAGCAGATAGGCTACTTATGATAACCATAATTATGTAAAGGCTTCAGGAAATTGAAAAGACTTCAGAACTTTGATCAATGCAGTAGTCAATCATGCCTACAGAAGATTGATTGTGAAGGTTGTTTCCCATCTCTTGACAGAGATGTGAAGGACTAGAGGTATAAAATGAAGCATATATTTTCAGACAAGGAAAACGTGTTCATTTATTTTGCTTTAGTAAAGTTATTTATTACAAGCAGAAGGGAGGTAATGGATTCTTTTGGCAAACATGAAGGCCAAGAAGAAGGAGGCATTGAGAAGTGATGGGATGTAAAACAGTAAAAAAGCATCAATAAAACATAAAAAAAACCCATACAAACTTATTCATCCTAATGAGTATTGAACCCTTCAAAAGAGTCACCATGGAAGTTGTTGTTTAGTCCTTTCAGTTGTGTCTCACTTTTCATGACACCATTTAGGGTTTTCTTGGCAAAGATATTCAAGTGATTTGCCATTTCCTTCTCCAGCTCATTTTACAGATGAGGAAATGAGGCAAATAGGCTAAGTTACTTGCCCAGGGTCATCCAGCTAGTAAGTGACTGAGGCTGGATTTGAACTCAGGAAGATGAGTCTTCCTGACTCCAGGTTCCGGACTCTATCTACTGCCACCAAAGTTGTTTATTTAATCCAGGGATGTTGGCATTGCTCCAAATACATTTGGAAGACCTTGAGTGCAAATTCTCTCATTAACTAGAGTGTGTAAGTTCCTTGAAGCAAAACCTGGTATGACATCTCTTTTGTATCTTACCCAGGGCTTAGCATAGGTGTGGGCATGTGATATCATATGTATTGAAAAATACATGTTGAATCAATGATCTAAGGGTTTGGACCAAAGGATCTCTGAAGTCTTTTATCATTCTCCAGCCCTAAGCTGTAATTGCACACAGTATTGTCAAACAGAGATCCTCTTGTATGGATTTAATGGGGGGAAAAAGGGCCATTTTCAGCAACATCTATCTATGCCCAAACAATGAACACACTAATTATAATTGTTGTTAGGTACCTGAAAACAACTTGATTTATTAGACGAGGTAAACATTTCCCCTTAAATCTCTTAAGACTATTGGCTCAATTAGAAAATCACTCATTCTCCATTATCCCATTGCTACCAGGATATTGCCAGATGTTGCATAGAATAACATAGCTCCAGTCTCAGTCTTGGATTTCAAAATACTCAGCTGAAATTAGAGTTTTATTTTGTGTATCATGAATTAATGCTGCAATTCAAGTCAGCAACTATGTATAAAGTACCCACTATGTGCACACATACTCTGTACTGTGATAATCATAGCTAATATTTACATAGTACTTTATAATTACAAATTTCTTTCATATATATTGTTTCATTTGATTATCAAAATGTTATGTTATATTGATACTTTATAGATTAGAAAATTTGTTTTGCATGACCAGATGTATAACTTATAATGAATTGCTTGAGTTCTTTTTTTTTTTTTGGTGGGGCAATGAGGGTTAAGTGACTTGCCCAGGGTCACACAGCTAGTAAGTGTCAAGAGTCTGAGGCCAGATTTGAACTCAGGTCTTCCTGAATCCAGGATTGGTGCTTTATCCATTGTGCCATCTAGCTGCCCCCAATTGCTTGAGTTCTTAAGGGGGTTGGGGGGGGGGAGGAAGAAAATTTGGAACACAAAGTTTTTCAAATCGATGTTAAAATTTGTTTTTACATGTAATTTGGGAAAAATAAAATTTTAAATAGATTAGAAAATTAATGATCAGAATTGAATGATGTCCATAGTCACATGGGTAGTCAGTTTTATAGGTCTATTGCATGTTTTCTTATATTCTACTTCTTTGAAAATTAGTTATCCATACATGTATGAAAATTTTCAATAAATCAGAGATGCTCAATTCTCAACTGTTATTAAATAATAGAATGTGCTTTAATGAATATTAATGATATGCAAAGCATGCCCACATGCATCTATAATACTTATGGTATCTCAAAAGTCTTAGAGTAGAGTTAAGCTTTACAGCTAATAAACCTAAAACTGTGCTAAGACTTTTGGGATACCTTATGTGTATGCACTTATGTACATACATATTTACATATGAATGTAGGTCTTTCAAACTCCTAGCCAGATCTTCAATACACACACTTACATGTATATGTACACACATACACCCATGTATATAAATATATGTGTGTATATGTATAGAATCCATACACATATATAAATTCTATAGTTGTTATATCTGTGAGGTATAACTATAAAGTTATTGGTGCCCAATTTTTAACAGAAAGGCTAGACTTTTGAAGAAGAACTATTGTTACTAGATTAAGAGTGTACATTTCAGAGCAAATTCTGATCTGTATTGGTAAATGGAGTTTTCTCTTCAGGAGTGCCCTACCAGTGAAGTAGCAGGTTCAGATGAAACGCATACAGATGTCTTGAATGTAGCTAATATGTACATGTTGTCTCCCCTATTAGAATGAAAACTCCTTGAAGGCAGGGACTGTTTCTGTTTTTATTTTGTACTCCCCATGCTTGGCACAGTGCCAGGCACATAGTCAGAGCTTAATAAATATTTGCTGATTGATATTGTTAATTATGCTATAATGACACAATGTGGCCATTAACATTGAATACATTTCTAATTATTTAAGACTTTATCGGGGCAGCTAGGTGGTGCAGTGGATAGAGCACTGGCCCTGGAGTCAGGAGTACCTGGGTTCAAATCCGGCCTCAGACACTTAACACTTACTAGCTGTGTGACCCTAGGCAAGTCACTTAACCCCAATTGCCTCACCAAAAAAAAAGCAACAACAAAAAAACAAACTTTATCTCTGTAAAACAACTTAGAGGACAATACCATCTACACACAAATATATACATACATGTGGATATGCACATGTGTGTGCACACTTGTATATAGATTTGTATAAATACATGTACATATATACAGGCAACTCTCTAAAATTCTGATAGAATAGTTACTGATCTGAATTGGAAGAGGAAGATTCCTCATCAGGAGTACCCTATGCCAAGGAATGAATAGATCTAGACTTAATACTCACAAAAATGCATGTTTTATATATTAAACATAAATACTCATATATTATATGAAGTACTATTGTAAAAGACATTTTGTGGGTATACATTTTATAAAAACAAAGACATAAGTAAAGGGTTTCATGTTCATGGCTGGGCTGTGTCATTATTTATGAATGGCAATATTGACCAAATTAATCTACAGGTTTAATGCTATGACACTGAAATTATAAATGCAATACTTCAAAGAATTAGACAAAATAATAACAAATCAACGTGAAGGCACAAAGAGTTAATAATATTCAATAATGGAAAAAATTAAAAAGATAATGGCATCACAGGGCCAGATCTCAAATTATGTTATGAAGCAATAACCATCATTTTGAGGTATCTGGTACCCACTACTCAAATACTCAGATTTGCAATCTCATTGATTGGGAAGTTCTCTCTGATGATGTAGATCACAAGCCAGCCATAATGCCCTATCATGTGTAACTCTTGTCCATGTGCTCCCAAAAGCCCACCCTAGGGGATCAGCACAACATGTTTAATTTCTCTCTCTCTTTTTTTTTTTTTTTGCTGGGCAATGGGGGTTAAGTGACTTGCCCAGGGTCACACAGCTAGTAAGTCAAGTGTCTGAGGCTGGATTTGAATTCAGGTACTCCTGAATCCAAGGCCGGTGCTTTATCCACTGTGCCACTTAGCCGCCCCTTTAATTTCTCTTGACATCACAAGGTTATCAGTGGAATGGGATGAGGCTAATTCAACAGTTGTCCACTCACTCTGGTCTTATTTATTTTATTTCATTTTATTATGTTATTTTATTATTTTTTGATCATACATTTCCCTACATTCTTTGCTGAGATTTACCATGCTATTTTTTTTGGGAGGGGGGGAATCTCAACTTTACTTCAGTTTTCCATTACCATTGAGATCCTAACACCAGGCCTCTCCGTATTAGGATCCCAGCCAATGTCAGGACCGAAGACACCAGGTCTAACCACAAACCAAGTATATCTTTTCCATATCTTAATTCTGGGTGTGTATCATCATGGGTATCTTGGAACAAGGCAAAGGAATTGGCACTGTGTGAGTTCAGTCAATTGCTGGGAGCCCCATTACAAATATTTACTGATTCTGGTGCCTGACCTGAAGTATTCTGTCACTATAGGACAACATCTCCTGCATTCTTCCCCTAATCTCTACTCAAATGACCATCACTCTGGTCCAAGCCCTTTTACCGAGACTATTTCAATGACCTTATCCTAATTGGTCTCCCTGACTCAAGTCTCTCCTCAGTTTAATCCATTCTCTTCTTGGCTGCTAAAATGATTTTCCAACATTTCAGGTCTGATCATGCCACGCCTTTACTTAGTAAACTCCTGTGCTTTCCTGTTATTTCTAAAATCAGATACAAATTCCTCTATATCATATTTAAAGCCCTTTACCACCTACCTCATTTTCCTCATTGTATTGTCCGTGGCTAAGACCAACAGTTCTTTCTTTTCCTGACACTAGACACTACCTCATACCTCCTTTTAGAATGCCTAGTTTTCTTAATTACTCAAATAAAACTTCTGCATAAGGCCTCTCCTGGTCCTCTCAGCTTCCATACTTCCTCCCACCAAATGACCTTGTATGAGAGGGCCTGCCCAAGAAACCAGCAAAAAGTGAAGACTGGGGAGGGGTGCAGTGGGTTAGGGGTGAGGAATAAAAAACAGATACATTGAAATGCAAATCAAAGGTCTTTACATACAAAATACATGTTCCTCATCCTAGAAAGGGTATGAGGCTTAAACAGACCACGAAGAGGATAAAGAGGTCAGAAAAAATTTAATTAACCTCTATAGCATAGACTACATTCATGACTTAGTCCCTCATCACTTGTCTATGTGAGATCCTCAAAGGCTATGGAAGATAGAACTGACTGAAGTGGAAACTGAGCAGCCAATGGCAAGGCAGACTACCTTACTGAATAAAGAAGCTTTTGAGCCAAGAAGGTGACAAGAAACCTCAGGATTGAGGCTATGAGTGAGTCAAAAGGAAAACACTTGTGGAGATCCTAATTTACAGCTTTTGCTCTAACAGAAATAGGACTGTAACACTCTTGCTGAAAAGAACACCATACTACACAGTCAAGTCAGTGGTTAAAGATGGCTGGCAAGCAATGAGCATTTATTAGGTACTTACTATGTACCAGATACTGTGCAAAGCTTACTATGCACCAGACACTGTGTTAAGACATAAAAAGACCACAGCTACCCATTCAAGAACAATCCCAAAGAGCTCCATCCATCAGAGATCCCATGACCTAAGAAGAGCAGAAGAGCCTAGAGGCCACAGGCCAGCAGCAGTGGCCTGCCCAGCCCAAACCAGCAAGGGCCAAGCTTGGTTAGGAGATTGTAAATTGCTAAGTGCTTGACTCATCTCAGTAGTGGTTTGGTTTACTAAGCAAAGAAACCATGTCCTACAAGGAGCAGACCAAACAAACCCCCAAATGTCATGCTCAGCAGTAAATATTACATCAAATCACATTAGGAACTTCTAGAAAGAGAGAAAGGATATTAAAACCTGCATTGATTATGAGTTTCCTTGGCTATATGTGTACCCTGTATGTGAGGCAGCTAGATGGCGCAGTGGATAGAGCTCTGGCCCTGGAGTCTGGAGGACTTGAGTTTCAATTCTGTCTCAGACACTTGACACTACTAGCTGAGTTGCCCTGGGCAAGTCACTTAACCCCAATTGCCTCAAATATCCAGGGCCATCTCTAGTCATCTTGATTTATATCTTGCCATTGGACCCAAATGCATGGTCTTCCCTCACTTAAATCCAATTCATTGCAAGTCACGACATCTATCACAATCCTCTTTGAGAATGAAGGACAAACAATAACCTTATAAGTGTGCTTACTAACATTGTCTTTTTTTTTTTTGCAGGGCAATGAGGGTTAAGTGACTTGCCCAGAGTCACACAGATAGTAAGTGTCAAGTGTCCAAGGCCGGATTTGAACTCAGGTCCTCCTGAATCCAGGGCCAGTGCTCTATCCACTGTACCACCTAGCTGCCTCCAACTACCATTGTCTTTTAAGTGCACTTTCTTCTCCCTCCCCCACAATTCACTCCCCTCCCATCATGGACTGTGTGCGTATTTTTGGGAAAATGCATTGTAACAATTATCCTTGCTATCCTTTTTGAGTAAATGCCCTTGCTTAAGAACTGAGTCTACCACATGATTGTTAATAGGAAACACATTGGTAGGGGCTTGTTAGTATTAAGAAGATTTGTTGTTGCCATTAAGAAGATGGCCACTAAAAACTGGAACACCAATGCATTGTTGGTGGAGCTGTGAACTGATCCAACCATTCTGGAGAGCATTTTGGAACTATGCCCAAAGAACTATAAAGCTTTGCAAACCCTTTGACCCAGCAATACCACTATTAGGTTTTTTTCTCAAAGAGGTCATAAAAAAGGGAAAAGGACCCACATGTACCAAAATATTTATAGCTGCTCTTTTTGTAGTGGCAAGGAATTGGAAATTGAGGGGATGCCCATCAATTTGGGAATGGCTGAACAAGTTGTGGTATATGAATGTAATGGAATACTACTGTGCTGTAAGAAATGATGATCAGGCAGATTTCAGAGAAACCTGGAAGCACTTGCATGAACTGATGATGAGTGAGATGAGCAGAACCAGGAGAACATTATACACAGTACTGACAACATTGTGTGCTGATCAATTGTGATAGATTTGATTCTTCTCAGCAATACAATGGTCCAAGATAGTTCCAAAGGACTCATGATGGAAAATGCTCTCCAAATCCAGGAAAAAAAGAACTGCTGAATCTGGATGCAGATTGAACCATACTATTTCTATTGTTTTTGTTGGTGTTGTTTTTCTTTTTTGAAGTTTTTCCTTTTTGCTCTGATTTTTCTCTCATCACATGACTAATGCAGAAATATATTTAATGTGATTGTACATATATAAGCTAAAAAAAAAGATGGCCGCTGACATAGTTACCCCTAGAATCCTAAAAGTAGTAGCAGCTATCCTTCTGGGAGCTCAGCCTTACAGTTGCAGTTTGTGTTGGGCAAATGGACCCCAAGGAGGGCAAAGGTTACATTTGTATTTATTTTGGATATATTTAGTAAATATTCATATGTGTAAATGTTGTTTAGAGACAGGTGGGTGGCATGGTATTTGGAGCACTGGGCCCACAGTTAGGAAGATCTGAGTTCAGATATGACTTCAGACAAATAGTAGCTGTGTGACTCTAGGCAAGTCACTTAACCTCTGTCTACTTAAGTTTCCTGAACTATAAAACAGGGATAACTCAAACATCTGCATCCTAGAGTTGTTTAAGGATTAAATGATATGCACTTAATATGGTGCCTGGCACATAGTAGGTGCTTAATAAATGCTTATTCCCTTCCCTCCAACAAAATGGAAGCACCTTGAAGACAAATGCTGTTTCCTTCTTTGTCTTTCTACTCCTATCATCTGGCATAGTTCCTGGCACATATAAGGCAAAATAAGTATTTTTAAATTCACTGATTGACACTGGAGGATAAAAGCCATAATCAACTGGTACTTTTTCTACCTCATGACCAGAGAACTCCCACTTTAGCTTCCCCTAATCTCTGTGATTCAGAGTCATCTGTTAAAGAGAAAATTTCTTTGTCCTACTACTAGTCTCCACTTTAATGTCTCCATTTCCCCAAATCAGTATCTATTCTCCTCTTCCTTGGCTGTCCCTCATGTTCAAAATTCTCTCCATCCTCATCTATAGCGCCTGCCCTCTCTGGCTTCCTTAACATCTTAGCAAACACCCCACCTTCCCCTTCCAAGAAGAGAAAAATGCTTTTCTCAATCCTCCTTAAGGCCTCACCTCTATTGGTTATCTCCAATTTATCTTGTATACATTTTGTACAGCACTGTTTTCATGTTCTCTTCACCCTTAGACTGTGAGGTCTTTGAGAGCAGGGACCGTTTTTTGCCTTTCTTTGTATCCTTGGCATTTATCGTTGTGCCCGACACATAGTAGCTTCTTAATTAGTGCTTGTTGATTGACTTCTCTCCCATTTTATTGTGCCCTCCTAAATCCCCACTCTATCATTATTAAGCTATCATTAACAAGCTCCTCTTCTTTCGAGATCCCTTATTCTTTCCACTTTTTTTGAGTTTGCTGACCTGGAGTCAGATCTTGCCTTGGACACTCATTAGCTAGAGGATGTTGGGTAAAACATTCAATCATTCTTAGTTTCCTTTTATGTAAAGTAATAGTAACTACCTCAAAGGGTAGATATCAGATTATAAGGTTTGCAAACCTTAAAGTGCTATATAAATTCTTACTATTAGTAGAGAAAATTGAGGCCATCTTCTTTGGTCTCTTCTCCATACTTCAAAAACTACCCACAACATCTCACATTTTCCCTGTTACTCTGATTCAGTTTTCGAGAAGGTTGTGGTCCTTTTCTTTGCCAAGGCCAACCTCTTGATCCCATCCTCTCTCATCCCTTCTGGAACTTATAACTTTGGTCATTTCTTCTCTGTCTTTGTCTCTTTCAGTCCCTGTCTCTCTTTGTCTATATGTCAGTCTCCATCTCTCTGCCTCTCTGTGTATCTGTCTGTGTCTCTGTTTCTCTGTCTCTGTTTCTCTTATCTTCAATCTGTTCTTAGGTGCTGACTTCTTCCCTCCTGCCTACAAAAATACCCAGATCTCTCTTATATTTAAAAACAAATATAAAAAAACAAAAACAAGCTGCACTTGACTCTGCTGTATTCAGGTCAGAGCCCAGGCAACTCTAGTAGTTTTCCCTCTCTCTACTCCCCTGGTTGACACCCCTGCTTTGGGGGTCTGACAGTTGGCCCAGTTCTGGATCTACCTAACTGGACAATCTATCTCTTATCTCTCCATATTGTCCTTAAAGAGGACATGAGAGATGTTGCCAAATGTTTCACTAAAATCCAATTTTGGATTTTATGAGGCAGCTCATTACATTTTCAGTCCATTCTAATTGTTAGAAACTTCTTTCTTAAATTGAGCCCAGATCTGCTTGTGATTGTTTTTTTTAAAGAAATCCAAAACCCATCTGGGGCTGCCCTTAAGCATTAGCACTCAGCCTCTTCCATCCACAACATATCACCAAGGCCCCCTGGGCCTTTGTAGAACAGAAGCACAGATTGCTTGCTATTCCTGCTTTGGAAAAAGTTGGCACCTGTGCCCCCAAACAGCTGTCACTTAGAGATGCTGAAACCTAATGGAATTTCGATAACTAAACAAGGCTGAGGGGAACCTGGCATGGACACGTCCCTAGGATCAACTCTCAGGGACGTTTCCAAGGGGAGGGAGTAGAGAGGGGAGCTTGTCATTGAATTGTGTCTCCATGTCCATTTATCAGCATTATTTCATGTGATGAAGCTCTGTGGCTCCACCCTACTCCAAGAATCCACAACAAAAGAAAGAAGTTACCACTTTCCGCTTTTAAAGTGATCTCCACTAATTGTAGTTTGGTCAAGGATTCAATCAGACCTCTGCTGTTAGACTTTTCTGGTTTCCCCTTTCCAGCAACAAAATTCACATGACAGCCCAGGCAAACTGGGGTATTCTTGCTTTACCCAGACTATGGGAGCCTGCTCTTTGAGGTATAAACCAGTCTGCAATCTGGTGATATATAAAAAAGATTATTAGTGTCTGATGAAAATTTAGCTAAAGGGATTACTGATGTGTTGGCAATGTTACTTTTTACAACTGCACCATAACAGAGTCACATTACAAGAGAAGCAACACTGAAGAGTGCCTTTTAATACCCCAAAAAAGAGATAGAATATGTCCATAAATAACATTAATGGTGTGTGTTTTCACTTGGAGGCATCCACAAAAACATGTGCAACTTTGCCAAAAGCTTCAGATAGATAACTCCACATAGTGCCCTAAGGAGAGGTAGCTAGCAAGAGAAAATAGTTTTGCACAGTGGAAAGAATTTTGCCTTAGGAAGCAGAGAACTTGGGTTCAAATGCTGGCTTTACCACTGACTAGCTATGTGATTTGGGGCATGTCACTTTACTTCGGGTCTTCCTTATTTGTGAAAGGGGCTGGGGTGGGGTTGGACTAAATGACCTCTAATTTCCCTTCAAGCTCTACAGTTGCAATTATATTTTCCTCTGGAAAATGGAACAGCACTTGTGTGGATATCTTACATCTTCTTCAAGGTATATTAGTAGGTAGGAAAAAAGGCAAAATGATTGAATTTTGTTGTTGCAACCCTGAAACACAATAGTTGTGTCATTTATAGAGACTAGGATTGCCTTCCTGCCCCAAAACACTATACACATATAATTATCTGGACTATTGTGTGAACTGAATAAAATCATGAGGTCTTACAATTATATGACACCATCATCATCACCCTCTTACCCAACCCACTTCCTACAAATGCATTGTACATTAGTCATGTTTTTTGTTTGTTTGTTTTTGGTTTTTTGGCAGGGCAATGAGGGGTAAGTGACTTGCCCAGGGTCACACAGCTAGTAAGTGTCAAGTGTCTGAGGCTGGATTTGAACTCAGGTCCTCCTGAATACAGGGCTGGTAGTTTATCCACTGCGCCACCTAGCTGCCCCTCTCCCTATAGAATGTAAGTTTCTTGAGGACAGATGTTTCATTTTTGTCTTTGTATCTTTAGTACCTAGCACTGTTAATAGGACATTATAGGCAATTAATAAATGCTTGTCAATTGGTTAATTAACTATGGAAAGGACTCTCTATGGACCTGATAGAGCCAGTACATCCAGCATGATTTGTGAGCATAATAAAAAGGAAAAATTAATTAATTTAAAAAGTCAAGTGTCTACCATGTGTCAGGCACCATGCTAGGCACTGGAGGTACAAAGATAAAATTAAAACACTCCCTGCCCTCAAGGAGCTTATATTCTATTGGTGGAGATATGTATGACAAAGACATATATTTGTTAAATATAAACAGAATAAATATAAATACATATATACATAATTAATACAAAGGAATTTTGGGGAGGAGACACTAGCAGCTGGAGCAATCAGGAAAAGCCTCCTGAAGAAGGCAGCATTTGAGTTAAGCTTTGAAGGAAACTAGGGATTCTTAGTACAAACAAATTCTGGACAAGGAGTTGGAAGACTTGGATTGTAGATGAGACTCTTCCACTAACACACTGGGTGGCACTGGGCCTCTGTTTCCTCATCTGGCAGGGAGTGAACAAGTGGCTGAGATTTGTTTCAATAGAAAATCACAGAAATAGTGATTTAGAATTGGCTAATAAGGGGAAAACTTATTACTTGTTAAAAGTGAAGGGGGGGGGCGGCTAGGTGGCGCAGTGGATAAAGCACCGGCCCTGGAGTCAGGAGTACCTGAGTTCAAATCCAGCCTCAGACACTTGACACTTACTAGCTGTGTGACCCTGGGCAAGTCACTTAACCCCCATTGCCCTGAAAAAAAAAAAGTGAAGAGGAATACAGTGTGAGAATTGGAATGACACCCCTTGCTGGGAGAGATATTGCAGGGAAGCTCCGCCATGAGGAGAAAGCATGTGACTTGGAAACCATGTGACTTTAGAGTTGGGAAGTTCCATCTATAGAACCACCTGTTGGATTTGTCAGTCAGAGCTACCGGCCAATTAGTATGGACAGCCCTGTTTCCAGTTTCACAAGGGGGATTCTGGGAGAAGCCCCTGAGGAGGGGTCTTTTGGGTTCCTGACCTCGGCTTGGGGGGTCGGATGCTGGGGTCTATTAGATAGAGGAAGTTTGCCTTTTACCTCTCTCTCTCTCCTCACCAACTTCTGATGCACTTTAATAAATACTTAAAAGTCTAAACTCTTGATAAAGCTTCTAATTTGGTGGCCACTCATTAGATTTTAGACATCATAGCTAGAATTTTAGGCCCTTACAACAGAAAGAAGGAAAGATGTATCATGAAGGAAATGAAGTGAAAAATAGCATGCTTCAGTCTGTATTCAAACAATATCATTTCTCACTCTGGAGGCAGATAACATGTTTCATCATGAGTCCTTTGGGGTCTTGGATTATTATATTGCTGAGAATAGCTAAGTTCTTCACAGTTCTTCATTGTACAATATTGCTGTTTCTATGTATAGTGTTCTCCTGATTCTGTTCACTTCACTCTCTATTAGTTCATGTTAAATTTTTCCAGGTTTTTTCTGAAATCATCCTGCCCGCTATTTCTTATAGCCCAGTGATATTCCATCATAATCATATACCACAGCTTGTTTAGCCATTCCCCAGTTGATGGACATTCCTTTGATTTCCAATTCTTAGACACCATAAAAAGAGCTGCTAGAAATATTTTTGTATAAGTAGGCCCCTTTCTCTTTTTTTGTTGTCTTTGGAATGTAGAACTAGCAATGCTATTGCTAGATAAAAGGGTATATACAGTTTTATAAGCCATTGGGCATAGTTCTAAATTGCTCTTCAGAATGGTTGGATCAATTCACAACTACACCAACATTGTATTAGTGTCCCAGTTTTCCCAGATACCCTCCCACATTTATCATTTTCATTTTTTGTCATATTAGCCAATCTGATAGGTGTGAGGTGATAAAAACAAAGGTTGATACTAGGTAGACCTTAGGTCAGAGGTCCCCAAGCTTTCTCATTTTATGGTGTTCTTAGCATCTCAATAGTTTTTGTTTTTCATGGTGCCCCAGGCCAAAAGAAATACCTAACATTTCATTTAGTTAGTGTTTGAGTCCAAACAACCTAATAAGTATCTGTGCCCTATAGATTATTAGTTATTTGAAAAAATAACACATATAGATTGAAGGAAAAAATAATCTTTTTATTTCATTCTTAAATAACCACAATTACTTTCTAAGGGGATGTGTGCACCTATTGCATGTTGCACAGCTTTCCAAACCTTGGAATCAGATTGAACATTGCCACCTTCATTTCCTGCTTGACATTAATTTTTACACGGTATTTGCTTTTTATTATAGCAACCACTGAAAAGCCAGTTTTGGAAAGATAGGCCATTGAAAATGAGAAAGTTTAAGAAGCTACTGGTATAGGAGAAAATTTAAATAAACAAAAACATTTCATACATTTGAGAACATCATTGAAAGGACTGTAGCCTGATTTAACCTTGAAACTTTTTTTTCTAGCAAAGAAATCCATTTATCTAAACTGATAGCAAAACAAAAGTCAGAGAAAATATATATGAAGGAATATATTCAAGACAATAAAGAGTGAAAGAGCTCTCCCACTGGGGGTAAAGTAATTCAGCTCAACCTAGAGAGAGAGCATCTCAGGTCTCACCCAAGGGGAAGTTCTCTAATGTCTGTAGTGTAGCAAGTTGGGGATAGGAACACCATGGAGACTGCTAGCTCCTTGAGTTATCTTGAGCTACCTAGAACTCACTTAAGCTAGAAGGTTTCTCTATGTAAGATGGTTATTTGTTTCCCTCAAAAATGGAAAATATCCCTTGTTGCTCCTGTGAATTCACCATGTGCCCTGGAGGACATAGTTTGAGGTCTGTAATCTTAGGTTGCCATCAAGATAAAATGGAAGGAAAATGAAATGAAATCTCTAATTTTCCTCTAGGATAAATCAACCTCTTTTTTCTGTAAAGACTGACAGATCCTGGTACATTTCAAGCAGGATACCACTTATGTGATTGAGTCCTTGTCATATGAGAGGATTATATCAGCAGAAGGACCTGGAGATGTTTAGCTTGAAGGAGAGAAGACTCCAGGGTATTCATGATAGGCATGTTGAAGTACTTGAAATTCTATCCTTTAAAAGATAAATGAGCCTTGTTCTCTTTGATTATATTAGATATAAATTTAGCCTTGATATGAGGATTAACTTCCTAACATCTATCATGTAGATTGAAGTTTGGGGGAATGGAGTTAGTTGGACTAAGTGGCATCTGAGGTCCCTTTTAAAACTGAAATTCTGTGATCCTCTGATATGACTTGAGAAAACACCTTTTTTCCATACCCAAAATTTCCCTCTCATCCACCTAGACTACCAAACAGCCTGAAATTCTACTATTAAAAAAATAAAAAAATAAAATTAAAAAAGGGGGCAGCTAGGTGGCATAGTGGATAAAGCACATGCCCTGGATTCAGGAAGACCTGAGTTCAAATCTGGCCTCAGATACTTGACATATACTGACTATGTGACCCTGGGCAAGTCACTTAACCCTCATCAGCCTGCCAATAAATAAACAAATAAATAGATAGATAAGTAAATAATTAAACAAACAACCAAACAAATGAATGAATGAACAAACAGATGAACAAATAAATAAACGGTAAATAAAAAATAAAAAAAATAATTCTACTATTAATCATCTCTTAGTTGAGGCACTGAAGGCCCTCATTAAAATGCAAAGATGTTAAGTAGGATGCACTAACAAAGTCAAACATGTGAAACTATAAACTAATTGGAGGTTAGATGATTTGGGGGTTATTTAGAAGAAAAAATGGAGTCATAGAATCTCAAAGTTAAGGAGGACAGTAGAGGTCACCTAGTCCATGCTCCTCAGAAATAGCCACTGCTACCTCTTCAACAATTAGCCATCTAGCCTCTGTTTGACTCTTCCAGGGATAGAGATCAAGCTATCTCACGAGGCAGCCTAATTGGTAAGGGCATCTTATGAGAGTGATGATATTGATGCTGATGCCAGTGAATCAGGAGCATTTCTGTTGACACAGTGCTTCCCAGCTTACAAAGTACTTTCTTTATACTGACACTGTGGTATATTGAGCCATGATCTGATGAACCATCCTGTTATTTTCCCTAGTAACTACCACCAAGTTCCACTACTGGAGCTGCATCGAATAAGTATAATCCCTTTGTTACAGGTCAGTTCTCTGGCTATTAACACATTAGGTCATGAGAGTTAGCATGAGCCAGTAGACAGAATGCTGGTCTTGGAATCAGAAAGACTTGAGTTCAAGTCCTGCATCTTAAACATACTGTCTGTGTGACCCTGGCTAAGGAGAAAAGACTTCAGGGTGTTCATGATAGGCACGTTGAAGCAATTGAAGTTCTATCCTTTAAAAGAGAAATTAGCCTTGTTTCCCCCAGGCAGTTCTCTAAAGCAGCAAGTTGCAGAGAAGATGCTGACCTCCAAAGGCTGTTAGGGGACACAGGAAGGCCTTTGAGGAGAGGGAGGCAAGGAAGGAAGAGCACCAAATGCATAGAAGGAGGAGCTAAGGCCACCATGGAAGACAATTTTTAGGTTGGCCCTGATGGTGACCTTCAAAGACAAGGCCTTTATTCTACTGCTCCCCATGGCAATGGTTTATTTCAGTGTGAAACCTCCTCAATAGCTTTTGAGTCCCTTCAAAGTGAGGGGAAGGGCTGAACAGTTACCTGCTCGATCTGCCAAGTTAATAGAGGGAGTTTCCTCGCATTGGCTCAGAAATAATCTCAAAATTTAGCACCTCCACTAGCTACCTGATTCCCCAGGTTGTACAATTAGATTTATTTATCTGGCTTAAATTTTCTGTTCTCTATTAAAATACAAGTGAGGGGCAGCTAGATGGCACAGTGGATAGAGCACCGGCCCTTGAGTCAGGAGTACCTGAGTTCAAATCTGGCCTCAGACACTTAACACTTATTAGCTGTGTGACCCTGGGCAAGTTGCTTAACCCCAATTGCCTCACTAAAAAAAAATACAAGTGACCCTGTGCAGGTTAATACATTAGGCCTTATTCCTCATCAGCGCTTTAGTACAAATTTTAAAAATCATATAATTTCCAGAGATTAGATTGTGATTGGGGAAAGATGAGAGCATGGGGTTCTTGGGTGCCTGAGATTTGGGGGTATTGAGTGAGCAGGATGTAACAGAGGGAGAGGATGGAAGCACTGAAAACAAAATTCCCCTAATTCACAATTCTGTAGCTCTTGGGTCAATGACCTGGGTAAATAATGTGTGAATGTCAGTCAGTCAAGAAACATTTATTAAGCACCTATAGTATGCCTGGTATTGATATTTTTCCCCATGTGTAGCTGAGTTAGGTATGGTGCCCTCTTGAAAAGTTAACCTTCTTGGGCTAACATGGTGTCAAAGAAAGAATTTGAACTAGGTTTTTCTGGCACCATGTCCTGCACTCTGTCCACTAAGACCTATGCCCATACTGCTTCCCTCCTTTCTTTAAGGGGAAATTTAAGGACCTGCTTCATTTCACAATGCCTAGTGTCATTTTTCTTGTTACTCATTCCAACTGTAAAAAAATCTGAACATGTGTATTGAAAGGAGATTAATCATTCAAATACCATAATTAGTTCAAGAATTGTGTCTTTTCAAGATGGAATAAGCTAATTAATTTCTCCCCCCTCCCAGGGAACCTGATCTCAGATTTGAGCTAATTAGCAAACTACACATGAAAAGAAGTGAAGTGGATCTTGTAAATAGGATTTCATTTTAAAAAGATCAAAGGAAGATTTACTCAAATTCCCTCTCCCCCTATACCTCATTTCTTCATTATTTGAGGTAAAGGTGAATAGGGAAATAAGAATCATAAAAGTAGCAAATAGCATAATGAAGATTACCCACACACTCACTTGAAGACTTAAGTTCAAATTAAATGAGACAATTAAAAGTGATTGTGTTTGGAAGTGGAATTTTAATTCTAAGAATCTCTTTCATTTGAGTTTCTAATGTAGAAGATCAGGCCTATATTGGTAGTGTAGAAAGATGCAGAGCCACACCTAGGACAGGGCTACTGGAGTTTTGGCTCAGGTCACTGATATAGGGAAGCACTGTTCCTTTTCTAGGGCACTGACATTGGGGGAAGGCAAATTTCCTTCCCCTAGTATAAATACTTTCTGTGAAGCACAGAGACAATAGTAGGAATCCAAGTTATGAAAAGCTGCCATGGCAATAAAGCTCTGTCTCCTTGATGTCAGCACTCAGGGTCCATCTTCCCCCACTGCCATGCTAACACTGCCTTACCAGAATGTTTGTGGTCTGGGGACTGTACCATGCTGGATGCTGGGAGTCAGTGGCAGGAATGATAGTAATGGTGATGGAATTTGGGATCCCTCAAAGTCTCTGTTTTACCACATTCCTCACCCAGAGTGGACCATTTGGGTCAAACCATTTAGTTTGGTGACCCATGCTATCCACTGTTTCTGGGTATATGATTTGGTTATATGATTTGGGGAGTTATTTAGAAGAGGAAACAGAATCCTAGCATCCCAGAATTAAAAAGGACAGTAGACACCATCAATGGTGATGATGGTATGTGCTAGCCTTCAGGAAATTTAGGGCCTTTGTCTTGCTACTACAATTGTATCTGTTCCAGGTGTGGGGATTATCTGTTACAGATCTAGATTCCTAATCCCCATCCTCTCCATTGAGAAACAAAACAAAATTCCTTGAAACAAATATGCACAGTCAAGCAAGGCAAATTCTTGCATTGTTCATGTCCAAAAAATATGGCTCATTCCATACCTGGAATCCATTACCTCTCCATCAGGAGGCAAGTAATATGTTTCATCATCAGACCTCTAGAATCATAGTTAAGCACTAAATAGAGCACTGGTCCTGGAGGCAGTGAGACCTGAATTCAAATCTTGCCTTAGACACTAATTTAGATGTTTGACTCTGGGCAAATCACTTAATTTCAGTCTACTTCAGTTCCCTCATCTGCAAAATGGGCATAATACTAGCAGTATTTCTCAGGGTTGTCAAGAGGACCAAATGAGATCATAATTGTAAAGCACTTGGCACATTGTAGACACTTAATAAATTATTGTTTCCTTCTTTCCTAAAGTCTTTCAAAGCTGTTTGTTTTAATACTATCATTGTATCAAGAGACCTACTTTCAAGGAGAGAGAGAAAAGAGGGAGAGAGGGAGGGAAGGAGGGAGGAAGGGAGGGAGGGGGAGGGAGAGAGAGAGAGAGAGGGAGAGAGAGGGAGAGAGAGAGAGAGCATTGATTAAGCATTTACTTTGTGCAAGGTAGTTTGCTAAACTTTGGAGAAAAAATAAAAGCAAGAATGTGCCTACTCCCCAGAGCTTATACTCTAAGCTCTGGGAACAGGGAAGGGAAAAGAGGTGACAACATACAATGACTTGAGATGTGCAAGAAACAGAAGTGGAAGCACAGAACTAAGCCAGATGAAGCCAAAGTTGGTCCACCAAAGGCCAAGGTTTTGGGGGCAAAGTCCTATTCTTTTTTTTTGAGTGGAACAATGAAGGTTAAGTGACTTGTCCAGGGTCACACAGCTAGTAAGTGTCAAGTATCTGAGGCCAGATTTGAACTCAGGTCCTCCTGAATCTAGGGCCAGTGCTTCATCCACTGTGCCACCTAGCTGCCCCCAAAGTCCTATTCTTAGGTAGACTGAGACTGAAGATGATGACTCCAGTTCAGTGTGGATGACATATCTAGACATGTCCAGGAAAAGTTCTAGGTCTATCAAACAATTGGTTGTATGATGTTAGACATGTCACCTAACCTTCATGGGAATGTCCTCATCTCTAAAATGGGGTTCTTTACCCTTCTTCCCAGGATATATATGAGGATTAAATGAAATAAGTAGAACAGTGCTTTGAAAAAGTATACAATGCTACACAGATATAACGCATTTAGGGTATTATTGACTGTCTCTACAGTCAAAGTAGGATTTTAAATGGAGATAAGTTTCCAAATAATTCTTGTAAAAATACCTGTTCCCAAGGACAAGTTGTCAAAATAGGCAAGCTGTGCATCTAATTCACTGCCTAATCAACCCTCTCTTCTACTTTGTATATATGTAGATATAGCCAGGAATTATTTTCAAAGAATGATAGAATGTCTAAATAATAGAATATTAGCATAATTGAGTGTCGTAAACATAGGATGTCAGAATTATAAAAGAATGGGATTTTATAGCAATCCTCAGCGGATCATCTAGTCCAGCATCCTCATTTGACAGATGAAGAGCTCCAACTGAGCTAGGTAATGAAAATGTCTTCCTTTGAAACACCAGGCTTCTGAATGGAATCAGCTTTGCGAGAACTATGACAATTGCTTTAGTAAATAGGTTTTAGTCCTGTCGTCATCAAACATGGAAGGTGAATAAAGTTATGGTAGTCAATTACTGGTAAACCAATCAGTCCATCCATCAACATGCATTTATTGAACAATTACTGAAAGCAGATTATTACTTATATTTGTTTTTTTCTAACTGTTGAAAGCTGAGAACTTCAAATTGGGAGGGAAAGGGATAGATCGAGCAGTAACCCCGCCCCCTCCAAAAGATACCTAGACAAAGTCAATTGATAATTATTGCATATGATTTTTAGATAGCAGAATCAGGGAAATCTCCTTGGGTCCCTTGTGCTTTGGGGGATTTCTTTCTGTGGGTGGTTTCTTGCTATGGGTGGTTGATGTGGGTGACTCAGAGACACAGCTGATGGGTGAGAAGAAGGTGACTTTATTGGCCGGGGCTAAAAAAATGACCACAGTTTCTCATATATAATGATTCCAAAATTTCAGCCTCCTCCCTTAGACACCCACCCCCAATTCTGACCATTACCACCAACATCTAAGGTTATAATCACTTTTTCATTCAAAGTGTTGATGATCTATTCACTGTACCATCTAACTACCTGTAGACTTATTAATTTTAATTTTGTAACAACTTTCAATTATGCTCTCTTCTCTCCTCTGACACTGTCCTCATCCTAGTGAAGGCCTTTATCACCTGATGCCTGGACAATTGCAATAACCTGCTGGCTCATCTAAGTGCCACAATTCTCTCCCTATTCCAGTCCATCCTTCACTCAGCAGTTAAAGTTATCCTCTCACACTGCACGTCTGACCATGTCACTCCACCTCCCTTCCCCAACCCCCATAACTCCAGTGACTTACTATCATCTTCAGGATCAAATATGAAATCCTCTATTTGTCATTCAAAGCCCTTTATAACCTGCTTGTTTTCATTACTTTTCCAGACTTCTTACATACTATTCACCTCCCATGTACCTGGAGATCCAGTGACACCAGCCTTCTCCTACCTGGAATGCTCTATCTTCTCATCTCTGCCTCCTATCTTCCCTGACTTCCTCCAAGTCCCAGCAAAACGCGACCTTTTTTCCCCCCAGGGCAATGAGGGTTAAGTGACTTGCCCAGGGTCACACAGCTAGTAAGTGTCAAGTGTCTGAGGCCAGATTTGAACTCAGGTGCTCCTGAATCCAGGCCTGGTGCTCTATCCACTGCACCACCTAGCTGCCCCCTAAAACCCGACCTTTTGAAAGAAGCCTTTCTTAGCCCTCTTAATGCTAATTCATATTCTCTCCTATTTATTCTGTATCTTGTTTTCTTTGTACATTGTTTTACTTTTTCTCCTCCATTAGACTGTGAGCTCCTTGACAGTGAAGACTTTCTTTTTTATGTATCAATTATACACGTGAAGTGATACAAAACATATTTTTATATTAGCCATGTTGCAAAAAAGAAAGCGCACACACACAAAAAACACAAAGTAAAAAAAGTATTCTTCAATCTGCAGTCGGAGTTCTCTCTCTGGAAGTGACTATCCTCCACTGTTCATCATGACTTTTTTGGAGTTATGGAGCATTTTACTGATCAAAGTAGCTAAGTTTTTCAGTTAATCATAGTTACAGTATTGCTGTTACTGTGTATAATGTTCTCTTGGTCTTATTCAATTCACTTTGTATCAGTTTGTAGAAGCCTTGCTGGGTTTTTCTGAAATCACCCTGCTAATCATTTTTTATAGCACAGTAGTAGTGTATCATAATCAAATACCACAGCTCTTTCAGCCATTCCCCAGTTGATGGGCATCTCAATTTCCAATTCTTTGCCACCACAAAAAAGAGTTGCTGTAAATATTTGCATATATATATATATATATATATATAGGTTGTTTTCCTTTTTTTTTTTTTGGTGGGGCAATGAGGGTTAAGTGACTTCCCCAGGGTCACACAGGTAGTAAGTGTCAAGTGTCTGAGACTGGATTTGAACTCAGGTCCTCCTGAATCCAGGGCCAATGCTTTATCTACTGCACCACCTAGCTGCCCCCTCTTTTTCCCTTTTTAAAGCAAGGACTTTTTTTTTTTTTGCTTCTCTTTGTATCCCCAGAACATAGTACAGTGCCTAGAATATAGTCAACACTTAATAAATGTTTATTGTCTGACTGACTGACTAAATGATTTGCTTTGACCAGTTTGTATGTTGTCTCCCCCATTAAATTTTAGAGCACTTTAAATGACAGGCCAAAGAGGGTTTTTTTTTTTGTTGTTGTTGTTGTTTGTTTTTTACTGTAGATGCAATAGGGAGTCATTGAAGATTTTTGAGTAGGGGATGAAATTGGAGACACTGAAAGCAGTTAGAAGGTATTCATAATAGTCTAGGTGAGAGAGAACGAAGACCCAAACACAAGTAGAGATTCAAAGTATGAGTGGAAATTAGGAGACTACAAGAGATATTGCTGAGACAGGATTAATACTATTTGGCTACTCTTTGGATATGGAGACTGAGGGAAGATGGTGCCATCAACAAAAACAGGAAAACTTGGAAGAGAGATGGGTTTGGGAATATGAATTCTCTTTTCAACATATGGAGTTGAAGATAACTACTGGAAATCCAGGTGGTGCCACCTAGCAGGTAGTTTATAATACAGGATAATAGGTAATAGAGGAGAAAGATTAGACTGGCTACATAGCTTTGAGATCAGCTGTATAGAAATGATAATAAAGCCCATGGAAGTTCATGAGATTATTAAGGGAGAGAGATGGAGAGAGGAAATTACCCAGTCTATCTGGATGCTCATGCTTAGTGAGTAGGAAGAGGACAATAATCCAGAAAAAAAATGAGAAAAAAATAGTCAGCTAGGAAGCAAGTCAAAAGGATGTGAGGTCATCTAGTCCAACCCAATTCAGAAATTACCCTAAAACATGACAGTTGGTCATCCAAAACAGAGCAATGTCACAAGCATTCAAGAAGGGGAGAGTGTTCGGGAGGAAGGGGTGGTTGATAGAGTCATAGTCATAGAAGAGCGAGGGAGGTGAGGAAATGGAGACAATGATTTTTTTTTAAGAATGGGGAGATATGCATATTTGCCAGCAGTAGAGGAAAAGCCAATAGATAATGAGCTATTAAAGATGAGGGAAAATGAGGGAGGGATTGAAGGGGGAAAATACTCCAAAGGATGTGGGAGGGGAAAGAGTCAAGATCACAAGCAAAGAGTTTAGCAAGGAGAGACCTGCTTCTGCATGAAAGACTAGAGTAAGCAAAGGAAGAGAGAATGAGTAGTGGTAGAGAGGGGTTTGAGGAATGTAGTAAGGAAGAAAAGGGGCTCATTGTAGAAAGCCCTTATTTTCTCATTAAAGCAGGAAGTTAAGTCTTTTTCTGAGAAGGAATGGGGAGAAAGTGTTATGAAACATCTGAAGAGAAAGAAGAATGTTTGGAATCATCTCCTAAAAAATATGAGAGTCAAAGAGATAAGAGGATTGCCATGTATCACAGAAGGTTTATAGGTCTCTTAAAGAGATCTGCCATTTGTTGATTAACAGAATTAATAGAGTTCATTCACATGACCAATGATTGCTTCTATTCGTGTTGGAAATGACCTTACTCAGTTAACATTCTAAAATCAGGCTCAGTGAGTAGCCATTGGCAACACAACTAACTGAAATTGCTTGTGAACTGCCCATATTAAGCAAGGAGAGTCAAGTTTTTGAAGCTGGGGATGAACCCTTATTAAGATGTAACTTTTTTCCCCTCTGTATGTTTATATTTCCATTTAGCAGTTACATATTTGTCTCAGTATGTGCGATCTATTGCAAATTGCTCTTGCATAAAATCCAGAATGAACTTTATTATATTGAACTAATTTTTTTCCTGTTTCTCCCAGGGAAATTGTGTCCATGGGCACTAGGGCTCACAACGGTCCACTATTCCGAGAGAAGAAAAATATTTACATTGGAAACATGATGGGCTTAGACAAGGCAAATCTCTTTTTTCCTCTCTCGGGAAAACTGTCATTTTGGAAATAAGAGTATTTGAAACTTGTCTCTGGTACTGGTTTGACAGGCTGTCACAGTGAGACTCTTCCATTGGAGTATGCTAGAGTTGATGTTCAACAATTAATGTTCAATGTCATTAAAATTGTAGGATATGATATTCACTGTCAATATAAACTGAAACATAATCATGTTTCCCATTTTCAGGTATTAATCATTTAATTTACTAAGTTAATTTCTCAAAAATATAATCATGGAATCAAAAATTCACTAACATTTCAATCTTTTTTGGTTTTAATTTGGATTAAAATTTGACACTGGTGCAGTGTCTCCCTTATTCTAGTGAATAGAGTGCCAGCCTGGATTCAAATCCAGCTTGAGACATTTACATTTACTACCTGTGTGACCCTGGACAAGTCACTTAACCCTGTTTGCCTCAGTTTTTTAAATTTGTAAAATTAACTAGAGAGGAAAATGGCAAATCACCCCAGCATTTTTGGCAAGAAAACCCCATGCACAATGATATCCCAGTTCTTCTCACTTCATTTGGCTCTACTTCATATAGGTCTTGTCATGTTTTTCTGAAACTACATTCATGTTCATTTCTTATAGGACAATAGTGTTCCATCACAATCATATGCCACAATTTGTTTAGCCATTCCCAATTGATGAGCATCCCCTTGATTTCTAATTCTTTGCCACCACAAAACAGCTGCATATATATATATATGTATATGTGTGTATATGTGTGTGTATATATGTTACAAATAGATCTTTATCCTTTTTCTTTAATCTCTTTGGAATACAGACCTAGTAGTGGTATTGCTGGGTCAAAGGGTATACACAGTTTTATAGCCCTTTGGGGATAGTTTCAAAATGTTCTCTAGAATGCTTGGACTAATTCACAACTCCACCAGCATTTCATTAGTGTACCTATTTTTCCTTCTTCCCCTCCAACATTTATCATTTCTGATAGTGTGAGATGGTTACTTCAAAGTTGTTTTGATTTGCATTTCTCTAATCACTAGTGATTTAGAACATTTTTTCATATGACTATAGATAGTTTTGATGACTTTGTCTGAAAACTGACTGTTTATATCTTGACCATTTATCAATTGGGGAATGGGTCTTTTTATAAATTTGACTCAGTTCTAAACTCAGTATATACTTAAGAAATGAGGCCTTTATGAGAGAAACTTGTTGTAAAATTTTTTGAATATTACTTCATTGGTACCCTTTAGCAAAATGTAGTTTCCCTGATTATCTCTTTTAATTAGATCTATTTTTGATTTTGCTTTGCCTAATATCATGATTACTACCCCCACCCTTTTAAAAAAATCTCAGCAGAAGTATATTAGATTCTGCTTCAGCCCTTTATTTTAACTCTGTGTGTGGCTTTCTGTTTGAAGTTTGTCTCTTACAACAATATATTATTGGATTCTGTTTTATAATCCATTCTGCTAGCTGCTTCCATTTTTTGGGGTGAGCTTATCTGATTCACATTCACAGTTATAGTACTGTGTATTTCATCCATCCCATTTTCTTTTATTTATTCTCTCTCTTTTTATCCTGTTTCTCCTTGAAAGCCAATTTTGCTTCTAACCACAGCATCCCTTAATCTGCCCTCCCTTTTATCATTCCACCCCTCCTATCTTTTATCCCCCTCCCCTCCTATTTTCCTATTGAGTAAGTTGCATTTTTATACACAATCGAGTGTGTGTATATATGTATGTATGTGTATATGTGTGTGTTTTTATATTCTTTCCTTTTTTGAAGCAATTCTCGTGAGAGTGAGGTTCAAGTATTTCTTGCCAGCTCCCTGTTTTCCCCTCCATTGTATAATCATTTCTCCATTCTCCCTCTCCCTTTCCCCTCTTCCCAGTGCATCCCACTTCCTTATGCCTTCATTTTTTTGGTAAATCATTTCAGCATTATTGATTCATATCCATGCTCTCTGTCTATATAAATTCCTTTCAACTGTCCTAACAATGATAAAGTTTTTAGTAGTTAGATGCATCATCTTCCCTTATAGGAATGCAAACTATTTAACTTTATTAAGTCCCTTATTCTTTCATGTTTACATTTTAATGTACCTCTTGAGTGTTGTGTTTGAATGATAAATTTTCTATTCAGCTAGGTCTTTTCATCAGGAATGCTTGAAAGTTCTCACTTTCATTAAGTATCCATTTTCTCCCCTGAAGGATTATACTCAGTTTTGCTGAGTAGATTATTCTTGTCTATAATCCTAGCTCCTTTACTATCCAGAATATCATATTTCAAATCTTCTGCTCCTTTAAGGGAAGCTGCTAAATCTTGTACTATAATATTTCTGGGAGTTTTCATTTTGGGATCTCTTTTAGGAAGTGATCAATGGATTCTTTACATTTCTATTTTACCCTCTGTATCTAAGATACTAGGGCAGTTTTCCTTGATAATTTCTTAGAATATGCCATCTAGGCTCTTTCCCTGATCATGGCTTACAGGTAGTCTAATAATTCTTAAAATGTCTCTTTTTGATCTTTTTTTTCTAGGTCAATTGTTTTTACGATAAGATATTTAACATTTTCTTTTTTTTATGTTTGACTTTGTTTTATTGTTTCTTGATGCCTGATTGAGTCATTAATTTCCATTTGCCCAGATCTAATTTTTAAGGAATTATTTTCTTTAGTGAGATTTTGTACCTTTTTTTCTACTTGCTCAATTTTGCTTTTTAAGGAATTCTTTTCTTCCATGAATTTTTGTGCCTCTTTTTTCTTTTTTCTTTTTCTTTTTTACCATAGGCCAATTCTATTTTTTAATGTATTTTCTTCAGTGTTTTTTGGGACTCTTTTACCAAGATGTTAATTCTCTTTTCATAATTTTCTTGCATCATTCTCAGTTTTTTCCCTCAATTTTTCCTCTCTCTCTTTATTATCTCTTTCCATTTGCTGTTCCAGGAATTCTGATTGATCTTGGGTCCAATTAACATTTTACTTTGAGACTTTTTGTAGCTGTTTTCACATTATCTTCTGAATTTATGTTTTGGTTTTCCCCGCCTCAATAGTAGCTTTTTTATAATCAAGTGGGTTTTTTTTTGGTTGTTTGCTCATTTTCCCAGCCTATTTGTTGACTTTGAACTTTATGTTAAAATTGGGTTCTATTCACCTTAGGGTGAGGAGGCACCATCCCAAGCCTCAGGATTTTTTCATGCTGCTGTTTCAGAGCTAAGTCTGGGAGTATGCAAGTTTTTGGTGCTTCCAAGGTGGTGTGATGCAGGAAGTAGTATGGTCACTGCTCTTTTGGTCTGTGTTCTGGTCATATAGGAAGGGTTCCTGGTCCTCTGTAGCCACAAACCTTAGCACTCCTCTTGGTCCTGGAGCTGTGCCCAGGTCCTGAAGTCACAAGTACTAACACTCCTCTTGACTCTGATACTGTGACCAAGGTTCCTGTTTCCTGCAATTATAAGTGCTATCACCTCTCTGGAACTGTGACCAGGGCCTTCGCTCCCTTGTGACCAACCACCAGTATTCTTCTCTACCCTAGAGCTGCAATCCAGAAAGGCTTATGGGCAATAGAATTGGCAAACAGGTCCTGGTCCTGCACCCATTGACAACACAGGGAGCCCTTGGAATCTCTTTCTAAAAAATTGTCCAATCCCCTAAGGGTCTCTGGGCTGAAAGCTCCTGAAGCTGTTATTGCTGCCATTGTCTCAGCTGCCTCCAGGGCTCATAGCTATTGCTACTTCCATGCTCTATGTCCATGCTTATGCTGGTGTCACAGAGCCTTCTTACTGACCTCCTAAGTTGTCTTAGTTTAGAAAAATTTCCTACCCTGACCTTTTGTTGGCTTTGACACTTCAAAAATTTGATTTGAGGAGGTATTTTAAAATGGTTTATAGGGGAATCTTGAGAGTTCCACTGGGTTGCTACCTCTAATCGACCATCTTGGATCTCAGGGTTTTTTGAGTTTCAATCTCCCACTAACCATTTTGTCTGACCTTTCCAGTCTAAAGATCATTCTCTCATTATCATCTTCTCATCTACTCTGAGCAACAGTTCTATTCATTTTTTAGCCTCCTCTTGCCTTCAACCATATAACTCTATATCCTCTTACTTCCAAGTTAGGTATATACATACATATATATGATATCTATCATTTATCTATCTATCTACCTACTTATATTTATCTCCCTCCTGCCTTCCCTTTATTTCTTCCTTCCTTCTTTCCTTTCTCTCCCCCTTCTGTATGTCTATCTTTCTTCCTCAGCAGTCGTTGCCAGTCTCAACTCATTTTGAATGTATTATCCTGGCACAATTCTTATGGGACTCTGCCACTGTTTTGTATGCATTGTACCTTACCTGCCCTTTTCTCCATCTTTCAAGCTTGTCATTTAAAAATTTAGATTGGTCAATGAGTTCCCTGTGGAGCCAAATTGATGTGTTTAGACAGCTTCTAGAATCAGATTTAGAAGGAAATTTTGATGTCATCTAGTTTAACTTCTTCATTTTACAAATGGGGAAACTGAGGTCCAGAAGGGTTAAGTGACTTGCCCAAAGCCATATAGGTAGTAAGTATCAGACAGGAGTTGAATTCAGGTTCTATGACTCTAAGTCTAGTACTGTTTCCCATTGTTTCATGCTATCTTTGCTTCTTTTTGTATCTCTAGAATTTGATTCATACCAAAATTTTGATACAGACTTCCCCTAGGATTTTTGGCATTTTACCTATAATTTCTCTGAATCATTTAAAATTCATTAAAATTCATTTAAAAATTCATTAAAAAAATCATTTATCTATTCTTTCTAAATCTAGAGGGAAAATCAGACTAAACTTGAAAGTGATAAGCACTTTGAAAGAAAGTGACCATGTCATCTTATAATTCATAAAACACAGAACCTGAGTTTTAAGGGAAAAGGATCTCAAAATGTTTAGAGAAGACAGGTTTCCTTCAACAAAAGCTCTCTGTAAAAAGATGGCAGAAGGGTGAGAGATATTCAAGAATGATAATCTTTTCATATAATTCCACATGGTTCTGAGGAAGAACAATAATAATAACTCAAAGTTACATGTGTAGTAGGATCTATAATATGTGCAGGTACCTTGACATGACATTTTTCTTTTTCTTCCTTCCTTCCTTCCTTCCTTCCTTCCTTCCTTCCTTCCTTCCTTTCTTTTTTTTTGGTGGGGGCAATTAGGGTTAAGTGACTTACCCAGGTTCATGCAGTTAGTAAGTGTCAAGTGTCTGAGGCTGGATTTGAACTCAGGTCTTCCTGAATCCAGGGCTGGTGCTTTATCCATTGCACCACCCAGCTGCCCCAAATGGCATTTTTCTATCTGGAAGATGCTAGGGAGCTGATTCCAGAAGAATGGAGATATGGTATAAGGGAAGTGCCTTGGGGAAACTTATCACAGACCATGCATAGACATTCTATAACTGACTCTAGTGAGCAAGCTGTAGATATAAGAGGAGGGTATTTGATTGGCTGTGGTGGCATTCAAAAAAGTCTTGTCAGGCCTCTTGGCCTCAATGTTCTTGTTGAAAGTTGACATCCAGTGAAGGAATGGAGCTTTTTACCTTGTGAGTTTGAGAGGTCTAGAGGGTTCCTTGATATACTATCTTTCAGGTTTCAGGTTTCAGGTTTCAAAGTTCAGGTTTGCAAGTAGCAGAGTACCAATGCCCTGAGGAGCAAGGAGTAACTTTTAAAATGACCTTTGGATATCCATCCTAATGATAGCTGGGGTGCAGTCTTATCTGGAAGTCATATAATATCCAGAAATGAACTTGGTGGGACCAATGCTATGATGGAACTGAGCTAAGTTCTGTGTCTAACCTCTACTCTACCTCAAATCAGCAGTGGTATAAGGGGAGATTTTGCTCCCAAGCTGTTAAGGAAAATGTTTATACATTTATCCTTGCTCTTCCTTTGTAAAAGCTACCTAGTGTTAAGTGATTAAACAGAACTAAAGTGCTAGTCATTAGCCCTTAAAGATAGAAGAACACATCTGATGGGGCTCAAGCTAATGGAAATAGAGAAAACATGCTGCACAGGCTGAAAATCTGAATTATGAGAGGATGGAGTGCCAAAGAGCATCCTGTCTGACCACTGCTTCTTAGTCTCCTTTGCAGCATGATGATCCATAACTATTCCCTTCCCCCAACTGTGGGTATACCCCAAGATACTGTGCTATGCCCTCTTTTCTCCTTACATTCTTTCAGTGACCTCGGCTGCTCACATTGATTTAATCTATGCTGATAACTCCTATATCTATATTTCCAGCCCTCTATTGCTCCTGAATCCCAGTCCTGCAATACTGACTATTGGATATTCAAAACAGATGTCCCAATATACATTCAAACGCAACATGTATAAAATAGAAGTTATTACTTTTAACCTCTAAACTCACCCCACTTCTGAATATCCCTGTTACTCTTTTGAGGGTGCCATCATCTTTCCAGTTATCTCAGTTCACATTCATAGTGTCATCATTGGCTCCTCATCTCATTTAGCCCTCATATCCATTCAGTTGCCAGACTGAATCATTTCTACCTTTACAATATTTCTCCCATCCATCCCCTTCCCTCCATTCACACAGATACAATCTTAGTTCAGGGCTTCGTCATCCCTCACTTGGACTATAATTGGTCTCTCTGATTCATTTCTTCCCTTTCCAATCCATCCTTCATATAACTTCAAAGACCCTAAACGTATGGATTTAACCATATCACTTCCCCTCTTCAACAAATTGCAAGGGATCCCTATGACCTTTGGGACAAAATATGGAACTTTTTCTGTTTGGCAATTAAAGTACATTGCTTCCCCCCATGCATACTGTGGTTCAGCCAAACTAGCTTTATTTTTGTTCCTTGTATGCAGTACTCTGACCCCTATATGCCTTTGTATTGTCTATCTCTCATGTCTGGCTGTATTCCTTTCTTACCTTCATCACTCAGAACTCCTAGTTTCCCTCAAAGTTCAGCTCAAGAGCTACTGTCCACATAAGGCCTTTACTGATCTCCCTGACTGCTAGTTCCCTCCCTTTAAAAGTAGGGTGTACTGGCAAATGTTTAACAACTGACTTTTAAGCTTAATCTGAAGCATTAATATTTTCTCCTTCACTTTCTTAAGTCTAGACAATCAACAGAATAATAAACCAAGCTCTGACTGGCAGTATTTGATGATTTCTAAGGTGTAGATGGTGATACCAAAAATTTAACAATTAACTCTTTGGGGGCAGCTAGGTGGCTCAGTGGATAGAGCACCAGCCCTGGATTCAGGAGTACCTGAGTTCAAATCTGGCCGCAGACACTTAACACTTACTAGCTGTGTGACCCTGGGCAATTCACTTAACCCCAATGGCCTCACCAAAACAAAATGAAATGAAAAACAATTAACTCTTTCTAGCCAGTTTGAACTGGTTCCAGTATATTTGTGCCTGTATCTGCTTTTATTTATACCCACATAGTTTTCCCTAACTAGATTGCAAACCCCTTGAAGGCTGAGATTGTTTCATATTTATTTTTATATCCTTAGAACATAGCACTATGCTCAACATGTAGTACATGATTAATATGCTTCTTAACTCATAGATTGGTCCAGTTACCTCATTTTATACTCTATGATGTAAATCAAGTGCATCCAAGGATCCAAGACTCAAGAGTGGACTGATCCAGCAGAAGGAAAGGGCTGAAGTTGAAATTTTCTGGTTTTCATCTAACAGCCATGTATGTGGCTGGTTGGAAATATATTTTGTTTTCTTTAAAGGCAGAGCAATGATTCATCAGCCTGATATATACTGAACTGTTTTTTAAATTATATCTTACACTTTTACAGAAATCCATATTCTATCATTATTATTTTTATTTCAGATACCTGGAGTATGGGCAGAAGTGTACAGTGTAAAATAATTAAGGCATATATTATTTAATTTTGTTAGTAGGCATGATATCACTGTATGATATTTCATTTATGCATATATACATATTGTTTTATCATCTCTTCTACTAATGAGCCAAATCTTACCAAATGAATAAATTAATTCAGCTACAAAAATTGGACACTTCTATATGTTTATCAAGAACACTAAATGGTCTTTTTGTTTTGGAGCAAAGAAAATGCATACTTAACGTAAAGTCAGTAAGTAATCATTCACTTGAAAGAATCTGGTCTATCATTATGAACAATGAAATATGAATAAACACTTAATTTTATGAATAAACACTTTATTTTCTTTTACTTCCTATCTTGGTTATTTTTAATTTGTTTAGATTTGTATTTTTATCAAAGAGAAATGTTGAAATTCATAGAATTCACATTTTTAATCCATGTGGCTTAATTTACCAAATTGAATGGAGAAATATGTATACTTTTTTGTTGCTATCTACTTTTTAAGAAAATATTAGATTCTGACATGATAAAATACTCAAGAAGAACAAAACAGACCTTTTATATGTCTATTTAGGTACTGATTGGGAGAGAGAGAGAGACAGAGAGAGAGAGAGACAGAGAGAGAGAGAAGAAAAAGAGCTAGAGCAAATCTTTATTCAGAAACAGCAAATAAAATATTGCTCAAACTATTATGTAGTTTCCACCTCAAAGGGAAAAATGAAGTTTGATTCAATTCAATGAAAGTATTTAAGTACCAACTCTGTGTTAGGCATGGTACTAGGGATACAAAATGAAAAATGGAAATAATCCCTGCCTACAAAGAGCTTATGTTCTATTAGGAGGAAATAACAGATATACAAAGCACAGTGTCTACTACATAGTAAAAACTTAAATGCTTAAGTGATGTCTATCTCATCCATCCATCCATCCATCCATCCATCCATCCATCCATCCATCCATCCATCCATCCATCTGGCTATTGAATGAGTCTCCCTATCTATACCAATACTGATCAGCATAGGCACTTTGTTTGACCTGCTCTGTTTCTGACCTGGGCCAGGTCACTCCTCCTTAGGCAGCAGAGAGGATTCCATTCTTGAAAGATTCACCATAATTGGTACCAGACTTAGTATGGAAGCCCAATTGGCTTAGCCCACAATAGTTAGAACTTCTGAGCTCAAATGATTCATTAGCCGAAACCTCCCCAATAGCAGGGATTATAGGTGTGTATCACTACAGCTGACTCTGGTTGATTTATAAGTACATATGAAATATATACAAGGTAAATAAAAAATAATTTTTGGAAAGGAGAGCACTAATAACTGGGAAGATTGGGAAAGGCTTCTTGTAGGAAGTAGTACTTAATTTTAAATGGAGTTAGGGATTGTAAAAGGGAGAGGTGGAGAGTAGAGCATTCTAGGCATGTACTATGGTAGATCATTTGACTGGAAGCATAGAATATATAGGAAGGAATGATATGAAATTAATCTAAAAAGATAGGATGGATACATTGTTTGAAGTATCAAACAAAAGAATTTTAGAGATAACATCCTAGAGATAAAAGGGATAGGCAAAAAACTGATAGATATAATAAAAGTTGACTTCCAAATTGTCTATCTCTCACTAATTTGAACTAAATGAAGTCATTTATTTGAGGATTTAAAGCGAGGGAATTCTTGATCAGGTTCACATTGAACCATTTAACCATATAACTCTGACGTTTTGTGATGCTACAAAAGCAAAGACTTCTCCTCCTCTATGATCCAGTTACACTGGCCTACTTGTGATTCTTACATATGACATTCCACATCCTGTTTCTATTCCTTTGAATGGGTTGTATCTCACAGCTGGAATGCCCTGCCCCTTTACCTCTGTCTCTTAGTTTCTCTAGAGTCCTTCAGGTTTTGAGTTCAAATCCTACCTTTCCAAGTTCCCTGAGCTTCTAGTGACTTCTCCTCTTAGAATACCTCCCACCTACTTTCTATACATCCTTTATGTCTGCAGAGACAGACAGGCAGAGAGTATAGACTTGAGGTCAAGTCCAGAATTATGGGTCTATTTGTACTACCCTGATTGTATGGTCAACTCCTTTGCATGAAGCACTCAGGATACAACAAAAATTGTCTTACCTTTACCTGGAGACAAAACCCATTATAAAAATACAAATAGAAAATAAACCAGATTTAAGGATAAGCAATAGTGGTTTGCCAGGTAACAATGAGGCAAGAGAAAAGGAGGAGGTGAGGAGGGGATAAATTCACTGGATCCCGGTAGTAGCAACAATCAAGGAAACAAGATTCTGCTCTGGCAGATCACTTCATAAACATGTCAGTGAGCCACAAAAGGCTCCAACTGCTCATGATTATATTCATTTCAGGGTAGTGGAGGGCCTTCACTTCCAAGTAGGCCTCCCATCAACTGTTATCCTTCCTTTCAGGTGGGAAAACTATGTTTTTCACCAGCCCCCCATCCCCCGACTAGGCAACACATGCATATGTTGTCTCCCCCATTAGAGCCTTCTTTTTATCCCTACAACTTAGCACAGTGTGGAACAGAGTAATTTTTAAAATATTATATGTATATGTAATATTAACATACATGAATAAGTGCTTTAAATTGATTGTTTGATTTCCTTTCAACGTTATTATTTGTAGAAAAAGAAAATGCATCCAGGTCTAAAAAGCACCATGCAGAGTCATATGAAGCTCTTCTATCAACTCATATTTCTTTTTTTTGTTTGTTTTTTTGCAGGGCAATGAGGGTTAAGTGACTTGCCCAGGGTCACACAGCTAGTAAGTGTCAAGTGTCTGAGGTCCGATTTGAACTCAGGTCCTCCTGAATCCAGGGCCAGTGCTCTACCCACTGCGCCACCTAGCTGCCCCTATCAACTCCTATTTCAAAGGGAAGAGAAGGGACACAAAGAAGGACAAAAACAAGAGTGACACACATATAAAAAAGAAGGCAATAATGAACAAATTCTCTCTATATATAATTTATGTATATAATTTTATTTTTAATTTTAACATTAGTGTAAAATTTAAATTTTAACATTAATTTTAAAATGTTAATGTTTTATAAATTAAATGTTGTTTCTATATAATGTATAACAAAAACATAACATATGTATACTTACATGTTATCTCTCCAATTAGAATGTGACCTCCTTGAGAGTAAGTAAAGGCTTTTGCCCTTCTTTCTAGTACCAGTGTTTAGTACAGTGTCTGGAACAGACTATGTGCCTAAAAAATGTTTGTTGGCTGGATAGTTGGCTGTCAAAATGAATTCCAACTTGGGGGAAATGCTAAGAAAAATGAAAAGAATTTGTTTAGCTATGTTTGGAGAAACAGACCAAGGATAAGTTAGGCCCACTGCTTGGGGAGGGTAGTATAATGCTAACAGATGAAAAATACAACCATTTAACATGTTTTGTTTCTTTTTTACTTTATCAAGGAGAATAATATTTGGAAAAGAAAGAAAATTCTCTTTGCTAGAACATGGTTAAAGAGAGGAGTGAAGCCTTAGATATTTACAGGCAGTGGATAATAGGAAAGCACCTATTGTAAATGCTTTGAATGAGTGCAAGTCTTCAGGACTTGATGGATGATATCCCAGGGTACTGAAAGAATTTGCAGATGTGACTTTTGAGAAAGTATACATAAGAAAGGTGCCGAAGAGACTAGAAGTCAATAAATGGCCTGCTTTGCAAAAAAAAAAAAGGTGGTGGTGGGGAGTACATTCTGCAAAGCATAAGTCAGTGAGCTTGACTTCTCATCAAAATTCTAGAACAAATTATTAAGCAGATGGTTTGTGATGGGTTGGTTGGGTTTAGTAATGGTCACCTTAAGTGGTGGTATCTTTCTTGCATTTTCTTTACATTTTTCCCAATTATTTGATTACCTGCACAAGAAGAGGCAGTGTTGTGTAGTGGATAGCTACCTCTGGAGCCAGGAAGACCTGAATTCAAATCCTACCTCTGACTCATACTGGCTGTGTAACTATGTACAAGTCAATTCACTTCTCAGCACTCTAGGTAATTCTTTAATACTATAAATTGTAGAGAAAGTCCAGACCTGCTTTGGTAAAGGGCATTTTGTCACCTGAGAGTTCCCTATACCAATTAATTCATAGGTCCAATCTCTATTTCTTAGTTCTATTGTGATACATTTGTAAAACATACTACCCCATTTAGAGCCCTTTCATATATGTAATCCTCACATCATTTGATCCTCACAATAGACCTGTGAGATAACCAGATCCTAGATTTAGTGCTAGAATGGACCTGGGAAGCCCTCTGGGCCAGAGGTGTCAAACTCAACCAGCAGGCCCACAAGCCACTACTCAGGAGACTGAGACCCAAAGGAACAAGCTTTTAGTAAAATCAGCCAATGAGCTCCTGACCCCTGAGAGGATGAGTAATCCTTTACACATTCATAGTATAGTCTACATCAAAGCATTTTCATGTCTAGTCTTTCATCTGATCTTCCCAGATAAGCACTTAGGTAGGAAGGATAGGTATAGCAATCAGGTCTAGATTATTTATGAAGAGTTTATGGCTGAGCTAGATTCAGAACCCAAGTCTTCTGACTCTTATTTGAAAGCGTTAGTAGGAAACTTTCTAGGGATAAATTAATAGGGCCGTTGTTGTTTGTTCTTCATTCCTGAAGAAGATCATGAAATCAGGGTGATGTCAGTGAATTGGATTTAAGTGAGGGAGGGCTGTGCAAGATCACCAACTTCACTCTCTCCTCCAGAGTCATTTGGGTCTAGTGGCAAGATATGCATCAGGCTCACTAGATATGGCCCCAGATATTTAAGGGAATTGGGGTTAAGTGACTTTCTCAGAGTCACAGATACTAAGTGTCTGAGGTGAAATTTGAACTCGGGTCCTCCTGACTTCTGGGCCAGTGCTCTATCCACTGTGTCACCTAGCTGCCCCAAATTAATAAGGCAATCACATCCTGGATATCCCTGACTTCAGTCAGTCAATCAGTCAGTCAGTCAGTCAGTCAGTCAACAAACATTTCTTTAACACTTACCATGTACTACGTACTTTGTTAAGTGCTGGAGAGATTAAGAAAGGCAAAAACATAGCTCTTGCCCTCAAGGAGCTCATATTCTAATGGAGGAGACAACATATAAATAACTAAGTCTATACAAGGTACATCCAGAGTAGATGGAAGACAATTGGGGTGGGAGGCACTAGTAATTGGTGAGGAGGGGAGGAAAGGGAAAGAAGAATGGTCAGGTCTTTGCAGAAGGTGGCTCTGATTTGAGTCTGAAAGGAAGTCAAGGAAACCAAAAGGTGGAGGTGAGGGAGGCAGAGCATTCCAGGTATGGCAGATAGCCAGTGCAAATGTATATAGTGAAATAGCATGTCAAGAAGTATCCATATTGAGCATGGCCCTTCTAAAGTTAGGGCAGCTGGGTGGCACAATGGCTAGAGTGCAGGCCTACAGTCAGGAAAATCTGAGTTACAATCTGGCCTCAAAAACTTACTAGCTGTGTGACCCTGGGCAAGTCACTTAACCATGGTTGCCTCCGTTTCTTTATCTGTAAAATGGGATACAATGGAGATGGAAATGGTAAAGTGCTTCAGTATATTTGCCAAGAAAACTCCATGGACAATGTCTATGGGGTCATGTAGAGTCGGACATGACTGAACAACAACAATGACTTTCAAAGTTAAATCAAGGCCACTTCCACCCCCATTCACTGTGTTTAAAAAAGCAGGCTATAAAGTCATTTCAGTATAACAACAATTTACTTTATTTAAAAGCAAACAAAACTTTAGATATTGAATCATTTTGTTTTAACCCAACAGAACTTCTCAACAAATACCCAAACAATACCTACTTCTGCCCTCAAAATTCACATTCTAGGACAAGAATAGAGTAAAACCGCCTAGGAGAATGATAGCTTATGATCATCAAATTCTACTCTTCTAGTTTATTGATTGTTAATGCAAAAGAATCACATGTGCTTTAACTTTAATACCTTGCTATCAATGGGGCTGCTTGGATTTGACCTGGGTTTTTACCATGATTTTTAGGGTAGTCTTTACTTACAATGTTGCGGTTGTGTATTTTTTTTCTTTTGACTCTATACCAATTTATGCAAAGCTTCCTCTGTCTTGATTAATTCTTCATTGTCATCTTTCCTTCTATTATAGTCACTTGTCACCATTAGTTCAGCCTTCCTCTTTCCAATATTCAATATAATTCAGTTCTATCAAGCTCAATAAACACTTATTAAACACTCACTATTAGCAAAACACTGTGCTAGGTATAAGGATAAATAGCTATAAAAGATAAATGACACATTCCCCCCACTAAGGTAGCTTACAATCCAAAGGAGAGAAAAAAAAACAAACATTTGTTGTTGTTCAGTCAAGGCTGAGTCTGCCTGACTCCCTTTGGGGCTTTCTTGGCAAAGATACTGGAGTGGTTTGCCATTTCCTTCTCCAGTTCATTTTACACAGGAGAAAACTGAGGCAAACAGGGTTAAGTAACTTGACCAGAGTCACACAGCCAATAAGTACCTGAGGCCAGATTTGAACACAGGAAGATGAGTCTTCCAGACTCCAGGCTCAGAGCTCTATCAACTGTGCCACCTAATTACCCCAACACATACACTAATGTTATAATATAAAGTACAATAAAAGTGCCTAGAAAGGGTGCAAATAGAGTGTTCTGACTAGTCTTCAGAGGGAGACATCATTTTAAAATGGAAGGATTAGCAAAAGACTCCTTGGATGAGATGGCATTAGAGCTAGACCTTGAAAATGGGTAAGGAAAACATGGCAGAAGTACATTCCAGGCATACATGAGCAAAAAAGAAGATGGCAGAGAGAGTAAAACAAGATATAGACCAAAGATCATTAAAACTGGAAGAGAACTAATTTTAACCCGGTCATTTTGCAGTTGAGGAAACTGAGTGTCAGAAAGGTGAACTAGTTTGCTCAAAGGCAAAGTGGTAGACTGAATTGAAAAATTCAGATCTCCATATTCCTAGTGTTGTTCTTTCCATTAATTTTTCTTAAGACTGAAATAACCAATTCTCCTGTATTTTGAAATGGATTAACCATATTTCAGGTTGTTGTTGTTTGTCCTTCATTCTCGAAGAGGACCATGACATTGGGGTGATGTCATGACTTGCACTGAATTGGATTTAAGTGAGGGAAGGTTGTGCAAGGTCACCAACCTCACTCCCTCCTCTGGAGCCATCTGGATCCAATGGTAAGATATACATCAGGACGACTGGAGATGACCTTGGAAGTTTAAGGCAATTGGGGTTAAAAGACTTGCCCAGGGTCACACAGCGAATAGTGTCTTATGTGATATTTGATCTCAGGTCTTCCTCACTTTATAACCAGTACTTTATCCACTACAAGCACCTAGCTGCCCAAATATTTCAGGCTATCTGAAATCTGATATGTAGTCCTGGATTAGCATACATCTTCAGGTTCCTCATGCTGCTTTCTTCTCACACTGTAGTACTGGAAGGAAAATATGTTTTTGGAAAGACATTGACAACCTGAAAAATGTCCAAAGTACATTTTGTTTATGGGTGTCCAGGTACACAATTAGATTGGGGAAAAGATTTGAGACTGTAATAGGTAGAGGTTGGCAGAAAAAAATAAGGATATTAAACCTGGAGAAGTGGAAGGTAGGTTGTATAATGCATAGAAAAATGTGATGAGTATTAAGATGCTCATCACATATATCCTTTTCCTACAATGTTGGTAACATTTAGATAGTCAACTTGGTCATTTGGGGAACTCTACCCAGTAGCTTGTCCCCTACCTCCACCTTCCTTATGTTAAGGGCTAAAATTCTAGCTAGTCTGTCTAAAATATCTAATGAGTGGTCGCCAATAAATTATAAGCTTTAGCAAGAGTTAGACTTTTAAGCATTTATTAAGGGGAATAAGAATTTGGTAAAGAGAGAGAAAGGCCTAGATTCCTATCTATTAAAGGAAGAGCACATTTCTAGCTCCGCTCTCCACCAGAGTCCAAAGGAAAGAGCCTGAGACCGAGCGCCAGTCTCTTCCTTCCTCCTCCCACTCACCCGCGTCACTTCCTGACGCCAAAGAAAAGACTCCTGGTCTTGCCCTCAAAGACCTTCGTTTCATGGGCGGAACTCTTCTACAGCAAGTCTCCAGCAGGTGGCGTCATTCCAATTGTTACACTTACTCCCAACTGACTGGCCAAAGCTTACCACCAAAATTTAGTGAATTTCCTGAATAGCAGTTGCCCTAGAAGTATCAGGAAGAGAGAGTGCACAACTCTTCTTCACTTAAATCCAATTCACACACAAGTCAAGATCACTGATCCTCTTAGGAAATGAAGGGTGAACAACAACAATGAAAGTGAATTATGTCAAGGTTTCAAACATGTTTGAAAGGACCAACTGAGTGTTTCTATAGAGGAAAGCTATAAGATTTAGTCTCGAAATACCTGGCTTGCATGATGTTGAGTCTAATGAGCTTTGACTGGGCTTTGTTGTAACCACAGCTAAATAGTCAGTGTTTATATAAAATCATGATAAGGGAATACCCCCTAGGGCAGCAGTAGAATAGAAAATTAACTGGGCAGGGGGAAGAAGGGAGACACAAAATAGGGAAGGGAGAGAATCCAGGTCATGTAGATCCTGTTTTGTCACTGGAGCAAGCTCTGGGTTGAAGTGGATCCTATATTTATGGGAATAAAAGCATTATATGAGGAAGGGGATCATCACTCTCTTGACTTGGCTAGAGCAGCATTGTTCAACTGGGCTGCTGCCACAGGAATGGGGGATGAGAAATTAGGAGAGCATAGGGGGCTCAGTCTGCTGATAACATGTCTGACTACAACTACTATTGTGTCCAACTTTTGATCATGGATCCATAATGTTCTTATATTGATGGATGATCTCAATAAAGGCAGAAATAGCACTGTGGTAGTCTGAGGTTGCTGTTCAAATTGAATCTGGAGCCTGAGATCCCTCATGGTGAATTCATCTTGCCTTGAATTCTAGGCCATCAGAAGCTGAGGAAATCTGCATAAATCCTGAACCACAGGGCAGCTAGATGGCTCAGTAGATAAAGCACCAGCCCTGGATTTAGGAGGACCTGAGTTCGAATGTGACCTCAGACACTTGACACTAGCTGTGTGACCCTGGGCAAGTCACTTAACCCTCATTGTCCCGCAAAAACCCCAAACAAATAAACAAATAAATCCCCAAACCACCCCAAACCTTTTTTTAAATAAAATTTTATTGATACATTCTCTTTTTACATCACCTACATTTCCCTTCTCATGCAACACCCACTCTCTTAAAGAGAGCTATTCCTTCTATTTTTTCCTTCTATCAATCTATCCCTTCCCCTAGCAAGTTCCCCAATGAGCAAAAACAAACAAAATAAAGAGCCCTCAATTTACAGATACATGGTCCAGAAAAACAAATTCCTACATTTACATCTGAAATTTTATATCTTTTACTGCATTTTAAATTCATCATCTCTTTGACAGGAAGGAAGTGGCAGGTTTCATCTTCATACTTTCAGACTCAAGGTATACCATTACATTAGTCAGTTCTAACGTATTTCAAAGTGGTTTTTCTCTATAATGTTATTATTAAAAATTGTTCCCATAGTCCTGTTCATTTTGGTTTGTATTAGTTTGCAAAGTTCTTCCCAGTTTCCTAAAAAAATAGTCCATTTCATAATTTCTTATGGCACAATAATATTATATTCTGTTACATTCATATACCACAATTTGTTTAGCCATTCCTAATGGTAGGACATTTGGAGACAGTAGTGAGGAAGGTGGCTGCTGGGCCTGGAGTCAGGAAGACCTGATTTCAAATCCAGTCTCAGACACTTACTAGCTATGTGACCCTGGGCAAGTAACTTAATCTCTGTTTGCATTAATCTACTGGAGAAGGAACTGACAAACCATTCCACTATCTTTGCCAAGAAAACCCCATGGACAATATTATCATACTATGTGGGGTCACAAAGAGTTGGACAGGCTTGAACAACAGCAACAATAGGACACTCCTTTATTTCCATTTTTTTCAGCTACCATGAAAAAAGCTTATATATAAAAAATATATAAAATATACAAAATATACATATAATATGATATAAATATATGTATAATATATAATGTATTAAATATACATGTAACATACACACACACACATATATATATACATATATATAAAATTTCCTACATAAAAGTCCATCTCCTATTTCTTTGATCTCTTTGGGGTATAGACCTAATATAGACCTAACTTCTGAGGTATAGCTAGGTGGAAAAATATGTACAGTTTTGTAACTTTTAGAGCATAGTTCTAAATTGCTTTCCAAAATGGTTTGAACCAATTCACAGCTCCACTGACCAGTACTCTAGTATGCCTGTTTCCCCCACAGCCCCTCCTTATATATTCTTCAGATAAGAATGGCTGGGGGTTGGGAAGATAAGAGAAGAGAGAGGGAGACAGAGATGGACAGACTGAGAAACAGAGAGATAGGGGAAGAGAAAAAAAGAAGAGAGACACAGACGGAGGCAGTGAGAAAAAGTGAGAGAGCAGAGAGACAGAGAGATGGGGACAGAGAAAAGAGAGAAAGAAAGAGAAGAGAGAGAATCATCTATCAGCACAGACATAAAAGCACTCACCTTTACAATACTTCATGACTCACTTTTAAACAATATTACATAGGCTGCAGTAGACCTCTTTGTATTGGTAGCTTCTCAGTATCAAAAAGGTCACAAATGATGTAGAGTTGATTTATTATTGGTTCCTTTTTAACTTGTTATCTTCCCAATACCACACAAATGGTATGCTAATGCTATGTATACAATTATCTTTTCAGGTCCCTAATGAATACTTGAGATTTGAAAGTGAGTTGATCACTCAAAAAACATTATTAAGCACCTACTATGTGTCAGGCAATATGCTAAATCCCAGGGATCCTGAAGGGAAGGGAAATGTTTGTTGTTTTTTCCTTCAAGGAGCTTTTACTGTAACAAGGGAGACAACATATACATAAATAAGTAGCTCCAGAATATATCTAAAGTGAAGACAAGGGAGTTTTGTGAGGGAGGGCACAAGCAGCTGTGGGGGATACAGGAAAAACATCAGTCTACACATTCCTTTCAGGATCAGTAACCTATGTAAGAGTTAACAAACCCAGACAGTTGCAGAGTCAGATTTTGACCTTAGATAAATGACAAAACTTGCTTACAATTAGAGCTTTCTAAAAGTGGAATGTGCTGCCTTTGGAAGCACTAAATTCCCCGACATCCCATCTCCATTAGATTTTTCAAGTGAAATACAAATAACCCCCTTCTTAGAAGAGGTGTGATAGAGGGGACTTGTATAGAGGCACAGCCCGGAGTGAATGGCCACTGGGTCCTTTCAATTCAGATTATATGATAGATCCTTCTTGTTTCTGCTCTTTCTTTCATTCAGCTTTTCTGACTATTTCCTTGGCTTTGACCTACTGCCAAATCGGGACCTCTGGCTTCTGTTTGCTTGCTCCCTGGTTCCTAACCGCTGCCCTTACTCTGTTCTAGTCTTTGCCTTGGCTTTCTGGGCTCTGACTTACAGACCTGTCTTGCCTATCCATCCCTGTCCACAGCGTGGTATGACACTGAGAGATTTGCTAGGGAAAAAAGCTACATCTGTATTGTCTGCCTTTGTATCTGTTTTATTGTTTCTTTTGTAGCTCTCTGCTTCCCATCTGCACTTAACGCTACATAAAGGCTACTAACCTTTACACAGTAATAATGGCAGAGGGTGGGAGTAGAAGGAGAGCGGAGGAGTCAATTTGATATTTCAAACCTATTTTCCCAGTATAGTTCATGCAGTTTTTTTCCCCCAGTGGTTTCCATATCTTAGTCCAACACACTGCCAGCCAAATAAATATTGATGTGCTGAGTTTAAAAAGTAGGAACAAGATGTTTCCAACTGTGCTAAGCAACAACTCTGCCTCGTCTCAGAATAAATCTAGTCAGGAGCTACCTAGCTCTTTTCCGTGTGTGTGTGTGTGTGTGTGTGTGTGTGTGTGTGTGTGTGTTTTAATTTGAGGTTGAGAGACCTCTTCCCAAGAGTCACTTCTCTGGTTGCAGATTTCCCTCCGGTTAAAGAGAGAACTATAACAGATGAACCTGCATTTAAGTTTTGGCCCTTTGAAGTAGCCATATTCTTATAGTCTATCATTCTGAGGTATGGGGCATGATAAATGGCAAGGTGGAGGTCAAGAGTGAAAGACCAAGATAATATTCTGGATGAGGAAGGGTAAAAAAAGCTAATAGAGAGACAGCTGAAGATCAAACCAGGCAAAAACGCCTGGTCAAATGGTAAGGGGGAAATTCAGCATCCCAAAGCCAGACCAGCCATAGGGGAAAAGCAAGCAGGAATAGCCAGAGATAATAGGACTTTGAATGGTGGCAAATAATAAGCAGGGTACAAGGGGCCAGTTAGCTGCTGTGCTGCCAGAGAAGACAGGCATTTATCATTATGACTTCCTTGGAAAATAATTTATGATAGCATCTCCCATTCCTTCTTCAGCATACATTTGTGGATGTTTTACTTTAAAAATATTAATTGAACCCCAACATTATCATTAACTGGAAAGGCTAAAAATGAGAAGTTTTTTTTTTCCCTTTAAACCTGCTATTTCTTACTCTGATGGAGATGCTTGATCATTTCTTAAAATACATTTACATGCCCTTGAGCCAGAGGTAAAGACACTAAGATTCATAAGGCATTTGCAACATTTTCAAGACAAGGAGAAGGCGTGGGTTGTGTGTCTAATGATCATTATTCTTAGCTCAAACATCCCATCTGTCATGGAGCAATCAGTGTAAATTACCCCTTGGGTCTATTTCCTATCATCTGTATAGGTTAGCAGAAATGATTTTCTTCTATTATTAAATCCATTTGGCTGCAAAAGACTGTTTTTTATAATAATTTGATATATCAAATGCTGGATTTATGGAACTTCTAAGATATGAATAGCTTCTCACTCCACATTGGTTTAGAACTTAAAACAGTGAATGAAGAAATCTCTTATGATTGGCTATTGTTTTGAAGTTTCTAGAGGATCTGAGAATGTGAGCTTTGGTGAGTGGCATTGTAATGTTTCCAATTTTTCTTAGATTCTGAGTGGCAAATTAGAGATACACACATTTGTATATGTGTACGTGTGTATGTATATTTGCATATGTATGGGTATACGTATATGTACATAAATATATGCATTTATACATATATGTTTAAATATGTCTGACTATATAGAACTCTATATGCCCAACTATATAATAGAGATATCTAATGCTCTCCATCTGTTTCTTTCTATGACTTTATCTATCTATCCATCTATCCATTCATCTATCTATCCTTCCATCACCTTGTTCATTTTGTCATTGTGATCTTTTCAGTGCTCTTCCAAATCCTCAGATAGAAATCCATAAACAAAACCTCATAAATTCAGATTTTGTGGAACTATGTGCAGACTTGTTTGCCTTTGCATGGCGGTGGGGGGACCAGTGAGAAGTTTACTAAACAAGTGAATTATATAAATGAACTTGAGGAAAAGGAGAGATGTTTAAACTAGTTAGAAACACAATTCAAGCACTTTGAAACTATCTATTTACATATAAGAAAGGGAGTATAACATAGAAAGCTGTCTCTGACACATACAAAAGTAATCCTAGACAAGTCACATCCTTTCAGTGCCAACATCTTCTCCCCTCCCCTCCCCTGCCACCCCATGATCAAAAATTATTTATCAGCTGCAGAGCAGTTGTTGCTCTGCATTGGTGAAGGGAATTTCCTTGCTAAAAGTTCTCTATACCAATGGAATCACAGATCTGAGCTAATAATAATAATTTACTGATGTCCTAATGACAAAACATACTGACGTGTTGATTAGACAAGACTTCCTAGAAATCTCCACTTAGTTTTTCAAGTCTTCCCGGAATTGTTTTTGATACTTGAAAGTCATATAACTACATTTCTTAAATATATATATACACACACACACACATATATATCTTAATTAAGGCTTTTCACTAATGTAATTCCAAGTTGACATTTTGATGAAGAGCAATGAGTGAGATGTCAAATACCTGCTAAGCTATTTACAAATTAACATCCTCCATTTGGCAGTCTAGGCTCAGGGTTCTCTGGCATGCAGGCCATGGTCTGGCTCTATCACAGGTTTTTGAACCCTGGATAGCTGTAGGACTCTATCAATTAACTGTGAGCCCTTCCTAAACCTCTTTTCCAGAAGACTTCACTTCCTTCCCATCAATGGGAGGTTGAAAGCAAAACAGCAGCTTTTATCACCAACCAGAGTAGAGTTGAAAGGCAAGAAGCAATTAGCAGAAGAAACACAATTAAGTTGCCTCTCTGCCAGTTGGGAGCCTAACCCATCCTTTCGGGCTTGTTATTTTAAAGACCTGGAGGATCACGGTTGAAGCGCTTCACTTTGGCAGGTGTTGAGAAAATAATTGGGCTCTACCCCCCCAACCTGAAATTTTGTACTCTTTAAAATAGAAACCGTCTTCCACACATATACTCAAACCCACAAACACAACTGCGTATACACACGCTCATGTGTACCTTCCTACCACATTCCAATTTCTAAAGCTGGTAATAACACCCAACTCCGACTCTGAGAGTCAGGCAAGTCATTAAAGATCATCAGACACTATGTAGGATTACGCTTAATAGACAGCAGGAGTATTCCTGCCAGCTCCCCTTAACTTTCATCAAAATTGTACCTAATTAAAATCTTCAATTTAATTATGCTCTTCTGCATTACAAATTTTGATCAAATTGGTTTAATTTGGTGCAGGGACAGAAGCTGCTTTCATATGCAAAATGGTGGTTGGTCCCTGCGGCTCAGTCAAATGAGCTCCCTCCAAGGTGAAAAGGCGTCTTCTCCACTCCTGTGCCTCTTTGCCTAAATACTCATCTATTCTGAACAGCCTCCTTCCCTCTGCACCCCCAGTGAAATGATAGTTATTTTCCCCACATCTGCAAGATCACTAAAGCTGACAGCTGTCCCCCACGCCCACCTCTCATTCGAGGCTCTGTTTCTTCTTCTGGTTTTGAAATACCTCTGTTTACAAAAAATCACACCCAATCTGTCTTTGAAATATACACACCCAAACTGAAGCAAGAATTAACAACCTGTTCTCACCAGAGGAAGGAACCTGTTACTTAGGCTTGCTTTCAAATTCCAAAATTCCTAGGGACTTGAAAAGTCTACCCAGGCCTAAGACAAACCATTTGTACCCCAACTTCCACCCCTGTCACTCAATACCCTCTCCAAATCCCTCTTCCCAACCATAGTCATTTCTACTTCTCTCCAGTGATATCAGATATCAACTCTGGGCAAAATTATGGGCAGTTAGGTGCCCAGTGGATAAAGTGCTGGGCCCAGAGTCAGTCTTTCTGAGTTCAAATGTGTCTAGTTGTGTAAATTTGGGCAAGACACTTAACTCTATTTGCCTCAGTTTCCTCATCTGTAAAATGAGAAGGAAATGACAAACCACTTTAGAATCTCTGCCAAGACAATTGGCAAACTTGTAGAGTAGATACAAATTTAAGTTTCCCTTTTCCACACCATGGATCACCTCCTGATGACTGGTGTTATGCAACTCACCTAGACTGGCCTTTCTTTGGACTACTTTCCTTTACCTACCATCCCTCTTAACAACGCACCCCCCACCCTCCTTCCCAACCCCACCACCCTAATCCTTCTATTCCCTCAGGGTCTTACTCAGAGACAGTAGCTAATAGTCTGTAAAAACTAATTGGAACTAAAGTGGATAATGGTTTAATGCTTCTCAGATAGGACATTTACATATAAAAGGGTTCTCTGCCCTTTAACCTGGAGGAATACCTCTCACTTTATTTGGATCATTAAATCACTCAATATGCATTTATTAAGTACCTTTTGTGTGCCAGGCCTTGTGCTAAACGCTACCTGTAACCAACAATATTACATAACATCCGAGGGAGACAACGTTTATGTCAATAAGCAAATATATAAAAAATAAATGCAAGGTAACTGGAAGGTCACTAAGAGCTGTGGTGTGTGTATGTGTGTGTGTGGGAGAATCAGAAGTCTCATAGAGGACATGGCATTTCAGTTGAACAGTTGAGAGTAGGAAGAGAAATGATGGAGTGTATTCCAGTCACAGAGAGAAGACGAAATGGAATAAACATGTATTAAGTGCCTACAGTATACAATAGGGCAGCTAGGTGGCGCAGTGGATAGAGTTTTGGACCTGTAGTCAGAAAGACATCTTCCTGAGTTCTAATCTGGCCTCTGACTTTTACTAGCTGTGTGACCCTGAGCAAAAAACCAAACAAACAAAGAAACAAAACTTAACTCAGTTGCCTCATCTGTAAAAATAAGCTGGAGAAGGAAATGGCAAACCACTCTAGTATCTTTACCAAGAAAGCCCCAAATGGGATCACAAAGAATCTGAAACAACTGAACAACAACAATAACAATATGCCCGGCACTGTATTAAGCTCTTTACAATCATTATCTTATTTGATCCTCACAACAATCCTGGGAGGTAGGTACTATTATTATCCTTATTTTACAGATGAGGAAACTGAAGCAGACAGACGTTAAGTGACTTGCTCAGGGTCACATACCTAGTAAGTGTCTAAGATCAAATTTGAATTCAGGTCTTTCCTGATTTTAAACCCAGCACTCTATCATACGAGCAGGCTGTGCAAAGGCATTGAGAAAGGAGACAGATATTGTGTATGAAGAACCACCAGGCAAAAAACCCCAACAACACAGTTTGTTTGGGTTGAAGATTGAAGGGGAATTAGATTGTCTGGAAAGGTAGTTTAGACCTAGGACTTCCAATGTCAAACAGAAGAATTTGTATTCTATCCTAAAGGTAATAGGGAGCTCCCTGAGTTTATAGAGCAGAAGAGTGACAAGGCCAGACCCGAGCTTTAGGAATATTACTTTGGCAGCTGTGTGGAGGCTGGATTGAACAGAGGGATGACTTGAGGTAGAAAAACCAATGGGAAAGTAATTTTGGTTGCCCAAGTGGGAAGCAATTAACTAGGGTCTAAGTGAGGAGGATTTATGGAAAGAAAGAGTGTGGGAAATGCAAGGATGACTTCTTTTTGTTTGTTTGTTTTTTGGGTTTTTTTTTAGTGAGGCAATTGGGGTTAAGTGATTTGCCCAGGGTCACACAGCTAGTAAGTGTTAAATGTCTGAGGCCGGCTTTGAACTCAAGTACTCCTGACTCCAGGGCTGGTGCTCTATCCACTGCACCACCTAGCTGCCCCCTAAGGATGACTTCTTAATCAACTCTGAGTTGTCCTTGCTCCCCATGGCTACTACCAGACTCTTCCTTGACTGCTACCACTCACCAATCTCTCTGAAAGTTATTCAGATTTATCACTAAATTCAAATGGGGGGAAAAGGCTTTTATCTATGAACCATAAGGGCATTGTCCCTCCCTTCTCAAGGCTGTGCCTTGCTGTTTTATGTATCCTAACTCCTATTCTCCTTCTAGGGAACTTCAACATAACATGTGAATGATTTCTTAAATACTATAACCTCTTAGTTCCTCTATCTACTCAACCCCTTTGACCTACTACAGAAGAATGGTCACACCCTTGAACTTACCATTACCCACCAATGTTCCACTTTGATGATTAAGAACTCTAAAATTCTTCTCTCCAATCACACTCTCCAGTCATTCCATCTCTTCCAAGTCCCTAAATGTACCATCCCTCTTTATGAACACCCTTGAGTTCATTGCCAGGCCATGCAAAGAACTGCTCTGGCTACACTTTCCTCCTTGATCTTGACTTCTTAGTGGACCAATTCAAATTATACCACCTTCTCCACTAGAATCTCTTGCTCTTTTGTGCTTTCCCTGTTCCGGCCTTGCCACACTCCAATTCTGGACCACTCCTTCCATATGTCTCTTCCACTCCTATTCACTTGCTGCTGAACTGAGCAGTCAATAATTCTGACAGGGTCTACTACAAATTTATGTTATCTAATTTCAACGGGGCCCTCACAATAATAAATCAATTCTTTTATTCCTCCCCAATTGATTCTCCTTTTCACTTTTTGCAATAGGCATTTCAAACCTTTCTTCTCTCCTCAAAACTCCCACTTTCACAGATGAGGTTCTCACCAGATACATATCTGTTGTAAGGGGCTAAAATTCTAGCTATACTATCTAAAATCTAATGAGTGGTTGTCAATAAATTATAAGCTTTAGCAAGAGTATTTAAGTGTTTAAGTATTTATTAAAGAGCATTAGGATCAGAGAGAAAGGTAAAAATCTAACTATTTCTAAGAGACCCCATCATCCAACCAGCCATGGCGAGGTCAGGAACAAAAAAAAAGAGAGAAACCCTCCGCCAGAGTCCACTTCCTACTTCATGTTCTCCTCCCAAAAATGGGAGGCTCCTCAAGTTGATTGACTGGTAGTTTTGATAGATAGTACCCATAAGCAAATGTCACTTCCTGACGCCAAGGACCTGACTGCATGGCTTGCCCTCAGACGCCTTCTCTTCATGGCGGAGCTTTCCTACAATAACTCTCAGCAGGTGGCATCATTCAAATCGTTACACTGTATGTATGCATATTAAAAAATGTTTGTGTGTGTATATATGAATATACACACACACATATATATATACACACAGATCTATATATATGTGTGTATATATATATGTATATATACATATATACACACACACATACACATGACATATGTCCCCATAACATAACTTTCTCCTTTATTCTGATGTTTGAGAAAAAAATGACCCTTTTCATTAAAGCCAATCCCTCTCTACAATATACCCTTGATCTCATCCCCTCTTCTTCAGCAGATTTCTACCATTATCATCATCTCTCTCCTCTCATATTATGTCTTCCTATCTCCTTCCTTTCCCACTCAAGTCTATCCTTAAAAACTGCTCACTAAATCCCATCAACTCTGCTAACCGTTATCTTACAGCTCTCTTCCCTTTCTCAATCAAACTCATGGAAAAAGCCATTTATAATCTTTGCTTCCACTTCCACTCTTTTCTCTTCTAAATGCTAAAACCATGGTTTCTGCCCTCATCACTCAAATGCTCTCACGAAAGTTAAAATGATCCCTTAATTGTCAAGTATAATGGCATCTTCTTCGTCTTCATACTGCTTGATCTCTGCAATATTAAATATGGTTGACCAATTTCTCTTCCTACATACACTTTTCTGCTTCTCTTCCTTCCTGTCTGACCATGATTTATTAGTCTCATAATCATTTATGAATCATGTCATGCTCACTAATTGTGAGTCTACCACAAGGCACCTTACTAGGATTTTGCTTTTCTCCCTTTACTCTCTCACTTGCAGACCTTATCAACTCCTTTGGGTGCAATTATCATCTGTGATAGGAGCAATATCTAAAACCTCATGCAATCTACACTAGATTTTCTTTAAAAAGATATCAATAAAAAATAATAAAATGCTTTTATAAAAAAGATATTGATATCAAAAAAATTGAGGAATGGCTGAATAAGTAGTATATGATGGTAATGGAATACTGTTGTGCTATATGAAATGATGAGCAGGATGAGTTTAGAAAAATCTGGAAAGAATTACATGAACTGATGCAAAGTGAAGAACACAGAACCAGGAGAACAATGTACACAGTAACAACAATACTGTATGATGATCAACTGTGAATGACTTAGTTATAGTCAGTAACACAATGCTCCAAGACAATCCCAAAGGACTCATGATGAAAATTGCAATCTACCATCAGAGAAAGAACTGTTGGAGTCTGAATTCAGATTAAAGCATACTACTTTTCACTTTTTGGGGGTAGGGTTTTTGGTCTATGTTTTCTTTCACCACAAGACTAATATGGAAATATGTTTTGTATGATTGCACATGCATAAGTTATATCTAAGTGCTTACTATCTCAGGGAGGGGAGGGAGAAAGCAAATTTGAAATTTAAAAAATGTTTTTAAAGAATTCTAAAATTATTTTTACATGTAATTAGGGAAAATATTACTTTAAAAGATATTGAACCAGTTCTTGAGACCTCATTGGCCCAGGGAACTAAAGCTTGAACCACTAAGGGTCCCTGGTGGCCTAAATACAAAGGCCAGCAGATGAGTAGCTATTAGTTCCTACTTTGGAACTAAAGTGATGTTTATCTTTGCTAAATATTTCCATTTGTTAACTGATAGATGACATATAGGTATCTCATTCTGATAACAAATAGGAATGGTCAGGCCCAGACTACATTATCATCTCTGTGTCAATGACTCAGATCTGCATAAGCAGTCTTAGTCTCTCTACAAAGCTCTAATCCTATATCACCATCTATCTATGGAACTTTTCCAACTGGATGTACTATAGGCATATTCAATTCAACATGTCAAAAACATAATTCATTATCTTCCCTCCATCCTCCACCACTTCAAACTCACCAATCTTCTACCACATATCTGTTGATGGCACACCACACCATCACTCTAAAAATGTTCCAGGCTCTCAGTTTCCTTTTCCTGCCCATTGTATTTATTCTTCTCCTTTCTCATGCTCTTTCTTCTGAATTCTTCCTGTGCAAGACCAGTTGGAAACAAAATTGTAAAGTCAGAATGATAGAAAACTTCCCTTTCCTCTACTCTTTGTTTATTCCTTAGTTAGTCTCTATCATCCTCCTCAGTAGCAAAAAAAAAAAAAATAGGATATTTCACTTTAGTGACCTAGGAGTCAGGAGACTGGGCATCTAGCTCCTAGTCATGCCACTATTTAGCTATGGGAGTCATAACCTCTCTCTCAGTCTCAGATGACTTTTATGTAAACATTTGACACTGTTGATGATCCTCTCTTTACTTCATGCCTCTCCTACCTGTCTGGATGCTCCTTCTCAATTTACATTGCTGAAACATTGATTCATATCATGTTCCCTAAGTGTAGGTGTTCCCCAAAGTTCTGTTCTAATCCTTCTTTCCTATCCACTATCTCTCACTTGATGCTATCATAGTCTTCTATGAATTTAATTAGTATCTCTACCCATATGGTTCTGAGATGCTTATATCCAGGTATTATGATGCTTAATCAAGCATTGTGGGCTGCCTAGTGGACATTTTGAAACAGATGTCCTCTAGGCAACTCAAACTCAATATTTTCAAAGCAGAACTCATAATCTTTACCCCGCCCCCAAACTGCCTCTCTCCCAAACTTCCATAATTCTGTCAAGGGCATCACTACCCTTCAGTCACCCCGGTCCACAAGTTCAGTGTCACCCTCAGCTCCTCACTCTCATTCACCTCACAGAACCAATCAGTTTCTATTTCTATCACATCTCTCCAATACCTTCCTTTCTCACCACTCATACAGTCACCATCCTAATTCAGGCCTCATCATGGCTCTCCAAGACCATGTCAATAGCTTCCTAATTCATCTGCCTGCCTCAAGTCACCCTCCACCTAGCTACCAGAATGCTTTTCCTAAAGTGCAGATCAGATTATGTCACTTCCACCCTCCATCAAGTCCTCAATGAATAAATCCTAGCAACTCCCTATTCCCTTTAGGATAAAATAGAAATCTCTCTACAACCTGGTCTTTTCTACCTGTACAGTTTTCTCCCACATTATTTCCCTCCACGTACTTTGTGGTCTGGGCATATTAGCCTGCTTGTGGTTCCCCATACAATCCATCTTCCCTGGTTTTGCCTTTGCACCAGCTGTCTCTTGTGCCTGGAATGTACTTCATTCTCACTTCCACCTATCATAATTCTTGGGTTCCTTCAAAGCTAAGCTCAAGCATTACCTTTTGTGTTAAGCTTTTCCTGATCCTCCCAGCTGCTAATACCCTGCCTCCTAAAACTACCTTGTATTCATTTGGTATATATTCTGTATACATGCAAACTATGTGTGTATATCTATATCATCTGTATCCTTATCCATATCTATGTAGATAGAGAGTAGATAGATAGATATAGATCCCTGAAGTTGGGTACCTGGATGACAAGAAGAATGGTGATGCCCTTGACAGAAATAAGGATTTTGAGGCAAAAAAGGTGGGTTGTAGGGGAAATTGGAGGGGGTGGAGACAAGAAAATACTGAGTTCTGCTTTGGACATACTGAGCCTGTGAAACCTATGGGACATTTGCTGGGAAATGTCCAATGAATTGGCGATGAGAGAGACTAGGCTAGATAGATACATCTAGAATCAGCTACACAGAGATAATAATTGAACCCACCGGAGTTGATGAGCGTACCAGAGAGAGAATATAAAAGAGGAAGAGAAGGCCCAGAGCCTTGAAGGAAAACCACAGGCATCTGGATATGGATGATGATCCAGCCTGCAAAGGGAACTAAGAAGAAGCATTCAGATAGGTGGAAGGAGAGCACAGAAAAGGAGGAGAGGGAACACATGAAAACCCAGAGAGGCAAAGGTGGTCAGTGTCAAAAGCTTGACAGAAGTCCAAAGGATAAGGATTGAGAAAAGACCATCAGATCTTACAATTGAGAGATCATTGGCAAAAGGAAAAAAGCAATTTCAGTTAAGTGATAAGGTTAGAAGATATATTATGAAGAGGATCAAGAAGTGAATGAGAGGAAAAGAAGCAAAGAAGAGTGGAAAAAGGTTTTCTAAGAACGAGTCTGTAAAAGTGAGGAGAGAGAGAGGATGATAGCTTGAAGAGATGGTCAAATGAGGATTTTCTTTGAAAGTTAGGGAACGTTGGCCATGTTCATAGACAGGAAGGAAGGAAGGAAGGAAGTGTGATCTTCAGGTTCTTCACTTTTTTGGTTGCCCTGTTCTTACACACTCCAGCTTAATGGTTTTTTAAAAAATGTGATGACCCAAATTGAACACAATACTCCAGATATGGTTTATCCAGAACAGAACACAATGAGGTGCTCAACTCCATATTCCTGGAAGCTGTTTCTCATTTAATGCAGCCCAAGGTTGCATAACCTTTTTTGGGGGGTTACCATTTCACACCATTGACTCAAGTTGAACTTGAAATTCACACATCTTGCTTCACAAGAACTCTTGTCTAGTGCCATCTCCCATCTCCATCCTTATTAGTAAAGTTATTTTTTGTAACTCAAGTGTGAGATTGTATTTAACCTCTCTGTGCCTCATTTTCCTCATCTGTAAAATGAGAGGTCTGGATTCGATGGTCTCTAAGATTCTTTTCAACTCTAAATCTATAATCCCATGGATTTTTCATCTTTTCCCACAAACCAGCTGCTTCTCATTACTTCTGTTTCTTTTTATTGAATCATCCTGCCCCCCAGTCCCAGAAGTTTGATACTTGAGCCATACTTGACCCCTGTCTCTCCCTTAACCTCTACATCCAGTCAGTCACCAACTGCTTACAAATCTTCCTTAGTAATGTCTCTAATGTATTCCTTTTCTATTCATATTAACACCTTTGTTTAGGCCTTTTATCATGTCCCACCCAGATTACTGACTACCCTACCTCTAGTTTCTCCTTTCAGGCCATTTTGTGTGTCCATATTAATTATTCAGTCATTGAAATTTACTGAGTATTAAGCAGCTAGGTGGCACAGTGGACCTGGAATGGAATGGAGTATGGGACTTGCAGTCAGGAAGACCTGTATTCAAATTAGCCTCATACACTAACTGTGTGACCCTGAACAAGTCATTGACGTCTGTCTGCTTCAGTTCCATCTGTAAAATGGGCATAATAATAGGCATCATCATAACAATAACCTTCCAGGGTTGTTGTGTTGTATTTATCCTATCAAATGGAATAATATTTATAAATTGCTTAGCACAGTGCCTGGCACATAGGCAATACTATGTACTATACAAATGTATTTATCATCTTTCCCCCCAAACCAGCTGCTTCTCATTACTTCTGTTTTGTTTTTATTATTATTATTATTATTATTATTATTATTACTGGGCTAATACCTAGCAAGCACTAGCTGGACACCTTGGACAAGTCACTCAACCTCCACCTGCCTCAGTTTCTTCATTTGTAAAATGGGGACAATAATAGCACCTACCTCCTAGTATTGTGAGGATCAAATGAGATAATACTTATAAAGCTCTTTGCAAACCTTTAAGTTCTATATAAATGCTAGCTATTACTACAATTATATTCTCTCCTATCAGATGAATCTTCCTATGGTATGAGTTTCATAAATCACTTTTCTGCTCAAAACCCTCCCATATCTCCCCATTACTTTACCCTCCACAAATGCCTTAGCTAATTCTTCGAGGTCCTTCATGCTGTGCTCCTTGATGGTCTCTCCAGCCTAATACCCCAACATTTACAAACACAAATCTTCTGGTTTAGTGAAACTGGGCTGCTCATTGACCCTGGAAGGCCCTCCCCATCTTTTGTCTTTTTAAATCATATGTATCCTTCAAGAAGCATTTCAAATCCCATCTCTTTTATAAAATCATCCCTGGACACTCAAGCCCAAAATGATCTCTCCTTTCCCTGAACTCTTATGTTATCTGTCTCTCCCAATTAGCAATTAATCTTGCACTGCCTGGTAGCATCTTGTGCGAGCCAGGACCTTGTCTTGTGCATTTTTGTATCCCCCACAGTGCCTAGCACATAACAGGTGCTCGATAATTACTTGTTGATTGATTGAAATATTTGCTGATTGACAACAGAAGCAGATGTAGAGGGAAGGTTTCAGAGAGCTGACTGAGTCCATAGACCTCACCAAATGGTAGGTATCAGATCAGGGTTTTGAATTCCCCATCCCATGCTCACATCAGCAATTTTTTGGGGTTGTAGTCTCAGTGACACTTGAGTATTAATATAGAATTAACAAAATATGTGAGCAAAACTCTGCTGGAGCACTAAAGAAGGCATACAGAGGCTTGGAAGCAAATGCAGAATTTGACTGGCAAACTTTCAAGCCAGGGTAATTGACCATGAGAATGATATGAACTATTCAGGCATGGGCAAGAACCAAAGGACCTATCTAGCTGCCAGCTAGCATTTTATTTTTAAAGCCCCTAATCTCTAGCTCAGCACCATTTCTCTCTAGCTCAGCACCTTTCCAATTCAGTACACATGGTAAAAAATTAAAATGAAGTTATTAAGTGTCATAAAATGAAGAAACCAATGAAAGGTTCTCAAATTAAACTGAGCCATTAAGACTTTTATGATAAGAGAGTGGTGAGCATTGTTCCCTTTAATTTTTTTTAGGCTGTGAACAGATGAGCACACACTACATGGGCAACAGAGAAAGACTTAGCACATGTGAATAAAGTTAACAGTCATAATTAAATATAAATATATATGTGTGTGTGTGTGTGTGTGAAAGATATCATTATTTTGTGCTTCATTGTATGTAATTAGAAATTAATGGTTTTTAAAATTTATATAAATGATTGTAATTTCCATGATTTCTGCATTATCAGATCAAATTTTTATAGTTTTTCTCTTCATACTTTGTTAGTTCTCTATCCCAGTGTCTATGCCAAGAGTTTTCCCTGACACTTTGTACAATTTATTTTCATTACATGATGACAAGCATTAACACACAGGTGTATTGACTAATGGTTATAGAGTTCCTGAATTTGACTCCTAATAACTGGAGTTCCCTATACCGCTGATCTTGTCTCTTTGGGGTAAAGCTAAAGCTTCCTGTGTTCTCCCTATTACTGGCACCTTACCCTTTTTAGAAATCTTTCCTCAAACTCTAGAAAGAGCAGTGGGTGGTTCTTAAGCATCATATTTTCTGTTAGAGAAAATATTCTAAGCAAGTGGAGGACTGGAACAGAGCAAAGATCACAATGTGCCATTAATAAGGTCAGCTTCAAACTCAAATCATATTATAAAGCATCAGTCATCAGATAGTGGTTAGTTAGTACAGAGATAGATCAATGGAGCAGATTAAACAAGGGAGAATCCAAAACAATGGAACTTAATCATGGGGCAGCTAGATGGTACAGTGGATAGCATATGGGACCTGGAGGCAGTGTGTTACCCTAGGCAAGTCACTTAAACTGTCTGCCTCAGTTTCCTCAACTGTAAAATGGGGGTAATGATAGCATCTATCTCCCAGGTTTGTTGTGAAGATCAAATGAGAAAATAATTGTAAAATGCTTACTTAGCATAGTGCCTAGCACATTGTAAGCACTATGTTTAGCTATTATTATTGTTAATAATAGGCCAGTATTCAATAGAAAATGTAAATTACTTAAGAAAGAACTCCCTCACTGATAGAAATTGCTGGGAAAATGGAAAGCAATCTGATAAAAATTAAGCTCAGACCAATACTTTGTACCATATCACATAAAACATTCTAAATGGGTATGTGACCTTAATATTAAATACTATACTACAAAAAATTAGAAGAGAAGCTGATCATAGCTCTCACAGCTATGGATAGGAGGTATATTCTTTTGTTTTTGTTTGTTTTGTTTTTTTTTAGTGAGGCAATTGGGGTTAAGTGACTTGCCCAGGGTCACACAGCTAGTAAGTGTTAAGTGTCTGAGGCCGGATTTGAACTCAGATACTCCTGACTCCAGGGCCGGTGCTCTATCCACTGCGCCACCTAGCTGCCCCAGGAGGTATATTCTTAACCAAATAAGGAATAGAAGTAATTATAAATATAAACTACATAATTTTTATTATGTGAAACTGAAAAACTTCTGTACAAATGAAATTAATGTACCTAGGACAAGAAGGGTATGAGTTAAATGGGAAAAAAATCTTTGTAATAAATTTCTCTAATAAGGGTTTGGTATCCAAGATATATAAACCAATAACACACACATACACACATATGTTTGTATATACACATACATGGTGTGTATATGTCTTTGTGTAAAAATATATTACACAAACATATATATTATATAGCTAAAAGCCATTCTCAATTAGATAAATGGTCAAAGGAAATGAAAAAATAGTTCTCATAAGGATTATGAAATATTAGCAATCATATAAAAGAATGTGCCAAATCACTAATAATGAGAGAAATACAAATCAAAATGGTGGTAGGCAGCAGTTTCCTGATGTAGCTCTCCCTACCATGACACAACTTTCTCCCTTACCTCTCCACAGCCCTCACACAACTTCCTTTGGCTAGGCTTCCCTGGTGAAGCTTCCTCACCTCACAAAACCTGATTGGCCCAGCTTTTCTGACAGAAGCTTCTTGGTCTAGAGTCATTAAGAAGCCCAAGCCATGTGGATTCCAGTTCTCTCAGATTTGGTGGGTGTCTGAGACCCCACAATTCTTTTTACCTCTATTACTGACTGATCAGACATATTTCCAGATGGAGATGAAGGCGGCACACATCCAGAGATGCTAAGACCTGCTGTATCCTTGCTGTATATTCTTATAGTATATTCTTGCTGCGTATGGACAAATGTTGATTGTTAAGTGTTAAATTTTGTTAAATGTGCCTTGCAAGTGTCTCGTTTCATCCCAATATCGAAAATGAACTAAGAAAACATTGGCTTTAGAATTATGCCTAAGACAACCTCTACCCTACAGATAGATAAAGATAGCAAAAGATGGGAATAAATCATTGTTGGAGGGGTTGTGGGAAGATAGGCACACTAGTCCTTTGTTGGTGGAGCTGTGAATCAGTACAACCATTTTGGAAAGCAATTTGGAATTATTCAAAGTGACTAAAATGACAATACATTTACATTCAGAGATTGCATGACTATGCTTATACCCCAAGGAGGACTTTAATAAGAAGTAAGTCCTCATATATACCAAAATATTTATAGCAGTAATTTTGTGATAGGAAAGAATTGGAAGCAATGTAGATGCTCATTGGGGAATGGATAAACTAATTTTGGTACACAAATGTAATGAAATATTATTATGCTATAAAATATGATGAATGCCATGAATACAGAGAATCAGGAAAAGAGCAACATGAACTGATGAAGACTGAAGAGTCCAGAAAACAGGGGTAGAGGAGGAGTTAGTGGCAGAAGGCCTCTGAGTAACAGGAGATGAGGAAGAGGGAAGAGGGAGTTAATGGAGAATGGACTCACTTTTTCCTGTAAAATATGATGCAAGATTTTCAACTGAGAGGGTAAGGGGAGGAGGATGGTGAATTAATAAATAAGGGAGGATTGTCTATCAGCAATGAGGGCCCAGTTAAGGTGGTATAACATAAATTTATAGTGGACCCAGTCAGAACTGTCAAGTGATTTTCTCTACTTTGCTTCAGCAGCATGTGCATAGAAGCCAGGGGGTAGATGATGGGAGTGTTCCAAGGCTGAGGCTTGGCAGGGTTTGTTCAGCAATATAATAAGGAAGTCAAGGACTCAGAAGTGTACAGTATAGAGTTGAATTGGTTCACCAAGGGGTCAAGATGGGGAAGAAGGAGATATTAGCTAGTTCAGGTGAGATGGCCTGGAGACAACTGAGGGGTCAAGGGGTTATAATTCACAGTATGGATGAAAAGTAGGATTTGGTAAGGGAAGGGGGAGGGAGAGGTAGAAAATCAATAGATTATGGTCAGATGAGGGGATTTCAGTCTTCTTGAACATGGACATGGTATGTTTGTGGCTTATGGCAAGATCAAAGGTATCTTTTTGTGTGACTGAGGTAGGGTGTAGGAATAAGTCATAGGAATTGAGTAGATTGAAGAAGTGAGTGTTCCACAATGAACTGTGTGTACAAGGGGATGTCAGTATTTATGTTGGAGTCCCTTAGTATAAAGACAGCAAGTGAGGAAGAGAAAAAAATTGTTAGGAGATCTTATCTCCAGGCCATTTTGACCAGAATAATCACTGACAGTAATGGCTTCAGGTGGGCATTAGAAACATCCACACTAGTTTGTTGACCTCAGAATTTTTCTGTCTTCAAAACTGATTCAGTCAGTTATACTCTAAGATAACTGGTAGGTCACTTGAATATTTATTATCTAAAGTCAAGCAACAGCATGGATAATTGAAACCCACAGTTTATTCAAAAAGCCTTCAGAAAAGAGTGTTGGCCTGTCCCTAAAGTTGAGGTTTATAATGAATTCTTCAGAATATGGATAGTCATTAAAACAACCCTTTTGGATATAGTTCTTTAGCTGGACAGATGATGAATCATATCATTTTAGTTCTGTGATCATATAAGGGCGTTTCTGTATAGTAATTGTGTTATAATTCTTCTTGATTGCAGCAAGTAGGGTAGGGTAGGGTGGAAAGGGTTTTTCCCTAGAATGATGAATTTAGAGGATGTTTTCACAACTTGAAGTCCTTCAACAGCATAGAAACAATAGATATCTCCACCTGGTTATCAAGAATAACTAGTTAAAATGATATTCTACCAGATTCAAGGGGAATGAGCCTTTCTTCTCAACTCTGCCCTCTTTTCCCATCTGTCCTGACATGTGGTAGCCTCCCCACTAGTAATTTCAGATCAATGTCCTGAATTTCCCTATTTCTCCTCCATAAGGTGGGTCCTTTGCTCCCTTACAAACAGGGCACATTCCTTGCCTCTTGCTCCAAGTACAGTTTGTGGAATTTGCCCCATAGCAAGACCTATGTTATCCCAACAACTCCCTCATGATGAAGTCTCTCAAGTCCTAAGAAATAGTCAGATTTTCTTTCCTCTACAGCAAAAGGAAAGGGTCTAGCCTCTTCAATAGCTGATAGATATAGAAACCTTCCATTTTCCCTCTTAGCCTACTCTCCATTTAACTTCTCTCACATTCTGAAAGAAACTTTTTTTTTCCTTTTCTTGAAAGCAAGCAATAACAAGCAAAAAAAAAAATTGGCTGAAGACACGAGGCCCTCTTCAAAACATAGTTCTCATGGAATGAGCTTTCATTAATGTTACTTTGGGGAAAAACCGTCCTTGAGAATGCTGATACAATGAGCACACTGTCACACCAGAAACCAAGAAACAGAAAAACAAGGCTGGATGGTTCAAGCATGGCTACAAGAGAGGCTGCCAGCTCACTGGAGAGTGAACTGAAGACATTAGGAAATCTATAGTAGCCATTTCAGGTCACAGTCAAATTGGAAACTCATCTTGAGTGGGGTAATAAAAATGATGAGAAGCCTGTGGAAGAAGACCTTCAATATTGAGAGAGAGGAAACACCCTCTTATTAACTTGTTTTGAAGAAACAGGAAAGAAAAGGAGGGGTCAAAAAGAATTTGCCAGAGCAATGGGCTGGAGGGGAGTGGGCTAGAGAGTTGACTTGAGGGTGCCTTATTGGGACCTATAGGCAGATTGGGAGCACTGTTTTGAGGGGTTCTGGGTAGTCATAACCTTCCTCCATTGGACTGTGTCCCTGAAATCCCACTTTTGAAATTATATTCCCTCTGATTGTTTTATTTTTCTGTGAGTCCCTTATTAAAATAAGAAATGTCCTTTGGAAATTCTAACATATCAAGGTATTCATATTCAAGAAGACCTGAATCTTGATTAGCTTATTAAGACCTCCAGGAAATTGAAAGGAAGGCAGAACTAGGAGCAGACTACTGGATTTGAAGTCAGAGAACCTGGGTTTGAATCCTATTTTTGCCATTTACCACCTGTAACATCTTTAAAAAAAATAAACATTTCTATTTAAATTTTTGAGTTCCAAATTCTATCCCTCCTTCCCTCCCTTCTTGCCCCCCTTCCTGAAGCAGTAAGCAATCAGATATAGTTTATACATGTGCAATCATGTAAAACATTACCATATTAGTCATTTTGTATAAGAAAACTTGAATAAAAACATGAAAGTGAAAAATAGCATGCTACAGTCCATGTTCAATCAATATCAGTTCTTTCTTTGGAGGTGAATAGTATGCTTCCTCATTAGTCCTTTGGGATTGTCTTAGATAATTGTATTGCTGAGAATGGTTAAAGTCATTCACAGTTCTTTGTCAAATAATATTGCTGTCACTGTGCGCAATGTTCTCCTGGTTCTGCTCACTTCACTATATATCAGTTCATACAAGTCTTTCCAGGACTTTCTGAACTCATCCTGTTTGTCATTTCTTATTAGCACAATAATATTACATTATTATCATATACCACAGATTGTTTAGGCATTCCCCAATTGAGGGGCATTCCTTTGATTTCCAATTCTTAGCCACCACAAAAAGAGCTGCTATGAATATTTTTGTACAAATAGGTCTTTTTCTCTTTTGGGGAATATCTTTGGGATATAAACCTAGCAGTGGTATTGCTGGATCAAAGGGTATGCACAGTTTTATAGCCCTTTTGGCATAGTTCCAAATTGCTCTCCAGAATGGTTGGATCTGTTCACAATTAGCATCCCAGTTTTCCCACATCCCTTCCAACATTTAATATTTTCCCTTTTTGTTATGTCTGCCACTCTGATAGGTGTGAGGTGATAGCTCAGAATTGTTTTAATTTGAATTTCTCTTATAGTGATTTAGAGCATTTTTTCATATGGCTATAAATAACTTAGATTTCTTTGTCTGAAGACTGGGAAATGACTTATATTTTTATAAATTTGACTCAGTTCTCTATATATTTGAGAAATGATGCCTTTATTAGTGATACTTGTTTCAAAAATTCCTAGTTTTCTGCTTTCTTTATAATCTTGGTTACGTTAGTTTTGTTTGTACAAAAGCTTTTTAATTTTATATAATCAAAATGATTAATTTTATACTTTGTATTGCTCTCTATATCTTCTTTAGTCCTAAATTTTCCTTTGTCCATAAATCTGACAGATAAACTATTCCATCTTCTCTTAATTTGCTCATGGTATTTATATGTACATCATGTACCCATTTTGACTTTATTTTAGTATATAGTGTGAGATGTTGGTCTATACCTAGTTACTGCCATACTGCTACCTGTATCATCTTGAAGCAAATAAGTTAACCTCTCTCAGGCTCAGTTTCCTCACCTGTAAAATCAGAAGTTGGGTTATATGACCTCTAACATAATCATGACTCTAAATCAATGATCCAAAGCCAGGAGAGAAGAAGATAGAAAGGGATAGAGGGCAGACATCAACAATCAAATAGGCAAGCAAGCATTTATTAAGTGCCTACTATGTACTAGGCACCATAATGAAAACAATATTGTCTAAAGATGGCTCTACCTCCTCTGCTGGGGCAGAAATATAGAAAACAGGCATCCTGAAACTCATTAAACAGGGCTTCCTGAAACTACAAATTTGGTAGTGTGGGTTGGTTAAAATTACATTGAATTAGTACCAAGAGGAATTGAGTTCTAGTCCCAGCTATGCTTTTTTAACCTTATTCTCATGAATTCACTAAATTTCTCAGCTCAAAAAAAATAAAAAAGATTGCATCTTGTTAAAGGTAATTTCATATGCCATAGCAGGTGTGCCCTGATTGATGATGACTTTTAGACTTAGATGAACTGGGAGGACTTCCTGGGCAGAGCCAAGATGGTGGAGGACAGGCAGTGACACCCCAGAGCTCTCCTCCAAATCCCTCCAAATCTCTTCAAATAATGCCATAAGACAATACCTAGACTTACATGAACTGATTCAAAGTGAAGTGAGTAAAACCAGGAGAACATTGTACACAGTAACAAAATTGTATGTTGATCAACTGTGATAGATTTAGCTCTTCTCAGCAATGCAATGATCCAAATCAATTCCAAAAGACTCATGATGGAAAACTGCTGTCCACCTCCAGAGAAAGATTTGATAGATTCTGAATGAAGATTAAAGCATACTATTTTCACTTTATTTATTTTGTTTTGTAGTTTTTTTTTCCTTTTGTTCTGTTTCCTCTTTCACAACTTGTCTAATATGGAAATGTGTTTTACATGATCACACATATATATCAACTTGCTTACTGCTTTAAGGGGGAGTGAGGAGGAAAGGAAGGGAGGGAGAAAATTTGGAACTCAAAATTTTATTTTACATGAATGTTAAAAAATGTTTATATAATAATGGAAAAAACAAATCCACCATTAGTGTATAACTAGATTGGGCTTTAGAGATCATCTGATCCTACACCTTTATGAATAACTGAGTTAGCTAGGATCTATTTGCTGAGTTTGGAGTTAATTAGCACAATTAGTTTGAGAACAGAAAGTTAAGTTAAAGAACCCAGTGTTACAAGCACAGTCAATACTCAACTTTCAAGGGGGTAACATTCCTCAAAAAATGGTGTGAAAGTCAGAAATAGGAATGTTGATCCTTTGAACCTATGGGAAATAGGGGGATAAGTTTTTGCAACCACCAAAGACTATAATCTTTCATAGAGATTGCTGAAAATATACTTTTCTGCATACAATTCTTTATAACAGAACATTAATTCTGATAATATGCACTTTCTCTATCACAGTAACCATGAAATAACCTATAAAATACAGTAAGCAAAATAAAATTGGTAACATGCAACTTTTTTCTTATTAATAATTCCCTAGAATTCTGTGAACTTTTATGCTAACGTTACAATAAAAACCCACTGATTTCAGGCAATATTCACTTTTCATAATATGTGAAATCTACAATTCCATAAATACTGTATAGCAAATAAAATCTTAAAACAAAAACATTTTTTAACCTGAATCTTACCTTGCACTGTCAGATGGTGGTGTGAAGGTGTTGCGCTATATACTATCCTGCCATAAGCTCTCTACCTTGGCTGCCCTTTGAAAACCAAGGGAGAAGTTGCTGGGACTTTAGTTGCTGCTGTCAGAAGATACTGAGACTGGTGGGGTCTCTGATTTCAACATCACCTCCAACACTCTGTCCTTCACAGCTGGCAGATGACATTGGAGAATTAGAGAAGCAACCTCTGCTTCGTGTACCATTTGAGATCCTTTAAGGTCTTGGAGAATGGGAGCATAGCAGAGCCCAGTATTGTACCAGCCTTTCTACAAACTTATGTTCATCATGTCCCTCATTATTCCTCTACTGAACATAGTCATGAATATTCGTGGTTGCCAACCTGAAAGTAAAAATGAGGTTCCTAATAACATCATGTAAATGCTTTAAGTCATGTAAGTCATGTGCATGAATATTGAAGGCTGACTTTATAGTCTCTTCACAGGGAAATTGTCTTTACTGAAAGTAATTGAGAAATGAAGGACTGTGAGATAGTGAGTCCAAACATCTCCACCAATCACATGGAGTACTGACTGTGTCCATAGTAGCAGTGGTGGATGTAGCATCAAGAAGATAGCATACTTCCCCCGCCTTGACTCTGATTTAAGCCTATGTCAGCTCTCAAGTATTGTTGGAATAATTGCTGCTGTCTATTCTTTGTTCTTGAAGTGTTCCATGACAGACTTTTGCCTTTTTAAGCTAAGGTCTTTCCCAGGTCTCAGTTTGCATGTGTGGATGATTAAAGGCTTTTTTCAACCACACTCTCCTTTGATTCCCCCCTGATATTAATGGCACACATTTGCCGACTAGTTTCAGTAAAGTTAACTTCCCTGGGTAGGGACCAAACCAACCACTGTTAGCCCATCAACTCATTTACCCTCCATTCTAAAGAACTGAGCTGATCAGCTGCAAAATCAGGAGCCAGATTCTGGTCAGTTCTCATCTCTTCATTGGCTAACATTGCAGCATGTAGATTGAAACCTATTACTCCTCCCTGCTAATTTGTACCATTTGTCCCCTTTTCTCTACTCACATGGTTGTCATCCTAGTGTAGGTCTCCTCAGTGAACTCCAGTGACTGCCTATTGCCTCTGGGATCTAATATAAACTCCCCTGTTTGCTATTTAAAACCCTTCCTAATCTGGCCCTGTCCTACTCCTCCAGTCTTCTTATACTTTACTCCCATCCACCCACATTGTGATATCACTACACTAGCCTCTTTGCTGTTCCTCACACTCCCAACTGCCCTGTGCTGCTTGGCCCCTCTGCCTGGACTGATTGCTCTGCTCACCTCTGACTCTTAGTATCCTCTAGCTCCTTCAAGACAGCTTAAATCCCATCTTCTGAAGGAGGCCCATCCTAGTCCTCTCATCTGCTAGTATCTTCTCTCTAAAATTACCTTCCATCTACTTGGCGTGTATCTTGTAGGTACCTAGTTATCTGCATGTTTTTAAGCCCCCATCAGAATGTAAGCTCCTTGAAGACAGGGACTGTTTTTGCATCTTTATGCATCTCAGAGGCTTAGCACATGGCCTGGTACAATTAGTAAATGCGTGCTGACTGACTGGCTTTTCATTAGCTCCTCCATAGGAGAAAAGGGTGAGGAGGGAAAACTCAGTTCAGTCAGGTTTGCCATTTTGGAGCATTTCTGAGAACGAGTAAAGTAAGGAAGCTGCTGTTGTCTTCTGAAATGAAGCTTTTTTCATTGTCTCAAGGCAGAGCCATAACTAGGTTGGGGGGGTTGGTGCTAGGGAAAAAACATCTACATAGCACCTACTGTGTGCACTAGGCACTCGGCTAAGTGATTTACAATATTATCTCATTTTTATCCTCACAACCCTGTGAAGTAGGTGCTGTTATTACCCACATTTTACAGTTGATGAAACTAAGGTAAACATTAGGTGACTTATCTGAGGCTCACTTTGAACTCAGATCTTCTAGAATCCAGGCCTTCTCTTTCCACTGAGCCACTTAGCTGGACAGGGTAGTCAGTGCTTTGGCCCAGGCTACTAACATGGGAGACACTTTTTTCTTCTAAGAGTGCCAAAGTGAGACAGTGTATGTTTCTTCTCCACAGGAATACAGGAAGAGTGGAAGACCTTGAGAGGCAGATAATTGCTTTTGTCTTCAAGTATTTTGAACAGGTTTGCACCTAGAGGGGAGTAAACCTACCCCCTGCCTTGCCCAGCCTCGGACTATTACCTTCCTGTGTCACCAGTGTCCTGCTCACATATTATCTTGCCTAGAGGAGCATGACATTGGGGAGGTGATGTCACGACTTGCAGTGAACTGTATTTAAGTGAGGCAGGGCTGTGCAAAGTCACCAGTCTCACTCTCTCCTCTGGAGCCATAGGTGGTACAGTGGATAAAGCACCGGCCCTGGATTCAGGAAGACCTGAGTTCAAATCCGGCCTCAGACACTTAACACTTACTAGCTATGTGACTGTGGGCAAGTCACTTAACCCCAATTGTCTCACACAAAAAAATTCCTTTAAAAAAAAAACAACAAAAAGATTTAAATACAACCAAAGAGTCATACTCTCCATAAGGACCACTGGAGATTGCCCTTGATGTTTAAGGCACTGGTGTTAAGTGACTTGTCCAGGGTCACACAGCTAATAAGTGTCTGAGGTCTGATTTGTACTCAGGTCCTCCCACTTAAATCTAATTCACTGCAAATCATGATATCACCTCTTGATGTCCTGGTCCTCTCGGAGAAGGAGGGATGAACAACAATAGCAACAAACAACAGCAACAGCATAACAACAACAACAATCTGGCCTAGAGATCCAGATTGTTCAGAATGCCTGGGATAGGTGGTAGACCCAGAGACAGAACTATCACAGAATGAATCGTGATTCAATTGGCCCAAGGGCTTGATTCCTCTTTGTTAAAGGAAGGGGATCCCCTCTGTCCCCAATCCTTCTATCTCAAATCCACATAGGAGCAGAGTGATGTCTTAGGAACCACTTTCCCAAAACCCCACTGAATTTATCCCAACTGTCTGAATTCCTCGTTATATCTTTGGCAGGATCAACAGCAGTGGCACATAAGCCAGCCTTACCTTATCCTGGGGTCTCTGTATCTGCCCCTTGGCCCACCTGACTTTGCCCTAACTGTCAGGTTTCCTAGGCTTGGCTCTGGTTTGGGCACCTCAATTAACCACTTACAGTCACAGCAATCGAAACTGAAATATTGTCCATGAATGATATAGTTCTATGGCTCTGAAGACAGATTAGATCTTGAGATGCGGAAACAAGTTCAGGTGTTTACAGTATAACCTTTGCTTATACTGAGAGCATCCTGCAGGAAAATAACTCAAACCTCTCTCAAATGGGAAACCAGTGACACAAAGAAAACAGTGGTGGGTTTCCACATCTCTGTGTGCTATTGTGGACTGCTTTATACTTTCCTGGCCAATCAGAAGAGACCGATCAATTCCTCCACAACAGCCAAGGGTGTGTTTTTGCACATTCTCTTTTGAAAAGCTTGAAGTAGAAGCCCATGCACAAGAACAGTCATAGACAAGAGGCTGGGCTTGGAGCATGATGATGGCATCATTTTGCCTCTTTAGTCATTGTATCAAGGAAACTAGGGATAAAAGCTTGACTCCTTGGAGACTATGGGATCCTCCACACTGGCAGGTGGAAGCTATTACATTCACCCTGATAGAGATGTTCAGTGTCTCAAAGTGTTCCCTATCGCCCCATTAAAATTACAGCTTCCTCCCCCACCCCGCCCCCTCCACTGTCTTTTCATCAGTCTAATATAAGCATCTGACACACAAATGCACACATGCACACAGAGTGAGCTGGCATGAGTTTTTTTCTCTCCTGGGAGCCAAAGAAATCTTGAGTCAGATTACTGGCCTTAAATCCAAGGTTCCACATTTTTTTAATTTAATCAGTATACAAAATCCTTTTACATGGGTAGGAAATTGTCTTTAGCTGAGATTATCACTCAGCTACCAAACTAATAAAATTCTTAATACTCCTGGTGCCTGCACAAACACGAGAATCAGATGAATTGGGACCAAAACAACAGGGACTTTCTGAATCAATTTCTCTCTTCCTTATACTGTGTGTGGGCAGGGTAGGCAGCAATAAACATCCATATCTTAAAATAAAAGTCTTGGGAAAGAAAATTTCTTTTGGATGGAAACTCAACTGGGGTAAGAAGAAAAGTAGAGCTGATGGTTTGGACTTGGAAGCAGCCAAAGACAACAGTATGGGGAGAAATTATTTTGAGACCTGGAAACAATGCTTTAGGGCCCCAGAGAAGTCTATTTTCAATAGGTAAGGGGAAAGACCAGTTGACAGGTTGTTGACATTTGGGTGTGTCCAAAATCTTTGCACAAGTGGCTTTATGTAGATGCAGGCACTGATCTCACAGGCCTCATGACCTGTCATGCTGCTATTATGGGGAATTCCTCATGGGTAAGTCAAGGTGGAGAAAAAGTTCCCTGTCTATCTACTTCCCTAGAAAAACTATCTCAGGCTCGTAGGAGGAAGGCAAGGAAAGATCAGAGGGAAGGGCCTCCTCAGGGAAATAAGCAGCTCTATTTGAAAACAACACCATCGACAAGATCTTTTTCTGTGCCAAACTTTCATCCTTGGCTGGTGTTACACCATCCACCCTGTACTACTAGCTCTTGCGATTCCTAGATAAGGAGAGCATTCTAGCTGGCAGGGAACAGTCAGCTATTAGGATCTGTATGCATGTAACAGAATTTCAAAGATTTAGAGGTGGAAAGGAACTTGGAGATCATTTGGTTTAATTCCCTCATTTTACAGATGAAGAGACTAAAGCCTAGAGAAGTTAAGTGATTTGTCTTTTATCATTGTGGAGCACGAATTTGACCCCAAGTCTTTTGAGTTCAAATCCAGTGGTTTGGTTTGGTTTTGCTTTGCTTTGTTTTTTGCATACTTGTGCTTTCTGCCTCTCTTAAGGTCATCCTCAATGAAGTTTTCTGGTTAGCAGTGTGGTACAATGGTACAAGAATTTGATTAGAAAGAAGGAAGAAGGAAAGAGAGGGAGGAAAGAGGGGAAGGAGGAAGCAAGCAAAGAAAGAAAAGGAAGAAAAGGAAGGAAAGAAAGAAGGGAGAGGGAGGAATTGGATTTTAACTTAAAAGTCTTGGGTTTAATTCCCAGCTGTGCCACTTACTAACTGTGATTATAAACAAGTAACTTTACCTCTCTGAGTCTCCCTTTCCTTCCTCCTCTGATTAAAATGGGATTAGCAATGCTTGGACCCCCTATTAGCTGACCCCTAAGGTCCTTCCCAGCTTACAGTCTGTGATCCTCTCTTACAGAGTTGTTGTGAAGCAAGTGCAAAGTACCATATAAATGTGATCTATCATCATTATATTATAGAGTTTGTTTGTTTTTCTTTTTTTAAAAAAAGAATATTCCAAGAACAGCCAAAAGCCAGATTTAATCTCTTCTTTTATTTGCTCAGTCATGATAATCAAGAAACAAAATATTAGATGTAAAAAATATCAATTGTGCAATTTTAGCCATTTTCAAAAGAGGATAACATAAATGTCAGGACCCATCAGGTTATATTCCCCTTCAGCAAATAATTGTATCCAGAGTAGTCGTTTGATGTATTGAAACTGAAGTGGGTTGTTAATGCCTTTCATTTCTAAAAGGGCAATCACTACATTCCACTACTTTTCAGGGTAAATGTTCAAAGCAAATGTCCTAGGCATTAGTTAGTCTTCTGGGGACTGACAGTGGAGACACCTTCCCCATCTACTTTTACTTCTTTTGAGTTGCACCACCCCCTACCCCAGTGGAATTTAAGTCTCTTCAGAGCAGGAAGTAGGTTTTGGTTCTTCTTTGCGGGATCTAGCACATTGCTTTGTCTATAGAGGAGGCACTTTAAAAAAATGCTTGTTTGATCGGAGTGGATTGGATTTCAGAGGGAAGGTGAAAGCACCTCCTAACCTCTGCCTTCCAGACATCTTTTCCCATACTGTTTGCTCAATTAATTCACAGCTTAACGGAAAAGACAAAGAGACCGAGAAAGCTGGGTTTGAGTGCTAAGATTTGCCACATTGTGATTTTGATCCACTCACGGAATCACAAGACTGCTAAAGCCAGAAGGAACAGAAGAGATCGTGAGTCCAACCCCCTCATTTTATGCAGAAGAAAAGCAAAGCCTCCAAATTCTCAGGATTTGAACAAAATCACACAGATGCCACAAATAGGACTAGAACCGGGATCTTCTGACTCCTGTGCTGTTCCCGCTATGGTAGAAGTTCACGTAACCTTCCTGTCTCTTACTTTTCTCATGGTAAAATATGGTTTATTTGAATGGACATGGGGTTTCATTGTACAAGGAATTCCAATAGAAAAAAACTCTCTCAATGCAGATCTAGCAAATGTTGTGCAATTTAAAGCCTTAGAAAGTTGCCTAGGCGTATGAGAAGTTGATTTATCCAGAGTCACATGACCAGTAGGAATCAGGCAGGATTTCAACTCAGATCTTCCTGACTTCCAAAAAAACGAGATCTCAATCCACTGTCATGTTGATGTTCAGAATTGCAGTGAAGATAAAATATGCAAGCATGATTTTTAAAGAGTAAAAAGCCATATAGAGATATACAAGGTGTCCCAAAAGTCTTTGTGCAGTTTTAAGCTTTGACAGCTTAAAGTTGCAGTGTGTCCACTCTCTTTGGGAGACTCCATTCCTGAGCCTATAGCTCAAGGTATAAGAAGATAAGAAGAAAGTCCCTTTTGGTACCAAAATGTTTATAGCAGCACATTTGTGATAGCAAAGAATCGGAAACAAAGTAAATGCTCATTCATCAGTTATGGAATAGCTAAACCAATTGTGATATTATGAAAGTAATGGAGTATTACATGCATATGATGAATACTGAAAAGCCTGGGAAGATCTACTTGAACTGATGCAGAGTGAAATAAGCAAAGCCAAGAAAACAGTACATAACAATGTAGATGAAAAGAACAACCACATATACAAAAATTCAAAGTGAATGGAATAAAATTATAAAGCCCAAGCAGAACTCCAATGAAAAGATATGAGAGAATACTCCCGAGCCACCCCTTCATGGAGGTAGGCAGTATACAAATGTTACATATTACACATATTTTCAGACCTTCTCAAAGTATTGATAAATTGTGCTGATTTTTCCCTCATTTCCTTTCCTCCTTTTTTTTGTCTTTTAACAGTTACTATTTGTTATATGGGACAGTTATCTGGGAGGTAGAAGAGGAGAGATACTGGGGATAACTATGAAGATGTAAGAAACAGAAGGCATTAATAAAAACACTTTAAAATTGTAGTAAGGCTTTTAGGACACCTTTTATATGGGACAATTCTCCTTTTTTATCAAGGCTATCCAGGGAAAAAATTGTTTCCATGTCATAGTATGTGATTCCAGAAAAATTATTTCATACAGATATACAATTCTTTAAAAAAATTTTCAGAATGTCCAGCAGCCAGGGGGAGGGGGGCAGCTAGATGGCACAGTGGATAAAGCACTGGCCCTATTTTCAGAAGGACCTGAGTTCAAATCCAGCCTTAGACATGTGACACTTACTAGCTGTGTGACCCTGGGCAAGTCACTTAACCTTCATTGCCCCGCAAAAAAAAAATGTCCAGCAGCCCCCAAAATTATGTGAAATAGTACATAACAGAATAGTACATTCATTCCATCAATCAGCAAGCACTTATTCAGTTCAGACATGTGCCAGACACCATTTTAAGCACTGGAAGTACAAAGACATAAAGGAAACAATCTCTGTCATCAGAGGAAAAAATGTGTATACATATATACATAAGCTTTATTATTTCATATTTATCCTCCTACACATATGTATATGTTTATATGTTCATTTGGGGAAGAGTAGGAATTAGCAGCTGAGGAGGAATCAGAAGGGTCCTCAGGTAGAAGGTGGTTCTTTGAGCTGAGTTTTGGAGGAAATTAGGGATTCCATGAGGCAGAGGTGAGAAGGGAAGGCATTCTAGGAATGGGGCACAGCCAATGCAAAGACAGGAAGATAGGAGATAGAATGCCTTCTGTGAAGAGCTGTAGGGAGTCCAGTCCAACTGGAAGGTATAGTCTGTGAAGGAAAGTAATGTTTAATAATACTGGGAAAATAGGTCAGGGTCAGGTTGCAGTGGGCTGTAAATGACCAACAAGGGCAATTGCAGTTTACTTTGGAGATGAGAGATCCATTGGACTTTATTGTGGATGGGAGTGGCATTGTCAGACCTGTGATTGAGGGCTATCACCTTGTTAGTGGAGAATGGCTTGGAGGGGAGAAAGACTTGAGGCAAGGAGGTCAGTTAAGAGGCTATTGAAATAGTGGTGCAAGAAGTGATGAGGTCCTAAACTCAGGAGGTGGCTGAATGAGTGGGGAGAAGGGATATTGGGGAGATAAAGCCAACAGAAAAGATCTGGATTCATTTGTTCATTCCACAAACATTTATTAAGCATCTACTATATGCTGTTGTTCTTGAGTAGTTTCGGTCATATCCAACTTACCATCACCCCATTTGGGGTTTTCTTGGTAGAGATACTTGAGTGGTTTGGCATTTCCTTTTCCACTGGTGGCACATTATACTGGATAGAGTGCTGGGCCTAGAGCCAGTAAGGCTCATCTTTCTGAGTTCAAATCTGGCCTCAGACTCTTACTAGCTTTGTGGCCCTGGGCAAGTCACTTAACCCTGTTTGCCTCAGTTTACTCCTCTGTAAAATGAACTGGAGAAGGAAATGGAAAACCACTCCAGCCAGCATCTCTGCAAAGAAGACCCAAAATGTGGTCATGGCAAGTTAGACTCAACTGAAACAACTAAACAGCAGCACTATATCCTAAGCCTTATGCTAGGTACTTAGGATACAAAGACAAAATGAAAAACAGTTCTTATTCTCAAGGAGCTTACCTTCTTTTCCTATGGAGATACAACATTTGCTCTGGTATGAGATAATTTGAGAACAGAGTAGTAATATGTATGAATCAGCTAGGTAGTACAATGGATAGCACAGTGCAACTGGAGTCTATAAGACTCAAGTTCAAATATGGCCTCAGAGAGATGAGCTGTGTGATCCTGGGCAGACCACTTAATCTCTGTTGGCCTCAGTTTCCTTATCTGCAGAATGGGGATCATAATAGCACCTACTTCCCAGGGTTGTCGTGGGGATCAAATTAAATAATAGCTATAAACAGCTGAGAACTCTTGAGACATTATCAATGCTTTATAAATGGTGGTTGTTGTTATAGTAGCTTTCTGTTTTCCAAGGAATTTTCCCTGACATTATCTCATTTGACTATCATGTCTCCTTTAGTTTGGACAGGCATTATTATTCTGAATTAATGATGAAGAAACTGCGTTTCTCAGAGTTTGTCCAAGGTTTTTCCATCCAGCAGATGGCAGAGGGAATGTCTTCCAGTGACATCATATTGCCTTTCTTACTGAAAGGCCACTTTGTGGTGGGCACTCTCCTAATGAATGCTGACTGATGGGGTAGTTTCCTGGAATCCATACGTATGTGGATTTAAAGGAAAAATAAATATTCCACCTTCTGGGAAAGTTGTGTGTTCCAATAACAAAGTGTTACTGATTGACTCCCTTTCCCTATATTCTAAATGCTCTCTGTGATTCTCGGGCCAAAGAGGATTGGCTACAGGAGAACCATGCCCCAGTCCTTTCCCTTGCTTTGATGTCTAAGGGGAGGATTCTGTCCTCCAGCAGTGGGGTTTTGGTAGGACTGATTAGCTGGCACACAGGCTCAGTACCCGACTGATCGCAGCTTGTACACAGGCTGTGGGAGCTCTCCCCCAGGGGACTGTGTGAATCAGACAGAGCCTGATTAAGAACTGTAAGGTTGTTTTGTGGTGGTGGTAGTTGTTTTTCATTTGGGCTGCAAGATGGGATTACCTGCATTTAGTGTGCTTTGTAGGACTGTATGCTTTATTGATGAGCTGGAGATTAGTTTGGATCTTGGATACACAGTGTGCTCAATCATTCAAAAAAGATTTAATTTGATTATTCAGGGATAAGACTCCATTCCGTTATCCTAATTGACTGCCCCAGAAACCAGGCTGCACAGTGAGCAAAGTATAACAATGATAGCTGACATTTATATAGGACTTTAAGGTTGGCAAAATACTTAATAGACTTTATCTCATTTGATTCCTCACAACATCCTCATGATCTTAATGATATTATTATTCTGGGTTAATAAATGTGGAAATCAAGGCTAAGTGATCGGCCCAGTGTCACACACCTCATATGTGTCTAAGGCAGAATTTGAATGGGATTTCTGATGGCAAGTCCAACAGTCTCTCAACTTCACCCACATCACCCCAAGATACTTGGTTCCACCAGTTTTTGTTTGGATATACTGTAGAAAACAGGATCCTTAGGCTGAACATTGGCACTGTACTCCCAAACCGAACAGCTCCAGACTCCATGTACAATTTCTGTAAGTCCTTTGCTTCTTTATCAGGAGGATTTCCTCACTCCTTAGACTTAATCTGGAAAATGATTGCCTCTACTTCATCCACAGCAATGGCTTTAAGTTAGACTTCACTTGGATAAAGCATTCCACCTTATGTTTTCATCCACCCTAATGAATAATATGACAGGTTTACCTTGGTTTTTGAAAATAAAACATTATAAATTGCATCTTTCCCTCACTGATGATACCAACAAGCATGCTTGGTACTTGTCTTAAAACAGTTTGCATGAAGTTCAGGATTCCAAGCAAAAGAAGACACAGTCTCACAAAACAGAACAAAGCATGTGCTGGGAGTTAGCAGAGGAAATATAAAATGAGGCAGCTTTATTGAGGGGAATATTCCCATGTTAAGAAGACCAGCAAGAGAGGATAGAAATCAGTTCAGGTCCACTGTGGTTCTGAGTGGAAGAATAAAGGCTGGCAAGTTCTAATAGGGTTCTTATCTGGGTCAAACAAGATCAGGAATTGGGGGCAAGGAGCAGGGAACCTGGAAACACTTAAGGAATTGATAGCTAGTTGATATTCAGACTCCAGGATTCTGGGAAAGGGGCTTGCAGCCATTCAGTGCTTAACACAGTATCTGGGAGCTTAATAAATGCTTGTTAATTTCACTTAAAAGGACTGCAGGACTTACTTTAGCCATGTGACTCAGGGAATTTGTGAAAACACAAATTGGGGCTTTCATGTTTAGTGGGGCAGATTAGCTATTGAGAACTTTGTAGTAATGTTACTCAAGAAGTCATCCCAGTCTTAAAACCACAAATTCAGGGGCCCTTTGAGATTTGGGCAAGGGTCTGTGCCAGCATGAAAGCATATTGCAAAGGGTTTTTTTAGAACTCAGAGCTTAAATTTGTATGACCCTTCTACTATATTGATAAAGATATGTTATTCACACACACACACACACACACACACACACACACACACACACACACACTTTTTTTTATCACCAAGATGAGAGGCAACATAGTATAGTGGTGAGAAAGCCAGATTTGGAATAACAAAGTCCTGGTTTTGAGCCTCTGCCTCTGACTTCCAAGCACTGTCTGACCCCAGCTCAATTTCCCATATTCTCAGTGCCTCGGGTAGGACTTAAAATTAAGGAGGTGAAATCTGCATTGGAAGAGGAAGTTCCTTATGCCCACAAAATCACAAGCCCAGACCCATCTTGTCCCATAACCCTTAACTAGCAAGAGTACCCAACTCCTCTCTCTCACTTTGTTAAACACCTTAATTAAAAAATGCTCTAGGGGACCACAGTAAAAGAAGCAAATGTAAATATTTTACAGCTTCAGAGTTTTCTATATTTTCTTTTTTTGTTGTTTTTTTGTTTGTTTGTTTTGGTGAGGCAATTGGGGTTAAGTGACTTGCTCAGGGTCACACAGCTAGTAAGTGTTAAGTGTCTGAGGCCGGATTTGAACTCAGGTCTTCCTGACTCTAGGGCCAGTGCTCCATCCACTGAGCCACCTAGCTGCCCCTATATTTTCTTAAAGGAGGAAAACCAGCAATTTGACTTTTGCTTTTCAAAACCCTTAATTTATGTTTCACATAATAGCAAAGGAAATAGGTAATATTTTTGCACCACAAATAATTTTATCAACTCAGAAGAAATTCTCTTTTTATTTGTGCTTTATTTCCACACTGTCTCCCTTCCCCTTTAAGGATCATGCTTGTGTGTCTGGGAATTACAATAATAATAATAAAAAAATAGCACAACCCATTCTGATGTCATGGCTGGATCTGGGAACTAGGACACAGAGCTTGGTGAGACTGTGCCAAGGTTGATGAGAAGCAAGGATTAACAAGACCTCCAGAAGCTTTGAAATGAAATCTTCTTCTGATCCTGGGCAGATGACTGGCTGGGAAATACAGCAAGCTACTATACCTAGAAATCCTAATTCAGATTTTGATCCCTTTAGGACATAAATGCCATCATTTCTCACCACCAAAAGGGATAATTTGCACAGAGAGTTGACTTACCTGGACATAAGTAGATACTATATTTATTACTTTCTCTTAAGATGGCCTTAAGTTTGGCTTTGAAGTTTAGAACAAAAAAAATCATAACATACTTTATGTAGAGTTTTATGGTTACAAAACATTCCTTATCCATCTTCTTATTCAGCCTGCTGAAGTGGGTCGTGTAAGGATAACTATACCCACTTTACATATAAAGAAACTGAGGCTCAGAGACATTAAGAGACTTGCCAAAGATCTCACAGTTAGTTAAGTGGCAGATTAGGGAATGAAACCCAGGTTATTTTGACTTTAAGTTCTGATACTTTTCAGATCCAGAGCTATATAACAGAAGATTTTTGCACTAAAACATCAGAAATCCTAGGTTTGAGGGTTGTCTTTGCCTCTACTAGTTATTTTGGGTCTTTCTCATCTTCAAATGAGGGAGCCAGACTAATATATCCTTTTTTAGTTTCAAGAATAAAACCCCTATGAGCTTCTGGCTGGATGTGTCAACATACAAAAGGAATGGAAATGTGGCTGAGCAGGCAGAGGAGATAGTGACCTTGCCCCCCTGGGTTTGGCATTGTACTGTAACTTTTCTCTATCCACTCTTCTACGTGAGGAAATGAGACTTAGGGTTTGAAAAGGGAAACCTGAATGTCAGAGCTATGTGGCAAATAGAGGAGGGGTCAGATTATTATTACTACCTGATTTATAAAATAAGCTTCAGAGATTGAAAAGTGGGACATCTATGTAGTACTCAGCATAAGTAAGAATAAAATCTCTAACAATGGGCCCTAAGACCCTCCTTCAGGAAGAGGCATTAAAAGAAAAGATTAGTCAAATCTTGCCTCAGACACTTGACACTTACTAGCTGTGTGACCCTGGGCAAATCACTTAACCCCAATTGCCCCACCAAAAAAAAAAAAAAAAGAAAGAAAGAAAGAAAAAAAAAAGATGAAACTTGAGGACACATTAGCTAGCTGGGAGGACCTAAGCTCTTCATTCTAAAAAGCTTGGCTGGGATGGAGAATTTCTTGCAGTTGAGATGTGATCTAGGAGTCAACATTCATAGGCAATATGACAGGGAAGACTTTTTGCAAATGAGACAATATTTGTTAAAAAACACACACAAAGAAAGAGCTTGTTGTCATACCTGTGGCCAGCACATAGTAGGTGTTATATAAAGTCTTAGTCCCTTTCCCCCTTTTGCTGGCCTTTTCTAAAAGAGCTAGAGAAAGTATAGCAGCACCCACTCTTTCCAGAGGAAGTGTTAGCTAAAGATTTCAGCTGAGCAAGAAGCTGGAGGTGGCGGAAACTACAAACTATGTTCAGCAGAGACTATGAGTCTGTGGAACAAGCCTGTTGGGGAGGTTCTGGGATTAGTAGGGAGCAGGCTTTTTCCCTGTGTGCCCTGGTCACAAATATTCCCTGTGTATGTATCCTACCCATATGAATGCACTGGCCACATCTATTCCTAACGAGAACTCCCCTTCACATGCACATCCTGGGCCCATGTTTGCCCTTACATGCGTAACTTGTGTCTCTTCATATGTATTCCCTACATATTTCCACTTTTCTCAACAATGTGGGCATCTGTGGGAGAAGGAGTGCTAGGTTTATGAGGGGAAAGCTTTATTACTATTTTTCTTACTATGCCATTTCATTAAATGCCTTTGTTGTGAGCTCATTGTGTCCTTTGGCTGACTGTTAAAGGCAAACACATTGGTTGGGGCTTGTGAGGTATGGTTTTCGGAATCCATAAAGTGTTGATCCTTGAACCTGGATTAGCCATTCCCTGGAGTTACCTGCCTTGAGATTAAGGAGGTGCCCCTAGGTGCTACATATGATTCTATGACTATAATACCAAAAATGTAGCCATCTCCCCCACCCCCTTCCCTTCCCACCACCATTTTCCTGGAGCAAGGAGAGTCAGGGTGGTATGAAACTGAAGTAACCTGGAGTAAGTCCTCTCTTGACTTTTAGGATGATATCCCAGACTCCTTATGGCTATTCCCCCAAATAATAATAACTCACATTTATATAGTTAGTGCCTTAAGGTCTACACAGCACTTTATTCACAACAATCCTGTAAGGTAGACTGTGAAAGTGTTATTATCCTAGTTTTGTAGATGGGGAAACTGAGGCTCAAAGAGGTGAAAAGGTATGCTCAGAGTCACACAACTAAGACATATCATAGTATAGATTCAAAACCAGGCTTTCTGACTCCAACTTGAATATCTCCCCCATCACCCCAGCATTGTTCTGCCTGTCCCCCATCCAGAAATCAGCCAACTAAAGCTCTGTTTTTTAATATAACACATAGAGATAACATCCTCATTCCAAGATGCAGTTCACTGTTGAGTCACTATTGCCCTGGGAGAAGATAAAGGACATCTTAACATTTGAAAAGTGTGGCATTTATACTGAGATTCTGTACATGTCCATCCTAAGAGTCATTTTTCAAAGACACCGTAATGGTCACCAAAAGAAGCTAAGATGGAGAAGGGGGAGAGAGGGGACATGTTTCTAAAGATCCTTGACCACTTCTCAAGAGATGGCCTCATATATGAACTTACCTTTCCTATGATCCACTTGTCATACAACATGTCCCCTCTTGTGACAAGAGTTTTGGGGTCCCTGGAAGCAAAAGGAAAACATACACATACCCGCTAATATACATCCTCTCCATCTACAAGCAAAAAGAGGAAGGGTTAAACATAACTAGCAATACAACAAGGTTGCCCAGGGTCTGTGAGTGACAGTGTGTGTGCGTGTGTGTGTTTGTTTAGGGTGAATGCCAAGACCAGAATTCCAACTAGGCAGCAAATGCCACAGGTCTCAGCAAGCAAAGGCTAAAGTTCAGGGAGGTTAGCTTCAGAAGAAAGGAATAGGCATATACCCAAGGTTGAGGCAGCCAGAGTCCAGAGTTCAGAAATTCAGAGATCCATTAAGAGTAGCCCTAAGTGAGCAGTATTAGTGAACTCTGATCCTATGGTAAAGATTTCCCAATAAATTGAGGATCCCCACAGAAGTACAGACTGGAGACAGAAGGACAACCTTGGCTCAGCACCTAGCACAGTGCCCATAGAAGCTATCATTACTTCGAGGCATAACAGGTCCTTGAAATACTTGTTAATAGATTGATTTAGTATATTAACTTTTTGATTTATTTAATTAATAAATTATTTGTTGCTTAATTGATTTAATCCCAGCTCCAGTACTTGTTCCCTATGTGACCTTGGGCAAGTGAGCTTACCTCTCTGGGTTTCACTTTCCTTATTTATAAAATGAGGAGGTTAGACTAGACCCCTTCAGGAGGTCTGGTCTATTGGGTCAAAACTATTTTCCTAATAATGCTAAGACATTTTTATTTCTAATATGGTAAATATCAATACATATAATGCACATAAACTAAAGCTCTCAGTGAAGTGGGTTTCCTCAGTTTTTAGGAAAGTAAAGGGGTTCCTGAGGCCAATAAGCCTGAGAACTGCTGGGCTAGATTATCTTTAAGGTCCCTTCCAAATATAAGGCTTTAACCCTAAAACCCCATGAGGTTAGAGGCTTGGAGATACTGCTCCTGATTCCTCACTTGCTCTGAGGCAAATTCCTAAATGACTCAAGCTTAGTGACCAACAAGTTACTCTCGAGAAATGGAAATTAGAGTTTCATACTCCATGCAGAAAGCTTCCTCTTTTAAGTTGCTATAGCAATGATGGATCAGGTAAAAGGGAAGAGTCAAAAGCTCCAAGAGCAAACAACAAATGAGTTGCAGAAGGAAGGGAAGGGAATGGCAGAGGGGAAAGGAGAAACGCAGTTATTTTGACTCATCTTCAGGCTCAAATTGGATTTCACTCCACCAGACTGGAAGGGATTGTGACTTTCTGATCTTCATCACTGCAAGTCAGGCAAGTCCTCCTAGGCCCCAAAATGAATCGATGGGTCATTCTCCCATAGGTCAGAGAATAACACAAAGTCAGATGTGGAAGGCACCTCGAAGACTGTCTATACCAACTCTACCTGAACAAAAATCACATCTATAAAAATATAGTCCTTCCTGGTTATTTCTCTGCTCTGAGTTCTGATGTGACCTATGCAAAAGAATGTCTTCAAACATCCTTCTGCTGGCCATGCTGGCCCCAAAGTTCCCAGATGCCTAAAACTGGCAACAAGGCCAGAAAATGGAAAGTTATTTCCTTTGAGTTAGACACTTAGATAAAGATGACACTCAAAAGTATAAACATCTAACAAACCTCAAGTTTCTGGGCCAGCTAGCAATGAATAAGAAAACACTTATTAAGCCCCTACTATGTGGAAGATGCTGAATTAAGCACTAAGGCTACAAAGAAAACAATATTAGAGCCCTGCATCAAGGAGTTTATATTGGCTAAGGAGGTAGAGGGTATATGTGAGTATGTTTATCCTGTGTCAGAGGGAGATGGAGCCTCTTTCCCAGGATTCTACCAACCAGAGAGAAACACTCTCTTTTCTTGATTCTTCTTCCCTTTTCTCTTCTCTTCTCCCTCTAAACTATTTCACTTGGTGATTTCACCAACTCCCATAGATTCAATTATTGTCTCCATGCTGATGATTCTCTCTCTCTCTCTCTCTCTCTCTCTCTCTCTCTCTCTCTTACTTTCTTTCGGGGGGCAATGAGGGTTAAGTGACTTTCCCAGGGTCATACAGCTAGTAAGTGTCAAGTGTCTGAGGTCAGATTTGAACTCGGGTCCTCCTGAATCCAGGGCAGGTGCTTTATCCACTGTGCCACCTAGCTGCCCCCTCCATGCTGATGATTCTCAAATCTACTTCACCAGTCCTAACCTGTTTGTTGACCTTCCATGTCACCTCTCCAGCTGCTTATTAGGCATCTCAGAATGGACATCTGGCAGACATCTTAAACTCAACACGTCCAAAATGGAACCCATTATCTTTCCACTCTTCCTAGCCCTTATGTCCCACCCCCTCCAATCATGTACTCTGCACTTCAGTGACACTGGCCTCTTTGCTGTTCCTCAAATGAGAGACTGTTTCCGAACTCTGGGCATTATCAATGGCTGCCCAATCCAAGCCTGGGATTAATAAGGAAGCACCCTTAACACCTTCATCTCCTTTCCTTCTCTGGCTTCCTTCAAGTCCCAGTTAAATTTTCACCTGCTACAAGAAGCTTTTCCTGTTCCCCCTTAATCCAGGTGTCTTTCATTTGCTGATTATTTCGGATTTATCCTGTCTAAAGCTTGTTTGTACATAGTTGCTTTTTGGTTGTCTCCCCCAATAGACTACAGAAACTCCTTGAGAGCAGGGAGTGGTTTTTACCTTTCTTTGTTTTCCCACTGCTTAGCAGAGTGCCTGGGACACAGTAGGCAATTAATAAATGCTTATTGACTGACCAGCAGCCATTGACTTCATGAACTGGAGCTTGAGAGTTGAGGTCATCCTCCATCTTGTCATCACGTGGACTATGCTAAATAAAACATTTCTAGTCATGGGCCAGCCTGTTACAGAGACTCTAATGGCTGCTGTTTGGAACCATATTGAATTGCTGCTGGGGTGATGGGTAGGGCCATGACCTTGCTGGCAAATTGTAGAAGACAAAATGATGATTGGGTACCCTGAACTCCATTCTCTCCTTACCTAAGAGTTAGGAAGGACATTATCCCTTTAATTGAACTATTCCTCTGAAATCATTGACTTTCCTCTTCACTAAGGTACAGAGACTAAAGCAGGGAATCCCCTCCCCAAACCCTCCCACCAAATCCCCCCCACCCCAGCCCCTGACCAGGTTGCAGCAGGCAGAACTATTTTGTGATGGTTGCTGTTAATTCCACTGTACAGGTCAGCACTTCACACTCCCTGTCTCCTCTATGCTTTCTCACCAACCCTGCTTGTTACTTTTATTCCATTGTTTTAAGCAAGAAATGGGTGGCTGCTAACTCTTGTTTTGTGTTTAATGTTATTTGTGTTAATAGACAATGGAGAGAAGATGAGTCTGCATAAAAGTGGGAGATACCTCCATTCCACTCCCCTACACCCTCCTTACAATACACACAGAGTGGGAACAATGAATGGCATTCAAGTAATGACTTCTCCAAGAGATCACTAACAGAGGGGGTGCTGCCTTCAAATTATTTCCTAGGCAGCTCAAGGTGATAAATAGGATAAATAATAGGCAGAGACTGATTAATACCCTGAAGAGAGTAATACTGGCCTAGACCAGAGCTGTTAAGGAGCCGAAGCTTGGAAGAGGAGAGGGGCTTTGCTTCCTTTAGTGGTGCTCTCCTGGGGTCCCTCAATCAGCATCCCTTTCCTGTATCTATTTTTCATACAGCAGATTACTGGTAGGGGGCAATTTTTACAGGGTAAGAGATTACTCCTGCCTACTGTCACTTATCATTAGTTCTTACATTATACATATTATTCTTACCTTACACAATGTTTATATTACACATGGGATCTTTATTACACACATATACAAATGATATATAGGGTAAATAAAATTTATTTCAGTAGTAGGGGAAGAAGTGCTAGCTGATGCAGGTGAGGGGGGACAGTCAAGATATAATGTATCAGGTGGCACTTGAGCTGACATTAGAAGGAAGCTAAATGGTAGGGGGAAAGGGGGAGTGCAATCCAGGCATGAGGCATAGCTTGTACAATGGCTCAGAGATAAGATAGTAGAAAACCCAAGAGAGACCAGCAGCACAGCAACTAAAGCAATAGATGGAGTATGTGTGTGGGGAAGGGAGAGGGTGGTGGTTGATAATGTCAAAAGCCAAAGAGAGTTCAAGTTGAATGAAAAAAGGTCACTGGATTTAGCAGTTAACAGGTCTTATCTCTTCTATTGGATTGCATCCTTCTAAAGGGCAGGGTCTATTTTTTATTTTACCCCTATGTCTCCAGGGTTCAGAAAAGTGTCTTACATATAGTAAATGGTTAATAATATTTGAGGAATAGAATTGTAACCTCATGGCTAGGGACTTTTTCAAACTAGACCCCTTTTGCTATAGTTTGAGTTCATTTCCTCATCTCTCTTCAGTTGAGAGGGTCAGCATCCCTATTCATGTGATCAAACATTTGAAGATGTATTAAACTAGTCATGTCTTATCTAATTAAAGGATCTGATGTCCCTTCCCTTAGTTCCATCACAACATTTTTGTGCTTCTTTTTCTGACCCTTAGATTCTTCCTCTCCCCCCCCAGTCCCCCCTTTGCCACCCCTTTTGCCTGTAGCCTTTCTTCTCCCTCATCCCTCTCCTGCCAGCCACCTCATCTTCCCAGCTGTGAGACGCTGGCATTTTCAGCCTTGTTCCCTCCATCTGCCAGAACCCCCTCCAAGTCTGGCTTTCTACAAAACATATGGCTTGGCAGACAAGTCAGATTGAATGTTAATTTAAAAGTTAAAAGCAGTACACTCTAGCTCAAACCTCTTCTCCATTCTTAGTAAAAAAGCCAGATAAACTTTGCAGTTTTGTCCCATCCACACAATCATCAGGGTGGGAGGGAGGTTCTTAATAAGCTTTCTCACTTTTATTCTCTGCTTTCCCTCAAAGCAGAGGGTCTGAGATTTCCCATCCTGGGACCTCTTCTGCTATATCCTTGAATAAATTAGGTATTTGGAAATATTCATTTGTCCTCTCTCAAGGCAAAAGGAATTCTCTTAATATCATGCAGGTCTGTAACCAAATATGGATAAAAGTTATACTCTATAGCAGGGCTACTTTCTTTTTTAAAAGTAATAAACATTTTTATTTATAGTTTGGGGTTCCAATTTTTATCCCTCCTTCCCTCCCTTCCCTTCCCCCTCCCTGAGGCATAAAGCAATCAGATATAGGTTGTACATGTACAATTATGTAAAACATTACTATATTAGTCATTCTGTATATGAAAACTTGAATAAAAGAAAAAATGAAAGAAAGTGAAAAACAGCCTGCTTTAGTCTGTGTTCCATCAATATCAGTTCTTTCTTTGGAGGTGGATAGTATGCTTCATCATTAGTCCTTTGGGATTGTCTTGGATCATTGTATTGTTGAGAATAGTTAAATCTTTCACAGTTCTTCATCAAACAATATTGTCTCTATGCACAATGTTCTGTTGGTTCTACTCTCCTCACTATACATCAGTTCATACGAGTCTTTCCAGGACTTTCTGAAATCATCCTGCTTGTCATTTCTTATAGCACAATAATATTCCATCACCATCATATACCACAGCTTGTTTAGGCATTCCCCAATTGATGGACATTTCCAATTCTTAGCCACGACAAAAAGAGCTACTATGAATATTTTTATACAAATAGGTCTTTTTCTCTTTTTGGGGATGTCTTTGGGATATAAACCTAGCAGTGGTATTGCTGGATCAAAGAGTATGAAGTTCTATAGACCTTTGGGCATAGTTCCAAATTAGAGAGGGCTTCTTAAACTTTTTCCACTCATGACCCCCATTTGCCTGAGAAATTTTTACAAAACCCCAGGCATATAGGTATATAAAATAGGTATACATAACCTTTTACTGTTGCCAAATTTTTTGTTATTCCCACATTCAGTTGCATGACTCCATCTGGGGTCATGACCCATAGTTTAAGAAGCTAGGCTCTAGAGTACTCACATTGGGGGTGGCACTGAGTGACTAGGACCACAATGAAGAAGGAGTGTGCCCTTCTCCTCCCTCAGTTATCTTGGGGACTACTACTAATCTTTGCAGATCCCATTGCTATCATGACCCTCTGCCCTGACCCACCTCCTCCCATCCCCTACCAATGTGATTGCACCTAACTCTTGTAGATTGTTGTTGGTCCCCTGTTCTGGAAAACAATGTATGGGGACATACATGATCAGAGGCAGAATGAGCAATTCACCATTCTTGGGGTATCCCAGGGTCTCTGTCATTCCTTTCCTTTTCACTCCACACCCCACATTTCCCTTTTCACTCCACACTAATCCCCCGAAGTTGTCCCAGGGACTGGAATTCCCAGTTAACTATGACTTCATCTAATAGACCACAAGCATACCAATCATCCTCCAATGAAGAGGGAGTGAGTGTGCCCAGCAAGACTGTCTAATTCATTGCCCATGGCAGCACTGGCACAATGAGACTGGCTACAGATGGGAATGAGAAGCACAGGTCAGACCAGAACAAATGAAGAGGTTGGGTGTTCTGAGTCCCTGAGTATTTCATTCTGGTAACTAAGGCTGGTGGTACAAGGATGTCAGTGTATCACACATTTCCTCCCTAGTGGGAAACAGCCCCAGGTAAGGAAAACTGTGCCCAGTTGAAAAATCACAGACTCTCTGAGTTGGAAGAGACCTCAGCAGCCTTCTTTCTAGTATAATCTTTCCTACACCATGCCCAATAAAGGGTCACTTAACTTTTGCTTGAACATTTTTTGTGAGGAGGAAGTCACTACCTCCCCAGGCAGCCCAACCCACTTTTGGACAGCTCCAGTTGTTAGGAAGTCTTCCCTGGTATCCAGCCTAAATGTACCCCTTTGCGATTTTGCTCATCCTCTTGGTTCTGTCTCTGGGGCCAAAGGAATTAATTGTAATCCCTTTTCTTTCTTTTTTCTTTTTTTTTTGGTGAGGCAATTGGGGTTAAGTGACTTGCCTAGGGTCACACAGCTAGTAAGTTTTAAGTATCTGAGGCCGGATTTGAACTCAGGTCCTCCTGACTTCAGGGCCAGTGCTCTATCCACTGTGCCATATAGCTGCCCCTGTAATCCCTTTTCTATATAACAACCCTTAAAATGTTTGAAGTCAATGATCATGACCCCTCTAAACCTTCTGCTCTCCAACTATGTGCTATTGTTTCCACAAAGATCCTTGCATGTTGTAGGATTGGAGATATAAGGCTTGAAGGGACCGTTTGATTTGGTCCAATCTACTCATTTTATATGTAAGGAAACTAAGGCCCAATGAGGTGAGGTCCTCTGCCTTGAGTCACACAAGTACTAAGTAGCTGAGCCAGAATTCAAATCCCAAGCTTTATAGTGCAAAGCCAGCACTCTGCCTTCTCCTTTGTAGATTAAATAGACTGAGACAGCCTTGAAACAATCAGGTAGTAGTAGTGTGGTGATTTCCTTTAGAAATGGCACATTGGACATCATCCCTATTTTTATGTTCTACGCAACACAGAGCTGCCACCTGTATACCCCTCTTCACTGCCTGAGGAGTGGAGATAGGAAGGACTGGCATTCAGTAAGTATTCATTGATTGATTATAGATTCAGGTGTTTGATTTATTGTATTTGTTCTCATTGACAGATTCAAGATCTATATCAGCCCTCTTTTCACTTATCCATACTACCCAGACCTGTTAACTGCTAAATCCAGTGACCTTTTCTCATTCAACTTGAACTCTCTTTGGATTTTGACATTATCAACCACCACCCTCTCCCTTCTCCACACACATACTCCATCTATTGCTTTAGTTGCTGTGCTGCTGTTCTCTCTTGGGTTTTCTACTATCTGTCCTTACCACTTCTTCTTGGTCTCCTGTGCTGGCTCACCATTCTTTTCTTTTCTTTTCTCTTCTTTTCTTTTCTTTTCTTTTCTTTTCTTTTCTTTTCTTTTCTTTTCTTTTCTTTTCTTTTCTCTTCTCTTCTCTTCTCTTCTCTTCTCTTCTCTTCTCTTCTCTTCTCTTCTTTTCTTTTCTTTTCTTTTCTTTTCTTTTCTTTTCTTTTCTTTTCTTTTCTTTTCTTTTTTTAGTGAGGCAATTGGGGTTAAGTGACTTGCCCAGGGTCACACAGCTAGTAAGTGTTAAGTGTCTGAGGCCGGATTTGAACTCAGGTCCTCCTGACTCCAGGGTGGGTGCTCTATCCACTGCACCACCTAGCTGCCCCTCACCATTCTTTTCTAATGCATTATATGAGGGTGTCTCCCAGCGCTCTTTCCTGGGCTGTTTTTGCTCTTTACACTTTCTCTATTGGTGATCTCATCAGGTCCCATGGGTTCAACGATCACTTCCATGTAGATAATCTCTATCCAACACCAACCTCTTTCTTAAGCTCGAGTTATACATTTACAAACTGCCTACTAGACACTTCTTAAACAAGGGGCTTAGGCTTACAAAGGTGGGGGAGTCAAACTATAACAACTTATTAATAAAAGCTAGCTTAAGTTTAATAATTCATAGCAGACCTAAGCTAAAAATCAAGTCTGATTATATTGCTTGAACACAATTCCCATTTTGCATTTCTCACATCTGTCCATTGGCACCTCAAACTCAATGTGTACAAAAGGGAATTCCTTATATTTTCTTCTCCATCATTCCATAAAGTATTTTACCATCAAATTTCCTTATTTCTATTTATAGCACCATTGTCTTTACAATTGCTTAGTTCTGCAAACTTCGAATCAGTTACCAAGTTTTTTTGATCCTACTTCCATCCCTCTCCACTCACACAACCTTTACCCTAATTCAGATTCTTGTTACCTCTTGGCAGATTATTGCAATAGATCTAATTGGTCTTCCTGCTTCCAGTTCGATTCCTTTCCAACACGTCTTGTATACAGTTGTCAAATTGCTCAAGCAGGAACCACTACAAAAGAAGATGCTGATGATTAATTGGAGAGAGAATGATTAAAGGGACAATCTCCTAGAGGAAACAGGAAGGAATGGTATCAAGGACACAAGTGGAGAGATTGGCCTACACATAATAGGTACTTAATAAATGTGTGTTGATTTGAATTGACTTTAGAGTCAAGTAATTATAATGGAAGGTAAAATGTGAAGGAATATGAGAAATATGAATGATGTTATGATGATTAAGTAATTGATAGGATTGTAGAGCTAAGCTAGAAGGGAACTAAGAAAAATTAAGTCCAATCCTCTCATTTTACAAAGGATGAAACCAAGGTACAGGGAGAAGTACATTTTCCAAGATCACACAGCAAGTAAGTATAAGAGAAGCACTTCTGGCTGGGAGGAGGAGTGAGGATAGGAGGGAAGATTGAATTAGGGAGGTGACATTTGAGTTAGGCCTTAAAGGATGGGTAGGACTTCACCTGGCATTTATGAGGGATGAGGGTACAAGCCAATTGTGAGACATGGTTCCTGTAACAGCTTGTAATCTAGTTATAGAATCAAGACAAATGCATGAAAAATTACAGAACAAGCCCCAAGCTATAGATTCAAGTGCCAAGGAGTTGGGTACAGGATACAAGTGTTATACATTTATAGAATCAAGAACATAGAACATCAGGTAAGATTACCAGGGATTCTTAAGCATTTTTTGAGTCATAGACCCCTTTTGCCAGTCTGGTGAAACCCATGGACCATGATTTTTAACACATAAAATACATAGCATTTTCAAGAAGCCTGATTTTATGGAAATATAGTTGTCTAAAACATAATGATAATAAAAAAGAATGAAATACAGTTATCTAAAACATAATGATAATAAAAATGAACAAAATATAGTTATCTAAAACATACTGATAATAAAAACAAGTTAGTTGAGACCCCCTCCATTGTATTGAGGAAAATTTGAGTATCATAAAAATGAAGTGATTTATCCAACTGAAATATGATCTGACACAAGTTCAGGTATGATAGGATGGAGCTGATTGGTTCAGGGAAGTCCCATGGCCATTATCAGAAGAAACAGATATTCTGGATTTGCTATCTTTTTGCTGTCTTTCAGTAGGTCATCGATCATTTCTGTGCCTTTGTTTCCCCTGATGCCTATTTATCTGCACCCTGCCCTTAGATAAACTGGGAAGGAATAGGAGAACATCTCTCAAAGATGGTAATTCGTTAACCAAAGATATGGGCCAAATCCAGGGTTCTTTCTTCTCTCTCCCTACCTCTAGAAGATATTTTCTTAATTTATTAGACTTTAGAAGAACTAAAGTCAGTAGGATTGGAGAGCTGTGGTCCTTCTCTGTAATACACCATATTGCAAAAATGCAGATTATAGAAGTATGGTTTCAAAGAGACTTAGAGGTCATCTGACTGATTTGTGCTCAGCACCAGGATTTGAATGCAGGCTTTCTGACTCCAAACCCAGGGCTCTTTCCATTGCATCACACTGCCTTCTGTAATTTTACCTTTCCATCCACAACTATAAATAACAACAGAAACATCAACCCCTCTACACAGATTTTCAACTCTTGATTGTGGAGGGAGGTAGTTAGGTGGTACGGGAAGTACAGAGTTAAACTTTGAGTCACAAAGTCAAATCCTGTCTCCAGCATTATTAGCTGTGTGTCCATATCAAAGAAGCAGTAGTAGCTCCAAAAAAAATGTGAGTTGTGCAAATTTGAAGACATCTCCACTCCAAACATTCACGTGGACTATTTGTGCCCAACCTGTGGTAGAGCATGCCAAGCTCATATTGGTCTGATTAACCAGTCAGACACACTGTACCCTGATGCCAACATAGTGATATCATTTTGATCCTCTGCAAGAATGAAAGCAAACGACCAGCTGTGTGATTTGGGGCAACCTCAGTTTCCTTATCTGTAAAATGAGGGGGTTGAGCTTGCTGTCCTCCAAAGTCTCTTCCATATCTGTGATCCCATAAGTATCTAACTGGCCCATCTCCCACATATGTAAGGACCTTGGATAATACTTATATCTACACTTCACTTTTCTCACCTTTAAAATAGGGATATGGAAATCTGCTCTCCCTGTTTCACAGGGCTTCTAGTGAGATCAAATGAGATAATGTACTGAACTGGTGGCACTTTGAAAGTTTTTTTTTTTTTTTAAGAATTATACAAATGTAAGGGGTTATAATTATAATGATTATTCTTACTACACCAACCCATGACTAAATGGGTTGTGCTGAAATCTAAGGGTCTTATATGTCAGGCGAAACCTCGAATTAAGCACAGCATTGGAGAAGGAAATTAAAGCCAAGGGAAAAGAATAGGAAGGAATTATACTCTTCACCCTCTTTTTTCCTCTATGTTTTGTAGTATCATGCAAGAAGAGATATTTATAAGAAGCACCTTCTCCATCCAGGGTCCTGGCTAATTGGGGCAATTTCCCAGTGTGTATAAAGGTTACCCTCCAAGCATATCAACAGCCACACCAAAGTGGCCTCGAAGGCAGAGAAGACTCTAATTTGACTCCAATATGACACTGCAATGTGACATCATTATTGCTATGACCAAGAAAACCTTTCTCAGGAAGTACTGTAGACAAGAGAAAATAATGAAAACTAAGTCATATTGTAGACTCCTCGGAGTTACCAAGTGTCCCAAACATATGTGATTGTCCCATGTTTCAATCATTCTCTGGGCTGCCTCTCAGAGCCAAAGAAAGGAGGAAATAAATAGTTCAATAATTGAATCGACTGCCAAATCAGTCATATGTGAAGGCTGTTTATTTAAGGGGAAAGTAGCAGCTCCTCTGTGGATTGGAATTGGATATTTAATTTAGCCTTGCTGAACTTCAGTTTCCTATAGCTATAAAATGAGACTAGAATGATGAGTTCTTAACCTGGGGTCCATTAGCTTATTTTGTTAAATATTTTGATGATGGTATTTTAATATAGGATGTCCCCCCCAATCCCTCTACAATTTTGAGCTTTAGTAGCTTAAATAAAATACATTAAATAAAACTAAATTCACTTATTTTATGAAATATTATTTAATACATTTATTTGGTACCTTAAATAAAATGCATTGATAAAATACATTAAATAAAATAAACATACTTATTTTTAATTTTTTTAATGAGTAAATTGGGCTTAGTGACTTGCCCAGGGTCACACAGCTAATAAGTGTTAAGTGTCTGAGGCCAGATTTGAACTCAGGTACTCCTGACTCCAGGGCGGGTGCTCTATCCACTGTACCACCTAGCTGCCCTATTTTTATAAAATATTATATAATATGTTTCTTTAGTAGGTTAAATAAAATACATAGGATTATAAAGGAGACCAGTTATACAGGGTCTTCCAAAAGTCCTAGTGCAGTTTTAAACTTTTGTAGCTTAATAAGGACTAGGTGCTCAGTGGAAAGAGTGCTGGAACTGAAGTCACAAAGACTTGAGTTCAAATCTGCCCTCAGACACTTAGTAGCTGTGTGACCCTGGGCAAGTCACTTAACCTCGATTGCCACTGAAACAAAAACATAAAAACAACTGCATTAGAACTTTTGGGACATCCTGTATAATTGATCTCCTTTGTAATACTATGTATTTTCTTTTATGCTTTTAAGAACATTATTCTGAGAAGGGGTCTTGTGTTCTTCACCAGTCTATCAAAGGGGTCCATGACCCCCAAAAGGTTAAGAATCCTCAGAGTAGAAGCTGGCTAAGTTCCTTTCCAGATCTATGAATCTGTTAGCCTTGTCCTAAATCAAGGCTCACACATACACACAGACAGAGGCCTTGAGTTTCCTAGACTCCAAAACCTCTGAGGGAAACAGCTAAGTATATCGTATCATCAATTATTTCCTTCAGATCATCACTGTTACTGTTGCTATTTCCCAACAAGACATAGCTTTTTATTTGGAAGATACAGGAGCATGCTGACTTATGAATTTTGTCAGGAAATGAGACTAATACCGGAAGGCAGTAACCTGTACCATCGGAGTAACACATTAGCCTTTGAGAGTTTCTTCCTATCTCCCCAGCAGTCTCAATGGTGAGTCATGACACCCTGGTTGGTTTCAAAGCACATTTGCTCCAACTTGATATGTTCATAGGAATCCAAGAATGGTACAAGGCTGGTTGAGTGACTTGCCAAGTTGACTTCCTTGATAGAGTTTTTTTTTTGTTTTTTGTTTTTTTTTTAAAGTGTTGTTCTTTATTTTTTATTTTTAAATTTCTTTAAATTTTTAAATTTTTTTGCAGGGCAATGGGGGTGAAGTGACTTGCCCAGGGTCACACAGCTAGTAAGTGTCAAGTGTCTGAGGTCAGATTTGAACTCAGGTACTTCTGAATCCAGGGCCGGTGCTTTATCCACTGTGCCACCTAGCCGCCCGGATAGAGTTTTTTTTAAAGACCTGTCTCTTTTGAAATTATGACTTAGGGGACTCTGATTCTGTGACAAACTCCAGTTTTCTATGAGCCAGGGACCTTGATCCTGAGAAAAGCCCGAGTGAAGAGATGTCTCCTAGTATCAGTCAAAGAATAAACAAACATTTATTAAGTCCTTTCTATGGACAAGTTTCTGTGGCAAGTGCTGGAAGATACAAAGAAAGGCAAAAATATGGTCTCTGCTGTCCAAGTGCTCACATTCCAAAGGGGTAGACAACATGCAAACAACTATATACATACAAGATACATACAGTGTGTATGTTAGATTATCCTAGAGAGAAGGTATTAGCAGTATCTTCTATTTGTTCTATTTGGGCACTATTTATAACATTCTATTTGGGGCCAGTAACCTGAAGTCAGGAGGTGAACAAGATGCTAAGCCCATTCCCTGTTTTTAAGCATGCAATGCAGTTTGTTTGTTTGTTGGTTTGTTTTTGGTGAGGCAATTGGGGTTAAGTGACTTGCCCAGGGTCACACAGCTAGTAAGTGTCAAGGGTCTGAGGCCAGATTTGAACTCAGGTCTTCCTGAATCCAGGGCCGGTGCTCTATACACTGCACCACCTAGCTGCCCCCGCAATGCAGTTTTGATTGTCCATTATTCATATTTTATACACACTTCTGAACTTTGTGTCCTTATCTCTGCTTTTTCCTTTCTATGCTTCCATGTTTTAATTGGTGATCTGTTACCAAATCTATTCCCTGAGGCCTTTGGGCGTTACAATTGATTGAGGAGATGAAAAGACGAGTGAGATTTGGTCCTTGGATGGTTTTAAAGATGGTATGCTCTATCTATCTATCTATCTATCTACCTATCATCTATCTATCTATCTATCTATCTATCTATCTATCTATCTATCTATCTATCTATCTAATCCTCTTGGAGTGAGAAACCTATATAGGATGACCCATTTAGCACACCACTCCAACATAAAAAAGTGCTACTATTTACCAAACAAAAGCATCACAATACAAATATCTGTAGGGGGAAGCTAGGTGGCACAGTGGATAAAGTACCAGCCCTGTATTCAGGAGGACCTGAGTTCAAATCTGACCTCAGACACTTGACACTTACTAGCTGTGTGACCCTGGACAAGTCACTTAACCCCCATTGCCCTGCAAAACAAAAACAACAACAAATCTCTGTGTCTCATTTATTATAGAGATAGATCTATATTTACATATGTGTGTATATGTAATCTGATTTAATACTATCTAATATAGATGTCTTACTTTTATTAGGAATCTATACAGAGAATGTATTTCTTGCAGTTTACATGTAAATGACTATATATGTATATGTATTTTGTATACACACACATACACACATGCAGGATGAGAACAAATGGCTGACTTAAAAAGCTCTTTCTTACTAAGTCCAATATAATTCAATAAGTCTTGCTTCTCCCCTCCAGTCCTCTTTTATCTCCCCTATAGCATGATAATATGCTAGTATTTAGACAATGTAATAACATATATAATCACAGAATTCAAGAATCAAAGAGAAGCAACCATATGATCATGATTTAGACCAGGAAGATACCTTTGAGAAAAAAGCTTCTTGAAGTGGGTCTACTAATCTTTTTTGTAGCCCTATAACATTTATAACCTACATCACCTAATTTAGCACTTAATTGTATATATTTTTTTCCATATTGCATTGTTACTCTTATTTCAGGTGGGTTAGACTTGTCTAACTAGATCATAGGACTTAGAGATTACCTGGGCCATTCCCATCATTTTAATAATAAGAGTTAGCATTTTATATAGCACCTTAAGATTTAGAAAGAAGTTTACAAATATTGTTTCATTTATCCTCACAACCACTCTTGGAGGCCACTGCTATTATTATCCCCATTTTATAGGTGAGTAAACTGAGGCAGTTAAGTGACTTACCCAGGATCACATAGTTAGTGTCTGAGGCTGGATTTGAACTGAGGTTAAACCTCACAGTCAGCTTCTCTGACTCCAGATCCAGTGCTCTTTCCATTATATTATGCTACCTTATCATAAGAACCTAGAGATCAAAGAGCCTGGCTGTATCAGCCACAGCACCTAATTCAGCACAAGTAGGTATTTCAATAAGTATTTTTACTTGCTTTCCTGTCATTTATTGGCATAAAAAGTTGGTATGTCTTGCTGACAGTATGTGATGCTGCGGAAATATTGATTGAGGGTTAGCTCCTGCTAAGAAAGGTAGAGTTAAGTAATTCTCACATACACTACTTGTGAAATTCAAGTCTATTAACCAGCTAGCAGTAAGGCCTATGATAAACTACTGAGACCTAAGTTTAAATACACAGACGTTTTCAATAGAAAATAGGCACACAGAGCATGACTCCAATGTCTAATAGCTTCTTCATCCCTGAGAAGAAGAAAAGAGAACTTGGGAATCAAGAGACCTGAATTCAGGGGCAGCTAGGTGGTGCAGTGGATAGAGCACTGGCCTTGGAGTCGGGAGTACCTGAGTTCAAATCCAGCCTCAGACATTTAACACTCACTAGCTGTGTGACCCTGGGCAAGTCACTTAACCCCAATTGCCTCACTAAAAAAAAAAAAGAGAGAGAGACCTGAATTCTAGTTATGACTCTGACAGCAGTTTCCTTGAGGACCTCAGGAAATTCGTTTTACTTTTCTGAGCCTTATCTGGAAAATAAAAGGGTCTCTTAAATGATCTTTATGGTCTCTTCTAGTTCTGATATTCTAAGTGCTGATGTTAACCTGGACAAATTCCTCCTCAGTTTTTTGAGGATCACCAGCCCTTCACACAAAAAACAAGCATGGCAGACCACAAACTCATAGGTCCTGAGTCTTCAATCCTACACCGACAAATTGTTGGGAAGAACTTTTCAGTCACTGAAAAAAGCAGAACCATTCTATCTAACACAAAGGTCAATTCAAGTAAAATCAATTCCACAAGTTTAATTAAGAGTTTACTACACTATCTATAATAAGCATTGTACTAGGTGCTAGGATTACAAAGGAAAAAAATAAAATAATTCCTCCCCTTCAGCAGCTTTTATTAAACTGGACACAACCATATTAAAGGCACAACTTATACACAGATAAATATAAAATCATTTCTCAAAGAAGGCTTTGACAATTGAAGGAATTAGGGAAAATCTTCAAATAGGAAATATCTACTGAGCTAAGCTTTGAAGGAAACTAGAAATCCTAAGAATCAGAACTAAGGAGAAAGTACTTTCCATATATACTACACTGAGGAATTCATATTTTGTCCAAAGGGAATGTGGAAACATTGAAGGTTTTAAGTAGGAGAGTAACCAATATTTTAATTTGGCAGTTGTATGACTAACGTGGAAATATATTTAACATAATTTTAACGTATAACCCATATCAGATTGTTTGCTGGTTTCAGGAGAGAGGAGGGAAGAAAATTTGGAACTCAAAACGTTACAAAAATGAATGTTGAAAACAATCTTTATGTGTAATTGGAAAAAAATACTATTAAAAAAGAAAGAAAAAATTGGCAGTTGTATGGAGGATGGATTGGAGAGGAGAGAGATCAGAAATAAGGATAGCAATTAGGAATCCATTTTTATAATTCAGGTAGGAAGCAATTAGAATCTAAACTAGGGTAGTGGCCATGTAAGGGGAGAGAAGACAGATAGAAGAGATATTGCAGTGGTATGATAAGTAAGACTTGGCAACTACTTAGATATAGGTTGGGGTGAGGAAGAAGAAAGAATCAAAGATGTCTGAGGTTTTGAACCTGCGAGACTGGGTGGATGGTGATTCCCTTTCTATAAGTCAGGTAATAAAAATTCATTAATTGCCTACTAGGTGCCAGGCTTATAGAAGGTTAGAGGAAGGGCAGGTCAGGAGTGGAGATAGTGGGTTCAATTTTAGAGATTCTAAGTTTGAGATAGATGCTACTGGGATATCTAGATGGAGATATCCAAGGCAGGTGCTGATAAGGGACTGAAATCCAGAGAAGAGATTAGGGCTGGTTGTATAGTTTTGGGAACCATCTGAATAGAGATTATCATTGAATCCATGGGAAATGATGAGATCATTGAGAGAGAGAAGAGGACCCAGGACAGAGCCTTGGTGATACTCTTCTCTAGATGAGAAATGGATGATGATACAGCAGAAGACACTAAGAAGAAATACTCTTATAGGTAAGAAAAGGAAGAATGAAGAGAGAAAAAAATTCATGGAAGAGGAGAGAAAAGAGAGTATGCCGAGTATGTTCAACAGTGTTAAAAGCTTTAGGAAAAGAACATGTCACATATGTGAATGGGCAAGAGTAGCACAGTATTCTGCCCTGGTCAGATCACATTTTTTATATTATTCTCAGTCCTGGGGAAGGGGGGGGGGTGTCACATTTTTAAAAGGAGCTAGAGGATGGATAAGTGGGATGTTAAAGAATTTTAAGGATCAGATGAAGGAACCGAGTGTGTTTAACTTACAAAAAGAACAAAAGAGAAGAAGCTGGATGTGATGTTGTATGCCTCTAATCCCAGCTATCCAGGAGTCTAAGGCTAGAGGATTTCTTGAGTTCAGGAGATCCAGGCAATAGGCCACACTGCACCTGGAATTAATATGGCAAGCTCCTAGTTGCAAAGGGCCACCAATTGGTCCAGGTTGGAAAAGAATACCCTTGCTAATAAACAGCGGTAATAGGCTTGTGGATAATCACTATTATTTCAGATTAGGAAAGGTAGGGAATTAAAAAAAAATTTTTTTTAGAAGACTCAAGGGGAACACAATAGCTGAGCTCAAGAATCTGAAGACTTGTCATGTATAAGGATTCTACTTCTTCTGGGTTTCTGGGCTATAAGTTATAGTTAAGAATATATATATGGGGGGGCAGCTAGGTGGCGCAGTGGATAGAGCACCGGCCCTGGAGTCAGGAGTACCTGAGTTCAAATCCGACCTCAGACACTTAACACTTATTAGCTGTGTGACCCTGGGCAAGTCACTTAACCCCAATTGTCTCACTAAAAAAAAAAAAAAGAATATACATATACACATACATATACACATACATACACATACATATATATACACACACATATATATGATATATATTTGCAATGTCCAAAAGGCTATAAAATTGCACATACTCCTTTGACCCAGCAATACCACTATTAGATCTGTATCCAAAGAGATTGAAGAAAAAAGGAAGGGACCTATATGTACAAAAATATTTATAGTAGATTTTTTTGTGGTGACAAAAATGTGGAAATTGAGGGAATGCCTATCAATTGGGGAAAGGCTAAAAAGCTGTGCTATATGATTGTGATTGGATGCTATTGTTTTAAAGAAATGAGGGAGATAGGTTTAGAAAAACCTAGGAAGATTTATATGAACTGATGCAAAATGAATTGAGCAGAACAGAACATTTTACATAGTAACAGCAATATTGTAACTGATCTACTATGAAAGACTTAGCTATTCTGATCAATACAATGATGCATGACAATTCCAAAGGACTCACAATGAAAAATGCTATCCACCTCCAGAGAGAGAGAACTGATGAACTTTGAGTGCAGATTGAAGCATATTTTCCCACTCCCTTTGTTTTTCTTGCCTTTTGTTTTTGTTTTTTTCGTTTTTGGTAAATGGCTAATATGAAATTTTTATATGACTTCTCATGTAGAGTAGATATCATATTGCTTGCCTTTTCAATGGATGAAAGGGGGACTTGAGGGAAGGAGAGAATTTGGAGCTCAAAATTAAAAAAAATAATGTTAAAATGAGTTTTATGGGGTTTTTTTTGGTTATTTTGTGGGGCAATGAGGGTTAAGTGACTTGCCCAGGGTCACACAGCTAGTAGGTGTCAAGTGTCTGAGGCCGGATTTGAACTCAGGTACTCCTGAATCCAGGGCAGGTACTTTATCCACTGTGCTACCTAGCTGTCCCCTTTAAATTTTTTTTAAAAAAAGAATATATAGTTGCTTTTGGCTTACTGAGTGGCATCATGACAATGGGCAAGAAAAATTGCCTCACCAAAGAGAGTAAAAAAGGATCCAAAGTAAAATGAATGATCTATTTTTGAAGAAAGATTAGGATGATGTCAAAGTACCAGCTTTGTTCAAAAACATGCAATATAGTCAAGACACTGATCACATGGGCTCAAGGAACAAAAATCACTTCTGATGGCCTCAAGGATTACTTTTTAGAAATGAATTTTGCTAATCTGCAGAATTGTAAGGTTGCTTTTTTGTCAGTTCAAGTTGATAACCAAAGACATTCAAATAAAATTTTTATGATTAGTGTCCATGGAATGGACCTTATGTGAGACAAGATATGCTCCATAGTCAAAAAAGTGGTAGGCATGATTGAAGCCCATGTTGTTAACAAAACTACTGATGGCTCCTTGTTCTACCATTTTTGTGTTGCTTTTACCAAAGAGTGCAACGATTAGATCTGTAAGACCTCCTAGGTCCAGAGCCAAGAGGTCTGTCAAATACACAAGAAAATGATGAAAATCATGACCCAGGAGATTCTGACAAATGACTTGAAAGAAGTTGTCAATAAAAAAGATTCCAGGCAACATGGAAAGAGATGTTGAAAATGCTTGCTGGTCTGTTTACCCTCTCCATGATTTATTTTTTCAAGATGTCAAGATGCTCATGAAACCTAAATGGGTTTCCCAAACAGAAAACTAATGGAACTGTATGATGAAAGTGGTAGCTCTGGAAAACCTTCAACAAATGAAACAAGTTCAAAAGTAGAAAGAGCTGTTGGATACAAGTTCAAGGATTTGTCTAAAATAAGTTTTAAGATTGAAAAATAAAAATTTATATCATAGTGGAAAAAGAACACATAATCATTTCTAAGCCCCTATTTTTAGCAACTTTCATCTTTGACTTTTCTCTTTTAAAATGACATCAATATTAGCAAAACATAACCATAGAATCAGGCCTAATACACTAAGATATTTCAGATTTTTCTTCTTGTTTAGCTAAATGTGATTTTATTTGTAAGTGAAACTTTCCACCTCCTCTCACCAAAGGCATTTCAAGTGCCTAAAATTTATAGGCACATTCTCATATACTTATGCTCTTACCATAACGCCTCTTCCTACACACATATGGCCACATTGCCACACTGCTAAAAAATGCCAAGTTGGGGCTGATAGAGCCAATGACTTTTTAGAATGTTAAGTCTTTAGTAGTTAACTCATCTAATCTCCTTTACAGAAGAGTTAAATTGAAGCCCCAGGAAGGAAGGAAGGAAATATACATTCATTAAGCACCTACTATGTGCCAGGCATTGTGCTAAGTGCTATGCAAATATTACATAATTTGTTCTTTACAATAATCCTAGAAAGTAGGTGCTATAATTAACCTCATTTTACAGATGAGGAAAATGAGGCAGATGGTGATTAAGTAACTTACTTACCAATAGCTAGTAAGGGTGTGAAGTCAGATTTGAACTCAGGTCTTCCTGACTCCAGACCCATTGCTTTATCTGCTGCACCTATGTTTTCATAGTGAGTTAGTGCCAGAGTTAGGGCTATATTCCTATACTTATAGAATATGAGAATAATAATAATAATAACAATCAACAATAACAATAATAATAGCTAACATTTATGTAGCACTTTCTATGTGCCGGGCACTGTGCTAAAATATTATGTAATTTGTTCTTCACAAAACTCCTGGAAAGTAGGTGCTATTGTTATCCCCATTCTATAGTTAAAGAAACTGAGGCAAACAGAGGGTGTTTTTTGGGGAGGGGAAGGTTGTTGTTGTTTTAGTCACTTGCCCAAGGTCACATAGCTAGGAAGTTTCTGAGGCTGGATTTGAACTCAGGTCTTCCTGACTCCAGGCTTAGAGTACAGTATCCACTGAACTCATATTTTCGTAGTACCAGAGCCAGAACTAGACTCCTATACTTATAGAATGTGAGAGCCATAAAAGATCTTTTAGGTTATTTAGTCCAACTCTCTCATTTTAGAGATGAAGAACCTGATCCACAAAGAGGACAATTATTCTTCCATAACATTAATTAAAGATATGCACACTGGCTTAACTTCCCTCTGACCTGTGTTGTCTCTCTCCCTAACTCTCAGCATGCTTCCTGCATCTTCCTCTAAACTAAAAACATGAATGTTACACAGGAACTCTGCAGAAAAAAAAAAAAAACAGGAACAAAAGACTTTGTAAGGGAATCAGATGACTGGTGTGGGAGGGGTGGGGAGTGGGGGGTGGGAGGGGGAAGGATGGGTCAGTCACATGACAGGAGTGAGACCTAACAGGTGAGCTGCCAGAATGTTCCCATACCCTTGGTATTCAGGAAAGTGAGGAGGGCTTCTAGCATATCAGGGAGATCCCCTGAGCTTGAGTTTTGGGGGGAAATATAGATAAGAAACACACAAGATGGGCAATCAGAGTAGGCTGTGACATTTGAGAAATACCAGAATTAATGAGATCACAGGTCCATTTGAATATTTGAGGACTGATTATTTTGGCAAAGGTAAATCGGCTAAGTCATGGAAGGAACCCAGATCTCTGCATTCCCAATCCATTGTTCTCTCTATATATCACACTATTTTCCACCAACCAAACTGAATGACTGTATATATAGTATATATTCTATATAATGCATATACATTAAATGTTATAGCATATTGTTATGGGCCCAGAGCACCCCAGAAGTTCTCTGGGGTACATCAAGGAACCTTCTCCTTGAGAAGCTAAACCAAAGGACAGACACACCTAAAGAGATAAGTGGAACTAAATCCAGATTGGACAGAGCTAGCTCGGGGACCCCCACCCTTCATTCTAGTCTCCCTCAGCCCTAGGGGGATAAGATTAGGTGTGGCTACTTCCTTTGTGTCCTGAGGAGAGAGATGGCTTGAGAGATCTGCAGCCACCCATCATCCAATTCTCCCAGCCACCACCAGTGGGGTATGGTCCTCCCTCACTAAGGGAACTTTCCACAGTCAGATGGTCACCCCCATCAGTCCTCTATAAAAGTACCTGCCTGTCTCCTACTCAAGGACATTGGTATCTCAGAGCCACACTCTGCCATGCCTTTCTCCCCATGAGAAGTCCAAGGATTGCTTTCATGGTTTCCCTTCCCTTCCCTTTTCCTTCCTCAGCCCCAAAATAAACTACCATCTTATTCTAACTGCTTTTGTGAGCAAGAGGGTGTAATTCTTTAAAGAGGAATTCCTAAGTACCCCAAGCCCCTACGCCTACCCAAATCCCTACCCCAATTTCCCCTTGACAATATAAATATTATATGGTAGAGATTATATAATAAATAGTATGATAGTACACTAGTATATAATAGTATATACAGTATGTAATACATACTATTGTAAAGTTGCTATCTAGCTATACTGTCTAAAATATCTAATGAGTGGTCACCAATAAATTAGAAGTTTTAGCAAGAGTTTTAGACTTTTAAGCATTTATTAAGGAGCATCAGGATTTGGTGAAAAGAAAGAGGTCTATATGCCTACATCTATCTATCTCAGGAAGCCAGCACCTCTGCTCCACTCTCCACAAGAGTCCTGAGGAATGAGAGAAAACCTTGCCCCTTCTTCGTATAAGAGTATATTAGTATGCAATATAATAATATAATGGTAGAGATACTATGTATATATAATTATTATAGATTATAGTAAACATACTATATATTTTGTTTACATGTAGTAAATATACTATTATATCTATTTGGTCATTTCTTTACTTATTTGTTTGCTTATTTATTTATTTATATTATTCATTCATTCATTTATCTATATATCTGTTTGTTTATTTATTTATTTATTTATTTATTTATTTATTTATTTATTTATGGGGAGGGAGAGAGAGAGAGAGAGAGAGAGAGAGAGAGAGAGAGAAAGAAACAGAGAGAGATAGAAACTTTGTATCCTAGAACTTCTTGAGTCAGTAATCAAGTGGACCTCACAAGGTAGGTACCAAAGAAGCTAGCTAGAAATTGGGAAAGAAAGACCTACAAATAGAGTGACATTAAAAAAAAGAATCTGGAATTTGGGGTCAGAGGACTAGGGTTTTACTCCTGGCTCTGTTCTTTATTATCTATGTGGCCTTGGGTAAGTCACTTAACTTTTCTGAGCCTATGATTCTTCATGTGTTAAAATGAGGGGGTTGATCTAGAAGATTTCGAAGATCCTTTCCATCCATTAGACTATGTATCTATAAAGCCATTTGGTTTAAAATCTTTGAGGACAAGGACTATTTTGTTTCAGTCTTTGTACCCCCAGTGCCTGGACATGCTTTTGGGGATGAATTGAATTGACTTTTGTGTTTTCAAAGGCAGAGCCTGGACTGGTGACCCCGGAAAGCTCAGATGTTACTGTCAGCAAGATGTTTGTTAACATAAGCATGGGTGAAGGGCTTTAGCTCAGAGATTTTTCTCTCTCCTCTTCACATCCAGCTCCATCTTACTAGGGCTCAGTGCTTGGGAGAGACAGGGTAGCTGAAACTTCACCTTATAAGCAAAGACCCTTAAGAAGAAAAACTGGAACAGCCACTAGAAAACCCAAGAAAATAAATAAAAAGGGGGAAAATCCTCAGAATTTAGGTCAACTACCTACATTTATTTCTGTTGTTTTTCCCCTGGTTTGACATTTACTTTCCATTTACCTCTGTTTGTTTAACTGATAAGAAAGAAAAATTCAGATGTTTTAAATGCCCAAGGGAAAGGAAACTCCTTAACAACCATTCAGTAGCTCCAATAAGCCTCCAGCAATGAATTGGAGCATCTCATTTCAATAGAAACAGATCTGGGATTTTGGGGTATCTGAATTTTTAGGAATTGTCAACTTCATTGTCAAGGGATCCAAGGGATAGGAACCCCTTAATGGGCTCCCTGGGCTCCTTTCCCTTCTGCTGCCTTCATTGAGGTAGTTGCCTGCCTTAATGGATCAGAAGGAGGCCAATGGGCGGCAGATCTCCTTTAAGTTTTCAGTGCCCCCCTCACAATGTAGGACTTTCTTCTTTCATTACCATTAGGGCTCTAATGCGCTACTTGAGTGTCTTTCCTTCTTTGCGACATCCAGACATCCATTTTTTTTTTCTGGTTATGTGAGTCCAGATGATGTCCTTGACACAATTTTGTTGTGAAAAAAACAGCTTGCAGTTTGTTTGTATACAGCAACCATTTTGATTCACTTGCCATTTGAATTCCTCTGAGATTGTGGTGTTCCATGATTCAAATACTGACATAAAAAAATATTGGTGTTAAAGAGATGTACAGCTGTCATAGCAAATCTATGGTTAAAAGGTACTTTATTTCATTTGATATTCCCCATAACCTTTGTGTCTCCATTTATTTTTCTCTTTTTTAGGTTTCTGATATTTTGATATTTAAAAGTAATAGACAGGGGGGCAGCTAGGTGGCACAGTAGATAAAGCACCAGCCCTGGATTCAGGAGGACCTGAGTTCAAATCCAGTCTCAGACACTTGACACTTACTAGCTGTGTGACCCTGGGCAAGTCACTTAACCCCCATTGCCCCGCGAAAACAAACAAACAAAAGTAATAAATAGGCTTCTAACCCAAAAGCCAGCCCAAAGGATGTGTGTCTGTTTGTATTTGTCCATGTGTCTGTGAGTGTTTTGGTCCAGATTCATGATTTCATCAGTGTACCCAACTTCCATTGAGGAAACACCCTCTACTAATGCAGATTTGTCCAAAGTCATATAGATACAAAGTGGAGGGAGGACATCCCTGATCAATTGATTTGTGTCAGGAATGACACTCAATAAGCACATTAGAACCTTTGAGGTATTGACAGACTCAGAATGAAGTCCTCCATTGGGACGGGAACACTACGGAGTAAGTGAGATCCACCTGTCCACTTTTTTTTTTTTTGCAGGGCAATGGGGGTTAAGTGACTTGCCCAGGGTCACACAGCTAGTAAGTGTTAAGTGTCTGAGACTGGATTTGAATTCAGGTCCTCCTGAATCCAGGGCCAGTGCTCTATCCACTGTGCCACCTAGCTGCCCCTCCCCACTAGATTGTGAGCCCCTTGAGGGCAGGGGCTTTTCTTTGTGTCCCCAGCATATAACACAGTGCCTGGCACATAGTAGGCTCTTAATAAATGCTTATTGACTTATTAACTGACAGAGCATGGGGACTACCAGTGCAAAGGCAGGGAGACAGGAAATGGTGTCATATTTGAAGCACAGCAATGTAGCTGGGAATATATACTGTGTGGATGAGCCTAAAGTTTAAGACTAAAAATGCAGAAAGGTCCAGGTTATGAAGAGCTTTAAGTATGAAACTGAGAAATTTAAATTTTTTTGGAGAAATTTAATTTGATCCTGAGGGGTGTGTGTGTGTGTGTGTGTGTGTGTTTGGGATGGGGCAGGGCAGAGACATGTGTGACAGAAGATTGCCTACTAAAGAAGTACCAACATTGCTCTTGGAAGTTATCCTCAGGCTTCCATCTTATCTTGATAAAGGACAAGCAAAGGAAACTTTCAGGTTCTCTAAGTGCTCCTAAGCTAGCTTTATTTATCCCTCTATTATCCTCCTCTCCTATCTAGCCTTATTCTCTCAGCTACAGTATGCAACCTGGGAGGTGAATACTATGCTTTCTTTCCCCATTTCTGTTTCCTGGTATATAGCCTGGTCCAGTAATGGGAGTATAAGAAATACCCAGCCTGACTGCCTGATTGGACCAGGGTCTCCTGGAAGCCATTTGACATGAGTCATTTTCCATTCCTCACCCCAAAAGTGATAGAAAGTCAGGTTGGTAAAACTTAACAATAAGTATTATATATTCATTTCATGTGCAGGATGTAAATCGGAGAGCCAGCCTCACCCTCAGAATGATGCATTGCATCTGCAAAGCTGCAATGGCTCATTAATCTCTCATTCACATAACGGGGGGTGACATAAAGGAGGGGGGCAGGATACTAGGGGGATCACAAAGGATTCATAAACACATAAGCAAATTGCATACCTTGCCCCAGGTCTCCCAAAGGACACAAGTTCCAAAATGTTGCTATAACTGCTAAAGCTCAATAAAGGTGAGAGCCTTCCTGTTTTGTTTCATTTTGTTTTTCCCCATATCCAAGGGATTGGCCTTGCTGATAGTTTCCCATAGTTGATAAAGCACAAGAATTCTCTTTTTTCCAGTTTGCACTGGCCCTGCCTGAAATGACCAATGTCAATGCTTTCTGCTTCTAAAAAGGTCTAGAATAGCAACCCTACCTATGTGGCACAAATTAAAGGACTTTAATTAGAGGGTCAGAGTTCCACTTCTGGCTTTGCTACTTACTACCTGTGTGTTCTTGGACTTAATCTCTCTGGGCCTCAGTTTCTTCATCTGAAAAATGAGAGGCTTGGACTTGATGTCTCTGAGGTGGCTTCCAACTCTAACCCTCTTATCCTGTGACCTCACCCCTTCCTACAACCTTTCACTTCCAAATTATCTAACATTTGACTGTCATGATACCTTGAAGGCAATGGAGGTTCCTTTTTATAATGCAAATATGTTCTTTGGGAGGGATAACATTAAATGACTACCAAAAAAAAAAATAGTTAAGACATCATTCACTTTAACTAACTGGTCTCTTAATCATTAGTCACCCTGAAAAAATACTACAGGTAAGGTTTGATTGCAGAAAATGGGGGAGGGAGGCAGAGGAGAAGGAAAGAGGGGGTAGGGTCAGCCTTAAAGATGTGGCTCTGGAAGGAGAGGGCTAGGGGGCCCACTACTGTGGGAAAGCTGGAAGGGATGAAATGGAGAGAAATGATGGAAAGATTTGGAAGACAGACCTCATCTCATTTCCATTTCTGCCAATAGCTGGCTTGCCTGGCTACTCCCCACTTTCTTCCTCCCACCCCAGCTCCCACTTCAGCTCCTGTTCTCTGGATGATGAGGCTAAGAGGATTCCTGAATACAGCCACATTCAGATCCCTTGCCAACAGTTTCCAAGGAAAACATCAAATAATGGAACACCAAAGTTGTTCCCTACAGGGCCTCCCCAGGGCCTTGTCATAGTGGCTGCTCCCTAAGTCTGGCTGGTTGCTTAGCTAACTCTTAGTCAAGTGATTTTGAGGTGTCATCAGGTGTCAAATTGATAGTTTCAGTTCTCAAGGCCCTTCCGTTGCACAGAGGAATTAGAAAGAAATCACTCTGCACACTAAGTTCCTTTTCAGTCCTCTGCCCTTCTTCCTTTAAGGCCCCTCCTGATATGTTGGAAGGTGTGATGCAGTGGGAAAACAGTGCAAGACCTTGGTTCAGATCCCGCCCCTTAATACTTGTGTGACATTAAATGTGGCACTTCACCGTGTTGGGCTTTTGTTCTGTAAAATGAGAGTGTTGGACCAGAGACATTTGAAAACTTTTTCTCGTTCTGAAGCTAGGATTCTGTGCTATTTTGTGAATCACAGAGAGTGGGAAAGGCCACTGAGCTGAAAGTCAGGGCTCTTGACACAGAAGAAATGAGAAAATGTTCTCCCATCCCTTCTTTGCAGAGGTGGGGAGACAACGAGCATGGAACACTGTATATAACTATCAGACTGGGTTGATATGTTGGCTAATGTTGAATTGCCTTTTATGGTTTTTTGTTGTTGTTTATTCTGTGTTTCAATGGATAGCTTTCTGGTGAGGAGAGGGGAGGAGATATAGATACATTCAAAAATGAAGCTTATATAAAAACAAAAGAGATCAATAAAAATGAAAAATGAAAAAAATAAGATCATTGCACTAAATAATTTCTAAATTCCCTTTCCATTTAAAAATCCAATGCCTACATATGTATCAGCTTTAAGGTCGGGGGGCAGTGGGTTAGGTGATAAGGCTTCTGGGTCTCAAATGAAAAAAAATTTAAAGAGCTTCCTGAGACATTAGGAAAAACCCTCACACCAGAACCCACATCGAGACAGTAAATCCATAGTATTGGCAGACTGTTGACTCATTTCCCCCAGGAATCCTGTGCAATGCTAGCAGATGAAAATGTATCTTAGGTAGCAGATGCTGCTGTATTTTCCCCACATCACCAGGCACGAGGCCAGAAAGGATTTGGCCGTTGTATACAATGGGATCAGTCGTCTGTAAATAGAATGCCAACCCTGTCAGCCGCCATCGTGGCTAAAATATTTCTTCTCCTTGAAACGCACAGTCATTTCTGCTGTAAGCCAGGCACGAGCTTCCCAATGGCTTCCTGGTTTGGGTTTGGATTTCATTTTGTTTCCAGAAGGATCACCCCACAAACAGCTGCCCTGGTTGGCCTGGCTTGTCATCAGTGACCCTGAGAGTTTTCACATACAAATCACAAGGGGGGGGCATCCTTGGAGGGAGAGGAGGGGAAGGAGATTATAGGATTTCAGTTCCTGCCAGATATAGAAGCCACTTGTGATGAAAAAGAAGAAGAAAAGGAAACAAGATCTAGGGTTGACTCTCATCTTAGGCACTATTCAAAGCACCAGCTAAAATAGGATATCATTCGGAAAGTATTCTTTGAGCTCCTCTAGTCACATTTTCCTGAATTACCTGAAACTTGCAGGCAGGAGTAAATGCAACTTAAATGTCAAGCTGATATGTTGATATCTTGGTACCTCCCACCATTTACTCATTGACATTTAACTTAATGGGTCCTGTTGCAATCCTTCCACACCTGAGGTTACCACAGATGCTATAGAATAAAACTTTAATATGAGTACCTTGGCTGGGCAGAATTTAGGCAGTTAAGCAATCTGGACCTCCAGGTTTTCCAGGTAGCTGAGGGTTTACTCAAAGAGCCCCGCAAACCTTGTTTTGATGTTATTTTAGCCAGCTGAGATGAGAATCTTTCTCAAGTGGATTGCACAATACCATACCCCTTTAAGCAAAAGATTAGAAGTGGATTTATGATTTCATTAGTGTAAAGAACTCCCAGATGAGGAAACTCCCTCCACCAATACAGGCTGAGATCTTTTCTACAGCTGATAATCTTAAAGAATTGCCTAGAACACTGAAAGGTTAAGACTTTGTCTCAGGTCACACAGCCAGTGGATGGCTGAGACAGGACTTAACTTGGATCTTCCTTGCTCAAAAGCTGGCTCTCTGTCCACTATATCAAGCTGCCATTGTAGAACTAAGCACAAACACAGGATCCTGAAAACAACTTGACCTTTTTTCTCCCTGTAACTCAGAGTCATCCTTATGAACACCCATTATTTCAGTACCATAATATGATGGTGCCCACAGGACTCATTGAGGAATGATGAGTAATTTGGTTTCTCTATAAAATAGCCCTATACTATTGGGCTTTCGGAATTCTGCTGTTTCCTCCCTTACTATTAGTCTATCAGCTGTCACTGTACACTGCTGTTTTTTGTTTTTATTTTGGGGTCTTTTTTTTTTTACTTCCACCCACCTCTTCTGTTCCCCCTTCTAATTTGCTGTAGCCTTAGAAGTCAGATTAATTCATTCATCAGACAATAATGTATGGAGAAGATAAAAGGGGTCTCTGAGTGTGACAGGAGATAGATGTCAGCTTGAAAGGTATTTCAACAATACCTACTTAGTAGGCAGAGAGGAGACCTGGAGAATAAGCTGGTCTAGCACATACTTCAACCCCTGTCTCTCCAAAAAAAAAGCAGTGAGGAGCAAAGCTCCCTTGCCAGCATATTCGATGTGTCCAGTAGATGTCAGTTCCAATTTAGCAGATATTTTTACACCTTAAAAAGGCCAACTTTTCTACTACAAAATGTAGTAGTTTCACAACACTCTTCAAAGTAGTAAAAAGAATTTTCCCAGAGTCACCTAATTTAGAATTAGTTAGTACCTCTAGTTCAACCCATCTCTGAAAGAAATCTCCATTATAACATGCCCAACAACTCATTGCCTGGCTTATGCTTGATGACCTCCAAAGAGGAGGAACCACCACTCCTAGAGGCATTCCATTCTACTTTTGGACAGTCTACCTTCTACTCTTTACTTGTGATTCTGCCCTTTGGGTTCAAACAAAATAAACATAATCCTTCCTCCATATTATAGGCCTTATGTTACTTAAAGATAGCTATATTGGACCCTTTGATTCTTCTCTTCTTTAGACTAACCATCTCCAGCTAATTCAATAGCTTTTCATATACACAATTTGCACTCAAGGCCATTTACCAGCCTGATAGTGTCCCTTTATCAACATCTTTCTTAAACTGTGTCACCCAGAACTGAACAGTTATACATATGGTTTCTACCAGGACAGAGCACAGAGGGATTGTCCTTACTCCTGGAAGCTATATATCTCTTCATGAGAGACCCAAGATCTAATTTTTGCTACCACAATACAATCAATTCCTATTGTGCTTGCAAGAGCTGGCAAGATCTCTTTTAGACAGACTGTCTAACCATGCCTTTTGTCTTGTACTTAAGCTGATTTTTAAAATCCAATATAAAACTTTACATTTATCCCAAAAGAATTTCATTTTATTCTATTTAGCCTGATGGGGTAGTTAGATGGTGCAGTGGACAGAGTGCCAGCTCTGGACTCAAAAAGACTCATCAGCTTCCTGAGTTCAAATCTGACCTCAGACCCTGGGCAAATCACTTAACCCTGTTTGCCTCAGTTTCCTCATAAAATGAACTGGAGAAGGAAATGGCAAATCACTCCAGTTTCTTTGCCAAAAAAATCCACACTACCCAAATTGGGGTCATGAAGAGTATATGTGAATGAAACAACTCAACAACAACAACAACAACAACAACAACAACAACAACAACGTATTTCATCTGATATTCTAGCCTGTCAAGATCTTTTTGCATCTTGACTCTTTCATCCCAGCATGAGTTATTTTTGTCAGCTTTGTCTCATTTGCAAATTTGATAAGCACATTATATATACCTTTAACTAAGCCATTTATATAATGTTAAATAGCATAAGGCCAAACACAGATTTCTGGGATATTCCACTGGAGTAGAAATAAAGTTGGCTTTGAACCATTAATGATGCTCTTTGAGTTCAACCATTTCTCAATACATTTTTTATGCTATCCTCCATTTCTCCATTTCTCTGTAAGAATTGTATATGACATTTTAGTCAATATTATACTGAAATCTAGGTAAATCATTTTTATAAAATTCCCTGATCTACTTGTTTAGAAAATCTGTCCAAAAAAATGAAATTGGCTAATATGACAAAAAAGGAAAATAATAAATGTTGAAGAAGCTGTGGAAAAATTGGAATACTAATGCAATGTTGGTGGAGCTGTGAACTGATCCAACCATTCTGGAGAGCAGTTTGGAACTATGCCCAAAAGGCTATAAAGCTTTGCATACCCTTTGACCCAGCAATACCACTATTAGGTATTTTCCCCAAAGATATCATAAAAAAGGGAAACGGACCCACATGTACAAAAATATTTATAGATGCTCTTTCTGTGGTGGCAAGGAATTAGAAATTGAGGAGTTGCCCATCAATTGGGGAATGACTGAACAAGTTGTGGTATATGAATGTAATGGAATACTATTGTGCTGTAAGAAACAATGAGCAAGCAGATTTCAGAGAAACCTGGAAGGACTTACATGAACTGATGCTGAGTGAGATGATCAGAACCAGGAGAACATTGTACACAGTATCAACAACATTGTGTGTTGATCAACTGTGATAGACTTGATTCTTCTCAGCAATGCAATGGTCCACGATAGTTCCAAAGGACTCATAATGGAAAATGCTCTCCAAATCCGGAAAAAAAAAAAAGAACTGTTGAATCTGGATCCAGATTGAACCATACTATTGTTGTTGTTGTTTTTCTTTTTTTAGGTTTTTTCCTTTTTGCTCTGATTCTTCTCTCATTACATGACTAATGCATAAATATTCTTAATGTGATTGTACATATATAACCTATATCAGATTACTTGCTGTCTTGGGGAGGGGAGAGGGAGGGGAGGATTGGAGAAAAATTTGAAACTAGAAGTCTTATAAAAACAAATGTTGAAAACTATCTCTAAATGTAACTGGAAAATAATAAAATATTTATATGGAAAAAAAGGAAATGAGGTTATATTGGCATGTTTCTTTATGATAACTGACCATTTGTAATCGCTAGCTATGCCACTTAATGCCTTCGTGGCACTGGGAAGCTCATTTAGCCTTTTTGTGTCTGTTTCCTCCTCTGTAAAATGTGGAAATTGGACTAGATAATTTCTGAGGTATCTTCAAGCTCAAAGACTATGTTCCCATGTTACTCTGTTTATCTTCAGAGAACAGAACTAGAACCAGTGGGTGGAAGTTACAGGGAAATAGATTTCAAGTAGATTTTATGGAGGACCTTCCTATTGCTTAGGTCTGTCCAACAGTGGAATAGGCTACCTAATGATATAATGAGGTCTCCATCATTGGAGGTTGTTAGAGACCACTTGTCATGGGTATTGTAGATAGGATTCATATTTCAGGAATGGGTAAATGACCTGTGAGGTTGCTGTTTCACTCTAAGACATTATGATTCTTTGGATAGGCAAGAGTCTTATTTGGCCACTCTTTTCACTTAAAGGTAATCAATAAACAAACCTTTACATGTCTCATCATCTTCCCTCTATTCAGTCCTTTGTTCTCTCATTGTTGCCACAAAGGACTAAATAGATGGGCTTCTTGGAAGCTCACGACCAGGTCATTTCACAGTATAGAGATCTACTTTAGGATGGAGTCTCTATAGAAATATGGCTCTGAAGAGCAGGCATTGCCTGTAACTGATGTAGAAGGAGACACCTATACATGCACACACAGAGCCTGACTTTTTCAAAATCTTTCAAAACCAACTGTGCAACCAAATTTAGGAAGGAATTGACAATTCACTTCCTGCCAACTTGGGTGACAAGCATCACTAGCTTTTGCAATACAAACACCTGTCCTGTGATGGGATAACAATGATAGTCAGCTAATTTTTACTGCCCACCAATGTCCTAATTTCAAACAACTGGTCCCTGCCAAGCCAGGCTGGGCTGCAGGCAGTACTCAAGGGGAAAGAGCCACACAAACAGCTCGTTCCTGGCCGTGCAGTGATCTGTACAATGGTTAACATAGAACTCAGAAGGCATGGAACCATAGCCTGAAAGAATCACATTCCTAGGATTTTTGGAGTTGGAGGAGACCACAGAAATCATCTAATTCTACCACCTCATTTTACAGTGGAGGAAGCTGATTGACAACAGAAGCAACATGACAGTAAAGTCTTCCTAGATTGATGCCACCCAGCTCTGGTTGCCCCTACTATCATCTGGAGGTATACTGGAGCCAGTTGTTCTTGAGAGCCAATTGTTAAATTTTCAGTGTGAGCAGTTACACCTTTAAAATACACACAAAAAACTTGCTTTATTGTTTTTTAGGTTGTCTAGACTTAAGAAAGTGATGGAGAAAATGTTAATGATGCAGATTAAACTTTAAAATGTTTAATGCATACATATATTTATATATATTTTGGAGACCTAGTTGTTAAACATTTACTAACACACCACTGCTATGATCTTTCGGGGGGGGGGCGCAATAAGAGTTAAATGACTTGGCCAGGGTCACACAGCTAGTAAGTGTCGGGTGTCCGAGGTCAGATTTGAACTCAGGTCCTCCTGAATCCAGGGCCAGTGCTTTATCCCCTGTGCCACCTAGCTGCCCCCCTGCTATGATCTTTCTAATACATGCATACTCTTAACCATTTATACAGCAGTAAATAGTCATGTGTCTATATTTTAACCTGAGGTCATTTAGTGATAGCTATATAGTTGTAGCTGAGTAATTAGTAATATTAACTGAATTAACCTAGTGAATTAGAGACTAAAGTTATGGGCCCAATTAAAGGGGCCTGTTATCATTGCACAGAAAAATATATATTGGGTGACATGGGCAATCCTCTTAATACCAACAGGTAACTTGAAGAATCATAGAATATTGCAGCTGGAATGGACCTCAGAGGTCTTCTAGTCTAACCATGGAGTTGATTAAAAATCCCTTTTATAACATATATGAAAAGTGGTCATCTTTTCTCCACTTGAAGACCAACTATGAGAGGTAGTTCCCTCTTCCCTCCCTCTCTCCCAAGCATTTTGACTTGAGACAGCATTGTTAGGAAACATCAATCTTAAATCTTCTTCTCTTTAACTTCAATTCAATTAAATAAGCATTGATAAAACACATGTGTGCCATGTACTGGGCTGGATGTAAAGGAGGAGAGGAAAAGGAGGAAGAGAAGAGGAAGAGAATAAGGAGGGAAAGAAAGAAAGGAAGGGAGGGAGAAAAAGAGAGAAGGAGAAAAAGAAGGAGAAGGAGGAGAAGGAGGAGGAAAAAGAGGAGGAGGAGAAAGAAGAGGAGAAAGAGGAGAAGAAGAAGAAGAAGAAGAAGAAGAAGAAGAAGAAGAAGAAGAAGAAGAAGAAGGAGGAGGAGGAGGAGGAGAAGAAGAAGGAGGAGGAGAAGAAGAAGGAGAAGGAGAAGAAGAGGAGGAGGAAGAGGAGAAGGAGGAGGAGGAGGAGGAGGAGGAGGAGGAGGAGGAGAAGAAGAAGAAGAAGAAGAAGAAGAAGAAGAAGAAGAAGAAGAAGAAGAAGAAGAAGAAGAAGAAGAAGTTCCTTCCCTAAGTGGACTTATATTCCGCTTCCACCAATTGCCTTTAACTCTGCCCTCTGGGACCATATAAAACAAACCTAACACTACTTCTACCTTACACCTCTACAGATATATATGCATATATTATGCCCCTCCTAATTTTTCCTCTTCTCCATGCTAAATGTCCCCAGTTCTTCCAACTAATCCTCATATAGCATTGCTTTGAATTCCCTCAGTATTTTGGTTTGGCCTCCTTTAGATTCACTTTAGCTTGTTAATATCCTTTCTAAACCACAGAATTAGGCACAATATTCCAGGTGTCACCTATGCAAAGTGTCCCTTGTTCCAGACATTCTTACTGCAGCCTAAGATCACAGTCCCTTTTCTGGTTGCTGCTGATATATAGCTAATTCCTATTGAGTTTGCAGTCCACAAACACCCCCCTCATTTTTTTCAAAATAAATTGACATCTAGCCATATTATTCTTATCTTATACTTGTATAATTGATTTTTTTCTAACCCATGTAGAGTCATCCTAGGAGCTAAGACTGTCTTTTCTTTTGCATTTGTATCTCCAATGCTTGATACATGGTAGGTGCTTAATAAACTATTTTTCATTCATTCATTCATGACTTTACATTTTATCCCTAGGAAATGACTTCTCATTGGATCCAGGCCATCATTTGAAATCTTTGAGATCCTTTTGAATGCTTTACCTTTCAATATATGTTATCTTTTGCATCCTCATGTTATCTGTAAAGTGAATAAGCACTCTGTTTGTGTTCTCACCTATATCTTTGATATAAATGTCAAACAGAACAGGGCTCAAATCAGGTCCTGCAGCACTCTATCAGAAGTCTCCCTCCAGTTGGATATTGATTCCTTAGTCATCAATCTTTGGGTCTGACTATGCAACTAATTTGGATCCCATCTATCTGCATTACACCCAGCATCATTGCTACAGTGATGGGACAAGATGGACACACAGTCATATACAAGGGTATATTCAAGAGAAGAATCTCTCATTGGTCTTTCAGAAGGTGAAGTTCACAGGGGTAGTGTTGGAAAAAGTGGTAAGGCTGGGGATGGGAAGTACCCCATGCCCCTGTAAACTTTTGTCTACAAGGAGATATATAGTGGTAAACTTTACCAAATGCCACATGCATTTGAGGTAAAAATGTGGTAGGAAGGTAAATTATGATTGAAACAGAATAATCTATTCTACCATTAGAAAAACAGCTTCCTATCCTATTTATGTTGGGTTAGTCTTCTGAATTTCATTTATTTTATTTATTCTGAACACCAAATGATCATTTCTATATACAAAGTAGAACAGAGAGATTATGCATGAAATTACTTGTCTTTATTACAAAGTCTTCTTTTCCTTTTAAACATGTGATAAATTAAACATATAATTTTAATACCTCCTGTTTGTTTCCTTCTTCATGTGAGTTAATCTCTTCTATATAAAGAATAATTTATTACTTATTTACAAATTTCTATTATATTTCTCTCTTTCTTACCCTCCTCCCCACTAAATTATAAATTTCTAGAAAGTAAGGATAATATCATGAAATCATGCAGTTAGAAGGAACCCAACCCACACACTGGTACATGCGTAGCATGGACTAATAAATAATCTTTGTTTTGGGGATAGATTTGCCCCCTCTCCCTCCATAAAAGTAGTTATACTTGTAGTAGTCAGCTCTACTTTGCTTCTTTCCTGTTTAGAGAATTTTCATGAAGCCCTGGGGCAATTTGTATAACCTGGCCAAGCTGCCTTGAGGGAAAAGGTAGGTACAAGTACAAATGAAAAGAGAACTGGAGTGTCCCTCCTCAAACCCAAAGATGCAGTTAGAGGTGACAGTAAGAAATCAAGAGAGGAAGATAGTAGCATTAGCACTATGTGCCAATTCAGCATGGCAAATAGAGATTCATTTAAGCAGCCCAAGAAAGTTCATTCTCACATTCATTTTCCTATGGCGTCCTCACAGTCATATGAAGAAGCCCTTTGTGAGGGTCTTGGGACCTAAGTGTACAACAGAAGATTCCAAAAGAACAGAGGTACTCTGGTGTGGGAGTGTAGGATTAAGTAGTAAGCACTTTGGGGAGGGGCTAGATATTCCAGATTAGTCTCTCCAGGTGGGCAGCTGTTAGAGCATGGAAACCACATGAAAGATGATGGGTGTCCTCTTCTGGACCATGACAGAACTTGGAAGCCAGCCAACAAAGAGATCGGCAATGAAGGAGGCAGAGCCACAGAGATAAAGGGGCTGGAGGGCGCTACAGAAGAGCCAAACAACCAGAGACTGAGCTACAGCAACAATGATGCTGAGAATTGAACAACAAGAGGTATAGCCATAGAATCTAGCAAGCCAGGACTGTGAGTAAAAACTACTATCTATTGAGATCTGAGGGGAACATGGGAGAAAAAAACCCAAAGTGGGAAAGGAGGAATAACTTTGCTTTTTTCCCTTTCTAGGGTCCCTAAAAGGGCAATATTACCAGTCATAGAGACTCTCTAAGACTGAGTGAGCGGGATGGTGTAAGGTACGGTCCCACTGAGGGGCAATCCTTTGAACTCCATAAGAATTTAGATATAAATACTTTCTATATCTATTAAAACTTTATTATTAAAATTTTGTTATGTTTTGAGTTCTGTGAGCCCAAGTGGTTGTAAAGGGAGCTGGTGACTACCCTTGAAAGAATACTAACTCCTGACATTCCCAGAGTTCCCCCCAACGTGATAGATCTACCAAGGGTGCCTAAGTTTTTAGGGGGTTAGGATGAGGAGTCCCAAACAAAAGAATTACATTTGGTGAGGAACAACCCCCTAAATGATTGGATTGATTAGGAAGGAAGAAGAAAGATAAATAGAGAGTAGCTGAAGACTAAAAGAACCGACTCTATGACTCTATGGTCTACCCACTCATGTTTAAGCCAAGAAAACCAAAAGAGAGGCTGACCAAGATGAGGCAGAGATCAATGAAGAGTTCAATACACAAATTTTGCTTTTACAACTATTTTTTAAAATTTCCTTTTCCCCTGAGAACCAAGGAGAGGGGGTCACCAAAACTAGCTTCAGACACTCTTCTGAAAGAGTACAGTAAAAGAAAGTAGAAAGTGTTTTGCTATAATAATGTAATAAGATGTGTACATGACAATGAGGAAATTGAGGTCCAGAAAGTTCAAGTGACTTGACCATAAATACAAATGTCGCCTAATTGTGATTATTGCCTAAGATCACCAGGTAATATGTAACAGAGCCAACATTCAAACTCAATTCTTGCAACTTTAAGCCCAGTATTCTTTCAGTTGATTAGGTATTGTCTCAGACAAACTGAGACCTGGGAAAGGCCTGAGCTTAAGAGGTCTAGATCTCCCACTGCATCTGGAATCATCTCCAGTCATCCTGATGTATATCTTGCCACTGGACCCAGATGGCTCTGGAAGAGAGAGTGAGGCTGGTGACTTTGCACAGCCCTCCTTCACTTCAATCCAATTCACTTGCAAATAGGTATATCACCTTCCTGATGGCATTGGTCCTCTTCAGGAATGAAGGACAAACAATAATAATCATAAGATCATTTACCCCTATCAGGTTTATACCATAAGAGCACCTGGAATTTCCCAAGGAGGTTATGGACATTGATGGATAGGTGAGTACCATAGTCCTAGTGTGTGCAAACCAAACTGATATTTCCAGAGTTCTTGCTCTGATTGGAACCAAATTCCAGTCTATTCAGAACATCCTAGGAATACTTTAGGCAGCCAGCTGTATCTCAGTACATGATCACTGTGGTAGATCTATCACTTTGGGGGGAACCCTGGGAATGTCAGAAGTTAGTATTCTTTCTTTCTTTTTTTTTTTTTTTGGTGAGGCAATTGGGGTTAAGTGACTTGCCCAGGGTCATACAGCTAGTGTCAAGTGTCTGAGGTCGGATTTGAACTCAGGTCTTCCTGAATCCAGGGCCAGTGCTTTATCTACTGCACCACCTAGCTGCCCCTGGAGTTAGTATTCTTTCAAGGGTAGTCACCAGCTCCCTTTACAACCACTTAGGCTCACAGAACTCAAAACATAACAAAATTTTAATAATAAATTTTACTAGATATAAAAAGTATTTAAATCTTAAATTCTTATAGAGTTAAAAGGATTGTCCCTGCCACATAGATAACTGCTATATATACATAGCAGAAAACAAAGACAGGAAATAACACAAAAGTTCACGGCTATCCAAAACTCTGAGCTTGTCCTCTCAACTGTTAACCATTGAGGTAAGTCTAGAGAGGGTTTGTTTTTGAGATTTTGTGGTATCTGAAGTTTGGAAGCTTCATCTGAGGAAGAAACCATGCAAGGGTGGTGGGTTTTTTCACTGTATAAATAGAGTGTGGGGTAATTATATACACAATACAACTTTTCACAAATAAAAGATCGGTAATTATACACACAATACAACTTGTCAACTCCTGACCTTTTTAAGAGTAGTCCCGAAATTTTCTCTTTACAAGAAGGAGGATCTAAAGAACCATTTGAAAGAGCTACTAGCTAATGGCCTTATCCCTGGATCCTATAGTCAGCATTCCTCATTTACCGTAGCACCAAAAAAGGGAAGATTAGTACTAGAGAGTGCATTATTGAATCTTGAATAAGAGAATAATGGGGGTTAATACACCACTCCACAAGTCAAGGGTAATGTAGACTGTCTGCCAAGCATTTAGTGGATCTCAGTGTTGGACTTGACCATCAGCTGACCATGGAAGAGGGAGATTCACTAGATGATCCCTATCAGTCTTCAATGACTCTAATATTAACAGTTTTCATCTGTCTGACAAGATTCTACCAATTTGTCTCCATGCCCCAAAGGAGTTTTTGAGAGCCCTACCACTTTTTAGTGGCTCATGGAGAAAGTAGTGGGTAAAGTGAATTACTTGGAGATGTGGGTTTATCTGAGTAATCTTATTCTATTTAATAAGACATTGGAAGAACAGGAGAAACTACTTCTGGTACTAGAATGACTGGAGAATGCCAATCCGGAGGTATTGTTTGATGAGTGCCAGTTTTACTGAGGCTGTTTCCAATACCTGAGTCAGATTTAATAGGAAGCTTCCTATTGAAATGTAGACATACCCAATAAGAAATATGTGTGGCTCAGTTTAATATAGGCAGCGTCATTGATTGTAGGATTATAGACTTAGAGCTTGAAGAGAACTCACAGGCCCCACATTTTATAGCTGAAGAAACTAAGGTCCACGAAGATTCAGTGATTTGCCCAAGTTCACACAGGTAGCAAGCATCAGACATTAGATTTGACCCACTGTCTTCTGATTATAAAATTAGTACTTGTAGGGATAAAGGGAAAGGAAGGGTAAAGTCTTACGTGGGAAGATCAGAGAAGGCCTCATGAAGAATATGAGTGGGGAGAAGAGTGAGGGAAGAAGATGCAATAATGGGCACAGCCGGCATCAAGAAGGTTGTGTAAAGGCATCTAGTTGGAGAAGAGGAGAGCTCCCAGACTGTCTTTCCTTCTCCCAAACTGTGCCTGATACAAAAGGATTTTGCTGAGGGCCAGTACTGCCCATTTCAAAGCTCTTTACTGGGGACACTCAATTCACATTAGAAACTGAATATACATGTTTCCTTTGGAGCAATGTGGTAATTAAGGAGGGTTAAAACTACCATCTTTATTCAGCACACAAATCTTGTTTATTCTAGACTGAGGCAGAAGCTTTACTCTCTTGACCTGAAATCCTTTTCCCTCAGTGGAGATTGAAATTCTTCCCTATAGCACCACTGAAAGATGAGAGAGTTAAAAACAACAACAACAACCACTCACAAATCTTCTGAACCAAGGCATAAACCAGTTTCTCCAGGCTGGGAGTCCCTAGACCAAGTGCTGTTTAAGGAGGCCTAGTTTCTTTCTCTGTCTCTGGAAAAGTTACTGAATTCTCATTAAAGATTACCTTCAGATTCTGGGACCTGCTAGCACACTGCTGGCAGTTTGTAAGAGGTTAAGTGGCCTTAGGAAAGAAGTCTCACCTTTCCATTGAGCCTGACAAAGCATCTCCTCAATGCCCACAGCCAATGGCAGAAGATGTCAAATCAGGGGCCTTATCACTTTGGCTACAATGAAAGGTTTCCAGTGTGTTTTAGAATTGAACCTCCTTTGGCCTTCCCTCCTCCCTCCCCCCTGCAGGGCTATGAGGCAAAGTCAGTTCTGACCACATGACATTCCACCCTGAAAGCTGGACGCATACTATGCAAAGGAGACGAGCAGGCTTTATGAACTTGGTGAACTTTTCCCAAAATATGCTCATTTGGCAATTGCATGTGTGCCCTCACATTTCTCTCCATGGCTGGGCTTTTCCTCAGAGCTATCTTCTAAAGAACAGCTTGAGTTTTTTTCCATGGGGGTTTTTAGGTACCTAAAAAAAAGTCAACACCCCCTAGAGTTATTCAAATAGAAAACTGTACATTCCATCAAATTACATATGCTCCAAGTTTCCAATGTAAAGGAAGCTATGGAAAAAATAGGCACCTGCCAACTTTCACATTCCAGGGGCTTTTTCAGCTCTCAAAAAGCATATTTTAGTATGCCGAACATGATCTGCTATACCAGATTTTCAGGAATGCACAAACCTGCTTGATTAATTTTGTAAGGTCTGGAAAGGACAGGGCAGACAATGCATTCATCAAGTGGATCTGATAACATGCATGGCTGTGCTGGATTTTCCTAGTGAGTCTGGGTAAGAGGAGGTAGACATTCATTTTCTTCAAACCAACACAGACTCAGTCATTTCAGAGGAAGCAGAGGGTTTAGAGCTGGAAGGGGCCTTAGATATCATTTAGCCCAGCCCCTTCATTTTACAGAGTAGAAAAGGAAGCTTAAGTGGGAAAATGATTTGCCCAAGGGGAGGCAGTTCACAACATGACAATTATCTCTGTCCCCAATTCCAAATCTAGGGTTCTTTCTACTATGTGGCATTTTCTGATTAACCAACCAATCTATCAACAAGCATTTATTAAGTACTCTCTAGGTGCTGAACACCATATACTAGGTATGGAGGATTCAAAGACATAGCTTATATTCCATCGGGGAAGCAACATGACCATGTATATACAGAATATATACATAATAAATTAGAGGTAATTTGGAGGGAGGAGATACTACTAGTTGGGAAGATCAGGGAAGGCCTCATGAAGGAACTGGCATCTAAGCTGCACTTTGAAGGTAATTAGGGCCACTAAGAGGCAGAGATGAGGAGAGAGTGCATTTCAGGTGTGGGCACAATAGTAAGTACAAAAGCACAGAGATGGAAGATGGAGTGGCTAATGTGAGGAACAGCAAGAAAAGCAAGATGACTGGACCATAAGAATCCACAAAGAGAGTAACGATGTAGAATAAGACTGGAAAAATAAGCTTAGTTTAAATTAAATTATTTGGCTAATGCTTGTTCCATAATAACTTTCAAAAGAGTATTTAATAATTTTCAACTTAATTCTGTTCAGCAAGCATTTATTAAATGTTTATTGTATGCAACAAATATTGTGCTGGACATTGGGAACACAAATGCCCAAAATGAAACTACCTCTGTCCTTTTTTTGGGGGGGGGGGTTGGCAATGAGGGTTAAGTGACTTGTCCAGGGTCACACAGCTAGTGTCAAGTGTCTGAGGCCGATTTGAACTCAGGTCCTCCTGAATCCAGTGCCGGTGCTTTATCCACTGTGCCACTTAGCTGCCCCCCCCAACCTCTGCTCTTAAGGAACTTAGATTCTATTGGAGATGTGCCACCTTTACAATGCCAAGTAAATTCAAAATGACATAAAATCGTTTCAAGAGGGAGACAGTGCTAATATTTAAAGGAGTCAGGATAATCTTTTTGGAGAAGGCAATACCTGAGCTGTGTTTTGAGGGAACAAGAGTGTCTGTGAGGAAGAGGTGAGAAGAGAGGATATTCCAGCTATGGGGGAATCAATTTGTACAAAGGCAGTAAGGTGAAATGCAGAGATCTAATTTGGTCCAATACTAAAGAAGCCAAGGTCCACTGGAAGTCCACTTTGTGAGTCAGTCCACCATACCGAAACAACATGGTAAATCTCATTTTGTAATAAATATATCTTCCATCATTTTCAGAAGGATTTCAGTGACACTGGGTCTACAGGGGAGCATTATGAAAATGTGATTATACTGAGTAAGACTCACAGCTGAAATATTCACAAGAACAGAGTCACAGGGATTAAAGGTACCTTGAAAGGGCATTTGAGCTGTTGCCCTGACTCCAGACCAAACACTCCTTCCTCCTGCTCTGTTCCCCCTCTCAAACATATTGAATGGGGATCTGGGGTAAGATGCAAACTAGCCTCAAAAAACATGGATGGTTGTGGTGATAGAAGATGGCCTTCAGACCTCTTGGTCAGCCACTCAAGGCACTTACTCCAGAACCTAGGGAATTTGACAAAGTTAGCTTTCAGTACAAGAGACTTGCCAGAAGTTGTTATCAGGGTCATACCAAGGTTCTTCCCCATCCCCAAATCAATTATTACATTTTTCTGCACCTCTTAAAGGAAAAGGAATCTTGCCTCTGCTGCTTGCTACCTATATGATTTGGGGCAAGTCATTTAACTGCTCCAGGCCTCAGTTTCCTTACTTGTAAAATGAAAATATTTCAAATAAGAAATATAAGAATGTACCTCCCTTCCTTAATCAAAGAGGTGTGGGACTACAGATGTGGAATAGTGCATATACTTTCAGCTTTGAATACTGTCTTGCTTAGTTTTGCTGATAAAGGATGGCTCCCTAGGTTGGGGAGAAGGAATGTATTTGGAAACAAAAGGCATGTAAAAACAAAAGAAAAGATTTTTTAAAATCTTTAAAAGAGAGAAAGTTGTACTAAATGACATCTAAGGTCCCTTCTGTCTCTGAAACTATGATCCTATGCCATTTTCAGCTCAAATTATTTCTGTGATCCAAATGGTAAGAATTCCCTAAATAAAAAAGTCAGTCATTCCCTACCCTTGACAGATAGCTAGATGTAAGACTGAAGCATGCATCCGCTATAAACTGCATCAAAGAGACCAAGAGATAAGCCCTGTGAGTTTTGATTTTGCCATTTAAAAAAACATATTCAAGAATAATAACCTACTTACAAATTAAAGCCCAAATGTAGCAAGTCTGGTAAATTTGACCAGATGATGGTAGCTTGAGTCACTTTTGATTTTAATTTTGTCCCACCTAAGGTGACTGGCATTTCAAGGCACTGTGGAAATGAAATATTCATTGCCCACTCAATATTACCTCATTTGTATGACCAAGTGTTGACAAAGGAGAAGACTTTGCAGTCTGCAGTGTCAGTAATTGCAAATTAATATGCAAAATCACCCCCCTCCCATGCCAAGTGAGAAAGGATTGGGTTGGATTCACAAGCCTGCTCTGAAGGCATGGCCTGCTTTCAAATGCAGGCGTTATGAGATTCCCTTCTCCCAGCAGTGGAAATTAGAGGAGGAGAATGGCTCCCCAAGAGAAGATTGACATTTCACCTTCCATTCCAGGATTTTTAGAATCACAGAAGGTAGGAATCATAGAATGTTAGACTCCTGGAAGAAAAGATACGCTAGAAATTGTCTAACTGAGCATGTTTGTTTTACAAATGGAGAAACTGAGGCCTAGAAAGAGGAGGTGAGTAACTGGTTCAACTTGGTTATCGCTTCTCAGTTTAAGCAATTCCAAATTCTCTCAGCAATTCCAAACACTCAGCATTGCGACTGAATATAGTTCTTTTGCTCCTATAGTTATTTTTTTTTTTTGGTATGTGCCTGCTATTTTTTCCTTCTTGAATAGTTGTATAAGGCAGACTTTCAGAAGTGCAGAACCCACACAGCCCTGGCAGTGGGAACTTGAGTATGAGACTCAGTAGGATAACTTATGGACCAAAGAGGGCATTCTTTTCCTAAGTCTGCTTGCTACTTGGGGGGCTCTAGGAATGCCTGGGACTTACTTAGGAATGAAACAGCTAGGACTCCAACATGTCCCAAAGTCATCCTGAAGGCATAAACATCTCTTATGCACATATGCTCACAGTCCTAGAATAAATTATCCTACAGTGTGAGAAATGGGCGTTCCATATTATCATTGATTGGTGCTTATCTTTAGGAGGCCTGGGAAAATCTCACTGTGGGGTGGGAAAGATGGTCCTCCTGCCTCCCAACAGACACACACACACAGACATACACTTCCGCCATTACAATTGTATCTTTGTAAAAGATTAAGTTGAGGGGCAGCTAGGTGGCGCAGTGGATAGAGCACTGGCCCTGGATTCAGGAGGACCTGAGTTCAAATCCAGCCTCAGACAGTTGACACTTACTAGCTGTGTGACCTTGGGCAATACACTTAACCCTCATTGCCCCGAAAAAAAAAACACAACAAAAAATGCACAAAACAAAACAAAACAAAGAAAAAAAGAATTTACCCTTAAGATATCTTAGAGTTGGTTATGGACTATTAGAACTGGAAAGGAACTTAGAAGATAGAACATGAATGCTGGAAGAAACCTTAGATTTTCTACTCTAAGCCTCTTTACTGTTTTATTTCCTGAATATATTCATCTTACTGACTTGGTGGAGTCAAAAAACAAACAAACAAAAAAAAAGTCAACATGTATCTGGCACTCAGATGAAATGAAGGTTATAGGCTCTGAGGAAAGAACATTGAACACAGGAATCAGAAAACCCAACTCACTTCTGATTCAATGCTAGACCAAACTCTACCAATGGCTCAATGAATGACTATGAAAAAGTCATTTAATTTCTCCTCTGGGTCTCAATTTCCCCAACCTGTCAAATGGAGTTTTAGAAGTATAGGCTTCTAATCTAATCATAGAACTAGGGCTAGAATTGGTCTTATTCTTCAGGGTTCTTTCCACTGTCATCTGCAGATAAACAGTTGCCTATTCCTGCCCATTATCTAGTATAGTTCTCTCTCTTTGTGTTCTGATGCAGCAGTGTTAGTGCTTCTTCCATTCTGATGTCAACACTGGCATATTTATTGAGAAAATAGTCTTATTACTTGAGAGTCTCCAAGTTTTCTGTGCCCGATGGAGTTGGGTGCTGAACAGTTTTTTCTTATGTTTCATGATAGATTTTTCTCTTTGATTTTGAATGGTTTTTAATAAGAGATATGTATGGACTATAAGAGTGGTATTGTACTAGACTCAAAGTTCTTTGGGGCAGGGTCTATTCAACTGTATGTCACTGTGGATGCAGGACCTTGAACATAGAAGACTCTCAAGAAATAGTTAGGGGGGAGAGAAGAAGGAAGGAGGAAGGAAGGAAAGGAAGAAGGAAGGAAGGAAGGAAAGCTAGGGAGGAAGGGAGGAAGGGAAACAAAGAAGTTGCCTTGAATCTCCAAGTTTCTCAGGCCTGGTCTAAAACCCCAGTCTTCTGATTTCTAGTTCAGTATTTTTTCTGCTTTAAAAAGGTAGTATGGTATAATGATTGGAGAGCTGGCCTGGAGGCTAAGGTGACCTGGCTTTGACACATATTAGGTGGGTGCACTTCACCTGTCAGTGTTTGAGGTAATTCTCTGAGACTATAAATATCTATAAATAAGAGTGCAACCTGCATTTGTAGGTGTTTCCTCACCTGGGAGTTCCCTATTATAATGAAACTACAGGTCCAATCCATATCTTATTCTATTCCCAGAGACTATAAAATTTTCATAACTTTCCTGCACTCCATACTATTTCCTTCTACCCCACTACCTGATGCATCTCTTCAAATTCCCTTTCTCTCTAGGAGATTTTGCCAAAAGGGCAGAGTACTACCCTCCCTCCTGTGCACCCATGGTCCAGAATAGCCCCTTTCTACTCACGTGCTGGATCACCTGACAGGAGAGATAAAAATTTAACGGGAAGCACTTAGTGAAACAACTCAGGCTTTATTGTAAATTCAAATCAGCTTATTGTGTACCATCTGCCTTCCTTCAAATTAGTCGAATGGAAGAAATAGATCCTTTGGGATTTATTTATCTTTAGATTTATAGACGCTCCCTCTGTGACCACCTCTGAAGGACATTCATATCCCCATAAAAGAGACTAAAGTATTATTAGGGTAGTCAATAACCCCAAACAGCAATTCCATTCACTAGCACTGGGTATGGGAATGACATTAGATGTCCTGTCCCCTTGTTCCTCCCCCTTCTGCTCCCACCACCCTAAACCTAGCCAAAGAGATTCCTGAGCCCCAAGGGGGAGAGGAAAGAGACTTTGCTGGAACCCCTGGAGGAGCAGGACAAGGAACATGCTGTCCTTTTCAGGGTCCACATACCAAGTTTGAGATGGTGGTTGGTTTCGTTATTTCACATACTGATCTCATTTCCTGAGGCACAGCTCCAGGGAAAGGAGCCATTTCCAGGGGGCCCAGAGCATCTCAAAAATACTACCAGTTCAGATGTGTCTTGGCTGAGTAACTGGGATGATCTAATGAGTAGGAGAAGGGAGCACTTACATGCTATAAGAAAGGATTGTCTGCTGTGGACTTTGTGGGTCATTGTTGTGCTGGGTTAAATTATTTTGATGCAGGAATATTTCACAAAGTTATTCCCATAAGAATAATACAATCTGACATAAATTTCCCCTAAAGTTCACAACAAAAACCACTTTTATATAAATACCATGATTTGCACCATCCTAAAAAGTGGGTCTCTCCCCAAAACTTCCTGGTGGGGACCGTCTTCAAAAGACCCCTGCTAATCTGCAAATGTACTCACTAGAAGGGTGACAAAACAACATATTAGCTTTTATCATCACATTAGTTCGGATGTTTTTGTCAGGTAATCTAGCAGAGGACAGAGTGCAGAGGGCATAAGACAAAGGGATGGGTAGAGTGATCTTTAAGACTACAGATAAAGAAATTGACACCAGAGAGGATAAATTATTTGGCCACAGTCACATACAAGTTAATGGCAGAACCAGGTCTAGAAATAAGGTTTCCTCACTCCCAGTCTAGAGTTCTTCCTAGAACCTAACTAATAAGTAATGTAGCACTATCTGGGTGAGATCTACATGGAGTAGAAATCTTTTAAGACAAGCCATTCTTTCCAGAGTCTCTCAGAAGACTTATAGATACAGACATGTTTTGAGCACTTTCAGATCTAATGAATTTGCAGAGGGGTTGGGGGAGGAAGGGGAAGGACACAAGATAACTGGAACCAGGAAGGTTCCTGGAATCTTTTTGCTCCACTGGTTTGGAGGGGAGATGGGGTCCAATTCCCCAGCTTCTCTTGAAAGAACATACTACTTAGGAAGACTTATATGAACAATATACACAATGATTTTGTTGTTTTTCATTCGCATCCAACTCTTCATGACCCCATTTGGTTAGAGTGGTTTGCCATTTCCTTCTCCAGCTCATTTTACAGATGAGGAAACTGAAGCAAACAGTTTAAGTGATTTGCCCAGGGTCACACAGCTAGGAAGTGTCTGAAACTAGATTTGAATTCAGGTTCTCCTGACTCCAGGTCCAGAACTCTATCCATTGCACTACCTAGTTGCACCAATGTAAATGGAAAGAACAAAATCTAAAACAGAATGCCATCTATGCTTGCCTCCAGAGAAGTGGGAGAGAGGCATAGCTGTATGGTTGTTAGACATAGTGGATGTATATTAGGTCTTTACTGAATATTTTTTCCTCTCTTTTGCTAATTCTTTGTTACAAGGGATGGCTTAATGGGTAGGTAGAAGGGAGGATTATAAAAAGAAATGATATTGGGGCAGCTAGGTGGTGCAGTGGATAAAGCACCAGCCCTGGATTCAGGACTACCTGAGTTCAAATCTGGCCTCAGACACTTGACACTAGCTGTGTGACCGTGGGCAAGTCATCTAACCGCCATTGCCCCGCAAACACACACACACACACACACAAAAGAAATGATATTGATTTTTTAAAAAATCTAATTAAAAAAATAAAGGTTATGCTACCTAATGGCTGTATGATTTCAGGCAAATGTCTTAATCTGTTTGGACCTTAGTCTTTTCATCTGTAAAACTTAGTTTTTCCATTTGTGGAGTCTGTATTGTCTAGGAATCCTTTGAGGTGTTTTCCCTCTTTACCTTTCTGCAAAGATATGCTAACCATTTAGTACAGAGAAGAGATCAAGGTAGATCTTTCAAAAACAAGGAGAATAGGGCAGCTAGGTGGAGCAGCTGATAGAACACTAACCCTGAAGCTGGGAGGACCTGAGTTCAAATCTCACCTCAGACCCTAAGTAGCTGTGTGACTCTGGGGCAAGTCACTTAATCCCAATTGCCTTAAACAACCTGGACCATCTCCAGTCATCCTGATATATATCTTGCCACTGGACCTGTGAGGTTGGTGACCTTGTACAGACTTCCCTCACTTAAATCTAATTCACTACAAGTCATGGTATCACCCCAATATCACAGTCCTCTTTGAGAATGAAGGACAAGGAGCAGCTAGGTGGCGAAGTGGATAGAGCACTGGCCCTGGATTCAGGAGTATCTGAGTTCAAATCTGGCCTCAGATGCTTAACACTTACTAGCTGTGTGACCCTGGGCAAGTCACTTAACCCCAATTGCCTCACTAAAAAAAATACATAGAGAATGAAGGACAAAGAACAACAAACCCAGTTAAGGTAGTGTGTGATGCAAAAGTATATGGGACTTAGGGAAGAGCCAGACTTGGTCAGTCAAATAGGGGAGCTAGAGAAAGAAAGCAATTGTCCATAATGCATATATTCCAGGCATCTTAGCAGAGATATAGTCTTCCCAACATGCCAGACTTGACTTCCTGTAATGACGCCCCCATGCAAAATGCCCAGTGAAAGATAAGTAGTTTATTGGAGGTGTAAGCCTCTTCATAGTGCTTATTCGTCTTTAGGCTTTTCATCTTGGACAAGATTTCCACCTACCAAAGTCCAAGTTGGTCTCCATCTTGTTTCTGAGAAAAGTTACTATTCTGCTCTAGTTGGCTTTACTCCCTGACAATCTAACCAACCCCTTGATTTTTGAGCAAAGAAAAGAAAAAATCTCCAATTTGAATACCTATAAAAGCTTTCATCCTGGCAATGAGGACAGCTGAGAGTTAAATGGGAAACTTCTCCTTCCATGATTTTCCAGCCCCTAGAACCAGCTCTTCTAAAGCCATCAGTACTTTACTCCCTCTGCAAAGTGACAAAATAGAAGAAAGCATTTCTTTAATTACTGCTAATTATGATCCCATGATTCTGTTTAATCTGGACATACAAAGTGCACTAATTGGAGGAGCCAGATTGAACCTTTGTGATCAAGCCAATTATATATCTTGGGCTAACCCAGACCAGTTACCTGGCCCTGGAAATTTGGATTTTGGAGCCTTTGAAACATTTGAGAATTTAATAGGACTTTGGAAACCATCCACCCAGGGCACATATGTTGCTTCAAGAGCTTTGTGTTTCAAAATTCACCCAGACATTAAAGGTAGTGATCATTTAAAATCTTCTCTCTTTAAGTTTTTGCTTTCAAATATGAATATTTTTAAAGGGGGGAGAAGAGAACAAAAGGAAAAATGATCCATCAAAGCCTCAATATTTTGATCCAGATGACAGAAGCAAAAAAGATTTTAAGTGACAGAATTACAATTTTGAAATAGTGAAATTAATAGAATGGCCTCAATTATTATAACTATGACTACAATCATGGAAAGACGTCGTAGTATGGTGGGAAAAGTACAGGACTGCAAGTCAGGAGATTTGGATCTGAATTCATCATCTTCTGCTAAGTGACTTTGAGCAAGTCATTTCACTTTTCTGGGCCCTGTTTGCTTGTGGGTTTTAGACAAAATTACTTTAGGAGTCTCTTCTAGTTCTGAAGTTCCATGATTCTAGAATTCCATGCCAAAAGTGCTCTTGGTTTCAGAGACCTCAATGAAACATAAACTTTGCTTAAAGAAACCATTCAGGGACAGCTAGGTGGTGCAGTGGATAGAGCACTGGCCCTGGATTCAGGAGGATGTGAGTTCAAATCTGGCCTCAGACACTTGACACTAGCTGTGTGACCCTGGGCAAGTCACTTAACCCTTATTGCCCCACAAAAAAAAAAGAAAAAAGAAAAAGAAAGAAAGAAAAAAGGGAAAGGAGAATTAAGCCAAAGTAAAAAAAACCCAACAGATTACTGAAATAGTGGGGAAAAAATCAGGAAAACAACAGAAAGTCAGCAACCAAGTGGTGTAGTAGATACAATGGGGACTTGAGTTCAAATCCCATATCAGAAACTAGTGATCCAATGAAGGTTCTTTTTTTTTTTTCGATGAGGTAATTGGGGTTAAGTGACTTGCCCAGGGTCACACAGCTAGTAAGTGTTAAGTGTCTGAGGCCAGATTTGAACCCAGGTACTCCTGACTCCAGGGCCAGTGCTCTATCCACTGCACCACCTAGCTGCCCTCAATGAAGCTTCTTGGCCTTAGTTTCCTCACTTGTAAAATGGGGATAATAACAATATCTATCTCATGCGATTGTTATAAGGATCATATGAGATAATATACACTATGTAAATGCTAGCTATTAATACAGGGTCAGAGATTAGACCTGTGACTTCATTGATAGAAGGGAATTCCAGGTGAATAAACTCCTTCTATAAATGCAAGTTGGCACCCTCTCTGCAATTTATCATCTTAGAGAATTGCTTAGAGCACTGAGAGAACTTGACCAGACTCACCAGTCAGTAAGTGTCAGAGACACAACCTTAACCTAGGGCTTTCTACTATTATTTTAAAGTAAAAAAATGTGGGAAAATTAAGAACCTCAGGACTTAAAAGAAAATTAATATATGTATGTATATATATAGATATAGATCGATATGCATCAAGTATATTATATTTGTTGTCCAGTTGTTTTCATTCATGCCTGACTCTTCATGACAGCATTTGGGGTTTTCTTGGCAAAAATACTGGACTGGTTTGCCGTTTCTTTCATCAGCTCATTTTGCAGATGAGGAAACTCATTTCACAGAGATGAGACAGAGTTAAGTGACTTGCCCAAGGTCACACAACTAGTAAGTGTCTGAGGCCAGATTTGAACTTAGGTCTTCATGACTCCAGGCCAGGCATCCTATCTACTGATCTACCCAGCTTCCCAAGAGTATACAATATATGCATATGCACAAATATATATAGTGACTAGAACCATGATTGCACTGGTAGAAGGAGTTTCTGGTAAGGAAACACCCTCTATCACTGCCAATCTGCAAGTATCCTGCAATTTATCATCTTGGATAGTTTCCTAAGGCCAAGAGAGATGAAGAGTTTTGCTCATGGTCACACAGTGTGTACCAAAAGCAGGTCTTAAACCCGGGTCTTCTTGACTCTAAGGCTAGTCTTCTATCCATTCAGCCAAGTTGCCTCTCTGTGCTTTTATTTAATATATACATATGTAATGTGCATATATATGCATATATACACACATACCCACAAATATAGTGTACATCTATACACATGGAAATCAGTATGATATAATGAAAATGTATTGATTTGGACTTAGAGGACTTGAGTTCAAAGACTGGCTCTGTCTCTTATTACCTGTGGGACCTTGAACACATCGCTTCATTTCTCTGGGCTCAGTTTCTTCAGTGGTTGTAAAGGTTGGACTAGATGACCTCTAAGGTCCTTTTTGACCCTAAATCTATGATACTACTTAATGAATTGGATACAAGTCTAGGATCTGTCCAAGAGCCGAGGTGCTGAAAAATTCAGTATAAATAGAATTTTTATATAACAAACAATGTTATCAATACATTGGGGAAATTCACCATTTAAATTAGCCTTTTAATGGACTGAAATAATCCTATCGAAATGTGAAAATTCACCTTCAGACTTAGAATTACAGAATTACAACATTTTAGAGTTAGAAGATATTTTAGTAATTTCATAATCCAAATCCTTCATTTAAAGATTGAAATGGGGGCAGCTAGGTGGCACAGTGGCTAGAGCACCGGCCCTGGAATCAGGAGGACTTGGGTTCAAATCCGGCCTCAGACACTTGACACTTACTAGCTGTGTGACCCTGGGCAAGTCACTTAACCCCAATTGCCTCACCAAAACCCAAATCAAAACAAAACAAAAAACCAAAAAAGATTGATACTGATGCCCATATTAACTGATTAACATTTGGATATGTGCAGGTTGGACTTTCTTAAAGTGGGGCACACATGTTCCAAATTTATCTTCATTTCCTGAGTCAACTTGTATTTATTAGCTGTGTAGATAGCTAATGTGTTAGGATATAAAATATATGTATGAGGTAGCAAGGGGTAGTAGAAAGAGTAGAGGGATAAAAAAGAATTGAACAAGAGGGAGAAGATGACAGTTTCCACCAATATGAAAGAATCATATAATGTAAAATCTAAGCAGAACCTTAAAACTTATATAATTAATTCTGCCCATTTTACAGATGAAGAAGTAGAGGCCCTGAGAGATTAAGTAACTTACTTTAATTCACACGAATAAGTGACAGTTGAAGATTTGAACTTTCTGCTTTACTTCTAGTGTACTATATGCTGCATCATGAGAGACAAAGAGGGCAAAATCAATCTCTGTCTGTCTGTCTCTCTGTCTCTTTCTCTGTCTCTCTGCTTCTTTCTCCGTTTCTATCTCCATTCATCCTTCCATCCACCCATCCCCTATCTAGAAAAGAAATAACCATTTTCTACACAATATTTATATCAATTAGATCACAGTTCCATTAAAACAAAATTAGTACTTAATACACAATAGAACACGAATAAGAGCATATAACCCAAACATCTTTCCTATATACTCACTTTATGTGACTTTCTCCTATAAACTACTGCTAATAGGTCCCTCCCTGTCCCAGTAACTTTATCTTCCATGGGGCAATGGAAACTGATTGTAAGTAAGTCTTAGGGTTATCTAGCCAAGAGAAACAGTATCTTCTTTCAGCTGGAGTCAGCCCAACATAATGCTCAGAAAGGACTCCCATCTGGAGGAAAATCATCTTGCTAGATTTTGATTCAGCAACAATGACTTCTCAGGGCCCAAGGGGTTGGGAGAATAGAAGAGTTTTCCAGACCTTACTCTTTCCCAAAAGGAGCCACCCACCTCACTAAATATTTATGGATTGTCCATGACTAACTAGCTCCTGACACCCAGCCTGGAGGCAGGCACTGCCCTTTAAGGAGGCCACTCTCCTCATCTAACTCACTATCACAAATATTATTTTGAAAATCATAGGCATCAGCTTTCTAGAACAAAGGAATTCTAGTATTTGAGAGCTAAATGGGTCCATTTAGCGAGAATACTTTCATTTTGCAGGTGAAGACACTGAGGCATTGAGAAGTTAACTGACTGGCCCCAGGTTACACATCTAGCTCTTTGCTCAGCTAGGACTCCAGCACCCTGGAGCTATTTATATCCAAATGCTTTTCTGATCCTTGTCAACAGACATATGTAGATTTTCCATACTTGAGATCATCTTGCATATATTGTTTTCAGTTTTTCATTTAACATTATTTGATACGAACTTTTCCACTGATCATTGTATTCAACATATTTATCATTTGAATAGTTAGAGGTAGTCTTCTATTATGTTATGTATAGATCTTTACCATCATTTTCATAGTTTTGTTCTAGAATTTACTACTACACATTATTCCCTCATTACTGCTCAGGGTTTGGGGGATGGGGTGGGAACAATGATGCTGGAAAGGTAAAGTGGAATCCCATTGTGGAAGGCTAAAGAGTATACATAGTAGGGGCAGCTAGGTGGCACAGTGGATAAAGCACTGGCCCTGAATTCAGGAGGACCTGAGTTCAAATCTGGTCTCAGACACTTGACACTTACTAGCTGTGTGACCTTGGGCAAGTCACTTAACCCTCATTGCCCCGAGGAAAAAAAAAGAGTATAGATAGTGACTTCCTCCTCATTGGAGGTCTTCCAGAAAAGATTGGAAGGCCACTTATTAGATATATTGTAGAAAGAAATATCTAGCTATATCTCTACTGAGGTCTGTCCCTTCAAACTCTGGGATTCTATGACATATAGCAGCAAATGGGAAGACACTGAACTAGTAGGCACTTAATAAGTGTTTATTGACAGACTGAAAGTTTTGAGCAAATAAGTGATGTGATTAGAACTATGCTTTAGGAAAATCAGTATGGAATTAGTGCTTAGGATGGATGAAAGATGGAAATTTGAAGGTAATGTAACATCCTCTCTGGGCTCATTCCCCAGCTCCCATTGACAATCATTGGTTTGATGCCCAGAGGATATCCTAAGGTTCTAGGGTAACTCTGAGGGGATAGGAATTTTAGGAGTGTTGCTCATAAGCCCCACTGGTGAGCTTCCCATTGACTCACAGCCAGACAGCTTTTAGAAAGAGTATTTACCCAGCAGATATAGCAAAGAAAATTGTAACTGAAACAATACCCACCCTGAAAATAGGGGTATGTTCTTCCATTGCACACACAGGGTACCTGAGAAGAGTGGGCTCAAACTGATAACAAAATGGTAGAGAGGCACACATGGCAAAGGGATAAACCACAGCTCTTGGGGCAGCAGAAGTCTTTTTCTTCCTTTATGGAATCCTCATACAGTTCTCCTTAGTTATAGCTCACTGCTAGGCTCTGATATTTCAGAGCCCTTGGAAAATCTCAAAGCCACTTTTTCCACAGTGCAGCTTTCACCTCTCTATGCATATGCTACTGTCAGCCACTGCTATTCTAGTGGACACCACTATGAATATTGACAAGACCTCCAGGTCTTCCAATCATTCTGAGTTAATATTGTTGTAATGTGATTCATTCTGACTCTTAATGCTCAGTTGCCTTTTGTCATGAGACCTGTTTCCCCTAGGCATCTCTCTCTCTCTCTCTCTCTCTCTCTCTCTCTCTCTCTCTCTCTCTCTCTCTCTCTCTCTCTCTCTCTCTCTCTCTCTCTCTCTCTCTCTCTCTCTCTCTCTCTCTCTCTCTCTCTCTCTCTCTCTCTCTCTCTCTCTCCCACACAGGATGCATTTGTTTCTCATGAGTATAATCTCTCCAGGAACAAGGTCTATGGGGAGGAGAGAAGAGAGAGGACTAACCTCTTTCCTTACCCTATCCCAGAAAAAAGAGCAGATCTCCTCTTATGGGGCTATAATCATCAGTTTCTGAATTTGTAGTACTCTCCTACTCAAATGACTGGCCTTAAACTGGCATGCTGTTTACATATATAACCCAGTGGTATATCTAGTTGTTTCAGCCAATCACAAGCTATTTCCCTTATGGCTTCATCTGTTTTTTTTGGGTTGTTTTTTTTTCTTTGTGAGGCAATTGGGGTTAAGTGACTTGCCCAGGGTCACACAGCTAGTAAGTGTTAAGTGTCTGAGGCCGGATTTGAACTCAGGTCCTCCTGACTCCAGGGCCGGTGCTCTATCCACTGCACCACCTAGCTGCCCCGCTTCATCTGTTTTTATCCAATGATCCAAGCACTTTCTTCTTCTCAAATTGTTTAAGGACCTTTCCTACATTTAATTTATAACTTTGATTAAATTCAATCCAGCTGTCTGCTCTTTTGTGATCAATTGGAGTAATCTTGAGGATATCTCACTTTTTTTAGGGACCTTGTGTGTGCTGTGGGAAAGCTTTCCCCATGTTTGGGGGATGGGTGCCAGGAGTAGGAGATTGTTTCTGCTTCAACTCTCCTTGCTTTACCTGCTTGGTAAATACTCTAAAATCTAATTAAGTCTGGCTGTGAATCAATGGGAAGCACATTGGTGTGGCTTATGAACAAACCACTAAAATCCCTATCCTCTCAGGGTCACTCCTAGAATCTTGAGATAACTGAGAATATATAAGATGTGCTAGAATCTTAAGATATCCAACCTTCCAGGAGAAAGACCAGTTGGAGGCTATTATAATAGTAAAAGAAAATGAGGGATTTGATATGAGCATTGTCAATGCAAAAGAGAGGATAATTTGTGAGAGAGGGCCTTGGGATTCTCCATATGTATTGTCTTTAAAGCTAAAAGGTAAGATCCTCTGAGACAGGTGCTCTGCCTTAACCTCAATTGCCTCAAACATCTGTGGCCATCTCTGGTTGTCCTGATGTATATCTTGCCACTGGACTCAGTTGACTCTGTAGGAGAGAGTGACCCCTAACTCATTTAAATCAATTCACTGGAATTCATGGCATCACCTCCCATTTTCATGGTCCTCTTTGAGAATAAAGGATAAAACAACAACAATTAGAGTACATTCCCATTCCAAAGTTTATCACTCTTCAATGTTCTTCAATATTACATTTATAATTTATATAAAGTAATAGAACATAGCGTGTTTTTGTACATTTTCTTTTTTTTTAATCTCAATAATATTTTCCAGTTACATGTAAAGATAGTTTTCAACATTCATTTTTATAAGGTTTTGAGTACCAGATTTTTCTCCCTCCCTCACTTCCCTCCCCCTACACAAGGTAACAATCTGACATAGGTTTTATATATATATATATATATATATATATATATATATATATATATATATATATATATATATATATATATATATATATATATATATATATATATATATATATATATATATATATATATATATTTACAATCATGTTAAACATATTTCCAAATTGGAACACTAACACATTGTTGGTGGAGCTGTGAACTGATCCAACCATTCTGGAGAGCAATTTGGAATTATGCCCAAAGGGCTATAAAGCTGTGCATACCCTTTGACCCAGCAATACCACTATTAGGTCTTTTTCCCAAAGAGATCATAAAAAAGGGAGAAGGACCCACATGTACAAAAATATTTATAGCTGCTCTTTTTGTGGTGGCAAGGAATTGGAAATTGAGGGGTTGCCCATCAATTGGGGAATGGCTGAATAAGTTGTGGTATATGAATGTAATGTGCTGTAAGAAACAATGAGCAGGCAGATTTCAGAGGAACCTGGAAGGACTTGCATGAACTGATGCTGAGTGAGATGAGCAGAACCAGGAGAACATTGTACACAGTATCATCAACATTATGTGTTGATCAATTGTAATAGACTTGATTCTTTTCAGCAATATAATGGTACAAGATAGTTCCAAAGGACTCATGGTGGAAAATGCTCTCCACATTCAGAAAAAAAAAGAACTGTGGAATATGGATGCAGATTTAACCATACTATTTCTTTTGTTTTTGGTGTTGTTGTTTTTCTTTTTTGAGGTATTTCCTTTTTTGCTCTTATTCTTCTTTCACAGCAAGACTAATGCAAAAATATGTTTAATGTGATTGTACATATATAACCTATATCAGATTACTTGCTGTCTTGGGGAGGGGGGAAGGAGGGGAGGGAAGGAGAAAAATTTGAAACTAGAAATCTTATAAAAACAAATATTGAAAACTATCTCTACATGTAGCTGGAAAATAATAAAATACTTTTATAATTTAAAAAAAACATATTTCCACATTAGTCATTTTGTGAAAGAAGAATCAAAACAAAAGGATAAAACCTCAGGAAAGAAAAAAACCACAAATGTGAAAATAGTATGGTTCTATCTGCATTCAGATTTCACAGTTCTTTTTCTAGATGTGGAGAGCATTTTCCATCATGAGTCCTTTGGAATTGTCTTGGATCATTGAATTGCTGAGAAGATCCAAAGTGTATCACACTTGATCTTCACACAGTGTTGCTGCTACTGTGTACAATTTTCTCCTGGTTCTACTCACTTCATTCAGAATCACTCCACTTAAGTCTTTCCAGGTTTTTCTAAAATCTGCCTGTTCATCATTTCTTATAGCACAATAGTATTCCAATACATTCATATGCCATGACTTGTTCAGTCATTCCCCAATTGATGGGCATCCCCTCAATTTCCAATTCTTTACCATCACAAAAACCTTCTATAAATATTTTTGTACATGTCGGTCCTTTTCCCTTTTTTGCAATCTCTCTGGGATACAGACCTAATAGTGGTATTTCTAGGTCAAAGGGTATGTAGTTTTATAGCTCTTTGGGCATAATTCCAAATCACTCTCCAGAATGCTTGGATCAGTTCGCAACTCAATTTTCCCACATCTTCTCCAACATTTATTATTCTCCTTTTTTTGTCATATTAGTCAATCTGATAGGTATGAGATAGCACCTTAAGGTGAACTTCTGATATATGTAATTCATTGCTGGTAAAGAGAAAGTTGCAAAAAAGAGATGTAGTCATATACATTAAGCAGAGAGAGAGAGAAGGAAGAGAGTGTGGACACCCCAGAATATTCCAGAGTGATGTCTTTGGGGGCTCAGGAACTATAAGAAATAGAATCTTGTTTGTTTTTAATCTTTTTTTTCCTAAATAAACTCCCTAAGGAGAATTACAAAATACATGAACATAGATCTCATGATTCATCACACACACACATACACAGAGATACAGAGACAGGGAGAGATCTAGTGAAAACAACAGAAGTAGAAAAAATAGATTTGGTAAGCAGGATGATGCCCTAGACAGGTTTATTTCCCACACCCCACACCCCATATTCTCCAACAGAGTAAACTACTCCTGATTGAGAGGGAGTTGACATATTGACTAAGGAAAAGTCACATTTCTAGGTAGATAAAGGGAAGAAATGGAAAAGTGTGGTTCTACCCACATGAAGAAAGGAGGCCATCCAAGAGGGAGGGAGTAGCTAGATTGTTGCTAAAATTAACACCTCCAACCCCACACCTTATTGGAGTAAAAATTGCCTGAGGTTAAGATCTCTTCAGAGTTGGGATCTTTGAATCTACCATAACAAGCTTTGGGAAGAAGCTTCAGGGCAACTGAAAGCAGCTCAGCAGAGACACCCAGAGGAGAGAGGAGCTATGAGATACTGTCCAGAAGAGGACACAAACAAGCAGCAACCTTACAATGATGTGACTAGAGAACACAGGTGTTGTTCTGCAACATCAAAGGTATGAATTGTCTACTACTACCACTAACTTATGAACTCTTGATCATGTGTCCCCTCCCCCATGGGAAAGTGTACTGCTGTGTGTATCGAGAAACTTGTCATTTTTTTCTCCTGTTCTGTTTAAATGCCTTTTGTTTTGAATCACTCTGTCCTCTGACTCGTGTGGTAAAAGACATCTATTGGTTAGGGCTTTGATATTTGAAATGACCCATTAAACACCTTGTGATAGGATGAATATGTACCAGAGTTTTCCTCCACCCCCCTTGACCCATAACATAAGTTAGGCTAATTTTTCCCTAAAAGGTGACAGCATAGGATGAGGGTTAGGTGCCCATGGCAAAAAGACTAAGGTTTGGGAATAAAAGTGATGTACAAAAACAAAAGCTGTTGATAACAATTTTTTTTTAATTTTTTAGTGAGGCAATTGGGGTTAAGTGACTTGCCCAGGGTCACACAGCTAGTAAGTGTTAAGTGTCTGATGCTGGATTTGAACTCAGGTCCTCCTGACTCCAGGGCCAGTGCTCTATCCACTGCACCACCTAGCTGCCCCTGTTGATAACAATTTTACAAAAAGGGAAATAAAAATACAGGGGTCCTCAGGGAGGGAGGGTGTTTCTTGAGTTCAATGTTAAACCAAGTCGATTTGGTTGTCACCAAAACAGTTAATGCAAATCTGGGAGGCATTCATGGTAGAACAGTATCCAAGGCATCGGACATAATAGTCCTACTGAACCCTGAAGTGGTCAGAGTAAGTCAGTCAGTTAACAAGCATTTATTAAGTGCCTATTACATACCAGATTCTGTGCTCAGCTCTGGGGATACAAAGAAAGGCAAAAGAAAAAACCCTGCTTTTGGCAGATTTCAGAAAAACCTGGAAAGACTTACTGAGCAAAGTGAGAACCAGAACCCTGTACATAGTAATAGTAACATTGTGTCATGATCAACTGTGAATGACAGCTCTGAGAAGATAATAATAATAATAATAATAATAATAATGATGATGATGATGATGATGATGATGATGATGATGATAATGATAATAATAATATAATGCAAGACAATTCCAAAGAACTCATGATGGAAAACTCTAGCCACATGCAGAGAAAGAACTAATGGAATCTGAATGAAGATTGAAACATACTATTTTCACTTTATTTTTTTAAATGATTCTTTTCTTTTGGCCTGTTTCTCCTTTCACAACATGACTAATATGGTAATGTTTTACATGATTGTACATACATAACTGGTATCAAATTGCTTACCATCTTAGGGAGGGGTTGGTGAAGTAGAGAGGGAGATAATTTGTAACTCAAAATTTTAAAACAATGAATGGTAAAAATTGTGTTTGTGTGTAATTGGAAAATAGTATTAAAAAGACTTTGATATGTTTCACAATCAAAACTGAATAAAAAATAAAAAGTCCCGGGCTAAAAAATAAATAAATGCTTTTTGGCTGAGAAAATGCACAAAAATAGCATACTGTGTTCAGGGGACTGATTTCCCCCCCCTCCCCATTTCCCTTCCTACCTACATGTTCCCTTTTAATCACAAGATTAATGTAAATGAAGAATAAATGTTCTGGGCATGGTGGCAAGGGTCTTACACTCCTAGGTAGAGATTTTGTGGGATCAACTAAAATGCCTTTAGAGAGGAAAATTCTCCTTCCAGAGCTTCAGTAGTTTCAAAAATAAAGAGCTTTCCTGAAGAACACTTCATATTGAAACTCTTTTCTAGTGAAAGCTAAGATATTAGCCTGGCCTAAAATATAATTCCTTACCAAGAAGCTCCCAGGCAGCCTCTATGGTTGAAAGGGTGAAAAAAAAAGTGTCAGCTTTTAGGATTGTTCCCCTGAAAGCCTTGAGGTATAGTTGAGGGGTAACAGCTTGGAAATGAGGCTTATTCATAGCAGTCGAGTAGAGAATGTCCCCAGCCAGTGGGAGTTCACTCATTATGGTCCTATTTCTGTTAATACTCCTCAGGCGCTGAGCCTCTTCTTTTCAGCTGGACGGCAGAGTCCAAGCCTGGGGAAAGCCATCTCTTTTCAGGTTAAGTTTGATAGGAAAAACTTTCCCTGAATAAATCTCCTGTATTACTAAATTCTTCTCACAGAAGCTCCTGCTGACTGAGGTCAGACTTTTGACAATAGCAATCACCAATGTTAAGACATATTTAAAGGATTTCAATATTATTAAACTATAAGATGGACCTGAAGAGGGGACTCTTTTATTGAGGGTTTAAAAACCTGTCAGAGCCTGAGTTATCAATATGAGAATGCAGGGAAATAAGAAGAAATCAGAAAACCCTCACTTTTCTCCTTTCTTCCTTTTCCTTTCCCTATAAATGTCCTTCCTCTACCCCCAGCATCTTTACCTCCCTTATCCCATACCTCCTACTGTAAAAACAAAACACAACTATGACTATAAATTTTGATTTCTTCATTGGAAAACTGTGATGGAATGCTACTATTATATAAAAAATGATGAGCTCAATGACCTTAGAAAAACATGGAAAAATTTGCACAAAATAATGAAGAATGAAATGAGAAGAACCAAAAGAATGTTGTATACATTTACGGTGATATTGTTTTAAGAACAACTTTAAATGAATAAGTTATTTTGACTATTATAAATTCCCAAATTAACTACCAAGAACCTATGGAAGAAGATGCTATCTACACACAGAGAAAGGACTGATAAATACAAGTATATATAAAATAATTTTACATATATTACATAATTTTACATATATGTGTATATGTATAAATATATATACGTACCTATTTGTATCTAATGTTGGATATCTCTGGGAGGTTGGGTTGGGGGGCAGGGAGGGAAGAAAAAAGAAAAGAAAAGAAATTTACATGGTAACATTGCTGTATATTTAAAAGGAATAGCAAGTTATACATAGTAGATTTGTAGTTTCATGTACAATCATCTTTTTTATTATACTATGTTATGGAAATGCTTGTTTTATTTAATAAATTAAAAATAAAATAAAACCAAAAAAACCTGTGTTAGAGGCACATTGGCTTATCTGCAGTTCATTGAACATGATACTTCATCTCCCACCTCAGCATCTTTGCTCTTGCTGAGCACCATGATTGGAATGATCTTCCCTCTCACCCCAACCTCTCAGTTTCTCTAGTGTCCTTCAAGACAGCTCAAATCTCACCTTCTTTAGGAGGCCTTTCTGGGTTCCCCCAGCTTCTAATGCCTTTTTCTTTTCAATTACCCTTTTACATTCTCTACCATATATAACTTTTATGTAACTTGATATTTACACCTTGTCTCCCTCATTTGAATGCATGCTCCTTGAAAGCTGGGAGTATGTTTGGGGTTTTTGTTTTGTTTTGTTTTGTTTGTTTGTTTGTGATTTGTTTTGTTGTAGCCTTTTAAAAAACAAAATCATCAACAACAATAATAGCTAACATTTATAGAGTGCTTACTACAGTCAGGTGCTTTGCTAAGCACTTTACAATTCTTTTCTCAGTTAATCCTCACAACAACCCCGCAGAGTCAGTATCATAATCCCCATTTTACAGATGAGGAAAATGAGTTTAAGTGACTTGCTCTGGGTACATAGCTAGTATATATTCCAGTCAGATTTGTACTCAGGTCTTCCTGACTTCAGGTCCAGAGCTCTAGCCCCTCCACCACCCAGCTGTCCTGATTGCAATAAATTTGCCCCCAAAGATCTGAGTTTACACATCAGCTTCATTATTTACTACATTCTAGGGCAAATCACTTAATGACTGAGCCTGTTTCTTTATCTTAAAATGAGCCAATTGATCTAAATGGTCTCTAAGTTCCTTCCCTGCTATAAATCCTTAGACTATTAATTGAATGAAAGAGGAATCCATCATGCTAGCTCTGTAAATGGGCTGACAGCTAAAGTACCTGGAAAACAACAACAGCACCTAAGAAATCTAAGAAGGAGCACTAGGTCTGACACCAGACAAGAAAATCAGTGGATCCTAAGTCCTAGAACACAGAACAGAAATATATTGGAGTGGGCCTCCAAGACTGAAGATGATGAAGTCATTAAGAGCTGTTTGAACCAGGCTTGGATGCATCTGGGGATGATCTCCCAACTCTCACCATTCACCCTGCTATAGCACTTGAGGCATCTCCCTCTCACACACGGGACCCCCAGAATAGTTACCTCAGGGTAAATGGGTCAATAGCTAGAATAGTTACCTATCTTGGTGGGGGAGGGGCAATATTTATTCAATACCAGTTCATAAGCCCCAACTCATTTGTTTTCTTTTTCTCTAGCTAATTAGTTTAAAATAAGGGCATTTGATAAAATGGTATATGAAGAAAAATCATGGTAAAAAATTTCTTTCATAAATCAGGGACACATTCTCCCACAAATACAACCAGAGCCAATGGGAAGAGTGAGCATGCATATGTAACAAAGACCACATGTACACACATAGAATATAAGCACAAATCTTGAAATGAGATGAATGGGAAAAGCATGCTGGGATCTTTCCATAATGTTCTCCCCCAGCATTCACACACCACAAGATTCTACCTCATAATGGAGAAAGACTTTTAGTTTGCTGCCCTTTCATTACTTCAATAAGATGGAATCGAAGATTGAATCCAATGGGATTCAATAAGATGAGTCCAAAGGACCACCTTAGCCTAGATTTTGCTCCTAGAGCATGTTATTGTTGTTCAGTCACTTTTTCAGTTGTGTCCAAATCTCTGTGACCCCATCTGAGGTTTTCTTGGCAAAAATACTGGAGTGGTTTGCTATTTCTGTTTCCAGCTCATTTTATAGAAGAAGAAACTGAGGCAGTGACTTGGCCAGGGTCACATAGCTGGTAAGTGTCTGAGGCCAGCTTTGAACTCAAGAAGGCAAGTCTTCCTGACTCTAAGCCTGGCATGTTATCTACTGTGCCACCTAGCTACCCCTTTACAAAACTTACAATGTATTTTTGTCATGGATTATTTATCTAGCATTTAAGAAATAAGGAGAGAGGCAGAGCCAAGATGGCGGAGGAAAGACATTAAACACACAGAGCTCCTGATACAATTACCCACAAAAAAGCAATAAAAGAACCCCTGGAGCAGAAAAACCCACAAAAATATGGGCTGAGATTATTTTCCAGCCATAGAGAGATTACAGGGGGCTGTGCTGAACTACCAGTAAAGTCCAACCCCACAATCACGCTGACAGAGACCTCAGGCATGCTGCATCAGAGGAACTTGCGCCCCCCCCCCCCAGCCTCCAAATCAGCTGCAGCACCAGCATCTTCTGGAACTGAGCTTGCAGTCGGGTGAGAGGGCTGAACAGCTGGCGGGGGGAGGGGGGAGAAGTGTGGGGTGTCAGCAGGACCTAGGGAGGAATTCAGCTGTCCCTCCCCAGCAGGGAACCAGGAAGAAATCCTGAGCAATGGAAGGCCCAGGTGGGAGAGGGGCGCAGGCTCATCGAAGCTAAGAACCATGCAACAGAAAGCTTTGCTGGTTGGTTATTTAGTAAGTAGGATTGAGGTTATCTCCAGACCAGAGAACAGGCCAGGTAAGAGAAAAACCTGCCCTCTCTCAAACCAAAACACCTGGGACCCTCTAAAGCTGGGACAGTAGTATAGCCTAGAAGCAGGGCCCCCCAGTGGGGAGTTAAAAGTCAAGTAAAAGATGAGCAAGCAAAGAAAGTTTAGAACTATAGAAAGTTTCTTCAGCAACAAGGAAGATCAAAGTGCACCCTCAGAAGAAGATAACAACTTCAGGGCCCCTACATCCAAAGCTTCCAAGAAAAATATGAACTGGTCTCAGGCCATGGAAACTCTCAAAAGGGACTTTGAAGAGAAAGTAGGAGAAATAGAAGGAAGATGTAGAGAAAGGGAGGAAAGAATGGAAAGAAAAATGAGAGTGATGCAGGAAAGTCATGAAAAAAAATCAACAGCTTGAAAAGTCAAATGGGAAAGGAAATAAAAAAGCTGTTTGAAGAAAATAATTGCCTAAGAATTAGGATTGAACAAATGGAAGCTAGTGACCTTATGAGAAATCAAGACACAGTAAAAAAAATCCAACTGAATGAAAAAATAGAGGGCAATGTGAAATATCTCCTTGGAAAAACAGCTGACCTGGAAAATAAATCCAGAAGAGATAATTTGAAAATCATTGAACTACTTAAAAACCAGTACCAACATAAGAGCCTAGACATCATCTTCCAAGAAATTGTAAGGGAAAATTGCCCTGATATTCTAGAAGCAGAAGGTAAAATAGAAATGGAAAGAATCTACTGATCACCTCCTGAAAGAGATCCCAAAAGGAAAACTTCCACAAATATTATAGCTAAATTCCAGAGTTCCCAGGTCAAGGAGAAAATATTTCAAGCAGCTAGAAAAAAAGAATTCAAATACTGTGGAGCTCCAATAAGGATAAAACAAGATCTAGAAGCATCTACATTAAAGAACTGGAGGGCATGGAATATGATATTCCAGAGGGCAAAGGAACTGGGACTACAGCCAAGAATCATGTACCCAGCAAAACTGTGTATAATCTTTGAGAGGAAAAAATGGGATTTCAATGAAAAAGAGGACTTTCAGGCATTTGTGATGAAAAGATCTGAACTGAATAGAAAATTTTACTTTTGAATACAAGACCCTGGAGAAGCATAAAAAGGTAAACAGGAAAAAGAATCCATGAGGGACATTAAAAGGTTAAACTGTTTACATTCTTACATGAGAAGATAAAACTTCCAACTCATATGAACTTTCTCAGTAAGAAATACACAGAGGACACAGGTCTGAACTGAATATGAAGGGATGACATCTGTAAAGCATTCATTTTTTGTTTATCCTTGTTCTTTGTGGGGCAAACAGGGTGGAGCGTCTTATGTCTGGGGCTGGATTTGAGCTCTGGGCCTCCTGGGTCCAGGACTGGTGCTTTGTCCACTGTGCCACCTCGCTAACCCATGATGACATCTTTAAAATAGGGTTGAGGGGTAGGAGGAATAGACTGGGGGAGGGGGAATGGGAGAGATGGAATGGGGAGAGATAGCTCACATGAAGGAAACAAGAAAAAAGCTTATGATGGGGAGGGGAAGAGGGGGAAGGAATAGGGCAGTGAGTGAGCCTTACTATCATCAGAATTGGCTCAAAGAGGGAATAACATACATACTCAAGTGGGTATGTTAATATATTTTTGCCCTGTGGAAGAGTGGGTGGGGAAGGAGATGAAGGTGGGGTGGGAGAAGAGAGGAAAGAGGGAAGGAAAGTTTGGGGGAGGGAGCTGTATAAAGCAAAATACTTTCAAAGAAGATGAAGTTGTTCTGCATAACTGCACATGTATGACATATATTGAATTGCTTGATTTAATAGGGAGAGTTGAGGAGGGAGGGAAGAAGAAAAATTTAAGAAAACAGAATTAGCTCAAAGACCTCATCATAGTGGGATCAAGGAGGTAATAACATACACACCCAATTGGAAGGAGTAATCTATTTAACCCTACAGATAAGTAGGAGGGGAAGAGGATAAGGAGGGAAGGGTGAATGAAGGGAGGGTAGAGCAGGGGAGGGAGCAGTCAGTAGCAAAACACTTTTGAAGAGGAATGGGGCAAAATAGAAAATAGAGTAAATATCATTGGAAGGGAATAGGATGGAGGGAAATAGTTAAAAAAAAGAAATAAGGAGATAATCTTTTTGTCTCTGCTAAGTAAGTAAGGCCTCTTATAAGAAGCTGCACAGTGTTTTGGAAATACCACTGGGTTTAGAGTCAGGATTTGGAATTCAATCTTATATCTGGCATTTACTACTTGGGTAACCTCAAGCAAGTCACTCTCTGGACCTTTATTTCCTCATTTGTTAGATGAAGGGGTTGTGCTAGATGATCACTAGGGTCCCTTCCAGCTCTAAACACTATGGTCCCCTATATTAGAAAGGTGGGGGGAGTACCTTGAAAAGGACTTCCCAGCATATCTCTTACTTAGAGCTTCAGACCCAAGATTTGGCCTCAGAGAGACACCTAGCCCCTGCTAAACAAAATAAGACTTTGAATGAAAGGATAAATTGTACAGAAAAAGAGTACAAGAGGAGAATACTTTGAGGAAAAGATCATCCATTATAATATTGCTTTAAAGCTGTGTTTTCACCACCACCACCACCTTCATCATAGGAGGATGAATGGGCCTTGACATGGCTCTTTTAGCTTAAAAACCGGAGGCATTTTGATGGGCAAAGTCAGCAGAAGCAGCATCTATATAGTACTTTAAATTTGGCACAGGGCTTTGCAAATATTATCTCACCTGATCCTTCCAACAACCCTGAGAAATAGATACTGTTAATATGACCATTTTGCAGATAAGGAAACTGAAGTAGAAAGGTTAAGAGACTTGTCCAGGGTCACAGGCTGCTAAGGAAGTATAAACGGATTTGGGCCAGGTCTTCCTGACTTCCTCCACCCCACCCCCTTAATACACTTAACACACCCCCTCAACAAATTAGGAGAAAATCCGTCTGGGCTTTTCTCCCAAAATTAAGGACCCATTTCTCAAAGGCTTGACTGAAATGAGCATTTCTCTTCCAGGCATTTCCTCACCCCAGGCATGAACCACTTTGGAATATAGAACAAAGCTGCACTAGCTAACAAGAACTCTGAAGCTTAAATCTGTCCCTTCACCAGAGTTTCTACTCTGCCTAGGTGTTGGAAAGTGGCACAGTAGATAGAGAGCCAGGTATGGAGTTAAGAAAGCCCAAGTTCAAATCTCACCTCTGACACTTGCTAGTTTGGTGGGACATGTAAGTCATTTAACTTCAGTTTCCTCGTTTGTAAAATTGTAAAATTTGTAAAATAGAAATAATAACAGCATTTATCTCCCAGGGTTGTTGTGAGGATCAAATGAAATAATCATTATAAAATTCTTGGCACATCATAGGTACTATATAAATAGGAACTGTTATTATTATTGATATCCACTTATGATCCATCACAGAGCCTGCCCTCTTAACAAACTTCCAAGAGCTTTCAGAGTTCAAAACTATATTTTTCTTTCTTTCTTTCTTTCTTTCTTTCTTTCTTTCTTTCTTTCTTTCTTTCTTTCTTTCTTTCTTTCTTTCTTTCTTTCTTTCTTTCTTTCCTTCTTCCTTTCTTTCCTTCTTCCTTTCTTTCCTTCTTTCTTTCTTTCTTTCTTTCTTTCTTTCTTTCTTTCTTTCTTTCTTTCTTTCTTTCTTTCTTTCTTTCTTTCTTTCTTTCTTTCTTTCTTTCTTTCTTTCTTGGGAGGCAATGAGGGTTAAGTGACTTGCCCAGGGTCACACAGCTAGTCAAGTGTCTGAGGCTGGATTTGAACTCAGGTCCTCCTGAATCCAGGGCCGGTGCTTCATCCACTGTGCCACCTAGCTGCCCCCAAGACTGTATTTTTTCAATTCTAAAACTCTTTTTTGTTCTTCCAGGCAAATTAGTGAGATCCAGAAAAAGCAAAGGAACAAAAGTAATCCCAAGAGGGCAAGGCTATACTGTCTTTCTTCTCCCTACTTGCCCTCCTGCCCATTCACATTGTATGAATGTGGCTGCCAAGCTTTTCTAGGCTTTCAGCCCACTTTAAGAGCATAAGAAGGGAAGATGCTGAGATTCTTCCAAAATGGACAACCTAGTCTTGCCTCAGGCTAGTGAGTTTGGACCAGACTTTTTTTTTTATGTATTTATGTATTTATTTATTTATTTGCAGGGCAATGAGGGTTAAGTGACTTGCCCAGAGTCACACAGCTAGTAAGTGTTGAGTGTCTGAGGCCAGATTTGAACTCAGGTCCTCCTGAATTCAGGGCCAGTGCTTTATCTACTGCACTACCTAGCTGCCCCCTGGACCATACTTCTTACCCTGACATAAAGATGAGCCAGGAGCTCCAAGGAAACTTCTATTTTATGACCATGAGGTATGGAGGGTGAGAGAGGCAGGAGGGAGGGAATCTGGAGAGGATTTCTAATCTTATCAACTGAACGTTTCTATGCTTCCATACATTGTCAGCCTTACTTTACTTTTCCCTTTAAAGAGCAAACTGGGAGATTAAAAAATAAAAAGCTCTGACCCTGTGTCTGCATAAGAAAACTTCAGATTTCCTCTGTGACCAGGTGAGAACCGATGGCTTCAGGGAAAAAAAAGGGAAGAAACCTTTTTGCAAAGGGGCTTTGTAGTGCAATGTCAGAAGCTCTACGTGGTCTTCAGGATAGATTTCTTTCCAGAGCTCTTCCAGTCTTCTGAAATTTTCAAAATTCCCACCCCCCTTTATTTTCAGCAATCAATTCAGGACTACCTCACAGTAGGAGAACATGCTGGATTTGGAATTAGAGAACCTCCATTCAGATGTGGCTCCTTACCTTTGTGATTTGGGGTGAGTCATTGCCCTTCCAGGGGCCTCATTTCCCTCAAATGTAAAATGAGGGAATTGAATTATCATTCAGTTCCATTAGCCTCTGAAGTCCCTTCCAGCTATAGGATCCTAAGATCCTACCAATACTGTCCCCCAATTAAAGTGTAAGCTCCCTATTCAGAGGGACTCTTTCCTCTTCTTTCCTCTGTGCCCCACGTATCTACTTCCCTGCTGGGCAAAATTGTGTACCATGAGTGAGAAGCCTGCCTCCTATTTCCCATTGTAGAGTGCTACACAAATATAAGACACTCTTCTACTATTTTCAGGTCCCGAGGATACATGAAATCATTTGAAGTGCTGTGAAGACCTTATAAGAAAGGAGCCCCAGCCATTCCACAATCGTTTATTGCTAGGTTTCCATTCAGCCACATCTCCTTCCATATCTCATACAATTCCCCTCTCCCACACTCATCTCCACTCCCACCTGCCACATACAAATCCCGTTTGTCCCCTATGTTCTATCCGTGCCACTTTGTCTTCAGTGGCCTCAGAAAAAGCCTCTTGAGTAGAGCCCATCTATTTTGCTATATTTGGGTATTTGTTATTCCATTAAAAATGGGCAACAAGCTCCCACCCCAGCCCCTGCTCAACGGACCACAGACCCCCTCATGGCTGGCGCCACCACCTTCTGGAGCTGCTGGAGCAGTATTTTAATCTCGCCAATGGCGTTATGTCAAAAGCCTGTCAGATTCCGGGAAGCTTAGTCAGTGGTTCATTAAACCACAGACAACTTCTCTTTTCCTTTCAATTTTTCATTACTTGGGGGTGGAGAAGGGGATTGGCTAACAAATTTGACTAACAAGGATGTTTCTAAATAAAACTCCAACAGTATTCTGAAGTTATCTGTTGCTTAGTGAGTTTTCTTACCACCACCCACCCACCCACCCCCAGCCCCTTCACAGCTTGGAAGACCTAAGTACCAATAGTCAGATTTGCAAAGTTCTTTCTTAGCTTCAGAGAGCAAGCATACCATAGAACAGGGGCTGGGGCTGGAAAAGTAGAGCGGGCCTCCCTCTGTCTTATCACCACTTTGCCTTTGAAGCCACCTCCATCCCTGCAATTCTTTGAACTGCCAGGTGCTGAGACTTCCGTCTTTACATCATAATTTCCCAGAGAATAGCTCTAATTCTATAAGTTCAGAGAGATGCTGAAATTAGAATGGGATTGGTGGCCAAGTTTAGGGGATGGCTTGGAAATCTTAGAGGGTTAACTTTGAAAAAAAATAGAGTTCTGAAATAAAATCTGTAGGCAGGGGATACAAAGAGTAGAAAAATGAAATTTCCATATTGGAAGGCCAGTGGTTGGTTGAATGGGCATAACCACTGATCTCTTATAGAAGAGTTGAATGCTGCTTCTTCAGTTTACCAGTAGTGGTTCTTTAAGGGACCAAGAACTTGGAAGAACCCTTAAAGTTGACTCATAACCTGGAATTTTTTCACTCAGAACAAAAACAGTTGAGGGAGACCAGGAAGCAGGAGAGAGACTGGAGGACAGTCCAGTGGTGTACAGGAGTGGTGTGTGCACACATGCGTGTGTGTGTGTGTGTGTGTGTGTGTGTGTGTGTTTAGGGGGTGACTGCTCTGGAAGTAACCCAAAGAATACTCTGACAGCAGGTGGCAGTAAAACAGATGACAGATGCAGTCATACTGTGAGAAAGGAATTGGGTGACACATGGTTGAGAGAGCAGGAGGTGGAGAAATGCAAGTGGAAGCAAAGTGGTAACTGACCACAGAGGGGAGCCATTCTCTTACCCAGTGTCAGCACTCTTGACCCATGCTAGTTACTGCTTTGCTGTGAGGGGTCATCCTCATCCTACCATTCTCATTTAGCCTTTGGCTTCCAGACTAGGTTTCATCCATCTTAAACCAGATCCATAAGATTTTGACCTACTCAGCCTTCAAAAAGAACCTGACAGTCTGTAAGAGACACAATGAGATTTTGCAAAAGGCCTACCAGGGACCATGAGACTTGGGAGCCAGGTGGCAATGGAGGAAGACAGAGATTGGAACACAAGTTCTTGATCTTGAATTCCCTGTAGATTTCAGAATCTGGATATGGAAAAAAAAAGTTACATCTTTATTTTCACTAACCACTAACTAGACTTTTACATTTCCTTTGATTATGAATGTGTTCAACAAAACTTTTTTTTTCTGAGAAAGAAGGTTCATAGATTTCAGAGGTTTATGATCCAAGAAGGGGGTAGAGGGAGATTTTGACCATAGTGATGGGTTCAGTGGAGGAACAAGAGAAGTATACTGTTATGATCACTTCCAAAGTCTTTCATAACTTCCAGAATGACATATTCCATTTGAGAGCCTGGGGTCAGAGAGAATCTGAGTTGAGGGGTTATAACACAGACTACTAGATCTGCTTGGCTTCCTTCTCTACCATCCAAAGTAGTACCATGTACAATTAGGGAATTAATTAATATTTCAATCATTTATTCAAGAAGAATTTCTTAAGTGTATACTATGCACCCAGCCCTGTGCTAAGCAATGTAGAAAATTCAAAAGAAATGTGAAATGTGATCTTACTATATAGTTGGAAAGACAAGATAGATACATAGTTAAAAAGGCAGAATAGACACATAGCTAATGAGTTCATATAGTACCTACCTAAATGAATAGTCATTGATATTTTGATCATTAATTCAACAAATATTTATTAGAGTCTAGAATAAAATACAGGCAAACATAGAATACTTCCTTGTTCAGAAAAAGTTTTAGGACCCACTGTCATATTGAAGATAATTCTTCTTATTGAATATATAGTAGTTTGTACTATGGATACTGCTATTTTGTTATCAAATATGATCATTTATGGGACTTTTAGAATGGGATTGGTGGCCAAGTTTAGGGGATGGCTTGGAAATCTTAGAGGGTTAACTTTGAAAAAAAATAGAGTTCTGAAATAAAATCTGTAGGCAGGGGATACAAAGAGTAGAAAAATGAAATTTCCATATTGGAAGGCCAGTGGTTGGTTGAATGGGCATAACCACTGATCTCTTAAAAGTCATTCATAAAAGTCAACAGGTCCTTGAAGGTGTAAGAGGCAAATCATTGTAGACTTGTTTATATTTTAATGAAAAGTCAACAGGTCCTTGAAGGTGTAATAGGCAAATCATTGTAGACTTGTTTATATTTTAATGAACTAGGTATGGTAGAGTGGAATGAGGATTGGTACAAAAAGAAGAGGCCCTGAGCTAACAACCTAACCCTGTCACTTCATACCTGTATGTCTCTGGCTAAGTCGCTTTTCTTCTTTGGGCCTCATTTTCCTCATCTATTAAATGAGGAGAGTGGATAAGATCAAAGCTTCTTCAACTATGGGTCACAACCCCAAATGGGTCGTGAAAAATTTAGCAACAGTAAAAGGTTATGTATACCTGGTTTTCATACCTATAAACCTGGGGTTGTATAAAAATTTCTCAGGTAAAAAAGGGTCATGAGTGGAAAAAGTTTAAGAAGCCCTAAATTAGATGATCTCTTAATTTTCCCTCCAGATCTTTTTTTTTTCTGTCAAGATTGGCATTGTTTGCTTTACTTTTCTTTTTTATTTACTTGTTGTGTTTTGAGTTCTGAGATGTCCCCCTCCCTCCCAACCCCACATGAGAGAAGGCCAACATTTCACATAGCTACATATGTGGAACCATGCAACACATTTTTCCATATATCAGTTCTTTCTCTGGAGTTGGATAGCATCTTCCTTCCTAAATCCTTCGTAGATTATTTGAATGATCATATGATTCAGAATAGCTTAGTCACTCACAGTTACTCTTTTTTGGGGGAGGAGGACAGGGCAATAAGGGTTAAGTGACTTTTCCAGGGTCACACAGTGTAATGATTGGAATTATGCCACCTACTGGAGACTTGCTGTGGGAAAGCTCCGCCATGAGGAAAATGCCTCAGAGGGCAAGGCCATGTGGCTTTTCCTTGGCGTCAGGAAGTGACATTTGCTCATGGGTGCTGTCTATCAAGGCTACCAGCCAATCAACTTGAGGAGCCTTCTATTTTCTGGGAGGAGACAGGAAGGAGGAAAGAGAGCCTGCGCGGAGAGCTCTCACTCTTTTTGGGTTCCTGACTTGATGGTGGTGGTGGCGGCAGAGGACTTCACAGGAAATTTGAGGGAAGATAGGAATGCCAGGCTGTTGGAATTCTGTTCTCAATCTTTTTCTTTCTATTTTTCAATAAACCCTTAAAAACCTAAACTCGTTTTATCAGTGATTTTAGTCAGTTTCCCCCAAAACTGGGGGAACAGATTAGAATCCACATTTAGAATCTTAAATTACACAACAGCTAGCATCAAGTGTCTGAGGTCGAATTTGAACTCAGGTTCTCATGAATCCAGGGCCAGTGCTTTATCCACTGTGCCACCTAGCTGTCCCCTCACAGTTATTCTTCTAACAATACTGCTGTTACTGTATACAAGCTTCTCTTGGTTCTGTTCATTTCATTCTGCATTATTTCATGAAATTCTTTCCATGTTTTTCTAGAACCAACCTACTTGTCATTTCTTATCACAGGAGTACTACATCACAATCCTATACTGCAAATTTTTTAGACCCTCCCACTCTTAAATCTATGGTTCCATTATGCTAGGTATTATCAGGCAATGGAAATACAAAGATAAAAAAAAATAAAACAGTGCCTACCCTCCAGCAGCTTACTACAGGTCACTGGGTAAACACAACATTTACACAAATAGGTAAGCATAAGACAACTTCAGGAAAGAGAAGATGCTGACCATTTAGGGAGTTAGGGAAGGAATATGGTCTCAGAGTTGAACTTTGAAGGAATCTAAAGACTCCAAAAGCAGAGTTGAGGATGTATTCCAAACGCACAGGATAGCCTGTGCAAAGACACAATGACTAGAGAAAAATGTAAAGTTTGGGGAAAAGTAAGTCTGTCAGTTAAGTTGGAATGTAGAGTTCATGAAGGGGAGTAATGTGAAAAAAAAGTCTGGGAAAATAGGCCATAGCAAGACTGTGAAGGGCTTAAAATGTCAAACTAAGGAGGAGTGCTATAATAGTGCAGAGAAGAAAGATAATACTGTGATTAAATGTCATGTATATATATATATATATATATTTACATGTGTATGTCATATATACATACATATATATGTATGTGTGTGTGTGTGTGTGTGTGTGTATGTACCTTAGGGGGAGGAGGGTAAACAAAGTAGAACATTATATGTGGGTTTAATTTGCACGTCAACTCCCAGGAGGCCGGAGCCCATAGTCCTTTTCCTTTAACAAACAAACCTAAAATAGTGAGAATTGTCGCAGACACAGACCTCATGGCATCGTTGTCATTTGTGAACAAAAATAAACCGCTTTTTTCCCCCCTAAAAATTGATGTTCCACCAATTTCAGACCCCACTGGCAGATGAGTCATATCCTAAGATCTCCACTGTCAGAGTCAGAAGAGCCACTCGGTGCCAGTGTCCTCTCTGTGACAAACTGCCTTGGAGCTGAAACAGTTCCACTGGGCCCTGGAGTTAACCATGTTCCATTTACCGGCAGTTAAAGGAAAGTGTTTCTGGGCCTTAGCACCTGTGTCAATGCTCCTCTGTCTGCTGTAGAACTGGCTTTGAGCTGAAAGCACCAGGCTAAAATGACCCTCTCCAGGCCCATCCAATTGCCCTGAATTTGCAGAGGGCTTGGGTCAGAACGGAATAACAACTTACATTGGTATAGTGTTTTCTACTTTTCCACGAACTTTCATTTCTATTTTCCCATTGAATTCTCAAGACATTCCTGGAAGGTAGGTAGGACAGGAATTATTATCATCATTTTTTATGGGTAAGGACCTGAGGATGGGACAGTTTTCATGCCCTTTGCCAAATGAAGAGTCACCAGTTTTGTGGCTTACTTCCAGTTACACAAACAATTTTTGTGAGAACACGCAGTAATCTGCAGTTTTGTTTACAGAAGGCTCCTCAATACAGGGAAGATTTAATCCCTTAGTGAGAGCAGAGGAAACAGCTGTTCTTTCTCTCTCTCTCTCTCTCTCTCTCTCTCTCTCTCTCTCTCTCTCTCTCTCTCTCTCTCTCTCTCTCAGAGAGAGCAAGACTCTCTGAAAGCATGCTGTACTCCTCACTTGGAGAGCCAGAGTTATTTCATGAAGTGACTATATCAAATGTTTGCTACACATGCCCAGCCCAAACACTTACTTACTTACTTACTTACTTACTTATTCTAGGTGATAATGACAGGACTCCATTAAAATGGCATCTGCTCCACTTGGTGGCAGCCACCCAGAGGGCAGCAAACTAGGGTGTTTGCCCAGGGAAGTTGAGGTTATTAGGAGTCTGTTTCTTTGCCTGAGGCCAAACTGGGCTTGCTTTCTAGAAAAAAAATCATTGGTCAAACTAGAGACAAAAATACGTTGGTCTCCAATAGATGCCATGATAATAAATAGCTTGGACAGGGACTGTTCAGGCTATCATTGCTTCTTTTGTAGAGAGAGTCCCAAAAATGCAGTTAAAGCTTTGCATGATCCTGAAACGGAGCTCCTTGGAATCCCTCATTTCTAGCCCTGAGTAGTCCTAGCTGTTTTCAAAGCCCACCTCAAGGGCCACCTCCTACATAAAGCCTTTCTTGATGCTCTTAGCTCCTAGTGCTCCCCTCTCCCCACAGCCACCTATGCTAAAGAACATGTGCAGATATTCTCTATATTTACTCCATACATGTAATATCACCCATTCTCTGTCCCCTCTTTTCCCCAAACACACGTAGGCATTCTCTGTGGCCTCTGGGAGACTGGCTCCCAGGCCTTCATGACTCATTTGATGATGAGGCTGCTTAAGCTGGAAGAGCTGATGTTGTGGGGTGCCATACCTGGTAGAAGAAGAGGTGATTTCTGGCTGGTAGCCCTCTTGAATATGACCCTCCAGGTGAAAAGACAATTTCATTGTGGGATGGAAGAGGATAGCCCTTCTCTACTACAAGATAATGTGGGTAGAGGCCAGGGTTTCTCATGAGGAGCTTGTACCAAGCCCCCTGGCTGCCTTCTCTCTCGAGTGTTTACTTCCTTTAGCACTGATCTTATGATCAATGAGAGGTTTGCTGTGAGGGCAGTTGACATCCTCCCATTCCCCAGCATCGAAGCATGGCAATGGAAGGAAAGAAAAGACAGACAAGCAGTGGCCAAAAGGCCATAAAGAGAAGAATTGGCCTCAGAGAGAGGCTGCCAGAAAGATCAAGCGCAACCCTTTGACCAGACAATAACAACAGAGGTAAAATACAACAAGCTAATTAGTAAATGAGTGTATATTATCCTTTTATATCTCAATGATTCATAAATACTAGTCTCCCAGATGCCTGTACAAGTAGTTAGAAGTTAAGTTATGGAATCCAGTTTTAATCATTCTGTTAATGCGCACTATGATTTTTTATGTTTATTATTGCTTTCTACTTGGGAACAAATAACCGATCCTATATGCAACTCATTTTATGCACTTGGTGCTTACTTCTTTTACTTCCTTCCTTTTGGAGGAAACCCTACAGTAGAGCTCAAAGTAAAATTGTAGTAGCCAGGATGGGGAATGATAAGTCAATGATTGTGAGAATGAAGAACCTACTTCTCCTATTGAGAAGTCAGGCTTCCTCAGTGCTGAACCCAAGAAAACTACTATGGCTGAGTAAAGGCCAGGGCAGTGCAAGCTGTGAGTCCCCACGGCCTCAGCTTAATGGTGTCTCTAACCTTTACACCAAATATATATTATGTATTTATTTATCCCCAGTGCATAGTACAGTGCTTGATACATCATGAATAAATGCCTGTTGGTTGGTTGATTGAGGCAGACAATAAGTGCTTAAAAATATTCAGTTGCTTGCTTGCCTGCCTTGACACCACTGCTGACCTGAAGGAAATAATTCAGCTTGTTCATATTTTCTTTCCTGTTAAGACAAGTCAAATGGCCTTATTTAGATTAACTATGCAAATAGGTGCTTCTAAAGTGTTTCTAAATATGTGATTCCTCTAGTTAGATTAAATTTTCATCCAAAGTATTACTTCCTAATAGATGACACAGAAGGAAACTTCTCAACTCAACCCTAGCCAAGTTATCCCAAATTAGTAGAGTCTTCATCTTTTGGGATCCTCCCAACCCTAACAGAAAGATGGGGAATGAAAGTCTTGGCTTCCTGGAAGGGGTGCTAAGAAAAGGAATTTTATTCTATTATGCCAGACATGCTGAGTAATAGATCAGAAACTTCTACAGGTCAAATGTTCCTGTGATGAATTCAGGGGCTGACCAAATTTTTTGTTGTATTGGACTTCGGTTGTTCATGAAAATATTGTTTGAAATAAGTGGATCACTGACTGGGGCTTCGAAGTCTCTGTCCCACTGGGGATTTCTGCCCTGATAACATTCACTGCAATTCTATTTGATACATATTAGAGAGTTGAGAAGTATCTAGTTGGTTGAGTTAGGTATTTTTAGAAACACAGGTGTTTCCACTGCTACCTTCATCTACATCTTAGTTTCCTGCTCCCTGTTTCTCCTATATTTTGTCCTACACCCATGTCATAGATACCTCCTAGTTTTAAGACTTAGTTCCTATGATGTTGGGCAAGTCACTTAATCATATTGACCTTACTTCCTAGGCCCATCTCATCTTTAGCTTCCATGCTTTATTTTGGGGAGGGGGGAGAAGGGCAATGAGGGTCAAGTGACTTGCCCAGGGTCACACAGCTAGTAAGTGTCAAGCGTTTGAGACCAGATTCAGGTCCTCCTGAATCCAGGGCTGGTGCTTTATCCACTGTGCCACCTATCTGCCCCTGCTTCCATGCCTTTGCACAGGCAATTTCCCCCATGCCTGTGTTTTTTGATCTCCACCTCTCAAAAGCTCTGGCTCCCTTTGAGGTTCAGTTTAAGTTCTCCCTCCTATGAGGGAGGATGCCCTGATGCCCCTAATAGTTAATGCTTTTTCCATAATTACTTTGCATTAATTTTTAACATATTTTCTTTTTTTTCTTTGAGGCAATCAGGGTTAAGTGACTTGACTTTTAAATGACTTTGAGGCTGCATTTGAATTCAGATCCTTCTGACTCTAAGGTCAATGCTCTTTCTACTATGCCATCTAGCTGTCCTTAATTTTGTATATATTTTCAATTTACTTATCTGAGTATTTGTTCTTTTGTACCAGTAGGATATAAGCTCCTTTAAGGTAGGCACGGTTTCAATTTCTCTTGGTATTCCTCTCTCCTAGCACAAGTTTTGGTACACAGAAAGCAGTTAATAAATGTTAATTCAATTGAAATAAATTAACCTCTCTGGGCTTCACTTTTCTAATCTGTGAAATGAGGGGGTTTGATTAGATGATTTCCAAGTTTCCTTTCCACTAAAAAACTATAATCCTAATCATTCATACCCCTCTAGCTCTGTCATGTCATGAACCATCTAATCCTGCTTCTCTGCTCTGAGCCCCTCCCTAAAAGGAGGCCTATAGCTCTGCTTATTCATAAAAAGTTAGCACTTTGAAGAGTCCTTAGAGATCATCTAGTCCAATTTCCTGGTATTTCAGATGCGGAAGCTGAAGGGCAGTGACTTACCCAAGGTCATACAATCAGTCAGCAGGTCCCAGCTGCGTCTTCTGACTGCCTCAGTAATTTCTCTTACAGCAAAAATGCCTTTACTTTGACATTCTCACCAAAATGCCTTAAGGAAGGAGTGTGATTTCTTTTATCTCTTATTTCATCACCTGGTTCTATTTTTGACATTCTCTTCCTAACCACAGGGTAAAGGAATCATCCAACGTACATTTGATTACAAAACAACAAAATCCATTTCACAGTCATAAAGCGACAATTTTATCGAAAAATTTCCACTTCACTTCCTATATCAAACATTTTCAATCAAGATTTTTGGAGGATTTGGAACTCGGATTAGGCAAAGTTTTTCCTGTGCTTGATGTAATACAGTATGGTGGGTAGGGTATAGGAAGTAACCTTTGGATTTCCTTTCCCCTCTTTCCTCTTCTTCTTCCTTCCTACTCCCAGACACTGTAACAGATCCAGTACAGGAAAACTTGTTGGAAGATTGGCAGCTATAATTCTGAGTCCCCAGGTCAAGTCCAAACACCTAAAGTTGTCTCTCAAAGTTAACTCTCAAATCTCTCACATTGAAAAATACTTAAGTCAATAGGCCTTAGCGATCACTCCCCACCCCCACATGAGCCATCTGCTTCAGTAGGGTCGGTAGCTTTCCTATTCCCACCTCACTTCAAGAATGCCCTAGACTTTTTCCTCTGTTTAGCAAAAACCCTACTCACCCTTCAGAGCCCTGTTCAAGTCTCACCTCCTCTATGGTAATTTGACTGAGGAGTCCAGCCCACAGTGATCTCTTCCTTGTCTTCCTTCATACAGTACTTATGGTCTATGTGACTCCTTTAGTAATAATTATATAAATTTCTTATTGTTTATTTCATATATATAAGCCTCGCCTCCTATATTGTAAACTCCTGGAACTCTGTCATATACTCCTTTGTGTTCCTCATAGAACCTAGCACACAGAAAAAGGCATACTGGAGGTATTCAGAATTTTATTTAGTTGAGGCCTTCCTTATTTAGATAGAGCAGTGATTTGGGTATAACAGCAGGAATGTAGAACAAAGGTCACCAATTCCAGTCTTGCTAAGTGGAATTCCACAATAATCTGGATAGCTATGGTATTAGTTGCTGGGGGAGATGTTGAAAATCTAAGGGAATATACTACCTCCAAATATCAGAGGGGCCTAGGGTAAGCCATGACCGAGACAGAAAAAAAAAAAAGAGTGAATTTTGCTTGAGGGACTCTTCTGGTACTGGTTGGGTTCAAATATAAGTCTGACTCACAAAAGGGCAGAAATAAGTCTGAATCTATGAGCTAGAATCACAAAAAAGCTATCAATACTACCCTCAAGAAAAGATCTAACATGGAAGCAGTAATTAAGCAGAGAACCCATAGGTGTCAGCACAGGAGATAAAACAGTAGATAAAACAACAACCAACAGACCAGTGATGGTAACAGCAATATTTGAGAAAGCAACAAGTGTCACCTTCAGAGGCAGAGACTTCATCTAAGTTGAGCAAACTTAGAACCATTAATTAACTGGGGCATAGGAATTCATTGGAGAATGTACCCCTGCATGTATGTGAGGAATTATCCTTTTCATTTACCTTTCTATTCTGTTTAATTCAATGTCTTTGCTTTGAGATAATGTGTCTTTAGTTTGGTCTTGTAAAAAACACAAGATGGGGACTCATAAGCATGCTTTTTAGTAGATACTGACCCAAAGTATTACCTGAACATGGAGTTAGGTTTCAGTAATCCATTAATCTGCATTTGAGAGGGGCCAGGGTTACTTATAGATGATCCACCACAGTGTCCAGCCCACTGCTGGATTCACCATAAATCTTTATTTATTTATTATTTATTTTAAGTCAAAAGACAGTGAATTAAATAGGAAAGTAAATGAACACCAGAAAACCTCTGTCCCACCTCTATATACACAAAGAATATACTCTCCCACAGGTTGACACACCACTGGTGGAAGAATACAAATAAAGAATACCTGTGGCCAGGGAACACACAAGGAAAACAGGGCACTCAAAGGGGAACCCATGTAGAAAAGACATATCTAAGGGGGGAAAATGATCAAAGAATAAGTGTAGCCAGGGCAACTAAAAAAAAACTCCTAAGATTCTGTCCTTACTGGAACCCCATTTTCTTACAATGCTGCTGCTTGCTTTCTTTCCAGAGGTGCTAGTGTCATCTACTAGTCTAGTGATATCATTAAATTTTATGAGTTTTCTCTGCTTCTGAAAAATGCTACAATACTTTTCCAGTCTTTTTCTCCGTTCTTTGTTGCCATCTGCTGATGTCTCTGCTGAGCTCTTTTCTGCTGAGTCTACAGGACTGCCACCTGCTAGTTCTCTTCTGAGAAACCTAGGAAGAGAGGCCCCTCAGCTCTTTTAGATCATAGCCCCAGGGGCAGTTGTATCTTATTGTATTATCAACCCCTAACTGGCCAGAGAAGAATTTAGGCATCAAATATTGCTTATCAATGGATTTATTGATAACTTGAAGGTCTAATACTTGCTACTGTGTTTATCTACCAAGAGGGGAGAGTAATTCTCTCATTAATAGTTTATATATACTTTTTGTTTGTTTGTTTTTTAATTTTGGTGAGGCAATTGGGGTTAAGTGACTTGCCCAGGATCACACAGCTAGTAAGTGCATTAAGTGTCTGAGGCCGGATTTGAACTCAGGTCCTCCTGAATCCAGGGCTGGTGCTCTATCCACTGTGCCACCTAGCCGCCCCTCTATGTACTTTTACCATGACAACCTTTTCATCTGGTAAAGGCCAATTAATCAATCAAAATGCATTTATTAAGCAAATGCCACCCTATGTGCTGGGTGCTGGGGTTACACATACAAAGAATGAAACAATATCTATTTGCAAGGAGTTTACAGTCTAACGTGCTACATAGACATTATGGTATGCCAGGTACATAAACATGCACACATATATGGCTTAAACATAAAGCAAAGGAATACAAATATATATAAAGCAATTAAATATAAGGTAGCATCAAGGAGGGAAATAGCAGTTGATGTTATCAGTAAAGGCATCATGCAAAAGATCATATAAAGTGCATCTTCTGCTTACTTTAGTTTGCATTAGTTCATATGTATTTCAGTAATACACTGACTTCTCTATTTTCATTATTTTTAATGGAACAATAATAATTCATTTATTTAGTCATCCTTTAATCTACGGCCACATTTTTCCTCTGTTCCTCTACTAGCAACAATAATAACAAAAGTACTGTTAAAAATAAAAAGAAAGAAAGAGATTCATTGGAAAGGAGGGAATGCATTCAAGGCATGGAAAACAGCCAGGGCAAAGGGGAGAAGGCAAGAGATGGAATATCATGTGTGAGCAAAGAAAGAGAGAGAAGGCCAGTGTGGCCCAATAACAGAACTCAGGAAGGGGAATAATTTCCAAAGATGCTAGAGAGATAGGTAGGAGCCAGATTGTGTAAGGCTTTAAAAGCTAAACCATGGAGAGTTTACATTTTAGCCTAGAGGTAATAAAAAACCATTGGAGTTGATTGAGTAGGGGAATCACATAGTGAAATCCATGTTTAAGGAAAATTACTTTGGCAACAAAGTGTAGGATAGACTAGCATGGAGAGAGAATTGAGGCCGGGAGGATAAGCGAGAAGGGATGAGGGCCTGAACTAAGGTACTACCTAGAGATGATGTTGGATGGGAGAGAGGCTCTGAAAGTACAAATGGTAGATTTGGAAACTAATTGAATATGTGAGGTAAAAGGGAACCAGGAGTTCAGGGTAATGATAGGTTTTCCCAGAGAGCCCAAAAAGATGCTGGTGCTTTTATGGAAAATAAGAAAGTTTGGCACATGGAAAGATTTGGCAGTGAACAATAATGAGTTGAGTTTAAAACCCTCTTGGATATCCCCATTTGAAATGTCTAATAGGCAATTGGTGATATGGGACTGGAGCTCAGGTGAGAGACTGGGGCCAGATATATATAGAGAGAGCTAAGAGTCATCATCATAGAGATGATAATTAAATCCTTGAGACTTAGTGAGGTTACCAGAGAGTAAGTGTACAGGACAAAGAGAAAGGGGTTCAGGATCAAGCATTAGGGAATACACACAATAATCACTGTTACAAGGTGTGATATGGATAATGATCCAGTGAAGAGAGCTGAGGAGTGGTCAGACAGGGAGAAGGAGAATCAGGAAAGATATGTGTATTTTTTTTTTTTTTTTAGTGAGGCGATTGGGGTTAAGTGACTTGCCCATGGTCACACAGCTAGTAAGTGTTAAGTGTCTGAGGCCGGATTTGAACTCAGGTACTCCTCATTCCAGGGCTGGTGCTCTATCCACTGCGCTACCTAGCTGCCCCAAGATATGTGTATTTTTAAAAAAATACAGAGTGGAGAAAGCACCCAGAAGAGGAAAAAGAAGCAAGTGTTGACAGCCTTTTCTAGGAGTTTAGCAGAGAAAGGGAGGAGATATAGGACAATAATTTGAGGGGTTGATAGGGTCAAGTGAAGTTTTTTTAAGGATCAGGGAGACTTGGACATATTTGAAAGCAATAGAGAAGGTGCCAGGTTAAAGACAGGAGAAACAGGGCAAGGTGGTGATTAAGGAGGCAATCTACTGGAGAAGAAGGGAGGGAATGAGATCAAATGCACATGTAGAAGGGTTAACCTTTGAAAGGAGAAGAGTCACCTCTTTGTCAGAGATTGGGGACAAGGAGGAGAGAGTGGGAGATGAGAACAAGGTGTTTTGAGTTGAAGAGAATAGAAGAGAGTGTTCAGGTTGAATGACCTCAATTTTCTCAGTAGAGTAAGAGGCAAAATCCTCAGCTGAGGTTGGGTGGGATGGGGAAGAAGAGGTATGAGGAATTTGAGGTGGGAAGAGGTTTGAAATAACTTCTGTGTGGAGCAAAAATCAACTGGGGGAATTGATCCCCCTTAATTGATGATCAATTAGGGAGAAATCAAAGGACAGCCTTGCTGCTGTGAGGACCCATTTGAGGTAGGATAACAGGACTTTATAATGTACCCAGTCGGCATGGCATGCAGCCTCCTCTGGTTTTGTTCAGGGTTCATGACTCTGACAAGTAGGCAGGGGACTTGAAATCAAAGAATAATGTAGAGTTGGAATGGTTAATTCGCTATTGGAGAGGGATGGAAGTAAATTTAGATCACAGGTAATAGTCTGAGAAAGAACTGAGGGAAAGAGCGACTAGAGGTCTCAATGAGGGTGAAAAATAGGTTTGGGGTGGGTGAGGCATAGGAAAGAGTGGAATTACAGGAGGTTAGGGTAAGGGAAGGGAATATCAGAGTTTCTCTTTAGGAAAATAGAATACTTCTGGTTAATGGCAAGATCTAGGGTGTAACCAGCCCTATCTGTGGTTGAGGTGGAATGAAAGCATGTTTTGGGATCTAAGGAAGCTGAGAGAGGAGGCAGGAATATTCAGAGATGCTCTGATTCTTGGGAAGGAGAGATATATTTTAGGGAAGAAACTTGGTATAGTTAAAAAGAGTACTCTCCAGACCAGGTTGACTAGCTGTGTGATATTGAACAAATTACTTCACTTCTCTGTGCCTCACTTTGCCACATGTAACACAAAGAAGTGGGGCTAGGTGATTTCTAGGAAGCCTTCACAAACCCCTCTTGATTCCAGTGCTTTCCCTCTATTGATTATTTTCTATTTAACCTGCATATAACTTGCTTTGTATTTATTTGTTTGCATGTTGTTTCCCCATTAGATTATAAACTCCTTGAGGGTAAGGGCTGATTTTTAACCTCTTTTTGTATCCCCAGTACTTAGTATAGTGCCTGACACTTAATAAATGCACTTAATAAATGTTTACTGATTGATTGCCTACCTCTAACATTTGATGAATGTCAGGAAAAAGAGCCCCACTTATCAAGTGACTTTTCAAATATCTCATCATTAAAGAGCTGTGAAGCTTACGCTACATTTTGTGAAATTTTTCTTTCCCTTTGTGTAGGAAGGAAAATAACAATTCAGATCAGTAAGTGATCCCAGAGGAGTCTGGACCTTGTTGCTCTGAACCCCCACGTCCCAAAGGGTTAATAGAGAATTTCGCACCATCTTGTAGACAGTGTATATTGGAGAAAAATCTTCCTCTCCTGGTCTCAATCCTGTTCACAGCAATTGATCTCCAGGCCTTTGAGCTTTCTTCCACCAGGCAAGGGGTGTTTAAGAGCAGTCACTTAAAGGAAATCACCAAAATGATGATCATCTACAAAAATCAATATTCTCTTCTATTACCAGGATGGGAGGAGGAGACCCTCATAGGATCAATGCCTACCTCTGAGTATTGTGGTAAGGAAAGCTTTTGGTATTATGTCTATTGTTCTTTCTCTTATAATTTCAAATCTGTGCTTTCTTCAGCATGAAGAAACCCCTTCCCTGGGAAGGGGTTTTATCACTGCACACCAGCAATGATCCTGAAGTTTCTAGTTTTAGAAAATTACCCATAATGACTTGCCCAGAGTCACCAAGGTAGTATGTATTATAGGAAGGACTCGAGAGGCTAACTCTTTATCCACTAAGCCAGGCTGCCTGTCATTATTTTTATTATTGTCAATATTAGACTTAAGCACCTGATCTGGGTTGAGGGCAAACAGATTTCTGGCTTATCTCTGCATCTTGCCAGGCCATGACTGAAATAGCCTGTACCTCTCTCTTTATTCTTGTGACCCTTTGTGAACTTGCCTGTCTTCAATTCAGTCCCCCACTGTCTGTCTGGTTGCTCCACTCTTACTTCTTACACATATTAACTGGAAGACACCGAATTAGTTTCTGACTGAGGACGTTTTATCAAGGCCTCCAATAGAGCACCTTAGAGTGGGCTAACATTCTTCTTTGACTTCCTTTTCAGGATCTAGCACAATTGGGTACCACTGTAAGGTGAGCAACTTCCGGAGTTCACTCTAAGTCACTATCTGAAGGCAGAGCAAATCAATAAAAATTAAAAGCAAGGGAAATCATATCAGAAGACCTGGAACCCTCGACTAGGGATCTAAGCCAATGAACATTTACAAAGAACCAGTCCCATTTAAAATCTTCTACCCTAAGGTCTTGCTTTCTTGGTTGGTGACTACCTGACCCCTCACCCTTACCACCTCACATTTTAGCAGGGCCAGCTTCACTTTACTCACAATTCAACTCTGTAGAGTTGCTCCCAACTTTTCACCTCTACTTTGTGTACTGTCTTATCCTCATTAAATGTAAGCTCCTCTAGCACTCAGCAGAGTCGCTGGCATATTCATCCAATTATCCATCCATCCATCTATCTATGCATCTATCTATCCAGCCATCTATTCATCCATCCATATATCATCTATCATCTACCTACCTATCTATCTAATCCATCTTTCTATTTTATAATATCTATCCATCACTTTATCTGTATCTATCTAATTATCATATATATATGTATATACACACATATGTCCATCCCTCTACCTACCTATCTATACATCCATATGTTTATACATATATAACAAACACCTATCCCTAGGTCTATCCATATATCCATCTAGCCATCCATCCATCCATAAATCTAGCCATCCATCTAGCCATCCACCCATCTATCCTAGCCCCCCCAGAGTAGGGATGGAACCTAGGATGAGAGGCACCAAATGAATTGAAAGATATAGTTCCAGCCCCCAAAGAGACTGAGAAAACCTGAAACTGAAGAGAAATTTCCTGTCTCATGCAAACAATAATGCCCCTGACTTTATGAGAACATGAAGCAATTAAAAAACACATTTGTATGGCAATATTTCAAATGAATATGTTACAAAACTGCTGAAGGAAAACCTGCTATAGGAACTAAAAATGTCACGGAAGTCAACCATGGAAGGAAATCTGAAGGAACTAAACCCAGAACTTTTTTTTGCGTGTGTGAGGCAATTAAGTGACTTACCCAGGGTCCCACAGCTAGTAAGTGTCAAGTGTCTGAGGCTGCATTTGAACTCAGGTCCTCCTGAATCCAGGGCCAGTGCTTTATCCACTGCACCACCTAGCTGCCCCTAGAACTTATTTTTAAAGAAATCTGGGCTACAGGAGTGGAGGGTGGGTTGAGGGGGTCATGTGGCTCTGAAAGTGAGGAAGGGAAAGGATATCCAAGTAGGAGCAATAGCCCTAAGGAGAGCTGCAAAGACACATACAGACAAGGAGTGGCATTTCCCACCATAGCCATATCTGACCATTTTAACCTTCCTATCCTTCTTCCTTCCTCATCTCTCTGGAATTTTTCCTCCTTTCAATTTTCCCTAATTCAATTCAACAAACATTAAGTATGTATCATGGGAAAGGCTAGGTGCTAGGTGCTGGGTACACAAAACCCAAAATTAAACAACCCTTGCCCTCACATTCTACATTCTTCTCAAGTTCTCCTCAGCTCCCTCTCTTTACCCTCTTCCTTCTTGTTGCTATCTCTTCATCTTTCTTCTTTTCTTTCCTACTCTTCCTCTCTTTCCTCTTGGATCGCCTCTGTTCATAGTTGCCCATCCCACCTAGGAAGGTCAAAACGGAAATATGCAGAGCAGTTGTCTGGGCTATCGTCCATGGCTTTCAGTTGGTAATTGCAAACTGCTACAAATATTTGTCTTTAGTGAGTCACAGAATCATTGAGCTGGAAGGGACTTCCATCCAACCTTCTCATTTTACAAAGAAGAAACCCAGGTCTCAGGGGGATTAGGTGACTTTCCCAAGGTCACATAGTTAGAGACTGAACTGAGACTTGAACCTCAGGCTTTTTTACTCTCAAGTTCTCTACTCTTTACTCTGCCCTATTCTCTATAATAGAAAGAGGGTTAAACCTCAAGTGAAGAAATCTGGGTTTTAATCCTGCCTATGTGACCTTGGCCAAATCCCTTGATCTCTGTGAGTTTTAGTTTCCTCATCTGTAAAGTGAGGATACTTACAAAGTCTACCACAGATGGGTGTTGGGAAGAAAGCAAATTGTAAAATCATTTAACTTGAAAACACTAAAGTTAAATCCATGTTTATAGTGTGGCTTTTCCTCTTTCTTAATGGGGAAAAGGGGGAGGTGGAAGGGAGAAAATTTGGAGCTGAAAATAAAATTGAATTCAAAAAATTAAATTTAAAACAAAGTCATTTATGAATATTTTATAATATACAATTTCTGGTGATTACCAATAATATTAATAAAGATCTAGAAGCCATTACTTTCCAGATTTGCAGATGTTGCAAATTTGAAGGAAACAGACAAAAGGACTTTGGATTCCCAAAGACCTTGATAGGATGAAACCAATGAGCTGAATCTTGATGGGAAGTTGGAAGAGGGGAAGGGAGCAGGTAGGTCAGCACATGCTGGGGCCACTAAGGTTGATGAGCAATGCACCTGGTCTATTCTCCCTGCCTCAATATTCCCTTCCCCCCCCCACCGCCCCCACACCGTCCTCAGGAAAGAGCACATTGTAATGACTGCCCCAGCATGTGCCAACACAGCTATCCCATGTTCTCTGCATGCCTACACATAAAGTATTAGATAAATGCGAGTTATTATTATTATTATTATTATTATTATTATCATTATTATTTTTCTCCACTAAAGTAAGGAACGAGAAACTTACATATCTTCAACTTTCCCCTTCACCCCCTCCTTTGGAGAGGTAGGGGGTGGGGCAGGTAAAAGCTTTTTAGTTCCACCACTGAAGCCCAGCTTCCCTCAGTTGCCATTTTCTCCATCTTGTATCATTGATAAAAATTATATTTATTGAATCTCTATTCACCAAAGTAGATACTTTCAGTGAGATAGACACTATTCTTTGAAAAATGGGGAGGAAAGGAAAATAGAAAAAGCACTGTCTTCCAATAGAGTGATTCCACAGCCAATATTACTGCCAGTCAACCTACCAGCACCTCTGGGTACAGACTATGAGTCGGCTGACACCTGGGCTAATGCCTTGGCCCACTTAGGCAACCCCCTACTGAGAGACTGATGAGAAGCCCTGAAATCCAAAGAGCAAACAGCAGAACAGGTAAGAGATAATGCAACACCACAGGGGTACCAGGAACCCACTGAGCTCTCCTGAAAAATAAACATTAAATTTAATTTCTTTTCCACTTCTGCTGAATGTTCTGTTCCATGCTCAGGCCTGTTGGCTTTATCTTGACCATTATCCCTGTTGCTTCTCAGGCCTGATTTCCTCAGCACCAGGAGAGGCACTTGGAAGATCCCCCAGAAATAAAGTTCCGGGTTACAGCCATGCTTCACCACCAGGCCTGACTTAGCATAGGAGATTTACTTATGTCTGTTTACTTTTCTCATTGATTTTCATCTGCTAGAAGAGAGCCCAGAAGGTCCCTGGGTCCAAGGCTTATTTATCTCCATTCTTGAGATAATGCTTCATTCTTCAAAGCCTCCCCAGGTGGCCAGAAGAATCTGAAGACTGGGAAGAGATCTTTAAAGTTCTCTAGTTCAGCTCCCCACCTTATGCAAAAAACCCCTTTACAACATCCCTGGCAGATGGCCAGTGATCTAGCCTGAATATTTCCAGTGACAGGTTGCTAATTGCCTCATGAAGCAGCACATTCCATCGCTGGAGAGTTTGGGTTGCTAGGGCATTATTCCTCATTCTGAGCTGAATTCTGCCTCTCTCTGTGTTCCACCCAGTCATTGGCCCTAGTTCCATGGAAACAATACTTTAAGTGTTAGAAGACAGCAAACATATTTCTACCCCCCATGTGCACCAAGGCCAAACTTCACCACTTTTTTTGTAATGGCTTTCCGTAGGACATGCTTCCAAGTCCCTTTGCCATCTTGGTTTTCCTTCTCTGAACATGTTCCAACTCGTGATTGTCCTTAAAACATCACCCAGAAGTTAACATAACATTTCAAATACTCCCTAACACCTCAGGGATCAAATATAATATCCTCTGTTTGGCAAAACCCTTCATTACTTGGCCCTTCTCACCGCCTTTCCATTCTTATGAACTCCTTACCCCGCCCCCACTAGCAATCCAGTGACAACGGCATCCCTGCTCTTTCTTTCCCAAGACACTCCATCTCCTGACTCTGGGCCTTTTCTCTGTCTGTTCCGCAACCTTGGAACTCTCTTCATCCTTATCTCTGCCTCCTGGCATCACTGACTTCCTTCTAGTCCCAGCTAAAATCATACTAGTGCCTATTATATGTAGTTTTGTTTGTTCACAGTCATTTGCATGTTGATTCCTTCCATTAGCCTGTGAACTCTTTAAGAGCAGGGATTTTCAGGGGCAGCTAGGTGGCACAGGGGATAAGGCACCAGCCCTGGATTCAGGAGGACCTGAGTTCAAATCCGGCTTCAGTCACTTGACACTTACTAGCTGTGTGACCCTGAGCAAGCCACTTAACACTCATTGCCCCGCTCCCAAAAAAAGGAGCAGGGATTTTCTTTTTCTTTTAATTTAATTTCAATTTAATTTTAATTTAATTTAATAGTACTTTTTTTTGGTTGGGCAATTAATAACATTTTTTTCCTATTATATGTAAAGGTAATTTTTCACATTCATTTTTTGAAAGATTTTGAGTTCCAAATTTTTCTCCCTCCTTCTCTTTCTTACCTCCCCCAAATGGCAAGCAATCTGGTATAGGTTATACATGTGTCTAGTTCTTAGGGTAGATGAGAATTGGGCAAAGTTTGTCTTAGATGTCATTTCCATTCCTGCCCTCATTCTTTGTCTCTTGGGGCTTTCATTCTGCCCCCTGACTTTCCAGAGACAGAGTCCCATTTTCTGCTCTCAAGTGACAGTAGGTAGCAAGGGATAATTCAGAAACACTAATCCTTATTGAGGTGTTACTCCTCCAAAAGAAAGATAATAATAATACCTCTGGGCCAGTTACATTGTGCATTTTTGTTGTTCAGTCAGTTCAATCGTGCCTTCCTTTTCATGACCCCATTTGGGGTTTTCTTAGTAAAGATACTGGAGTGGTTTGCCATTTTCTTCTCTAGCTCATTTTGCAGATGAGAAAGCTGAGGCAAACAGGGTTAAAGTGACTTGCCCAGGGTCACCCAGCAAGTAAGTGTCTTTTGCTGGATTTGAACCCAGGACAATTAGTCTTCCTGACTTTATCCACCATACCACATAGCTGCCTCTACATCATGCATAGAAACAACAAAATTTAGAGTTGGAAGGATTTCTAATCCTCTAATTTTACAGATAAGGAATGGAGGGACAGAGAGGAGGAATTAAACAAGGAGGCCAAGGGAAGCACCTTTACAATGTAAAGGCCTTTGGCCATGGAGTCAGAGGCCATTCATTCAAGTGCTACCTCTAATGCTCCCTAGTTGTGTGACCTTGAATAAGTCCCTCAGAATCATGATTTTAGAGCTGAAAAGTACCTTAGAGGTTGTCTAGTGTAACCCGTGAGAGGGGAGGGGGGTTACACTAGACAACCTCTAAGGTACTTTTCAGCTTTTACAAAGGAGGAACCTAGGCTCTTAAGTGAAGTAGTAAAAGAAGCAGGATTCAAACCCAGGTCCTCCGACTCCAAAGAGAGTGTCCCAACATACAGCACAGCATGGTGACCTCTTTGGAACTCATATTCCTCATGCGTAAAATGAAGAGTTTGACCTAGCTGGCTTCTGAGGTCCCCTCCAGTTCCAGAGCTATGTTTGTACTAACAGAAAGAATCCAAGTCCTTCTCTTGCCTCCTATTAAAAAAAGGCCTGGTGCTAATGTAAAAAGCCTAGGAGATCCAGTTTTACTGGGAGAGGTGTGTGTGTGGGGGGGTTTCCGATTCTCTTTCAGATCATACCCCCGCTGTATTTGGAGGGTTCAGCATTTCTGACAATCGGACCACCAAGCTGCCCAGGGATTAGATCTGGGGCCTGAGAGTTAAAATTCAACAGGCTTTTTTCCCTGTCTATAAAAACGCTTCTTCTGTCTGTCACAGGGAGCTGACCCTTTGAGTCTGACTCACACAGGAACCAGTTCTGGCCTGTTTAAGAGCACAGAGCCCTGCAGCAGCTCAGCTTGGCTGTGAGTTATACTAGAGCCTGGTGGAGTCTTTCTCTTACATATGCACTATGTCGGGGAAATCTTTGTTCTCTGGCAAAACTGTGGCTTTCTAAAGGGGTGACTTTTGAAAACGTCTATCTGCTTTCATCTTGTTCTGGCTAGAAGAGTGTTATGCTTCAAGCTCTCTCTTGGCGCAGATCTCTCTTTTGGGATATGGAAAAAAGTGTTTGGATATTTGTCTGCATCATTAATATTATTATCATCATCATCAAATGACCATTATTAACCCTCCACTTAAAGGTGACGCTAAGCCAAATGCTTTGCGAAGCAATTTAAACAGACAGCACAGCCTCTACTTGCAGCCTTAAACAAGGCAACTCTGAAGACAAAGTTCTTTATAAGAGAACAACCCAAGAAACTGGAGCTCTGCTATCTCTGGGGAAAAGGCAGTAAAGAATATTACTTTAGGCTCCTTTAAGAACCATCGGAGTGAATGGGGAGTTAAGTTTTGAAGCTCTTTGCAAAATGCAGATGCCTCATATCTATTAAAAGTGCTGCCCTGAGGTGGAAGGCTCTAGATGGTCAACATCACGTACAAAGGTGCTTCTTCTACTCAGTCCCTGTGGATCTGACCAGCAGTAGGAATTAGTTATAAGCACAGAGACCCAGGAGATCTGAGCTCTGCATTGGGATACACAGCCCACTTTATGCCCAAGTCACAGATGTTGATATTCATATGTGGGTTGGTTTTGCTGAACTGATTTTTTTGTTGTTATCTTGAAATATTTTTGTTATAAGGATTGGACCACTGAGTAGGGGAGGTTGTTGACTTGTTTCAGTCATGTTCATCTCTCCGTGACCTGATTTGGGGTTTTCTTGGCAAAGATACTGGAATGGTTTGTCATCATTACCTTCTCCAGTTCATTTTACAGATAAGGAAACTGAGGCAGACAGGGTTAAGTGACTTGCCCAGGGTCACACACTAGTACATGTCTGAGGTCCAATTTAAACTCAGGAAGATGAGTCTTCCTGATTTCAGGCCAGGTACACTATTCACTGTACCACCTTGCCACCCACAATTAGGGGAGGTAGGAAAGATATGCTCAGTAATTAAGGTATTGTAAAATAAAAAAGTATCAATAAAAAGATTTTTAAAAAGGAAAGTGCCGTGTAGAGCCTCCTGAACATGTATATTTCCACCAAACACATAGAGAGACTAAGTGATACCTCATTAACCAGGAGGCAAATTTTTGCCAAGTTGTGACTTAAGACACTTTTCTGGACAGAAAGCTCCTTAAGCTAAGAAGGATGTGTTGTCCTTCATATCATTGGGGGGAATGTGGGTTAGGAGGTATGAGAAGGAATATAAACACTCAAAGGATCCTGAGTCGGGCAGATCATTACTCCCAGCCCTGTGGGTCTATGTGGCTTCTTCATCCTATAGTCCCTTGGTAACATGTCAGTGGCTTGAAAATAAAGTGGGCTGTACATCCCAATCAAGAGCTCAGATCTCCTTGATCTCTGTGCATGTAACTGATTATTACTGCTGGTCAAATTCACAAGGACTGAAAGGAAGGAACACTTTGGGGACAATTAACCACTGAGTGCATCAAACACAGAACATTTTTGTTCACTTGTTTTAGTACTGTCTGACTTTGTCCAGGTAGGTGGCACAGTGGATAGAGTCCTGGGGCTGGAGTCAGGAGGATTCACCTTTCTGAGTTCAAATATGACCTCAGACACTTAATAGCTCTGTGACCGAGGGCAAGTCACTTAGTCCTGTTTACCTCGGTTTCCTCATCTGGAAAATAAACCAGAGAAGAAAATGGCAAACCACCCCATTATCTTTGCCAAGAAAGCCCCACATGGGGTCAGGAAGAACAGACACAACTGCAGTTGTGCAGACATAAGTGAACAACAGCCAGAACATGAGTGATGAGTAAAGTTTGTTAACACTACATACCTAGATTAGATAAAATTTCCTAAACTGATAGTTTGCTAACCTTGCATTCCTAATCCTACATGTAGCTGACAAAGCTACTTGTTGGGTATATAAATAACTCCCTGGTCATATGGGGGTATCAGTCAGTGGTCAAACAGAATAAAATTTCTGTCATCTAGGGCCTAGGAATAGGCTAATCCTCACAAGTAACTACCTGATAATTTAGCACTGTGCTTTTGACTTGGTTGGAGCTCAATACATGTGAAAATGGATAGTTCAATAGAAAGAGCAATGGATTCAGAGTTAGGGAGACCTGAACTAAGGTTCCTGCTTGGGGGCTTCCCAACTATTTAGTTTTGAATTTCAGTTTCTTCATCTTTGTTATGATGATAATAACATAGCATTAGTTGACTCACAGGGTTGTATGTGGGGACTAGATATACAAATAATGTACAGAAAAGAGACTTGTTACTGGAAAACAACATATAATATGAATTATCTTATGAATTGATGCAAATTCAAAATCCTTGCTTCCAATTTTGCAGTTTCCTCTCATTCAATGTCAACCCAAGTGCTAAAATAGTTCCTCCAAAAATCAGAGGGAGGCTTCTAGAGAATTGGGTGAATGCATGAGAGATGAAAAGATTGGAAATCTGTACTAGTCAAGACAGTATCTATAGCCACGCAATTATGAAATCAGAGATCAGACTAAGTGCCTTCCCACTTGAACCTCAGGGCCACTGCCTAAAGAGGAAGCTGATAAATGCATGAAAAGTAACTTGCCTGTGTTTTTGATAGATCTATATCCCCTCCCACTCCAGGGCTGTTTGCCTTTTGAAAGAAGATACTTTCTAAGAGGTAGCGTGGAAAAGGCAACAATTGACCCAAAGGAATGAATCTCTGATAGTAAATCTTCACACACAGAAGCAAAAGAGCTTGAAGAAATACTTGAAGCAGAAGGAGGGGCAATAGGACCATGCCTGGTAAATAGAATATTTATTGCCTGTATGCAAATGAATACTACTAAAGTTGTCTGAAAAAATTTATTCCTAATTAAAGTAAGCATCATCCCTTTAATCCCTACATGTAATTTGCACAATAAAATGCTTTTTTTAAAAAAAGATACCAAGGTAAATTTCAACAAGATTTGACTGGAATCATTAAAAATTCCACTAATAGATTCCAGATATATATATATATATATATATGGCTCTTTTTTAGAGATATAGAGTAAAAGTTTCCATTAATTCTAACAACAACAGCAACAACAACAATAACGTAGCTTTTATTTGCTTCCTTGTCTTGCTAATTTCTTGGTTTCTTTCACTTGCTCCTTGAGTGACTTGGAAGGACCTTGAGCTTGTTCCTCAGTTTCCTGCTCTGAATAGTCAGAGTGAGGCAGTGCCTTCCCACCTCCACTGAAAGCACCCCCAGTTTCCAAAACCAAGCCGAAGAATAAAGAATAGAAAACAACTCACCCTCCACATAGCAACTGCCACAGCACTCTGTCAAGATATTCACCTGGCAAGAAACCAACCAGCATCCAAAAAAAGATAGGAATAAATTACAGCAGCCACACAAGGAGAGGTTGCCAAGTTGTAGCTCACAACCGTCTTTTCAATTCAGCTCAACACACATTTAGTGAGGTTCTATTATGTGAAAGCCTCTGTGCTATATTAATTAGGGGTATATTGCAGGGAACGATAGTCATAAAGAGGCCTGGACTTGGAGTATAGAGAGACCTGAATTTGAATTTGGCCTCCATTATATACTTGCTGGATCACCAAGGGCAAGTTAGTAGACCTCACTGAGGTCATCTGTAAAATGAAGATAATAATGCCTATAGTACCTATCTCAGAAGGCTCAAAAATTGTGAGGAATGAGGTAATGTAGGTAAAGTACTTAGCAAACCCTAAAGTACAATATACCTATCAGGCATTATTACAGTGCAATGCAGTAAGACAAGAGGTATTAGGGAAATAAAAACATTCATGTGAACTCTGTCTCCCTCTTTTTTCCCCTAAGTAATCAAAAGATGATGGGATTTAAATCTGGAGGGATCCTGAAAGATCACATGGTCCGTTCCAGCTCTAAATTCAATGATCCGATGATTTCTTGAAAGAGCAAAGGTGCAGTTTTTACAGATGAGGAAACTGAGACTTGCATACAAGGCCAAAAAGGTATTGAGGAGAGTGATCAGGGAAGATCTTCAGATAATTTTCTGATTTTACATGAAGGACTTTTTTGGAGGCAATCAAGGTTAAGTGATTTGCCCAGGGTCACACAACTCATAAGTATCTAAGGCTGGACTTGAACTCAGGTCCCCCTGACTCTATCCACTTCCCCACCCAGCTGGCCCTCATCAGGGACTTTTGAAAGCAGTTCTCCCTATAGAATATGGACATTCCCACTGACAACTTGTTAAGAAGAAAAGGACAATTTTTTAAAAATAATAATAAACATTTTATAGTTTGGGGTTCCAATTTTTATCCTTTCCCTCCCTCCCCTATCCCCTCCCTGAGGTGGCAAACAATCAGATATGGGTTCTACATGTATGATTATGCAAAACATTACCACTTTTTTGTCATTTTGTACAAGGGAACTTGATTAAAAGAAAAAAATGAAAGAATGTGAAAAATAGCATGCTTCAGTCTGTTTCATCAATATCAGTTCTTTCTTTGGAGGTGGATAGTATGTTTCATTAATAGTCCTTTGGGATTGTCTTGGATCATTCATTGTCTTGTTGTAAATAGTCAAAGTCATTCACAGTTCTTCATCAAACAATATTGCTGTCTCTATGTATAATGTTCTCGAAAAAGACAATTCTATCAGGAATTGGCCTCCAAAGTGCAGCTTTCCCTAAGATGAACTGGATGACTTGGAGCCACCCTTTGGCACTTCTTAGGGAATGGGTTTCAGCTCCTGGGGTTGCTACCAACACGATTTGGTTGGCTTAGATACTTGGAAGAACAGACTTTTGTTAGTGGACCTTCCTCTTAGGTCATCTATAAAAGACAGCTAACAGATCATTCATTCTTTTTTCTCTCTTTCCTTTTGAGAGGAGTATGGTAGAATAGAGGAGGGGAGGAAAGGGGGAGGAGGAAGGAGGGGCAGGCACAGTTTTTTCTCCCCTCTCCCTCAGAAGCAATTAATGTCTTCCACAGGAACTCCACATCCTCATCTATGGTTTCCTTTCCCACTGAGTGGGAGAGGGAAGTACCTGAAAATAAACCTTCCAAGGGCCAAGACATGCTATAAGCAGGGGGGATGAGTGGCAGAATAACCTGGAGAAGCACATACTTAAAAGGCATATATATATATATATTCATCAACATGGTCACTGGGGATGGGATGGGGGTATTGTTCATTTACATGTTTTGTGAACCCTTTGTCTACTATTTAGGAAAGAGTAGATTTCCTAGGGAAATCTCCAATGAAGAGAGATTTCTTGGGCAGTGCTAACTTGTGTTGCCTTGAAAGTAACCCCAATTTTGTAAGTTCAGGATCCTGATACCTGGAGAAAAGAAAGAATCCACAAACAATGTGCATTTGTTGCCTTGAATTCTTGCATGAGGCTAAGAACCAATTTCCCAGAGTAACCTCTGTTTGATGAAACACAAGCTAAAGGGAAAGTGATGCTTTGGGGTCAGTTCCTGAGATCAGAACAAGTTCATGTTAGCTCAGATCTGAGGAAGAGCTCGGGGGCACAGGTTACATATTTAATAAGCACCACTCAAGATTTGAACCCAGGTTCTCTGAATCCAAATTGAATACTTTCCCTACTGAACTATATCCTGCTTCCCTCAAAGCCTAGTGGATTATAGTCAGTTTCAAGAGATCAACACCATATTTTGATAGCTTATTTCTTACTCTAGACTTAGGCAAAATGGAGCACCAATATAGTGAGTGGTAACTTTAAGCAACTGTTTGTAGTGATCCAAATTTACTCCTCCTCAGGAAATTTGGGTTCTAGATCCATCCTCACCACTTTATGACATTGGAAAAGTCACTTCAATTAACTGGGACTCAGTCTCCCCATTTGTAAAATGAAGGGGTTGAAATAAATGACTCCTAAAGTCCCTTCCAGTCCTAAAGATTCTGTGACTCTAGAATTTTGTTCCACCCTCTCTATGTGTCTCTATACTTCTGTCCCTCTTTTCCTTCTCACCTCACCTCTCTCTCCTATTCCCTCTCTTCTTCTCTTTTTTACCTTTCTCTCTTTACCTCTCTCCTTCCCTCTACCTCCTTTCTTCCTTCAAATCTTCCTCTCTTCTTTCTTTTCTCTCTCTCCCTTCTATCATTCTTTCCTTCCCCCACATTGTCTCTCTCTTCTCTCCCTCCCTCTTTTTTCCTCTGTCTCTCTTTTCTATTCCCTCTCTCCCTATTTCCTTCTTCCTTTTCTCTCTCTTTTTCCCTCTCCCTGCTTCCTTTCTCCCCCTCCCTTTATTCCTCTCTCCCTTTTCTGTTATCTTCCTACCTAAGGGGAGGTGATGGGAAATTCTCTGCTTTCTAAGCCTCAGGGCTGCCAGTGGCCCCCAGTGCACCTCAGGGCATTACCGAAAGCAGATGCAGCTCTCAAGACTGGAGCTGTTGGACCTTTAGCCTTGAATATAGACATTTAAACTTTTGCTTTTTAGCCTCACCCCTGCCCCCCAAAAAAAGACTTCAAAGTTTGATTAACTTTTGACCTTTTATACTTTATGGTGGAATTCCCTAAAAAGAATGAGAAGAAATGTGTCCTTCTCCAAGTCTTGATCCATTGAACCAACTTGCAGCCCTGTTTGACTAGTGTACACTAACCAAATAAAGGAGAGTTTAAATCTAGAAGAAATGACAACTTGGGTTGAAATTTGTATGGTGTCATTGTGATTTTCTATAGCTCTTACCTTTGGGGAAAACAATTTAGAAGAGACCTAATCAGAACTGAGAAGATAAATTCCTGAGGAAATATACTTTCTATGCTAAAGTTTATTTGAAACATGGAATACTAGAAAGGAGGTAGATAGGTGGCTCAGTGAATAGAACTCTGGGCCTAGAGTCAGGAAGATCTGAGTTCAAATCCAGCCTCAGACACTTACTGGCTGTGTGACCCTGGGCAAGTCATTTAATCTCTATTTGCCTTAATCTATTATAGAATGAAATGTCAAAGCACTCCAAGAAAACCTTTGTCTTTGCCTAGAAAACCCCATGGACAGTATTGTACATGTGGTCACAAAGAGTTAGACACAACCAAATGACTGAACAACAACATGCTAGAAAGAGCACTGACTCTATAGAGTGAAAGGACCTAGGTTCAAATCCTCCCTGGATGCTTCCTGACCATGGACAATTCATCTAATCTCACTGGGCATCCATTTCCTCATCTATAAAGTGAAGGGGGTTGGAGTAGATGACCTCTGAAGTCTATTTCAGCTCTAGGTCTAGAGTTGTTTTGGAGACTTTCTTCAGTGACAAGTAGAGCCAGTCTTGTGAATGGATGAAATAGACATATTCCTAAATGATTTGCCTGTAGGAGTGCTAGGAAGGGTCCTTGACCACACACCAATCATTTATACCTGATGTTCCACTGTCAGTGTTTTATTTCTTTGGGCCTAATGTGTAGTACAAAGAAGATGGCATTGGGAGTCAAGTGGCCTGGGTTCAGGTCTACTAGCTATGTGACCTTGGACGAATGACTTCATCTCTCTGAGACTTAGTTTACTTTTCTGTGTAAGGTCCTAAAATTCTAGCTGTGATGTTTAACATCTAATGAGTGGTTGCCTTAAATTAGAAGCTTTAGCAAGAGTTTGGCCTTTTAAGTATTTATTAAAGTGCATTAGAAGTTAGCGAAGAGGGGCAGCTAGATGGCGCAGTGGATAGAGCACCGGCCCTGGAGTCAGGAGTACCTGAGTTCAAATCCGGCCTCAGAAACTTAACACTTACTAGCTGTGTGACCCTGGGCAAGTCACTTAACCCCAATTGCCTCATTAAAAAAAAAATTTTTTTTAATTAAAAAAAAAAAGAAGTTAGTGAAGAGAGAGAGAGAGAGAGAGAGAGAGAGAGAGAGAGAGAGAGAGATGTAAAATAGCCTTCGTCTAACTAGCTCTAAGAGCCAGCTTCAGACCTCCCGCCAAGCCCAAGTCTGGAACCAAAAGGACCTCACTCCTACTCGGCTTCACCTGGAAACCTCCTGTGAAACTGGAAACAGGGCTGTCCACACATACAGCTCCAAGCTAATTGGCTGGTAACACTGATTGACAGGACCCACGGGCAGCAGATGTCACTTCCTGACACCAAGTCACATGCTTTCTTTTCATGGTGGAGCTTCCCTGAAGTATCTTTCTCAACAGGTTGGTAGCACTCTAATTCTTACATCTGGAAGATGGAGTGGACTAAAAGAATTCTAAGGTCTCTCCAGCTCTATAAAAATGTAATGTAGTGGGGCAGCTAGGTGGCGCAGTGGATAGAGCACCGGCCCTGGAGTCAGGAGTGCCTGAGTTCAAATCCGGCCTGAGACACTTAACACTTACTAGCTGTGTGACCTTGGGCAAGTCACTTAACCCCAACTGCCTCACTAAAAAAAGAAAAAAAAAAGAAGAAGAAGAAAAAAATGTAATGTAGCTATCCTGGCATTATACAGTACTGTCTTGAAAATCCAAATAACCCTGAGAAGAAGAACATATCAGGCTCCTAGCATCTTAGTATGAATGACTTTATCACATCATTTCCCTCCATGTCAAGGAAGAACTCAGTCATGGCAGGTAGCATGAAACTGAATAAGAGTACACGGAGGGAAGGATGCTCCAAGGATAGGAAAAGACTCAGAAAAACAATTTAACAAGTATTTATTAACGACCTATCATGTGTTAGGTACTGTGGGAAAAAGTAAAGGCCCCACTCTCAGGCCTATCCTTGATAACTATGTAGCAGAATACAGAGGACTAGAGAAAAACAAAGCCCAGTATTGCCCATTCTTGGCAAAACTCCAGACTGCCATCTTTCTCCTGCTCTCCATCCCTATTTCAACCCAGTTCGAACCATATATGAAAGGCCTTGGAGGGCATCAACTATTCTTTCCACCATGGCATCCAGGCCCTGTCCAGGCCCAGAAAAACCTAATGGTCTAGTATCTGCCTTGTCTGATCTGGCTGGGAGGCAGCGGAGCACAGGAAATTAAAAGTGGTTATTAGATTACACAGTGCTGAACTAGCCTGGCTCTCTTCATCTCTCCTACTCCCACTCCCTCTGGGCCAGGGTGGGAGGGGAGAGACAGTAAAGGACACTCAGACACCTGACCTGGGAGAAGCAGAAGAGCTTGAGTAGAACCTGTGGGAGAAAGCCTAATGCTGCGGAAAGAACACTGGGGCAACAAGTCAAGGGAATGGGCTTGTTACCGCCCTCCAGTTCAATTCAGCAAGCATTTAGAAGCCTTCCCCTCCCCACTCCCTCTTCTCCTTACTCACTTGGGCCAGTCATATGCATACAGATATGCCGGTTTAGATATAAATATAAATATAGAGCTCTAGAGTGGTTTGTGTTGGGAAGACCTTAGTCATCTCATTTCTCTTGAGGTCCCCCCTGACTTCTAAGAACTCTGATTCTATGTGAAGGGAATGTTGTAAAAGGAAGACAGTCTGGCCTTCCTTTCCATTCTGAATCCTATTTTGTTTGATCTGCTGACCTTTTCTGGAAACACTTTAGGGCTTTTCTACAGATGCAATTTATTTCTCCCAAGAGAAATGATATGAGAGGTAGCTACACCCCTAAGGAGCAGGGAAGGAAGGATGGGGAGGAATAAGTTGCAGAGAATAAATTGATCAGAGTAAAAACATAAAGCCCAGTACCAAAACTGCAATAGCAGTTACTATCTATACATAAAGTCCAGCACTTAGATCTGTACTGTCTTGGGGGTCTTTAATTATTTTGTGGTTGGTAATCATGTCTCTCCAGAGGCGGGTGCAGTGACCTGAATTCAAATCTGGCCTTACACACTACTAGCTGTGTGACTCTGGGAACCTGTTTTCTCACCGTAAGAATGGGGTTAAAATAGTACCTGCCAGGATTGTAGTGAGGATAAAAGGAGATAATGTTTGTAAGTTGCTTAGTACCTACATAGTAGATAATTAATAAGTGTTTGGGGTTTTTTCCTCCTTCTTTCCCATTGGGGAGGGGGAAAGCAAAGATGCAAAGAGTGTCTCTTTTAGCACCAGCTCAGTGCTAGGCACATAGTAGGTGTTCAGCACATGAAAGATGAAATTACATAGAATTATTCTCCAGTCCTCCTATCTCTCTCTGGTGATACTGCTAAATCCTGGATCTTTTATCTCCTTTCTTGTGGCAGCCTGCAGCTATTACCTGAATTTAAGCTGTGTTTTGACAGCAGAAAATAAAGTGAAATTAATATCATTTTATTCATTTCATCCACATAGAATAACATAGTCTCAGTACTTCCCCCCACCCCTATTCATGATTCCCAGGGCCATGTTCTTTGTACTACATATTGAAGTGTCAACACTCCCCATGATTGGATCAAATGAATTAATTGAAGGACTTATGGAAAGCATAGAATGTTGGAACTGGATAGTACTTAGACACCCTCTAGTACAACTCCCTCACTTTGCAGCAGAGGAAACTGAGGCACATGAAGGTTAAAAAGCTTGCCTCAGGATATCAGAGCATAGATTTAGATCTGGAAGGGATCCCCTTGAGAGCAGGAACTAGTGGATTCTAGTCTTTATATCTTCAGTACCTGGCATAGAACTGGCCACCTAGTAGGTGCTTAATAATTGCTTGTTACTTGATTAAACCTTTTCATGTTAAAGATGAAGAAAACTGAGAAACCATGACTTGCCCAAGGACAGAGACAGGATTTGACCCCAGGTCCTGGGGATCCAAAGCCAGTACTTTTTCTGTGTGGAACCACACTATTTCTATCACACATTGGGTAGAGCTGGAATTAGAATGACTCCTAGCTGTCTGTGACTTTGCTAACACCACTGATATAGTTTACTTTATCCAGTTGGCATATAGAGACTTCCTTGGACAGGTATGAATTTCAGTTGGTCACTTCCATCTGCATTCCAACAGTCAGTCTCCTGAGTACCCTGGGGTGTATAGCACTTACTCCTGCCCTTCTCTTCCTTTTTCTCCTCCTCATCTTTTTCTTCTTGCTCTTCTTCTCCCTCCTTCTCCTCTTTTCCCTTAGGTTCAGAAGGCTCAGTTTGCTTTTTAGGAGCTCTCTTTGCTTACCACAGGCTGCCAGTGAAGTCAGGATGCAAAGTACAAAGGAGACATCCCAACTCCTTCTCTGGGGAAACAAGAGGGTTTCTTCCAGTTGGTGTTAAGTTTACTCTGGGAGTGGAGTCCAGTGATAAGACAACAGCAAGGACTGGTGCTGAGTTTTTTATTGCTCTCCTCAGTGCTTTCTGCCCCAGGTTAGGACTCCAGAGCTCACACTCTAGTAACACCACATTGAGGGTGAGGTTTCCCACCAGCAGGCCTCTTCTAAGGAGCACTAGTGTCAGCCTCTTCCTTGGCAACTGTTCTGGCCTCCCACTGCTTCCCCACATTCCTCCTTTGTGTCTGGGTCACAGCTCTTCTCAGGAAGACCAGTCCAAGGGGACACGCTCAACATGCTGGGGTAAAACTATGCCTTTCCTGGAATGCAAAAAGATGTCTTGCTGAGGTCTTGGGAATTACTGTCCTCCTCACTTCCTGTCTATGTCCTACACAGAGTGGCCCTACAGGCCCTGAACATAAAAATATGTTCAATATGTTCAATTTTCAAAAAATATGTGTCTGTCTCACAGTGTACAAGTATGGTGCTTGAGTGGGAATTAATGGCTTTAGTCCACTTGCAGGCCCTGTCTTCCATCATCTTTGGAAGATAAACACATGAATGAATGAATGAATGAATGAATGAATGAACATTTGTTCAACACTTACTATATGCCAAGTACTATGCTAACATAGTTACCTTAGGTAGGGAAGAGAGCCATGGGCAAAGTTCTATTTGGTAAATGAGGAAAGTGATAGATTCCTTGAGAATGCTGTGCAAGGAGAACCAGATACAGAGTCATAGTAGTAGCATTCATATCCCAGTTCTGACACAACCTGTGTGACCTCCCCCCCCCAACAGGGGAACTCAGGCTTCTATTTGGGCCTCAGTTTCCTCATTTGTCAAGAGAAGGGGTTGAATGAGATGACCTCTGAGGTCCCTTATAATTATAAATCTATGATTCTATGAAATCATGAAAAAGTAGAGTCCCGAATGCCCATTTTATCAATAAGAGCTACACTGTTCACTTTGCTTATTAACAGTCTTAAACAACCTTGTCCATTCCATTGTGGTAGATAGAAGTGGCCTGTCTGTATAGAAGTCTCTCCCCTATAGCAAACATTTAGTACTTCAAGAATCCATAGTTTCATTTGTGAGGATGCTCTCTGTATCAATGCATATGGAAATCTCTACATGCCTTGTAATGAATCACTATGGCCCCAAACATCTATTATTATCTAATGGACAAGATTCTGTAGCCTTTCTAATCTCAGTCAGGCTGGTCCTTGGATGAACAACCTAAGAGATATTGCTGGAATCATAGCAAAGCCTTGGTAGGATCTATGACAGTTTGATAGAATCTATCAAGGCTTATATTCTATTGGCATAGTGATAGAAAACCCAGGATCACCTCTTTGTCATGACAATAGGAAGGCAACATTAGTCTCTAGATAATCTCCTCCAACTATTTTACACATACATGCATGCGCACATACATGTGTGTATATTTTTGTGTACACACATACATGTACATGCACACATGTATGCGTATGTTTTAATGTATTATGTATGTATGTGTATTGTAGATGGATATGTGTGTGTATCCTAAAGCCACTTAGAGCTTTAAGAATGGGGCTAGAAGAGGGAGTTCACCTGAGGCATGACTGCTGAGAGTGGGTTTGAGGTCCTAGTACATCCAAAGACACCTTAGGTTTTCTTTTCTACTGAAGGCCTGGCTACCCCTGGGAATGAAGGGTAAAGAGGTGAGGGACCAGAGGTCTGAAGCATCTTTTGATGGGAGAAAGTGTTCCCTGAGATGAGGCTATTATCAGTTTTAAGAAAAGAGTTCATTGGGTCATACGCCCTGGGAGAGTATAGTTGACAAGCTCTATATTTTGGTGGCCTAAGTCAACACTCTAGTGGCCATACCCTAGTTATGGCTCTGGGCTTAGGCATATATTGGAAGAGTTTTTAATCACAAACTATTTGCATTTCTGGAGAAGAAAATGCCAAATTACTTCAGTATCTTTACCAAGGAAACTTCAAGCATGGTCAAAAAAAGCCAGACATCACAGAAAAGACTGAACAACAAATTTGCATTTCATCCAATGATCTCACCAACTATATTGATTTATTCATTGATTTCAGATTTAATTTTAACTTTTCCCCAGTGTCGTATATATCTAAAGCTAACTTTACTATGATTTGAAATAAGGAGCCATGTATAGAATATGATTTCTTGGTCATTAAGAAGGTTTCTATATCCTCTCCTCCAAAACAAACAAAAATAAAAACAAACCATTCACCTCATAGCAAAACACACACACAAATGCACAGACACACAAACACATACCTACTGAGTGTTGTCTAAATGTTCTTTTCCAGGTTCCAAAGGCTCAAAATTAAAGCACTCCTAGAAGAAAGAACACCTCGACTTCAATTTCTTTACCCTCAGGGGCACATGACAAACCTTTGCTACTTTTCTAAGATGAGCTTGGATGGGAAGAGGGAAAAAAGGACAAACAGAGCTGGCACTTGGTTGGGATGAAATGTTGGAGTGGTTAGGAGCAATTAGCACAAAGGAGGAACATGAGAAATGAAAGGGCAGCCAAAGAAGAAACTTTGCCCTTGCCCCAGTTTTACCGGGGCTGACCCTGTTGATAAGACTGAAAACTCAAACCATCAATGAAACACTAACTGTAAGTAAACATTCATAATCTATATTTTCTAAAGACCTTTACTTAAAAACCTATGATCAGTCATCCTAGAGTAGAATTGCAAATGGCTCCCAACCTACTCAGAATCCTGGAATTTCAGAGCACCTGTAGAATATGCCTACATTTCTATGATTCTATAGATATATTTTGACATAAGATAGTAACAATATTTAAATGGATCTGTGACCTCAATTTGGACCTTCACTCCAAATAATGCAGATCACAATCTCCTCTATACCCAAATCCTAGATTGTGTCATTCCCTAGGTTCACCTTCCCAGTGTGCTGAAGACCTTCCTTGTTCTTTCCTAATAACATGAGCCTACCAAAGGAGTAGCCAGGCTATTTATCTGTCCTCCCTTGCCTTCATCACATGTCAAGACCATGTTCTGTTTTCTATCCTACATTTCCCTGATGGTATCTTTTTACTTCTGTTCGTTGGCATTCTTCATTTGTTACACACTGCTGCCTGAGAATAACATGCTAATAGATTATACAAGGCTCTGAATATCAGCCATGAAGTGGGGAAAGGATAGAAATGGGCATCAAGAGACCTGGCTCTGCTCCTAACTAATGACGTGGCTTTAAGCAAGTTGCTTCATATCCCTGGGCCTCCTTTCCTCCTCTGTAAAATGAAAGGGTTGGAATGGATTGATCTCTAAGGTCCCTTCCAGCTTCTAAATTTCTATGATTCTTAATTTATTCTGGCTGGTACCCATTATTATCCAGGTAACTGTGGCAGGAAGCCATTATCAAAGGATGATATGTAGACCTCAAAAGGGATGAAAATGGCACCTGCTGTGAGTAACAGGGAAATGTCCAAGGAATAGACAAGAGATACCCATTAGAATTCAGTCTCAGAGAGTTATTAGCCCCATCCATTACTGGAAGTGTGTTTACCGTTTCAGATTTTGTTGGCACAAAAGAGTCACAAATCTTATTCTCCATATTGAAAGCCAGTTATTGTTTCTAAATTATGTTTCAGATCACATGGCTTCTCAGCCAAGAGGCAAAAAAGAGGAGGGACAGGTTCTCATAATTACTAGTCTGCCATTATGGCAACACCTGGAATGAGGACATGTTGGTTGGGCTGATGACTGATCGACCCCCAAGGCCCAGAAGTACTATAAGCACAGCTTCCTATAGAGCTTTCTCTCCACTCCCCACTGAGACCCTCCACATCTTCTGCTAAAATGGGGTTACTGTAAAGGCCCAGGTAATATTGAATGCTGCTGTCTGCCATTTAAATAGCACATTACAAGCTGTTTATCCAACAAACACCCTCCAAGGCAGTCAAGCTCCATTGCCCATGTGTTACAAACAGGGATACAGAGAGAGTACACAATTGGGAATTGCTTCAGGCGGGTTTTAGATCAGAATGGAAAAATTCCTAACCATCAGATGTTTGCCAAATCCATAGAATTAGAATAGAATTTTCCAGACCTAGAAGGACCATAGAGGTCAACTTTTCCAATTTTTTAATTTTACAGGAGAAAAATATGGAGACTACAGAAAGGAAGTACCTCGCCTAAGGTTACAGAACAAATCAGCAGCAAAACCAGCAATGGGACCCGTGTCTCCTGACTCCTACCCTATGGCTCTTTTCTATTATACTATTATCTCTCCAATCTGATCCAAGGAAGCTCTGCTGAGGTCCTACTATGTGAAAGCAGTAGAGATGCAAAGACAAAAACACAAACAAACAAAAAAGAAAACCCAGTCTCTGCCAATAAGAAGCCAATATTTTATTTGGAGATATATCGTGTAAAGTGCTTAGCACAGTGCCTGGTACATAGTAAGTACTAAATACATGCCTATTCCCTTCCTTTCTCTTTCTTTTATTTAAGTAAATGAATATATATATATATATATATATATATATATATATATATGTATATATATATATATATATATATGTGTGTGTGTGTGTGTGTGTGTGTGTGTGTGTGTGTGTGTGTGTGTGTGTATGAGACAATTTAAGGAAGAGAAAGAGGGAATGACTAATAATTAAAGAGATACCAAAAATTTCCTATAGGAAGTGACAAGAGCTGAGCCTTGAAGGAATTCCAAGAGGCAGAGGTGATTAGTGAGCATTTTCTAGGAATTGAGTGAGCCTATGTAATGATATGGAGTGGGAGATGGAATACCAAGTTCAGAGAACAGTAAATGGAACAGTTTGGTTAGACTGAGGAGCAGCTAGGTGGTGAAGTGGATAAAACACTGTCCATGGAGTCAGGAGGACCAGAGTTCAAATCTGGCCTCAGACACTTACTAGCTATGTGATCCTGGGCAAGTCACTTAACCATGATTGCCTCAAAAAGAAAAGGAAGAAAGAAATATAATTAGACTGTAGAAAATATGAAGGGAAATAGAGTCAGCCAGGTAGGTTGGAGCCAGATTATGAAAGGCTTTAAATGTCAAATTGAGTACTTCATATTTCCTCCTAGAGACAAAAGAGAGCCACCAGAGTTCCTTTTGTTGGGGAGCAATATGGTCAGACCAGAATTTGAGGAATACTTTTTTAGCAGCTGTAGAAAAGATGTCTTGGTGAGATGAAAGGAGGTCCTCAGGAGTCCAATTAGGAGGCTGTTGGAGGACACATAATTAAAGATGAAGGAGGATAGTGGCTATAAAAGTGAAGAGAACAGAATGGGTCTGAGAGATGTTTTGGCAATAGAATTGACAATACTTGGCAACTGATTACATGGTGACGAGGGAGAATAGAGATTTGAGTATGACTCTAAGCTTGCAAATCTAGCTGACTAGAAGGATGGCGGGACCTTCAGCTGAAACTGGGAATTTCCAAGAAGTGAATTTTTTCTAAACCTCTTTCCCTCATCCTGTCACATTCTTTAAGATCACACACCATTGAGTTCACTCCCTACCAATCAACAGTGTCATTAAGCCTAACAACTTTTGACTCAGGTAGCCATGATCTGGTCTGTTTTCACTAGAAAAGAAGTCAAAGGAAGGCATGTCTGTCTCACAGACAAGTACAGTATGTGTTCATAGTGATAATGAGACACAGTTCATCTGGCATTAGTGGGAGCATTTTGAACTACACAATTAGAGAAAGGTCTGGTCCATCATTAAATATTATGATGGAAACTGCTCTTGCATTCCAAGAAGGTACACTACATTCAATCTTTTCTTTTCTTTTCTTTTTTTTTTTTTTTGGTGAGGCAATTGAGGTTAAGTGACTTGCCCAGGGTCACACAGCTGGTAAGTGTTAAGTGTCTGAGGCCGGATTTGAACTCAGGTACTACTGACTCCAGGGCCGGTGCTCTATCCACTGCGCCACCTAGCTGCCCCTATTCAATCTTTTCTAATGAAATCATTTACTTCTCCTCTATAAAGACACTCAGGCTGTGTCTACACAATTCCAAATAGCCAACTGGATTTTTAAAAATCAGTTACCTGGATTTGGGAAATATATCCAGCTCCACTACAATGTTTCTTTTCTTTGTATGTGTTTTGGGTCATCATAGACATTGGCAGTGATAAGCTTTCATGTGGTTCTAGTCAAACAGGGAGTCCATAAACCAGGCAATCACAAAATTCTACCTCATCCACTGCAAGGCAACAGCTACTGTAATACTGGCTTCCTGAAGGCCAGCACCAGGACTTCATCAACATTCCTTCCTGCTGCTGTCAAGGCCTCAGAAATAAAATTAAATAGCTCCTTTCCATGAAGTTATTCGAGATTCCAGCAGTCAGGGGATCAGGGCAATCCAAAAATCTTTGACCATGGTCATGCATGGAGCTGGGTTTTTGCATTCCACTGCTACTTTAAACCTCCATTTCTGCTTTCTTCACCAGATAGTCTTAATTCCATGATGCTCCATGATGGAGTGGGTCCAAGAAATAACAACTATTTACTTATTATCAAACCCAAATACTGTATTTCACTGCAAGTAGCAAGTTAAGTACTTTCCATTTGGCTAAAGTGATCTCTTCTACTTACAGACTCCCTATGCCAACCTCAGCCTCGCTCCCTTTAAAGTTTTACATTATAGTAATAGCTGTCATTTACATAACACATAAAGGTTTGGAAAGTGTTTTATATGTATTAGCTCACTCAAGACTGACAAGAACAGGTATTACTATTTTCACTTTACAGAAGAGGAAGCTAGGGCCCAGATAGAAATGACATGCCCCAGGTCACAGAGGCAATAAGCAGCAAAGCTACTGGGATTGGAATTTACATCCTTTAACTCCAAGCCCTATATATTTTCTACTCTATAACTGTCAGAGAAAGAGGAACCAATCAGTGAAGCTTGGGCCAGGCAAAAGAATTTCATGGCTGTAGAGTGAGTTTTCCTAGCTCACAATTCTGAGTCTATAGGAGGATAGATAGACAAGGAAAGTGGAAGGGTTGCATTTAATTACTGTCTTCCACCTTCTTATGAAGGTAATTCCTTTCTTTCAAAACTCTTGCAGGAAAAATTCTCTCAGAGTGAACTATTAATATTAATTTAAATAAAAAAACAATTTTATGTATTTTCATGTCTCTTTATTAACATCCATTTAAAAAAAAACAAATCCCATTAATTCATTAGTAATAGGGAGGTTTCTGGACTTTGACCTATAAACTAGCCACCCTTCCCAACTTTTTCCCAGAATAAGTTGATTTCTGCCTTTATCAATCTATGTGTTTAATTTTTTTCCTTTGGCTCTTTCTTAGCTAATTGACTTCCCTTTACCCATTGGTATCCTAGGCCCCAAACACAAGAAGCCAAATACTCCCCAACAAGTATTCCTCCTGCAGGAATACAGGGGTGACCCTGTATGGAGCCCAGAGTTGTCACCCTAACCCAAAACAACCCCACACTGTCTTGCTTCTTGTATTGGCATAGCTGGGGGATGTGGGAGATGCGGGGTGGGGGCTGCTTCAATATAGCCCAAGCTCGAATCCTAGGGAGCTTATCCATCCCTACTCCCCCTGCCAGATTGACCCCAGCAGCCACAACCCATCCCTGGTGGTCTGCTGTTGGTAACTTATGACTGGCTTGGGATGGGGTCATTAGACTGGAAATGAGGTGATCATCACTACCTGGGGAATCAGCAAATTATTTCTTTTTTTCTCTCTTATTAGATGAAAACTAAGTCATGTAGCCATTCATACAACAGTTAATATCACTGTAGGGTGACTCTTGTCTGTGTTTGCCCAGTTGATCAGGAGGAGATGGAAATCCACCTCTGTCCTTGTAAATGCAAAGGGATATTAAATCAAACTCCTTTATAAAGTTGAATTCTAGTAATCCAAACGAGCATGTTCTGAGGCATGACTAGATTACAATGGTAGAAGAGTCCCTGTAACTTTTACTGTTACTAAGCCTAAACCATTTGATTGGCTTCAACCCTTAGATGAAGAGCTGAAGAGGAAATGTGAGAACACTTAAAACTGTATCGTTGTGCTCCAAGGAAGCCCCTTTCAGATTACAGTGAATTCACTGAAAACAGCTTCCAATCTGCACACCCATGATCACCACTATCCCCCCAAATATTATGGCTCCAGGGATTCTGGATAAACTGCTTGCCTGGCCCAGTATAGTCTAGTCTCTTCCTTCCTGCTTTTACTACCCCCTCCAGACCTATTCACTTATTAAAATCACACTCATTCATTCATCTGAAGAGCCTATTATGTTCAAGGCACTGAATAAGTACTAAGCACATATAATAGTGACCAGAAGCAGGGATTTAGAGTTTTCCACATGGGTGCCTCTATCTTAGATGATCTAGGCATATACCAAAATCCCATTGCACTTATATTTGTAGCCTGACATAGTTACAAAGCAGTGTACATACACTGGCTTATTTGATCTTCACAACCAAAGATTATTATCCCCACTACTGTGGAGGCAACTAGTTGGTGCAGTGGATACAGCATTGCGCCTGAAGTCAGGAAAACCTGAGTTCAAATCTATTCCTAGACACTTATTACCTATGTGGCCCTGGGTAAGTCACTTAACTCCTGTTTGCCTTAGTTTCTTTATCTGTAAAATGGAGATAATAATAGCACCCGTCTCCCAGTGTTGTTATGAGGACTGAAATAAAATGAGACAATAACTGTAAAGCTAATAATGATGATGATGATAATAAACTGTAACACAGGGGCTAGCATGTAGAGTACACCAAAGCAGGAGTTTGTCCCTAGACTTTGATTTGGGTGGGGGAAGAGGGGGATCCTTAGTATATAAAAGTTAACTATTATTATTAGTTGTGTCATCTTGAGCAAGTCACTAAACTTCTGTTGTCTCAATTTCCTTAACTATATAATAAAGATAAAAGTAGCACTTACCCCACAGGGTTGTTGTGAGGTTCAAATGAGATAATATTTGTAAAGTGCTTAGCATAGTGCCTGGCACTTAGTAGGTACTTTGCTTCCCTTCTTTCCTACCTTCCTTCCTTCCTTCCCACTTTATAGAAGGAGAAACTGAAACTCAGAAAATCACACAATGAGTAATTAGCAGAAATGGAAATGGAAATGGAGCCCAAGTCTTTCTAAATCAGAGTCTTATTCTTCCCTTCACAGCTATGAAGAAGCTGATTTTCCTTCAGGGATTGAATGAATTGAAAAGCATTTATTAGAATATTACTATGTACAAAGCACTGGGTTACAAAAGGAAAAGTAAGACCACTGCTGTTTTCAATGAGCTCACATTCTAGTGGGCAGAGACATCACACAAAGGAGGTTTCAGTTTCAAGTCAGATGGAAAGGTCTAGTGGTCCTTAAAGTGCAATGGCAAGCCATATGGTAATATATCTTCTTCTTCTTTTTTTTTTTTTTTTTTTTGCAGGGCAATGGGGGTTAAGTGACTTGCCCAGGGTCACACAGCTAGTAAGTGTTAAGTGTCTGAGGCTGGATTTGAACTCAGGTACTCCTGAATCCAGGGCCAGCACTTTAACCACTGCGGCATCTAGCTGCCCCTGTAATATATCTTCTTTAGTGTCATTTTCATGAATAAAAACACATCAATCCTAATGCTGAACCATTGGGAAGTACCAAGGATTTTGATATTGAGAGTTTGTTTTTCTGGGTCTCCTTTGGCTGAGGTGGAGGCAGTTGTCATGTTGTATCTCCACAAGAGTTGCTTCCCTGGATGGTAGTTTTTGGAGGATGCTGGAACCAGGGTCAATGGTATGGAGGTGGAGCAGGGATGCTGCTGTTTCCAGGGCTCTTAGACTTGCCTGCCTGTTAGCAGTGAATGATCAGTTAATTGGTATAGGTGGTGGGGGGTGTTGTTGGGTCTCCTTCATGATAACTGTGGAGGCTGTGCTAGAAGCAGAACCAATGGTATATAGAGAGAGAACACTGCTTCCGGGGGCAGGGGGTGTATTTTTTACTTATCTGAGATGTTCAATAGTCTAGAAAGGAACCAGGAAGTAATCTTTGACAACAGTGGCCCAAGAGTGTGTTGAGCCCAGCGTGCTGCCTAAGAATATGTGGAACCCATAGGTATATATAAGAGAGGAATACCTAGCATCACAGAATTCCAGAGTTGGAAGGAACGTTAACGATCCTCTACTCCAATAAATATCCCCCCCCCCATCAAATACCTACAACAGAATAACCACAAATGGTCATCTAACCCTTGTCCAAAGACCTTTCTTTTTTTGTTTGTTTTTTTAGTGAGGCAATTGGGGTTAAGTGACTTGCCCAGGGTCACACAGCTAGTAAGTGTTAAGTGTCTAAGGCCGGATTTGAACTCAGGCACTCCTGACTCCAGGGCCGGTGCTCTATCCACTGCTGCCCCTGTCCAAAGACCTTTAATGAAATTGAACCTAGTCTGTTCCAAGGCAGCCCATTTCACTTCAAATTCTTGAGGACAACTGTCACATACTCCCTGAGATCTTTTCTTCTTCAGGCTACACATTTGCACTTCAGCTCATCCTCAGACAGCATGGTCCAGTTACTTTGCCATCCAAGTTTTCCCCTTCTAGACATTCTTTGGCTTGTCAACAACAAAGCTGGCACAGTAGACAGAGCACCAGGCCTGAAGAGCAACTAGGAAAGACCTGAGTTTAAATCCAGTTTCTGACACTTACTGCGTGTGTGAGCCTGATTCTGTTATATTTCTACTCACTCCACCATCTTGAAGAGATACTCAAAAAGTCTATGATAACTTCTTAATGGGTGCCCATGCTTCTAGTCTCTTTCTTTTCCATTCTACCTGACAAACGGATCATCCTAAAGTACAGTTCTGATTGTTTCACTTTTTTGTGGAAGAATCCTCAATGGCTTCCCAACTGCTTCTTGGAAAAATACATGCTCATCTGTTTGGCATGTAAAACCTTTTAAAATCAGTCAGTGAGTCGGTTAGTCAGTAAGCATTTCTAGACTTTTCCTTTGAATACATTTTGAATTCTAGCTAAACAGCCCTTCTTTCAATGTATAACAATCAGTAGATATGTTGTAGAAGTATTTCTTTGGGGGGTGGGGGCAATGATGGTTAAGTGATTTGCCCAGGGTCACACAGCTAGTGTCGTGTCTAGGGCTGGATTTGAACTCAGGTCCTCCTAAATCCAGGGCCAGTGCTTTATCCACTGTGCCACCTAGCTGCCCTAGAAGTATTTCTTGCCTGTGGGCCTTTGCATAGGCTGTGCCTGGAGTACTCTCTACTTCCTTATTTTATAATTCCTGGATCTCTTAAAGGCTCAATATAAGCACCACCTAAAAGATGACTTTTCCTAATCCCCTCATTTGTTAGTGTTTCTCCCTGCTCCCCCCAATTATTATGCATATGCTTTGTATAGACTTTTACTCCCCTGTGTACAGTGTGTATCCATCCCCTCCCTATCCCCACCTGTCCCTGTAATATAAGCTGAAATTGAGGGCAGAAATTGAATTGTTTCTTTTTTTAAAATTGAATTGAATTCAATTTGAATTGTTTGAATTCAATTGAATTGTTTCTTTTTTTAAAAAAATTTTGTATCTCTAACGGCACTGTGAACTGTATATATCAGATGTATTAATGAATGCTTCTTGAATCAAATTGGATGGAATTGAATTGAACAAAAAGCAAAACACATATAAGGGATGTGGAAAGGGATCATGGGATAATCTTAGTGGTGGTTACTAGGCTTATAGGTGAGTTGGGCAACTACGTGGCACAGTGGGTAGAGCAGTGGCTCTGAAGTTGGGAGGAACTGAGTTCAAATGTGACCTCAGATACTTACTAGCTGTGTGACCCTGGACAAATCATTTAACCCCAACTGCCTTAAACATCTGGAGCCATCTCCAGTCATCCTGATAATATATCTTGCCACTGGACCCAGATGGCACCAGAGAAAAAAGCGAGGTTGGTGACTTCACACAGCCCTTCCTCATTTAAATCCAATTCATTGTAAGCTATGACATCTGTCATGGTCCTCTTTGAGAATGAAGGACAAACAACAACAATGTATTAGGGACATGTACACACAAATATAAAGTGTGTGTATATATATATATATGTGTGTGTGTGTGTGTGTGTGTATACACATGCATATGTATACATATATACATGAGTGCTGCATGTGTATGGTGTGAGTGCATGATGTGTGTATCCATATGTATGTATATATATATATATGCATGCATATTTTTCTGAGTGTATGTGAATATACACATACCCACCTCTGATTTTGTTTAGCACTAGATGGAAGAACCTCTTCCTTCCCCATTGTCCCATCCTTACAGTAAGGACCCCCCAACCCCTCCCACCCCCTCCCCCCCAAGATCCAGGTACCAGCTCCTGCTTTGCTGTGTTCTAAGAACAGCTTTGTCTGGGAAAGTAAACCAAGGCTGTGAACTCAGAGACACAAGAAAGACTGAGAAGGAAATAGGTTTAGTGCTCCCCCGGTGGAGACAGTTTCTCATTTTCCAGGCTTCCTCAGGAGAGGAATTCACTCTAAAAGACATCACTGAGGTCATGAGTTTTCCTGTTGTCAACCCAAATTTATGGTATGCCGTCAGCTTTCACAGAGCAGCCCTTCAGCTCCTACACTCTGCCCTTTTCTGCCAGCAGCATCCGCCTACCCCCTGCTCCCTGCAACATTACAGTAGCTTCTCTTGGCCCCAGTTCTGGACTCGGGAAGGAGTGGCTTAGTTTCCAGTTTTATAATTCTATGATTCTAACTATAAAGGAGCAGGATTTGTTCTAACAGACTGGAACCTGTCTTACCAGAGAAGGATGTCTTCTCTAAAGTAAGTCTCTGAATTCCAGAGACTAGATACTGCTAGGGACATAGCAATCAATAAACATTTATTCCAAGCACTGGACTAGGCACTGAGGATACAAAAACAAAAATTAAATGATCTAGCTCTTAAGGAGCTTACATTTTAAGGGGGGGAGACACGCAAACATATATAAAATAGGTATATATAAAATTAATGGAAGGGGGAGGTGCTAATAGCAGCTGAAGGTTGGGAGTGGAAAAAGGTCAGAAAAGATTTCTTTTAAAAGGTGGTCCAAAAAACCTGTGGAGTATGGATGCTGATTGAACCATACTATTTCTTTTGTTTTGGGTGCTGTGGTTTTTCTTTTTTGAGGTTTTTCCTTTTTTCTTTGATTCTTCTCCTATAACATGACTAATGCAGAAATATGTTTGATGTTATTTTGCTGTCTAGGGGAGAGGAGGAGGGAAGGGAGAGAGGGAGAAAAATTTGAAATTGGAAATCTTATGGAAACAAATGTTGAAAACTATCTCTACATGTAACTGGAAAATAATAAAATATTTTTATTTTTTAAAAAAGGTGGTCCATGGGCTGAGCTTTGAAAGAAACTCATGATTCTAAGAAGTGAAGGTGAAAAGGTAGATCCACATTTCAAGCATGGGGGACAGCCTGTCCAAAGACAAAAATACAGGAGATGGCGTGGTATATGTGAGAGCAGCAGGAAGGTCAGCTTGATTGGATGTAAGTGTGTGTGTGTGTGTGTGTGTGTGTGTGTGTGTAAGGGAGTGATGTATAATAAGATTGAAAAAGAAGGGTGAGGCCAGGGTATGAACAGTTTTAAATGCCAAACAGAAGGGCTTATGCTTGATCCTAGAAGTAATAGGGTAATAAACCAGAATTTATTGAACAGGGGAGTACCATGTCCTGTGTTTTATGAATGTCACTTTGACGGTGGTGGGGAGGATGGGTTGAGGAGAGGAGAGGCTGAAGGAAGGGAGACCATTCTAGAGGCTATTTCTAATAAAGATGAGAAATGATGAGGGCCTGGACAAGGAAAGTGGCCAGAAGAGTTCTGATGTGAGAGAGGTATCATTAAAATTAGCAAGATCAGCAACTGTGTGGACATGAGGGATAAAGGAGAGAAAAGAGTTGACGATAACTCCAAGGCTGTGAACTTGCATGAGTGGGAGGATGCTGGAACCCTCAACAGTAATAGAAAAGTTCAAAATAGGGAGCCCTTTGGGGTGAAATATAATGAGTTCTGCTTTAGTCATGCTGAATTTGAATGCTTATAGGACATCTAGTTCAAGGAAGGAAGGGTACAAACATTTGTTGTCTGCTATGTGCTAAGTACTTTAAAAATATTTCATTTGATCCTCTTCACAACAACTCTGGGAAGGAGGGGCTGTTATTATCCACATTTTACAGTTGAGGAAACTAAAGCAGTCAAAGGCTAAGTAACATGCCCAGGGTCACATAAATAATAAGTGTCAAAAGTTTCATTTCAACTCAAGTCTTCCTGACTTCAGGCCCAGAGCTCTATCCACTATAAAACCCAGCTGCATCTAGTTTAAACTATTAAATTGGCAGTTGGTGATGTGATACTGGAACTTTGAAGAAAAACTAGGGCTGGATATATGAATCAGGGGAGTCATCTGCAAAGTAATAATAATTTGATTCATGGGAGCTGATAAGTCACCAAAAAGAAAAAATATAGAGAGATAAGTGAAAAAGTCTAGGGACCCATCCTCAAGTAGGTGATGTGATGTGTGTGATCATCCCTCAAAGAAAGGGGGCAGCTAGGAGGCACAGTGGATAAAGCACCGGCCCTGGATTCAGGAGGACCCAAGTTCAAATCCGGCCTCAGACACTTGACACTTACTAGCTGTGTGACCCTGAGTAAGTCACTTAACCCTCATTGCTCTGCAAAATAAAATAAAATAAATAAAAAGAAGACTGAAAAAGAGAGATCAGACGGGTAGGAGAAGAACCCAGAAAAAACAATGTCATGAAAACCCAGAGAAAAGAGAGAATCCAGAAAGACTGGGTATTCAGCAATGGCAAATGCTACAAAGAGGTTAAGAAAGATGAGAGGAAAGGCCATCAAACTTGGCAGTTAAGGAAATACTGGTAACTTTGGAAAGGGAAGTTTCAGTCAAGTGATAGATGAGGTCAGTAGGCAGATTGCAAAGGACTGAGAAGTGAAACAGAAGAAAGGAAGTACAAGCAATGAGTATAAACAGTTTCCCCCCCCCTAGGAGTTAGGCTGAGAAAGAGAGGAAAAATGAGAGAAATTGAAGGTAGGGATATAGTAAGGTAAGTGTTTTTTGGTTTTGTTTTGTTTTGTTTTGTTTTTAGGGTAAGGGAAACCTGGGCCCATCTGTAGGTAATAGGTACTATATATAATAAGAAACTGAAAATTAAAAAGATTCAGGAGATAACTGTGGGGACAAACTGCCAGAGAAGACAAAAGGGAATGAGATTAAAGGTACAAGTAGAGGGTAGAGCCTTGTTAAAGAGTCAGCTCTTCATCTTAGACCAAGAATCTCAAAGACAGAAGGAAGGGCCCCATATATACCAAAATATTGGTACTATCATTTTTGTGGTAGTAAAAACTTCATCTAAAGAAGGCATCCATCATTTGGGACATAGTTAAACAATATAATTTTTTTTTTTTAGTGAGGCAATTGGGGTTAAGTGACTTGCCCAGGGTCACACAGCTAGTAAGTGTTAAGTGTCTGAGGCTGGATTTGAACTCAGGTCCTCCTGACTCCAGGGCCGGTGCTCTATCCACTGTGCCACCTGGCTGCCCTAATATAATTTTTAATAAATATTTTCATTTAAAGTTTTCAGCTCCATATTCTATCCCTCCTTTCCCTCCCCTCTCCCTGAGGAGGTTATATATGTGCAATTGTAGTACATAAATTTAATGGAATATTATTGCACCATAAGAAACAATGACTATGAAGAAGTCAATGAAATGTGGGAACTTAAATGAACTGATGGAGAGTGGATTAAACAGAACCAGGAATACAATATTCACAATGAGAACAACAATGTAATTGGGAAGAACAATAAAATTAACGCTATGTAACTATAAAGCTCCAGTTTAAACTAAGAGAAGGATGGGGAAAAGGTACCTCTTTCCCTTTATTGAAGAAGTAGTGGACAAAAACTACTGGGAAAACTGGAAGACAGTATGACAGAAACTAGACATTGACCAACATCTTACACCATATACCAAAATAAGGTCAAAATGGGTACATGGTTTAGACATAAAGAGTTATACCATAGGTAAATTAGGAAAGGAAGAAATAGTTTACCTCTTAGATCTATGGAAAAGAGAAGAATTTATGACCAAACAAGAGATAGAGAATATTATGAGATGTAAAATGGATCATTTTGAGTACATTAAATTAAAAAGGGGTTGTACAAACAGAAGCAATGCAGCCAAGATTAGAAGGAAAGAAATAATCTGGGAAATAATTTTTACAGCCAGTGTTTCTGATAAAGGTCTCATCTCTAAAATATATTGGGAACTAAATCAAATTTATAAGAATACAAGTCATTCCCCAACTGAGAAATGGTCAAATGATATGAACAGGCAGTTTTCAGATGAAAAAAATCAAAGCTATCTATTGCTATATGAAAAAATGCTCTAAGGGGCAGCTAGGTGGCGCAGTGGATAAAGCACTGGCCTTGGATTCAGGAGGACAAGTTCAAATCCAGCCTCAGACACTTAACTAGCTATGTGACCCTGGGCAAGTCACTTAACCCTCATTGCCCTACCAAAAAAAGATGTTCTAAATCACTACTGATTAGAGAAATGCAAATTAAAACAACTCTGAGGTACTACCTCACACCTATCCAATTGGCTAATATGACAAAAAAAAGGAAAATAATAAATGTTTAAGAAGTTGTGGGAAAATGGAACACTAATACATTGTTGATGGAGCTGTGAACAGATCCAACCATTCTGGAGAAAAATTTGGAACTATACTCAAAGGGCTATGGGGCTGTGCATACTCTTTCACCCAGTAATACCACTACTGATTCTGTATCCCAAAGAGATCATAAAAAAGGAGAAAGGACCTACATGTACAGAAATATTTCTGGCAGCTCTCTTTGTAGTGGCAAAGAATTGGAAATTGAGGAGATGCCCTTCAATTGGAGAATGGCTGAACAAATTGTGATATATGAATGTAATGGAATACTATTGTGCTAAAAGAAATGATGAGCAGGCAGGTTTTACAAAAACCTGCTTGTCTTTGGCTTTGGGGAGTTAATTATAGATGAAAAGTTGTGAGTGTAGTCACAATTACTCTAAGTCCTCAGTTAGGGGAGTCCCTAACACCTAGGCAAAGCTTGGATCCTTTACCTAACCTTAAATAAAATTTTTATTTATAGTTAGTCCCTTGTTTTCTTTGTGGTTTAAGCAAAATTTAATTTAATGGAAACATCTGGGTAACTAACCAGCATACTATATTATAATATCTTCAGGTAAACAGGTATCAGGAGGGAAATTGGGACCTTTTCTTGAGATGTCCCTCATCATAGATCCTTAGCTTTAAGATGCCTGTGGAGACAATCACCCTTCTCCAATATATTCTTTTCTGCTGTGACTCCTTCCTCCCTGCACTCCTCAAAGTTGTATTGTAAATGCCACGCTTCTTTCAAACTCTCATATCCAGATACTCAGAATCTCTTCTCCAGTTCTGAGATGACTTCTTCCTTACATGTTGTTGTTCAGTCATTTTTCAGTCATGTCCAATTCTTCATGAGCACATTTGGAGTTTTCTTAGCCAAGATAGTGGAGCAGTTTGCCATTTTCTTCTCCAGCATATTTTACAGATGAGAAAACTGAGGCAAAAAGGGGAAAAGTGACTCTCCCAGAGTCACACAGCTAATAAGTGTCTGAAGCCAGATTTGAATGCAGGTCTTCCTGACTCAAGGCCCAGCATTCTATCTACTAAGCCATTTAGCTCCCCTTTTCTTCCTTGTATACAAACTGCTTAGGGCTTGACACAGTCTCTCACACAATGACCCTGATTGATTCAAGCAGATGTATAGGTCCTGTTCACACTCGGTTCTGAGTGATTTGACCAAAAGAGTGTTCTCACTTAGTCAAAGCACTAGAAACAAAAATGAAGTAGTTTCAACTCCATCCTTATATAAAGAATGCTACTCCACATTTCTCTTAAAGGAAGAAAATTTAAATGGGAAACAGGGACCTCTGACATTCTTAGCAAGACTTTCCTACCTAATGATATAGTCATGTTTCAAGTTTTCCCACTTACAGGTAAAAGAACTATATAAGACCCCAAAGTTTAACTCTTCTAAGTTGGGCCGATACTTGAGACAATGTCATTATTTCTTCTTCTACAGCATATAATACCAACAACTCATCAAGGAATCACTAAATAATGTCACACACTTGCTTTTATATTACAGTGTTTATGAGTTTTCTGTATAGAAGAAAGATTAAGACACAAGGAGAAGAGCAATTAAGATGCAGATTAATTAAAACCAGCACTAAAATTCTTATTGCTGAGAGGCACTAGGTCTCAGCCCAGCTGATGATGAAAACTAGCACTTATATAGTTCTTTTTAAGGTTTGCAAAGCACATTCCGTATATTATTTCATTTGATCCTCACGATAATCCTATAATGTAGGTATCATTATTATCTCCATTTTACAGATGAAGAAACCAAGACTGAGAAAGCCTAATGGACTTATCTGAGGTTACACAACTAATAAGTTTTAGAGGCAGAATTCAGACTGAGGTTAAAGCACTAGCTACCCACCTTTTGGGCTGAAAAGTAGTTCAATTAACAATCAATTGTTCTCCTCTTCCTCCTAGTCTCCCCTCCCCCAGCCTCCCCCCCTCCTCCCTCCCTCTCTCTCACACACACCCCCGCCTGGGCCTCCTCTCTCTCCGGCTCCATTTTCTCCGCCGCCGGGGGCCGGGGTCTCCTCTGGGGGGGCCCAGCCCATATCCCAGAGCTCCCCCCAGGGCAGGGGCCCCCCAGGGAGCCAAGAGAGGGGGAGACAGGCGGGGGGGGGGTGGTAGTAGGAGCATCGGCCCAAGCAATTTTTCAAGAAAAGGGGAGAACCGGGGAGAGAGGAGGGGCTGATCAGGGAGGGGGCTCCGGGGGGAGGGGGGCCCCCCCAGCCATGGACGAAAGGCTACTAGGGCCACCCCCTCCAGGCGGGGGCCGGGGAGGTTTGGGGCTAGTAGGTGGGGAGCCAGGGGGCCCTGGGGAACCTCCCGGTGGTGGAGAACCCGGAGGGGGTGCTGGGGGGGTCCCAGGAGGACGGGGAAAGCAGGACATCGGGGACATCCTACAGCAGATCATGACCATCACCGACCAAAGCCTGGATGAGGCCCAGGCCAAGAAACATGCCCTGAATTGCCACCGAATGAAGCCTGCTCTTTTTAGTGTCCTATGTGAGATCAAAGAGAAGACTGGACTCAGTATCCGGAGCTCACAGGAGGAGGAACCCGTGGACCCCCAACTCATGCGTCTGGACAACATGCTTCTAGCAGAAGGGGTGGCAGGACCAGAGAAGGGAGGAGGGTCTGCAGCTGCTGCTGCAGCAGCAGCAGCCTCTGGGGGTGGAGTATCTCCTGATAACTCCATTGAGCACTCTGACTATCGAAGTAAACTGGCCCAGATCCGCCATATCTACCATTCTGAGCTGGAGAAGTATGAACAGGCATGTAATGAGTTTACTACCCATGTGATGAACCTGCTTCGAGAGCAGAGTCGTACACGGCCTGTGGCTCCCAAGGAGATGGAACGTATGGTTGGCATCATCCACCGAAAATTCAGTGCCATTCAGATGCAACTCAAACAAAGCACGTGTGAAGCCGTCATGATACTTCGCTCTCGTTTCCTGGATGCCAGAAGAAAACGCCGTAACTTCAGCAAATAGGCCACTGAGGTCCTAAATGAGTATTTCTACTCCCATCTGAGTAACCCTTATCCCAGTGAAGAAGCCAAGGAGGAGCTCGCCAAGAAGTGTGGGATCACTGTCTCCCAGGTCTCTAACTGGTTTGGCAACAAGCGGATCAGATATAAAAAGAATATCGGGAAGTTCCAGGAAGAAGCAAATATCTACGCAGTGAAAACTGCTGTATCCGTCACTCAAGGGGGGCATAGCCGTGCCAGTTCCCCTACACCTCCCTCTTCTGCAGGCTCTGGTGGTTCCTTCAATCTCTCAGGATCTGGAGACATGTTCCTAGGGATGCCCGGGCTCAACGGAGACTCCTACCCCAGCTCCCAGGTGGAATCGCTCCGTCACTCAATGGGCCCTGGGGGCTACGGGGATAGCCTTGGGGGAGGCCAGATGTACAGCCCCCGGGAAATGAGGGCTAATGGTGGCTGGCAAGAGGCAGTGACCCCATCTTCAGTGACATCCCCAACAGAGGGGCCTGGGAGTGTTCACTCTGACACATCCAACTGATCCAGTCTCTGTCTCAGGGGTGGGGGTACACGGGGGTGACTCTTGGAGAGGCCCCAGACATCCAGTGAACACACCCCACCCGAAGGAGAAGCACAAGGCAGAGGGGCATATGGGGTTTTTCCTCACGAAGAAGGCGTCTCAGTGCTGGGGGTGTGAACCACAGGGAGGGAAGCATCTTCCAAGGGGCCCTTCTGTTTCCCCCCCTCATCCCTGTCCTCTACCCTACTTCTTTCCTTGTCTCTCTTATTTAGTCTCCTTCCTCTCTCTCTCTCTCTCTCTCTCTCTGACATGATTTATTCCTTTTGCCCTCCCTACTCCACCCCACCCCACTTAGCCACTCTAGAATGGGGCAGAGACGCCACCCCACCTGCCTAGTGACGCCAAAAATGGGGACAAAATTTCTGGACAGAGGACACAGGCCATGCCCCCTGTGCACCCCGCCCCCTGCCCCCTAAGACAGCTCTTATTACCTCATATGCAGCTCATCTTAAACCAATAGAATCGCTCGGTGGACAAGAGTGTCTGACTCAGATATCTACCTCGGAGGGAGTTTCTGCTACTTTAGAGAAATGTTGACTGGGCTTTGGATTTTTTTTTTCTTAAAAAAAAAAAAAGAGAAAAAGAAAACCTGGGATTCATCTGTTAAAAAAAAAAAACAATCAATTGTTTACTAAAACTCTAAGAGGTATACAACCGGTGTCAGGGCCCCTTGCATGCTATAGCTAAGCAAGTTTCATGGTACTGATTGATGCCTCTTCCCTCCCATCCAGTTTGGAGAGCAGGAAAGATTCTGAGCCAACAGACAGAAGAATAGGTATGTGAACAAATGAGGGTTAGTAATCAGGAAGACAGATTATGGGACTGAAGGGTCAGAGGCTATAATGGGCTTCTGAATCAGAAGCTGGATAGATCAAACTACTATCACAAGAAAGTCCAAGGGCACTATCTAGAGGAAAGACCAGGCATAGTCTGTGGTGGAGTAATATTGAAGTAAAAAAGCCCAAGGTTTGATGAAAGATTCATTTAATTGGCCACTCATTCTCCAGGCACATTTTCTTTCCCGGCTGTGCCAAACCCATCTTCCAGTTTGCCTGAACTCCCTTCAGCTAGAAAACTTCTCATTGTTCTCCTTAGCAATAGCTACCTCTAATTAGAGGTGGACATATAGTACCTTATGGAGTACTTGTTTTTCCTGTTTTCCGCTCTTATCTTTTTTCTTTTTTAAGAGATGGTAGAAAGAGATCACAAATCTCTATGCATCTGGGTAACTATGGGTAGAACTCTTTCTCTTTGGATTTTCTTTGTGATTCCACTTAGAGGCAGAAGATACAAATCACATCTTAAAGTACTCATTTGGGACCCCAAGCCCACATGCTTAGTCAAATTCATTTCTATTTCCTTTATCCAAGAGGGATCCCCAGAAAGACTAGCATTAATAATAATTGATGTTTTATTTTCCACTTTTCCACATTGATTCCATGTTTTTAGGATCAGCTTCAACTTTTTTTCAGCCCCAGAAGGGTATGAAGTTTCTTGTCAGAACACCTGGAACACAGCATTTAACAACCAGCTCTCCAGGAAAAATATATGTCAACAGACTTTTAAGTTTAATTATCATCATTAACAACTTCTCCATCACTTTCTTACACCTAGACAATCAACAAAGCAATAAATCAAGTCCTGATTGGTAGCATTTGCTGATTCTCAAGGTGTAAATAAATGCTTGCACAAAAGATTTAACAACTGTCTCTTTCTAGCCTTTAGGAGCTAGCTCAAGCACACCCTTTCCTGGAGTCTTGGGTTAACCTGTGTTTCCTCAAGTAATTTCTATTTGAAAGAGAACCCAGGAAAGACTTCAGAAGCCCATGATTCAGAATGCTAATATATACTAGGTATTATCTGATTTCACCATGATTCTCTTCATACTGGTATATATACTGAGGCAGGATGAGGGGAAATAGTCATCAGGGTACAGATTCATAAACACACACACACACACACACACACACACACACACACATACACATGCACACACAGTCTCTATTCTCACTCCCTTTACTTTCATAGCAAATTCAAAACACACTTCGAGGACTTGCCAAGCTAGCATTCACACTGGCAGGGACTAACTCTAGGCAATCACAACATACAATCACTGCAAACACCCTCATGCTAAAGATTTCTACTCACTCCTAATGTCACTGCAGTATACCTGCTCTGCCCCCACACCACAGAAGCTGACTGCTACACAGTCAGTTCCCAGTCAGATCTCTCAACCAGTAATCAACATCCACCATACCATGCCTGAGTCAACTTCCCAACATTCCTAAGATCCCTACCCACTATGGAAGTGCAGATACTTGCTTCTCTTTGTATCAGTAGTGGGAGAAAGGGATGGATTCCTTCACAAAAAGGTCTATTTCTGGCTTCTTTTGTTCCTCTTAGCCTCAGAGTGTTCCAATCTCCCAACAGCTGAGGCCCAGGCAGGAAACCTGCTCTGTGGTCAAATGTCCATACTGTCAAAGCTAGACCAATGCTACAAAGTGTGAATTTTGGTGAAGAAACTGGGTTGCCTAGAAGGAGTAGCCTGGCTGGATGAAAAATTCACCTCTTGGTTGCCTATGATGACCAGGAATAACAATAATAACTTCATTTATTTATACAGTTTATACAATGATAGAGAACCTTGCATACATGATTCTTTCTGATCCTCACAACAACCTTAAGAATGGTAAGGAAATATCTCCATTTGACAGAGGAGGAAATTGAAATCCTCAGGAGAAAAAAAAAACTTAGCCAGTCACACAGTCAGTAAGCAGAAGACCATTATACCATGCTGTCTCCTCATGAAAGGCTGAATGTCAGATCTCTTTCATTCACCAAACCTTTTTATCAGAGACAAATAACCAATCCATTTGAATTTTGTCTGCTGAATGTTACCTCCAGATTATCTGAAAAGGCCAGAATAAAAGTGAGTTCTCGAAATAGAGTAAGGACAGATTCGAAGATCTGACAGGAGCTGGGTCAGTTGGTCCAAAGTTAGTTGGGTGAAGACAATTCATTAAGGATTGGGCTAAAGACAGAGGCAAGTAGTCCAACAAAAATCCCAATTCAAGGCAAAGGGAGGGGATCAGGTGAGAGTCAGGTCAAGGTCAGCAGTGATAGGACCAAAGATTCCTCTATGTGAGGTCAGGTTCTCTGAAGTCATTTATATTCAGTCAGCTCAGGTCTAGTCAGTCAGCTCCTCTCTCTAGGACAGAAGTACCCCAGATTTTTTATTCTATATTTATTTATTTAGAATTTTTATTTTCCCAAATTGCATGTAAAAACAAATTTTAACATCAATTTTTTAAAACTTTGTATTCCAAATTCCCTTCTTCCCTCCCTCCCCACCCCACCTAAAACTCAAGTAATTCAATATAATCTATACATGAGCAGTCATGCAAAACATTTCCACATTAGCCAGGTTGTAAAAGAAAACAAGCAAAAACAAAACTTCAGATAAAGGAACAAAAAAATTATGCTTCAATCTATATTCAGATACCATCAATTCTTTCTCTGTAGATGGATTGCATTTTTCTTTTTCTTTTTCTTTTAAGGATTCAGCTATTTATTGGAAGGCAGTGGATCATGGCAATGGGAAAAGTTGCTTCTCCCCCTTTCGATCTCTTCTGAATTCTGAATGCCAATGGCCATATTGTGGGCAATGTCAAAAAACACATTTCTCTCATTTCCCATGGACTGCATTTTTCATAAGACTTTCGGAGTTGGCTTGGATCACTGTATTGCTGAAAATAATTAAGTCATTCACAACAGATCATCTTACAGTATTGCTGTTATTTTGTATACAGTATATTTCACTTTGCATCAGCTCATGTATGTCTCTCCAGGTCTTTCTGATAGCATCCTGCTCATCATTTTTTATAGTAAAGTACATTTATACAGTACTTTAAAGAGAGATTTCCTTACAATAAGCCCATGAGGTTGATTATTGCAACAACAGTAATAGATAACTTTTATATAGTACCTTATACCTGACAAAGAATTTTCTTCACAATAGCCCAGCAAAGTACCATGCATTTTGTCATCATCAACCAATCATCATCAGTCAGTCCTCCTCCTCATCAATCAATCTTCCTCCTCAATCAATCCTCATCTTCATCCAATCATTATCAATCCATCAATCATCATCATCTTACATTGCTTTTGCCTCTGCTTCAAAATTTTTTTTCACAGTTACTATTGCTATGTTTCCCTCCATCCTATTCCCTCCCCATGACATTTACTCTATTTTCTATCTTCTTTCACCGTATCCCTCCTCAAAAGTGTTTTGTTTCTGACTGCCCCCTCCCCCAATCTGCCTTCCCTTCTTTCACCCTTGCCCCCTTATCCACTTCCCCTCCTACTTTCCTGTAGGGTTAGATAGATTACTCTACACAATTGAGAACTCCCCCATATTTAAAGAAACCTGAGCTTACTAGATAGGGTTATCATTAGCTACATTGAAGTAAAGAATTTCCTTTTGATGTACTAGCCTTCAATATCTTTTTTTGAAGACAAGAACAACAGCAATAATAACCAATATCTAAATAGTGTTGTACTATGCTCAAAGGGCTATAAAACTGCATACCCTTTGACCCAGCAATACCACTACTAGGTCTATATCCCAAAGAGATAATAAAAAAGGGAAAAGGACCCACATGTACAAAAATATTTCTATCATCTCTCTTTGTGGCTGCAAAGAATTGGAAATTGAGGGGATGCCCATCAATTGGGGAATGGCTGAACAAATTGTGGTATATGAATGTAATAGAATACTATTGTGCTATAAGAAATGATGAACAGGGGGGAGGGAGGGGTGGGAGGGAGAAAAATCTGAAATTGTAAAGCATGTATAAACAAAAGTTGAGAACTATCTTTACATGTAATGGAAAAAATAAAATACCTCATACATTAAAAAAAAAAGAAAAGAAATGATGAACAGGCAGATTTCAGAAAAACCTGGAATGACTTAATTGGACTGATGCTGAGTGAAGTGAGCAGAAGCAGGAGAACATCGTACATAGTAACAGCAATATTGTGTGATGATCAGCTGTTATAAACGTAATTCTTCTCAGCAATACAATGATCCAAAACAATTCCAAAGGACTCATGATGGGAAATGCTCTCCACATCCAGAAAAAGAACTGTGGAATCTGAATTCAGATTAAATCATACTCTTTTGCTTGTTTTGTGTGTGTGTGTGTGTGTGTGTGTGTGTGTGTGTGTGTGTGGTTTTTATGTTGTTTTTTGCAAGGCAATGAGGGTTAAGTGACTTGCCCAGGGTCACACATCTAGTAAGTGTCAAGTGTCTGAGGTCGAATTTGAACTCAGGTCCTCCTGAATGCAGGGCCGGTGTCTATATCCACTGTACCACCTAGCTGCTCCCTCTTCTTCCCTTTCTTGAGGTTTTTCCCTTTTGTTCTGATTCTTCTTTTACAACATGATTAATGCAGAAAGATATTTAATGTGATTGTAAATATATAACCTATATCAGATTGCTTGCAGTCTTGGAGAGGAGGGGAAAGAGAGGGAGGGAAAAAATTTGGAACTCAAAATCTTATAAAAACGATTGTTGAAAATTATCTTTATATATAACTAGAAAAAATAAAATACTATTACAATTGAAAAAATAGTGTTACAAGATTGACAAAACATTATGTGCATGTATACACACACACACACACACACACACACGCATATACATACACTCTCATTTGGTCCTCAAAACAACCCTTTGAAGTAGGTACTATGGTTAACAGATGAGGAAACTGGGACTGAGAGAATTCAAGTGACTTGCCCAGGGTCACAAAGCTAATAAGTGTCTGAGTTGGATTTTGAACTGATATCAATCACCAAATTTGGGACTTCAGGAATACATATCCTCTGACAGTTCTGAGGGATCGGGGCAGGAGGAAGGACCACGTCATCCAGACCCTTCAACAAGGGCCCAACTTTGAGCTTAGGAAAGCACTTGGGAAGCACTGAGGGCATCCTAACTACTCAGTGCTAGTCTTCTCACCTTTGGTCCTAATGACTTATTCTTTCTATTCTGAGTTTCTCATATTTTAACTAATCAGTTCCCAAGTGACTTCAACTCTCCTACATAATGATAATTAAACTTCCACTACATTCTCTTCTGATATTCATCATAAAATAAAGGCTCTGAGAGGAAAGTTCACAATATGATAGATTCTAACATGCTGAAAAGACAATCTATATAACTGTAGTACAGAGATTCTCAAACTTTTTGACCTCAGGACCCTTTTGCATGCTTAAAAAATAATGAGGACCACAAAGAGCTTTTGTTTATCTGAATTATATCTATCAACATTTACTATATTAGTATAAAAATAGATAAAGTTTATAATTTTATTTTATCATAATTTCATAATTATAATATAGTTGTTATAATTTATAATTTTTATTTTAAATGTTTTAAGAAATAAATATTTTTATATTTATTTTTAAAAATATTTAAAATTAAAAATAAACCTTTACAATAACAATGAGACCATTACCTATTACCATAAATAATATATTTTAGATAACTACATTTTTCAAAACAAAAAAATTAGTGAAAATAGTGACACTTTTGTGCATATTTTAATATGTTTTTAGTGGCTGGCTTAATAGAAGACAGCTGAATTCTCAAGTCTGCTTTTTCATTCAATCTATTGTGATACATTGTTTTGGTTAAAGTATATAAAGATAATCTGGCCTCACAGACATATATAATTAGAAAAAGGAGGGGTGTTTTAATAAGCAAATAACATCTTAATATTATGAAATAGTATTGACCTCACAAACCTTCTGAAAATGTCTCAGAGTTCTCTGCAAATCCATGGGACACACTTTGAGAACCTCTGGTATAATATATTGAGTCTCCTTTATGAGAATCAGTGAAGCTAAGTTCAGACAAGCTTACCACCAGCAAGCTGGCCAGTTTATGATGAATTCTTTGCTCATAGCCACCCAGAAAACAAATAAAAATACAAAATTGCCTTTAATCCCAGGAAGTTCTCTCCTGCTCCTGAAGTGACAGTGAAAGATTAGAATAAAAGGGGGGGGCAGAGGGTACTAAAATTCCTACAATTTATAGACCATCTATAAACTTTATCTTAACTATTGATTTTCTAAATGTAAGATGCTTGCATAATGACTATGGGAAGATAATACTAGAACAACTGAATTATTCTCTCTATAAATGAAACAAAAAGAAGTTCAATTAAAATTATATGGAAGTATGGCTCACAGGTTATTCTGCAAAAGGCAAAAAGTAAATTGAGGGGCAGCTAGGTGTCACAGTGGATAGAGCACCAGCCCTGGAGTCAGGAGTACCTGAGTTCAAATCCGGCCTCAGACACTTAACACTTACTAGCTGTGTGACCGTGGGCAAGTCACTTAACCCCAACTGCCTCACTAAAAATTAAAAAAAATTTTTTTTAAAAAAAGTAAATTGGAAAAGTTGGTTTTATTGTGCACCCAAAGGCCACAGGAAACAATTTCATGCAACATTTGATTATCTGGTATTGTACTGTTCATCATAAGTATATATAAAAAGACTACTACAAAAACAATGGCTACTTACAAACAAGCATCTGTTGCATAAGAGAAAGAAGTGGAAAAATTTTATAGTCATCTTGATGAAATCCTACAAATTAATTCAACATGTATTTTGATACTCAGTGATTCCAATGCAAAGGTGAGAAGTGAGGACAGTGAGAAATAGACTAGAACATAGGGATATGGAATAAGAAATGAGAGAAGCCAGAGACTTGTAGAGTATACAGAAACTTCTTACCTATCTTTCATCAACACTTCCTTCAAGAAAAGACATAGAAGGCATTGGATTCAGTAACCCAAAATGAAGCTGATTATACCAACCAGGAAATGACTCATTACTGTGGTGGAAGTCATTCCTGAATGAGCTTTCTGTGTATAGTAAGACAACTCACTTGTTAAAGCAAAGATCAAAATTACCACAGAGCTAGAAAAAAAGAAGAAAATTTTTAAAAAGATAAAAGGTACAATTAAAACAATTCCATCCTAACTCATTTAGTCCAAGTTATTGATGGTGAAATTGCAATATGAACAGAAGAAAAGACCTAGATACAGATGACAATAATTTCATACAATAGTTTAACAGATAGCAATTACCAAAACTAATAGAACAAAAGTACCTTAAAAGTGCAAAATTGCATTAGTAAGATGTCTGACTTACTAGGCAAATGGATATATCAGGTAAAGCCAATGTCTGTTTAGAATATAAACTTGTTTGCAAAAATGTTACAGAAGAGGATGGTAGGAGATTATAAGCAGGATTGCTTCATAAAACAGCTAAAAACAATGTAGAATAAACCCAGTTTTAAAAGAGGCCTGGGCAGTTCCCTTGTGCTCCGGAAGTGACAATGACAGATTAGAAGAAAAGGGGGCAGAGGGTACTAGAAATCTGACAATTTATAGACCATCTATAAATGTTATCATTTCAAGGGCATTTAAGGATAAAAATGGAAGGTCAATGAGCAGAAAAAAAATAGAACAAATCTGCAAAAGAAATTTTTGTAACAAATATTTATCAACATCTAGGGTAACAGGGGCAGCTAGGTGGCGCAGTGGATAGAGCACTGGCCCTGGATTCCGGAAGACCTGAGTTCAAATCCGGACTCAGACACTTAACACTTCCTAGCTGTGTGACCCTGGGCAAGTCACTAAGCCCTAATTGCCTGACCAAAAAAACAAAAACAAACATCTCCTAGATGCAACAGAGCAACCACACTTCACAATTCTATATTGACTTATAGATTGGGAATAAATAAATAACATACAGCTCTCTTATACAGAAAAGAAATACAGGGAAAAAGCAGTTTTAAGACCATTTATACAAAAGATCAACCCATGTTAAGAGTGACAAAATTGTAAAGACACTGAAGAATGCATTCACAAGGTATCTAAATGAGAAGGAGATCTTAAAACCAGGGGAAAGAGCTCGGAATTTATCAATACTAGAAAAAACAGTGAATGAAAGAATGTTAAAAATTACCAACCTATATTCCTACTTTCATATAACATTTTATGTTATTTTAAAATTTAATTTATTTTATTTTATTTTTACTCTCACAAAATGTTTATGGGAACAATATTGAGATGCAACAAAAGCATTCTCAATGAGGGTATTATTGGGGAATAGTTGGGCTTCTCCAAGTGATTTTCCACAATAGACCACATCTTTACCATTGTATAATCTACTGAAAAGTGTAGAGAATATAAGATGTATGGGCTTTTTGTTTGTTGACTATAAAAAGCATTTGATTTACAAATTTATAAGAATCCAAGTCATTCCCCAATTGAGAAATGGTCAAAGGATATGAACAGGCAGTTTTCTGATGAAGAAACCAAAGCTATCTATTCCCATATGAAAAAATGCTCTAAATCTCTAATGATTAGAGAGATGCAAATTAAAACAACTCTGAGGTACCACCTGACACCTATCAGATTGGCTAAAATGACAAAAAAGGAAAATAATAAATGTTGGAGAAGCTGTGGAAAAATTGGAACACTAATGCATTGTTGGTGGAGCTGTGAACTGATCCAACCGTTCTGGAGAGCAATTTGGAATTATGCCCAAAGGGTGATAAAGCTGTGCATGACCCAGCAATACCACTTTTGGGTCTTTTTCCCAAAGAAATCATGGAAAGGGGAAAGAGACCCATATGTACAAAAATATTTATAGCTGCTCTTTATGTGGTGGCAAGGAATTAGAAGTTGAGGGGATGCCCATCAATTGGGGAATGGCTGGACAAGTCGTGGTATATGAATACAATGGAATACTGTTGTGCTGTAAGAAACAATGAGCAGGAGGAGTTCAGAGAAACCTGGAGGGTCTTGTGTGGGCTGATGATGAGTGAGATGAGCAGAACCAGAAGAACATTGTACACAGTATCATCAACATTGAGTGTTGATCTACTGTGATGGACTATATTCTTCTCACCAATGCAATAGTACAGAAGAGTTCCAGGGAACTCATGATAGAAGAGGATCTCCAAATCCAGGAAAAAAAAAAAAGAATTGTGGAGTACAGATGTTGAATGAACCATACTATTTCTTTTGGTTTTGGTGCAGATGTTTTTCTATTTTGATGTTTTTCATCATTGCTCTGATTTTTCTCTTATAACATGACTAATGCAGAAATATGTTTAATGTTATTACACACACACACACACACACACATATATATAACCCATATCAGATTACCTGCTGTCTAGGGGAGGGGGGAGGGAGGGGAGGGAGGGAGAAAAATCTGAAATTGGAAAGCTTGTATAAACAAAAGTTGAGAACTATCTTTACATGTAATGGGAAAAAAATTAAATACTTTATTAATTTTTTTAAAAAGCATTTGATTTAGACAAATATAATATCACCAAAGAGACTCTATCTCTGTGTGTATGTACACATAAAACATACATAGAGCTAGACATGTGTCTACATGTATGTCTAAATTACCCATCACACACACAAAACATAGATACATAGACATACATGTATTTCAAAAGCCCAATAAGTTGTGCCCAGAGCTAAAAAAAAAAAAAAGAAGGAAAGCCACAAGCTGTTATGTCTTCAGGAAATTGCAAAGCTCCTTTAATGAGGGCAAACTTGTCACAGAAACAAAGGCACATCTTTTTAATACCAATATTCTACTGTTATTGTTGCTTGGCTGTGAGTCATGAGCTTCAAGTCTCTGAAGAATCAAAAATGAATATTACTCAGAGATCAATGAAGAGGTGCATGGTAGGTATAAGTAGGCTGCAGCACATAATAAATAAAGAGTAGAATAAAACACTCACTAAAGCTGCAGATGATTGAAAAAGAAGATGGGCTGGTCATGTGGCAAGAGTGAGAGATAATCAGTGGGCAGCCCAAAGGTGCCCATGGCAGTCTTACAATATCAAGAGCAAGGAAAGAAAGCCCCCAGAACGCTGAGGGCACTGGCTATGTTGAACTTACAAGAGTGGCACAGGATGGACAGGTAAGTATTTGATCTGCCTCACTGAGAGAGCCACACCAGTGAGATTCCAGACATGATTAATATTTGAGGAGACAATGTCACCTCTATATATGGCATTTTGCAGTTTCTAAGATGCTTTCATATACATATATATATACATATATATGTGTGTATGTATATACATATACACAGATGTATGTATACATACACATATACACATAAATGCATGTATGCATGTATGCGGGGTGTCATTTGAGCTTCATAATAACCCTATGAGGTAGGGGGCAGGGGAAGCAGGTATTTTATTATTACCATTTTACAGATGAAAAATTGAGGCTCCGGGACTTGAAATGGTTTGCGGAAAGTCACACAGGAGTAAATGGGTAGAGCTAGGACCAGAGCCCAGGCCTTCTGATTTCTAGTCTAGGGTCTTTCTCTTGGATCTATGCTCTAGTTACCCAATATTCCCTGTCCTCATATAGAAAAAAATGGCTTCAAAGAAGACTCAAACCTCCTGTGGAGGAATCTCTATGATACTGGTCCTTCAGATGCCAACTAACCAATATAGCCTCAAGTGGGAGATTGACCTGGATGGACAAACTGTGGTCTCTTCCTTGGCCTGAATTTCTTCCTTAGCTGACTTACCTCTTCATTTCATTTGGTTTAGGGAAAATCCTGAGTGTCATGCAGCTGCTAGTTCTCAAGGAGTAAATCTTCTGAGATTATAATCAGCTAGATATTGCATTGTCTTTGAAAGATTCTGCTATGTTATAACTCCTCATTACATTTTCAATACTTTTTCATTTCTAGGCAAGCCATGTAGTGTTGATTTACTCTTGCTTTGGTTTTGCCTAAGGAAATTGAAAATAAACTTTAATTTCCTAGTTGAGTGTTGTTGGGGGTTTGTGTTTGCAGAGAGGGAAGTAATTGCTGTTTGATGGAATTAGAAAATATTAGCAGGGTTTCTGACGTTAGTGAAGTTGCACTGTAATTGATTGCTTGTCTGTAAATTTGGAGGTTGTCCCAGTGAATAAAGGTTATGTCAACATCTGTGTTCTGTTCAGTGCCATCTTGATCTGTCAATTGGTATTAGTAACCATATTCAAACATGTCAGGATTCAGGGTTACTGAGCCACAGCTCCATTAAAATGTTGGGGTAGGAAGGGTCACCACGCAGGTGGGCCTCATCAAATAGAGTCTGTCGCCTGTCATTCAAGTCAGCAAACATTTATTAAGTGCCTAGTATGTGCCAGGCACTGCAAAGAGCAAAGAAAGGCAAAATCAGTTCTTGCCCTCAAGGAGCTTACAATCAGTCTGCATTGAGGAAACAACACGAAAAAAAGAGACAAACAAGATAAATATGGGATAAATTGGAGATAATCTCAAAAGGAAGGTGCTAGTCTTAGGGAAGGCTTCTTCCAAAAGGTAGGTTTTTATCTGAGACTTGAAGGAAGCCAGGAAGTAGAGATAAGGAGGGAGAGAATTCTAGGCATGGGGGACAGCCAGGAAAAACACACTGTCAGGAAATAGAGTGTCTTATTCAAAGAACAGCAAGGTGGGCAGCTAGGTGGCACAGTGGATAGAGCACTGGCCCTGGATTCAGGAGGACCTGAGTTCAAATCCGACCTCAGACACTTGACACCTACTAGGTGTGTGACCCTGGGCAAGTCACTTAACCACAATTGTCTCACCAAAAAATGAAAAACAAAACCAAAAAAGAACAGCAAGGGGGCCAGTGTCACCAAACCACAGAGTATGTGGAAAGGAATAGGATATAAGAAAACTAGAAAGGTTGGGGGTGGGGGCGGGGCTAGGTTAGCAAAGACTTTAAAAGCCAAATAGAGGATTTTTTACTTGATCCTAAAGGTAGCCACTGAAATTTGTTGAATGGAGTAATGACATGGTCAGAACTGCTCCTTAAGGAGATCACTCTGGAAAATGGAATGGAGTGGGGAAAGACTTGAAGAAGGGAGACCAACTAACAAGCTGTTGCAATAGTCCAGGTGTGAGGTGATGAGTGTCTGTACCCAGAGGTGGCAATGTCAGAGAAGACATATACCAAAGATATTGTAAAAGTAGATTAGATAAGATTTACCAATATATAAGATATGGGGGATGGGAATGGAGGAGAGAGTGAGGAATGAGGGATGACTATAGGTAGTAAGCCTGGGTTACTAGCAGGATGGTGGTGCCCTCAATAGTAATAAAAAATTTAGGAAGAGGAGCAGGCTTAGGGAAAAGGTAATGCCTTCAATTTTGGATATGTTGCAAGATGCCTATAGGACATCAAGTTAGAGATGGCTAATAAGTCTGGAAGTCAGGAGAGAGGGCAAGGAAGGATAAATGGATTTGAGAATCTATTGTATAGAGATGATCAGGGAATCCACAGTTGCTGATGATCTCATCAAGTGCAACAGAGTTTAGGAAAGAGCCTTGAGGATCACTAGCAGTTATCATGAATAATCTAGATGAAGATCCAGAAAAGGAGACTGAAGAGGAGTCAGACAAGTAAGAGGAGAAAGTCGTGTCAGTCACAAAAATCTAGGGAGAAGAGAGGAACAAGAAGAGAATAAGCAACGATGTAAAGACTGCAGAAAAGTGAAGATTGAGAAAAGGTCATGAGATTTGTCAATTAAGAATTGGGAATTTTGGAGAGAGCAGTCTCAGTTGAATGATGAAGTAAAAAAACCATCTTGCAGAGACAAAAGTGAGAGGAAAGGAAATGAAGGCAAAGATTGTGGGTGGCCACTTCAAATTTAGTCATAAAAGGAAGGAGAGATCTAGGATGAGAGCTATGGAGCATAAGGGATCATGTAAGGGCTTTTTGAGGATGGGAGTGACATTAGTGTATTAGTGGGAATCAGCGAAGTCACCACCAGACAGGGAAAGATTGAAGATCAATGAAAGAGTAGAATTGATAGCCTAAGCAGAGGCTAAGATGGCATGGGTTCACTTATGCATGTAGAAGACTTTGCCTTGATAAGGAGAAGGACTCTCTTTTCATGTGAGACCAAAGAGATAATGGCAGAATCTCACACTGAGTGATGTGAGATAAGGAAGAGTAAGGGAGAGGGAGCGCTTAATGAATAGCTTATTTTTTTTTCCTTGGGGACATTCTTGAATGTCCCATCAGATACCCACCATCATAATTCCTGTCTAGTTTCACCTAGCTTTGTGTCTAGTTTTCCCATTCATTTATCCACTTTGGCTTAGTCAGTCTTGCTGTAACAAAGTCATACCATCTCAGATTTGGAAGGGAATTGAGAGATCACCTAGAAAAAAAATCTTTAGCTTAATTTGTGTCATGGACCCTTTTCATTGGCAATCTGGTGGAGCTCATGGGGCCCTTCTCACAATCACATTTTTTAAACACATAAAGTACTTAGGATTACAAAGAAAAGCATTTCTATTGAAATAAGATTATAAAAATATTTTTTAAAAACCAAGTTCACTGGGGAAGCTAGATGGTATAGTGGATAGAGCACCAGTCCTGGATTCAGGAGGACCTGAGTTCAAATATGGCCTCAGACACTTAACACTTCCTAGCTGTGTGACCCTGTGCAAGACACTTAACCCCAATAGCCTCACCAAAAAACAAAAAAAACAAAAACAAAGCCCAAGTTCACAGACTCAGAATGAGAACCCCAATAAAGTTTGACCTATTCCTAGACAACTGTCACCTCTAAAAGGTGAGAATCCAAGAAATAAAATGTCTATTTGATAAAAACTGCTGAGAAAACTAGAAAGCAGCCTGGCAAAACTTGGACTTAGACCAACAACTTTCACCATATTCCACCATATATTCTAAGTGCACATATGATCTTAATATTAAAAACCATTCTATAAAAAATTAGAAGAGAAGCAGATCATATATCTCTCACAGCTATATGAAAGAATGTTACAAATCACAAATTCAGAGAAATGCAAGTCAAAGACCTAACATTTTATTTCACCTGCAAATTCTTAAAGATAACAAAATATAGGAATAGTCAATGTTGGAGGGCTGGTGGGAAAATTGACACATCAGTGCATTATTGGTGGAGCTGTGATTCATTACCACCATTTTGGAAAGCAATTTGGAATCATGGTCAATATGGTAAATAAACATTTACTAAGTGCCTTCTGTGTTCCAGGCACCGTACTAAATACTAGAGATACAAAGAAAGGGTAAAGACGGTCCCTGCTCTCAAAGAGCTCACAGTTTAATGGGGGAGACAATATGTAAGTAACTATGTAGAGACAAGGATAAATTAGAAATAGTCAATAGAGAGAAGGCACTAGAATTAAGAGGAATAAGAAATTATCTAAATAATGTGACCAAAATGTTCATACTTATTAATTCAGGGATTCCATTACCAGGCGTATACAGCAAGGAAGCATTTGATAATAAAAAAGTTTCCCACAAACACCAAAATATTTATAGCACTTTTTGTGATAATGAAAAGTTAGAAACAAAATAGATACCCATTGTTGGGGAAAGGCTAAACAAATAGTGGTATGTAAAAATCAAAATATTGCTACATGATGAGAAATAAAGAATGTACTGAGTACAGAGAGGCATGGGAAGATCACCTGAACTGGTTCAGAGTAAAAGTATGCAGAGCCAGGAAAGCAATATATACAATGAGTACAACAATGGAAAGAAAACCCACCCCCCAAAACCCCACACTCCAATATGGATGTTGCAAAATTATAAAGAATAATTATGATCCAAATGAAGAAATATGAGAAGAAAGCCCTACCCACCCCTTTGCAAATGTGGAAGTTTCACAAATGTAAATTGCACATTTTCAGACTTTTTCAATGTATTGATCAATTATACTGATTTTCCCCTCTTTTGTCTTTTTTAAAAAAATATTTGTTATATGGAATGATTATCTGTGAAGAGAAGGGGAAAGACACTGGGGAAAATTGTGGTGAGGTAAAAAAAAAAAGACCAATAAAACATATAAAATCTAGAAAGTCACTTTTAAAAAAGAAAGCAGAGGTAAAAGGAGGGAAAGAGTAGCATTGTCTACATGCAAGGAAATTCAGGATTCAGAGGTGGGAAGCACTTGAATGAAAATTAACAGAGGTGGAACTGAAACAATACTGTCATTGGAGTATAATACTGAACAGAAAGAGGGGAAAAATGAGTAGTTGGGGAAATAAATTATAAGCCTGTCACTTTTACATGTTGCAATAGTGATGGGGAAACTTCCATTATCTGCTAGAGCTCTCTGCCAAAAGTAAAGCAGCTAATAGCTTACCTTACTTTAATGATAATTGTATTTTTCAAAAGGTGGAAGAACAAATGAAGAGAAACTCTATTATGGCATTGATTCTCATCAGCAATGAGGAATTGGCTTCTGGGGAAAACATGATGAGCTCCTTGGGAGAGAGTTATAATTTCACCTTAGAATTTATGATAGAAGAGATGAAGTCAGGAATTGATTGCATTGCACATTTTGGGAAACCAGATATTCAAGAGTTTGGAGATAAGATAGGTAGGATCCCATAAACTAAAATTCTATAAGAGAATTCAACCCGGGGTTAATAGCAAGTTCTCAAGAATGAAATTTTGGAAATATAATTAGAAGCAGTTTCAACAAGGGGAAGGAAAGTGGAATTGTCTGATGAGAATGATGTGGATGCACAGGGAGCTCACTCAGCAATTTATATTTTAAAAAGAAATGTACAAAAGAGGGGAATAAGGGCAGGCAACAAAGAGTCACAGAATGTGAGAATGATGGAAGGGTCCTCAGCAGCCTTTTGCATCTAGTTTAGTCCATACCTGAAAGGAATCCTCATTATAACACAATAAACAAATGGGTTCTCCAGTCTCTGCTTGAAGACCCCTGAAGAGGAAGAACCTATCACCTGTCAGGGCCATTCTGAGAAGGGAGAATCCATCATCTTTCAAGGTAGGCTATTCCACTATTGTACTGAACTAATTGTTGAGAAATACTTCTGCACATTACAATTTCCACCCAGTGCTCCAAATTCTTCCCTCTGAGGACAAAGAAAGCAGATCTAATTCCTTCTCCATATGATAATCTTTCAAATATTTGAAGACTGTCATTTTACTCTTCTGTAAACATGTCCAGTTACTTCAATATGATGCTCATAGTACATGGTTTTTAAGGCCCTTCGAAAGCCTAATTGCCCTCCTCCTGACACTCTCCAGTTTATGTGCCCTTAATAGCATCCATAACTGAACATAGTGGATAGATATAATTAGATAAATAGTTTTCTGCTTATAGAGACCAGCTTGTATTCCTGGCCAGAATCACCCTCAGTCCAACAAAGGCAGATAGAGCATAATGGGACTATAAGCCCCCTATTCCTGAAAGCTATCTCCCTTTTCACCCCTCACATTAGCTTTTTTTTTTGTCTCCCACATCACACTGCTGAATAATATTGAGTTTTTAGTTCACTAAAGCCTCTCCTTTTTTCAGAATAACCACTGTCTAACTAGACCTTTCCCAGTTTATGCTTGTGAAGTTCATTTTTTAACCCAATTGTAAAACTTTATGTTTATTCCTTTTGAGTTTTATCTTATTAGATTCAGTCCAGTGCTCTAGCCTATCAAGATCCTTTGGATTTCAGTTTTGTCATTTACTATGTTAGCCATTCCTTCCAGTTTTGCGTCACTGGAAATGTTGATGAGCATACCATCTATGCTTTTGTCCAAGTCATTTATAAAAATATTAAATTATCATAATACCTAAATGTTTGGAATTAGGGTCAACATAGTCCATAAACATTTATTAGGTACCTACTAAGTGCCAAGCACTGTGCTAAGCACTGGGGATACAAAGAAAGTCAAAAGAAAGAATTATATTCAAGAAAAACTGGAAATAATCAACAGAAAGAAGGCATTAGAATTAAGAGGGATTGGGAACTATACAAATAATGTGACTAATATGTCCATATCCTTTGACCCAGTGTTCTATTACTAGGCTTATACTTTAATGGGCCCTTTGATCAAAAGAAAGACACTATATACCAAAATATTTATAGCAGCACTTTTTGTGATAACAAAGAATTGAAAACAAAATTGGCCTAGGGACAATCACAGATCCCTGAGGATCTCCTCCTGACATTGAACCATTATCAACTACTCTGAGCATGGATATCCAGCCAGTTCTGAATTCATTTGATTGGATTATTATCTAATCTATATCCCTGGATCTTCTCCACAAGAATAGCATGAGATATTTTATCAAAATCTTTGCTAAATTCTAGACAAACTCTTTCCACATTATTCCCTTCACCTACTCCTTTAATAATCCTGTCAAGAAAGGAAATGAGGTTAGTCTGGCATGACCTGTTCTTGATAATGCCATGCTGGCTCTTTGTATTCACCACCAAATACAAAACATGGCATGGAATTGTAAGAAGGTTTGATGAAGCTCAAAAGGAACTGAGGCTGGCAAAAAAGAAAAAACTAAGAAGAGCAAGAAGTGGGTTTTTAAAGAAATTTGTGGTTTAGATTTTTCTTTGGTTGTTACAGTATTTGGGTAAAATAGGAGGATCCAAAAAGGGGAATTGGGAATATTGCTTGGGATTAATGGAATGATAACTGGAAAAACAGAGCAATTCCACTCTTATTTTTGCATTTGTTTTATGTACCAGGAGTTAATTTTGGATTGTAATAAAAATTATAGTCATAGGATCATAGATTTAGAGCTAAAAAGTACCTTAGACATCATTTAGTCAAAACGTGTCAAATAGGGGATCTACTGGAAGCATGCAGCTTGTAACACTCCCTAATCTGTGCCAGAACCAAATTAAAATGTAACTGGGAAATATTTAACAAAGTCAATAAAAATACAACAAAAACATAGATAACATTACATTTTAAAACTAAGTCAACACCCACTGCATGGGGATCCTCATGTATGGATTAGAGGCCCCCCTTTCTAGTTGAGCTTGCCACCACTGGTATAGTCCAATTCTTCCTTTTTACAAATGAGACTGAGGATCAGAATGGTTAAGTGACTTGCCTGTAGTAAGGATCAGAGCTGGGATTCAAATCCGGGTCAATAGGGAGATAAATAAAAAGATGTGAGGATAACAGCTAGATGCCCCTGATGAGTTCAAGTCAGACCACATCTGAAGTATTCATTTCCAGAAACCGCAAGTAAAGAAGAACATTGATAGAATATTCAGGGAGAACATTCATTATGTTTAAAAGCTCCTGTTCACACCATAGGAGGATAAAAACTGACCTGAGAATATTTAACCTGGAGAATAAACTTGGCAATGGGCACACTAGTTTCTTCAAATATTTGAAGGGCTTCCAAGTGGAAAAAGGATTAGACTTGTTTTTTCCAACCTCAGAGAGAAAAACTGGCAGCAACAGGTGAAAGTTGCAAAGAACAAAATTTAAATGTAAGGGGAAAAGTACTCAACAATGAGAGCTATCCCAAACTGGGAAGAAGCACCTATGAAACTGTGGACTCCCTTCAGCTGAGGCTTTCAAATGGAGGTCAGCCAGTAATTTAGCAAGTATTTTGTAAAGGGTATTTTTTTCTCAGGTGTGGATTGGACTTAATGACCTCTGCATTTCCTTTCTAATCTGGGATTCTGTGACTTTGAGGGGCATAATAAAATGTTTTAAAAATCATGGGGAACCATGATACCTCCTACAAGTGCTTATCCTGTATTTACTTGAACACATCCACTGGATAGGTATAAAATGATATCTCAGGGAGGTTTTAATTTGCATTTCTCTAAATCAGTAATGATTTAGAGCGTTTTTTCATATGACTAGAAATTGTTTTGATTTCACCAGAAAACTTTTTGTTCACACCCATTGACCATTTATCAATTGGTGAATGATTCATATTCTGATAGATTTAACAAAGTCTTTATATATTTGAGATATGAGACTTTTATCTGGGAAACTGTCTATAAATTTTCTCTCAATTTGTGCTTTCCTTCTGATCTTGGCTACATTTGTTTCATTTGTACAAACCCTTTTTAATTTAATGTAATCAAAAGTATCTGTTTTATACCTCACACTGCTCTCTATCTCTTGTTTATTCATAAATTAGAACCCACTACTGAACACTTGTTGATAGTCCTAATTTTCAGGAAGCTTTTCCTGATATCAAGCATAAGTTTCTTTCTCTCGGAATTCATGGGGTCATGGATCCAGAGATGAAAGGATTCTCAGAGGTCACCTAGTCCAACCCCCTTGTTTAACAGATAGGTAAGTAAAATCTCAGGGATAGGGCCCCAAGTCACACTGATAGTAAACATCAGAGGTGGTATTTGAACTCAGTTCTTCTGGTCCCAGTGTAGTAACTCCTTCCTCTATACCATGCTACCCATAGCCCTCCACTGCTTTCAGTTCTGCCCCCAAGAACAAGTGTAAACCCTTGTCTGCACAACAGCCTTTCACATCCTTGAAGATAGCTACCAAATCCCCTTTATTCTACTCCTCTCCAAAATAAATGTTTTCAGTTCCTTCAACCAATATTAATTTATGACAGTTTCCAGCTCATGATTATATTCATCTTCAGTTCATTCACATACCAGTTTGTCAATAGCTTTCCTTGGAGACAGCAAGATCATGGAAAAAAGAGACTGGAAATCAAGTTAAAGGATCTAGAGTTAAACCCTCCCTCCCTTGCTTGGGTAAGTCACTTCATTTCTTTGGGCCTCAGGGTCCTTTTCTGGAAAACAAGGAGAGTGGACTTAGGTGGCTCATGTGCCCTTCTGGCTCTAGAGAAATCTTCCTGATTCCTAAAATGTGATTCCTGAAACTGAACAACAGTACTTCAGATGGGTTCTGACCAGGGCAAAGTTCAGCAAAACCATCATCTGCCTCCTTCTGGATATAATCACCCATCTAGAGAAGTCTAGGGGAGCATTAGCCGTTCTGGCTAACACACTGTTGATTCATATTAGATTTGTAGTCCACTGAAACCTCAAGATCTTCTTTTCACTGAAACTGATGCCAAGTAATAACTTCCCTCTACTGTATGGAAGTTAATTTTTTTGGACCTATGTTAATTTTTTATTCTTACCTCTATTCAGTTTCATCATATTCAATTCAGTTCATTGCTTTAGCCCATTGAGATATTTTTGGAACATCAGTTTGCCATCTGACATGTTAGCTATCCCACCAAGCTTCATGTCATCTGAAGATTTGACAAGCACATCGTTCATGTTGAATGTCACAGGGCTAAGAGCAGATCTCTGTAGCATTCTACAAGAGGCTTTCTTTCAAATTGACACTAACATATTAATGGCTACACATTGGTTCCAGTCATTTAAACTAGTTCTGAGCCGATGGGTGGGCTGAAACCAGTTTCATCTGTTTGCAAGAGCTAATTGTTATATTTTCAGTGCATTTACACCTCCAATATTAGTAACTGTTACACGTTGATGCTCCGTTTATCATTTTGTTGATTTCTAGACTTAAAGAGATGTAGAAAATGTTAATAATGCAGACTAAACTTTAAAAGTGTCATCTGTTTTCAACATTTACCAGCACAACCCTGGGTAATAGTCATCAAAAGCTTATGTTACTAGTCAAATGGCAAGCATTCTGGGAGAACTAGATGTTAAACATTTATCAGAACTTCCTTGCACCTAATTATCCTATCATCTAGCCCATATTTTATGATATTGCCCACACAAATATTTTGCTGAAAGCTAATTTCACTACGTTCTTGGCTTTCTCCTGCTCAACTAGTATGGCCATGCTTGAAAGAAAGAAAATGAGGCTATTTGGGCACAATCTATTCTTGATAGGGCAGCTAAGTGGCACAGTGGATAGAGTGCCTGGCCTGGAGTCAGGAAGAGGAGTCTTCCTGAGTTCAAATCTGGCCTCAGACTCTTACTAACTGGGTCACCCTGGGCAAGTCACTTAACCATGTTTGCCTCAGTTTCCTCATCTGTAAAATGAGCTGGACAAGGAAATAGCAAAATATTCCAGTATCTTTGCCAAGAAAACCTCCAATGGGGCCACAAATAGTCAGACACAACTGAAAAAGGACTGAACAACAACAAATAGTTCTTGATAAATCCATGCGTGCTTTTTAACAATTGCTGCTTCCCTTTCCTTTTGTATATGAACTCTCTTCTTAATAATGTACTCCAGAATTTTTTCTTGGAATACAAGTTGGACTACCTGGCTTGTACTTTTCAGATTTCATCTCCTTTATTTTTGGAGAAATGAAAGTAAGACTATCCCTTTTTCAATCATGTAGCTACTCTCTAATCCTCCAAGATCTTTCAAAAATCACTGACAATAGCTCAGTAATCAAGGAGCTCATCAGAGCCTAGTGATGAGCTCATTGAGGGCAGCTTGGTGCTGTCTTACCATCATCACTTTACTAGCCTGGCTGCCCACTTCCTACTAATCATTTTGTTTTATCCTTTACATTCCAAAAAAATCATTCTTCTTTGAAGAGAAAATAGAGGAAAATGAATTGGATGGTTTAGACTTCTCACCATCACACATTATCATCACCCCTTTTGTGTTCATCCTCAGTAACCTGCCCTTTCTTCAATCTTCTTTATGTGTATTTTTAAAAGTCTGAAGTGGTTGCTAAGCTCCCTACACAACCAGAGAGTGTCTTTAGTTTTTTTTTCCTTTTCCTCCTCATTGAATTCATTTCTATTTCTTTAGAATTTCAGTTTCCAGAGCTTACCATTCTTCTTAAGCCAACTTTCCCCTGTATAATATCCTGTCATAGAATCTGACCCAGTCTTTCTCTGAACCCTTAGAAAACTGCTCTCCCTCAAGTCAAGGAGGAGTATATCAGGGTATTTTCTGCTTCTCTTTCCTCCTCCTTCACAAACTCAGTGATGGATCACTTTTCCCCAACGTTACCATCATGTCTACTTTAGCAAACAGTTGTTCCAGTTTGGTCAGAATTAGGTCTAGGAGAACCATTCCTATGGTCTATTCCTTCACCTTTTGAAGTATGAAATTCTTAAGACAACCTGTATATTTTTTTTGGTAGCTCTGCCTTTGGCACCATGAGAATTTGAGCAGTGGGTTCACATAGTGGGTTCCATGTCTGTGCAATATTAAGTTTTCCCCCACTGTATTTGGGATCCATTTTCTAAACTTCTTTTGCCTCACATACTCTTACAAAAATCTAATTTCTGTTTCTCCCTCTATTGATTTTCATTCAGCTTCTGTTTACCATTTTTTCATTCTCAGTTTCTTGGTCTCCTGGATTCCTGAAGATTTCCTCATATCAATATATCTACTTAATATGTCATGCTACTATTTAAAAAAAGAAAAATCCATGCTACTCTACTACTCCATTTATCTCTTCTGTTCCTCTTGGGATAAAATATTACATCTCAGAGCCATATTTCAGACGTGGAACCCATCACAATAAGCCTTAGTAATACCTAAGAGGTTAAATTTGCCTCATTACATGAGTCTCTGTGGTTTGCCCTATTTATTAGCCATACTTTATACATTTTTACATAGACATGTGAGGCTGTGGATTTTGTTGTTGGCCCTCATTGGATATTGTCATTCATGAATCATCTCTTTTACTATGCTTCTTCCTATGTTATATGTGATTCCTTTGTTATACCTAGAAATCTTTATGATACCAGGCTTGCTACAACTATTTGACTAGTTTTCTTCTCCCTTCCTTTTCAATTTAAAATCTACATGATGAGATTAACAAGACTCTAGGAAAAGATATTTTTATTAGACATTTCTCATTAGGTACAGTCGTTCCAGGGATATCTTGGTAAATATTTTAAAAAACACTCTCTGAGATAAACAAAAATGTTTGCATGACACACTTTTAATTTTTAATCTGTGTTATTAACATATTCTGCATCACTTTTTTAAGTCTAAAAATCAACACAATACTATATCAAGCCCTGATTTGCAGGGATTTTGCCCATTTCCAAGGTGTAGAAGCTCACACTGAAAAATTAACAATCAGCCCTTGTGAGCCAGTTAGAGCCAGCTCCAACATAGTCTGAACTCCAGCCCTGTTTTTCTCTGGCCCCACTTGGTGCCCATTATTTATAATTTTTAAGTTATATTACAGAAATCCAAATCATGTCCTCAGACACCACCTTTTAGCCAGCTGATTGATTGATCACTTACTTCCCAAATCTTATCCCTTTCTTTGAAACCTAATAGTGATGAAAACACCACCTTTGCCCCTAAGGTCTTCAGTGTGGGGACTGGACTTGACTGTTTGGGGACTTAGCAAGGCTTTCTAGATTCCTTCTGGTGATATCATTTGTCCTACTTGAATAGCCAGAAATGGGTTACTAATCAATAGATTTGCCAGATCTTAGGAAACTTTGTGATGACTGGAATGCATGGCCCAAGAAAATAATCAATTTCTTTGAATTTTGTCAGGTCAAGAAATAATTTTCCATTGATGGAATATCCCAGTGATAAAATAATAACTATCATCAGAGAATCACCAACAACCATTGCTCATCTATTTTTCCTCTTATCCTTAAAAAATGACCCTTCACCATTTAGCACCTCTAAGTGCATCTCATCATTTCATGGAGAGCAAGAACTGACTCCTCCTAAGATGTTCCATTTCCCTACTGTACAGTTAGAGATTTGTGCTGATATCTGTAGCTCAAACTGTTCAGTGGTCCTTCTCCTTTTAATTCTAGGTATCATATTCTTTTGCCTTCAAGTCTCCTGAATCAGATTATAAATTCCCTTTTGATACTTCATAACCTTTTTTCTTCTTTGCTTCCTTCTTAAAGTACTTAATCCAATTTTTCAAGATATACTTCATCTCCTGGACAACCTGGAAAGTAGAGATGATCCAGGCCTTTTATTTTCTCCTCTAAATTAAGACCAACTTGGACTTTATGCATATATGGATAATATTTGGCACTAGCAGAAACACAAACACAGAAATATTCTCTGTAGGTCACTACAAATTTTTTTCTTGTCCTTCATAGCTGATTAAGGGGAGAGTCATAGTCTTTGGGGGGGGCAGGGCAATGAGGGTTAAGTGACTTGCCCCTGGTCACACAGCTAGTGTCAAGTGTCTGAGGTCAGATTTGAACTCGGGTCTTTCTGAATTCAAGGCTGATGCTTTATCCACTGAGCCACCTAGCTGCCCCTTTTGTCTTCTTTTGGTAATTCTTTTGGTGAACTTTTTTTCCTAACTTCTTTATTTCCTTTTTATCTATAGGATTCTACTCAGAAGCTTGCAAGAGAGGCTTAATCTATTTAGTGTAGATTCCCTTTCTTTACAGTAATACAACACAATCTGCTCAGTTCTTTCTAATTTGCAGTTAACACATTCCTACCATGCCCTAATATAGGAACAAAAGCTGATTTCTACAAGCAGAACTCCAGCTATTTAGTTAGATTTACCCATTTTGTTTCTTATTTTTTGTCAATTTCGTTATCTCCCTGTACTTCAATTCAATTAAACAAATGCTTAATAAGTACCTACCAGGTACAAGGCATAGAGGCAATAGAGGGCATATAATGTACAGAATGCTAGGAAGCATTAATAGACTCCATGGAAGACCTGGGTTCAAACCCAGCCTCTAAGTATGTAATGAACAGTGTGATCAGGGCCAAGTCACTTAGTCTCTTTTTGACTCAGACAACTCCCTAGAACTTATCTAAATCAAGGAGACTTGAAATCTACGATTTGGTGGAGGGAAATCCCATGCTAAGAATCCCCTAGCTAATGAAATCTCAAAGGCTCCATGTTAGGTGCTGAGGATATGAAGACACAAATTAACATGCTAATTTAAGAGGCAAGTGATCATTAATAACTGGGGGTGGGGAGAGCAAAGAGTGGGGCATCAGAGACAACTTGCAGAAGTACATGGCACCTGAGTCTTGAGGGAAATAAGGATTTCTAAGAAATGGAGGAAAGGAAGAAATACATTCAAGGTATGGGAGACAGCTTGACTTCTTGACACTTTGTCCTCCCTGGGGGAATAAGGCTTAACTTATTTAGCAGAAAATAGCACATAAGAGGTTGGTGACTTTGTACAGCCCCTCCCTCACTTAAATCCAATTCACTGCAAGTCATGACATCACCTCAATGTCATGGTCCTCTTCAAGAATAAAGGACAGGGGCAGCTATGTAGCACAGTGGAGAGAGCACTGGCCCTGGAGTCAGGAGTACCTGAGTTCAAATCTGGCTTCAGACACTTAACACTTACTAGCTGTGTGACCCTGGGCAAGTCACTTAACCCCAATTGCCTCACTAAAAAAATTTTTTTTAAATAAAAAAAAATAATAATGAAGGACAAACAACAACAACACAACTTCCATAAGCAAACTGGATGGAAACCATCTCTCTAACTAGGTCTACCTACCTTGTCTTACCTTACTAGAGTTCTTCAGATATTTTCTTGAACTTCCCTGATCACTAGGTTCTCAAGTTTAAGTGTTCATTCACTGATTTTTTTTCAAAGAGCTTTTATTAAGTACCTACTATGTGCCAAGCATTGTGCTAGGCACTGGAGATACAAAGACAAAATCAGAAACAGTTCCTGCCCTTAAGGAGTTAATTAGGGAAAACAGCATACACAGGTAAGTACATTTTAAAATTTATATGTAATAAATACAAAATAATTTGGGGAATGGGACAATAGGCTAGTAAGGCCTTGTACAATCCTTGACTATCTAAAGTCTAGAGCAAGGATTCTTAAACTTTTTCTACTCTCAACCCCTTTTCACTGAGATATTTTTATGCAACTGAGATTATGTAAAATAGAAATACATAACCTTTTACTGTGGCCAATTTTTTCACAATCCCCACATTCAGTTACATGACCCACAGTTTAAGAAGCTTTTCTCTAGAGGCCAACTAGGTGGCACAGTGGATAAAGCATCGGCCCTGGAGTCAGGAGGACCTGAATTCAAATCTGAACCTCAGACACAACACTTACTAGCTATGTAACCCTAGGCAAGTCACTTAACCTCAATTGCCTCACCAAAAACAAAAATAACAACAACAAAGCTTTTCTCTAGAGTATGTCAACTCACACTGTACCTGAATTGATTCAAACTCTACTAATTATCTATTCTCACATCTCCTTCTAGAAAATATATGCCTCTGTTACCTCTTTTCTCTGTCTTGGACCAGACTTCTCAATATCAATGTGTATGCTTTATTCCTTAGGTAGCATTTTCCCAGTGGGCCACATTAATGGTTCCAAGTAAAATATTCTCAGTTCAAGGTAGCTTTTGTCTCTGCTGGTCTTGGTAGTAATGTCCAGCCAAGTTAATTCTCCCCTTCCCACCACTCTCTAGCCAGGCTCCGACTTTGGATCTTAATCTTCAATTCCATCTACAACTTCCAACAGGCCCTAGAACCAGTGAGGCCATGGATAGTTGCTTTTATGACTACATTAAAGAGCCTTCAAACCCTTTATCTTCTGGTTAAATAAAAAGCTTCTGAGACAGTAATAAACAGGGCCTGCTTTTCAGACAGCAGAAACCCTGCTCTGATACTGAGTGCATGGAAAGCATCAAGAGCACACGAGAGTCCATATTTGTTAAGGATTTAAAAGAAATGTCCATCTTGTCCGTTGGGATTGCTCAGTGATGTCTAGAAAATAAATCAACTGTGATATAATACAGGCTCATGGAAATGACACATGAAATCTATGTTCTGTTTTTTTTTTTGGGGGGGGTGAGGCAATTGGGGTTAAGTGACTTGCCCAGGGTCACACAGCTAGTAAGTGTTAAGGGTCTGAGGTCGGATTTGAACTCAGGTCCTCCTGACTTCAGGGTCGGTGCTCTATCCACTGTACCACCTAGCTGCCCCAATCAATGTTCTTTTTGAGAAAAAAAAATATTAATTTGTACATAAATGCAGACTGTAGAGGAGAGAACTATGTGTGAATTTGAGTACATCCTTTCCCTTCTCCAGATTTCAGCTTCCTCATCTGGAGGATAAAAGGAATAGGCTGGATGATCCTGACAGTCCCTTCCAGCTCTGACTCCCCATGTTTCTAAAATGATTTTTAAATGCAAAAGTGTCAAGCATGTCTATCAAAGACTGGTACACAAGATAAGGGCAATCAAAGTAAGTGATCGAATAAGACACCTCCTGGAATACCAAGAGGGAAGAGAGAGTTAAAGGCAAGTTTCCCCCTTTTCACTATTTTACCTAAGGTTGAGCCCCACAATCAGTTGGTCAGTAAAAATTTACTAAGCTTCTACCATGTGCCACACACCGTGCAAAGTGCTGAGGATACAAAGAAAGCCAAAAAAACAGTACCTGCCCGCAAGGAGCTCACAGTTTAATGGACAGGCAACATGAAAAGAACTTTGTACAAACAAGCGACATACAGGATAAATTGGAAATAATCAACCAGAATTAACAGGAATCAGGACAGGCTTCCTATAGAAAATGGGAGTCTATCTGGAACTAGAAGGAAGCCATAAGGCAGAGACCAAGAGGGAAAGCATGCCAGGCATGTGGACAACCAGCACAAATGCCCAGTCAGGAGATGGAGTGTTTTATTAGGCATCAGGAGGGAGGTCTATGTCACTCAATCATAGAGTAGGTGGGAGGAGGGGTTGAAAGGTATAAGAAGACCAGAAAGATGAGGGGTGGAAGGTCAGGAAGGCTTTGGGTGCCAAACGAAGGATTTTGCACATGACCCTGGAGGTAATGGGGAACCACTGGAGTTGGCTGAGTAGAGAAGTAACATTGTCAAACCTGTGTTTTAGGAAGATAATCATTTTGGTTAATCACCTTAATGATTTAGCTTTTAATTAATTAATTAATTTAAATGTTTTTAAAGCACAAAGTTAATCACTTTGACAGTTGAGTGAAGGACGGACTGGAGTAGAGACTTGTGGCAGGTTGACCAACTAGCAGGTGTGAGGTGACGCTAGTGTCAGAGGAGATAAGAAATACAACAATACCAGTACATTTGTTGATTCATCTACCTGTCTATTCAACAAAGTATTTACCATGTACAGGGCATTGTACTAGCTACTATGGGGTATACAAACACCAATGACCCCCTGTCATTACCCTCACAGAGTTTACAATCTAGTACATTACATTATGACCTGTTCCACAACAAAGAGTTTTAAGGTCCATCTGATGTGAGTTGATATTCAACAGAACAAAATTATAGTCAAACAGAAGAGTCAGGTAAGTCTTTTGAAATTTGTTTTTGTAGGATTTGACCTAGACACCAGAATTTTAGAACTATAAGGACCTTAACTATCACATAATCTGACCTTTCATTTTACATATGAGGACACTGAGGTCAAGAGAAAGGAAATGATTTGCTTAACGTCAAATAGCCAGTGAAATGCAAAATTCAGACTTGGAAACCAGGTTTTCTGACCAGAATCGTAATTAGCAATTTTGGCACCTGGAAAAGTACCACAGAATATGTCCTAGAGTTAATGGCGTAAAATGTACACTCCAATCAACTTTTTCAGACAAATTAATTTGAGGGACCTCCAGACACAAAATCCCATGGGATAGGAAGAGAAACCAAAGAATGCCATTTAATAGCTTCCTGTTTGAAGTGATTACTCTTACTAATTTGGCACTAAGGTCAGTTGTTTCTACTTGCTGAAGGAGTAAAATGTTGTCAATTTCCTCTAAATTTCAGAGCCCTGGGCATAAGTCCCAGTCATCTTACCCGAGTTATGGCTCTACTCTAGACTCCCAATCCAATGCCCTTTACATTACAACACACTGCTTCTCAATTGTATATCTATTCAGTAGCTATCCCCCACCCGCTAAAAGATTTGATGGCATAAGAGCAGAAGGGAATAAAAATAGAGACCGTATTACTATTTCACTCGACTTTCTGTTTCTACCTGTTTGTCAGATGGAACTTATTCTTGCTTTCTTGGGGTTTTATTGCTGACAGTGTCCATTATTCTTGATGAGGCCAAAAGAAAATTTCCCTCACTCCTTTTTAGCCTCGCCTCAGTACTCTGCTTTTATGGTCTTAGACAAGGGCTGGGGCTAAAATGCAAGTTACCATTATTCATCTTACTATTGTTTGAAAAGGTAAATGGCTGGGTTGTGAGCCCTCTTGTATGTCCTGTATATATCTATCTCTCCCAGGCTGGCACTGCTAGAGTTCTGGTATCATGCTCACAGAATCACTGCCTATGAATATTTACCAGACACAGCTGCCTAATCCTCTTACTCTCTAACACATTCTAGTGGCTAGCTACAGCATAACTACACAGTGCGGTAACTATGTACTTTAGGGCCTATGATCTTAGCATTTCATTTTGTATCTGGAAAGGAGACCAAATGATTATCAGCTCACAAAAATGAAATGCCCAAATTTGATTTCAACCCAGCAGTGTTCCTGCCCCTAGGATTACAGTGACTATGCACTAAATGAAATGCAGATCACAGATGAGTTTGGGAAGTTCAGGGATGAGGGTTCTCAACAGGTTGAGGAAGTGGAGAGGGAGGCTGCTTCGGACAGCCCTGACTGATGCTACAACCATGGAAAGGAATGTCCAAGATGAAGGAGAGGTTGACACTCTCCACTTCTCCCAGATCAAAACTACCTTTCATTCTCTCCTCTCCTTCATCTTCTATATACAATAAATCACCAGGCCTTATAAATTCTCCTTTCAAAATATCTCTTACTGTGTCATAAATACAAAAAAATATTTATGGCATCTATTTTTGTAGTAGTAAATAAATGGAAGGAAAATGAATGCCCATCAGTTGGGGATGGCTGCAGTAGATGATATAGGGAAGCTAGTTGATGGAGTAGATAGAGCCCTGGGCCTGAAGTCAAGAAGATTCTTCCTGAGTTCAAATCTGGCTTCAGATACTTACTAGCTGTGTGACCGTGGGCAAGTGACTAAATCCTGTTTGCCTCAGTCTCCTTGTCTGTAAAATGGGCTGGAAATGACAAATTTCAAAAAAGGAAATGACAAACCACTCCAATATTTTTAGTAAGAAAATCCTACATGAGGTCACAGATAACTAGACACAATTGAAAAACAAATCAACAACAAGTAGTTGAGAGTGTAATGTAATTTGTTACTGCAACATAAAAAATGACAAATATAAAGAATTAAGTGAAACTTGGGAAAACTTGGATGAACTGATGCAGGGCAAAGTAAGCAGAATGAAAAGAACAATTAGTCAGATGACCACAGTAATGTAATGGAAAAAAATAACAAAAACAAAAAACATTGAGAACCTCACTACTCTGACCCATGCAGTATCCAGTTGTGACTTCAGAACCCTCATGGTGAAGCATTCCTCTAGCCTCTCAACAGAGAGGTGGTGTGGAATCTGTAGGTATGGAATGAGGCATACATTTTCAGACATGGTCAATGTATTCATTTGTTTTCTTTGCCTGTACTTATTTGTGAAAAGAAAGAATTCTACAGTAATCATTGGGAAGGGATGATGATATAAAAAAGGAAAAGAGAATCAATACAGCTTTAAAACCGAAACATGTCTTCTTCTCCATTTTTAGTGTCACTGCCCTAGGAAGGTTTTCCCCGTGTCTTTTTTTTTTTTTTTTGGGTGAGGCAATTGGGGTTAAGTGACTTGCCCAGGGTCACACAGCTAGTAAGTGTTAAGTGTCTGAGCCTGGATTTGAACTCAAGTCCTCCTGAATCTAGGGCCAGTGCTCTATCCACTGTGCCACCTAAATGCCCCTCCCTGTGTCCTTTTGATCTCTGCCTTGTTCATTACAGACTTTATCATGGCAGGTGTACATCCACTCCTTTCAGAAACTGATATGGACTTTTTTGTCAATAGGATGAAGCCCATTCTTCTCATCCATCAAATTATCCTATCCTACTTATTCAACCTTAACTCCCACTATTCCACAGATTCAACCTTCTAATCTAATAAAGGTGGTCTGTTGTGTGTACTGATGAAGAGGGAAGGACACAGAACCAAGAGAACAATATTCAAGATCCCAATAATGGAAACAAGAAAAAGAATACTAAAACAAAGGCAAATGTGATATAATTATAATGGTCAATCTTGCCCCCCCAAAAAAAGATGACATAAGTACTCCCCCCTTTTCCTGGAGAGATGGCAGGGTCTGTGTCTATGAAACATTGGATATGTGATCAGATTTGGTCACTTGTGTTGGTCAGTTCTGCTTCCTTGCTTGATGCCGATACAGTAAATAGAGCACTGGGCCTAAAGTCAGGAAAGACTAGAGTTCAAATCCAGCTTTGACTCTGGGCAAGTCATGTAACCTCTCTTTCCTCATCTGTAAAATAGGGGATAAAAACAGCACCTTACCTCCCAGGGTTGTTGTGAGAAGACTCCAATGAGATAATATTTGTAGATGACTTAGAGTGCCCAGAACATAGTAGGTCCTTAATAAATGTTTATTGATTGATCAAGTGAGAGGAAATGAGACTGGAGAAGCAGGGTGGAATAAGGTCTCGAATATAAGCTGAGTTTCAACTTTCTTCTAGAGGCAATCAGCAGACACCAAAGGGGCTTGTTTGTTTTTAGCAGAGACACGATAATGTCCATGTAAAGGAAAGAGTTCTGTCATTGGAAGGAAGGAGAGCAGAGTCAGGGAGACCTGTAAGAAGGCTTGAACAGGTGACTAGGAGGAAAGCAAAAAACTAGGATGGCTGCAGTGGGAACAGAGATGAGGGAATATGTGAGAAATACTGCAGAGATGAGATTGATGAGACTGGTAATGGGTTGGCTGTGAGAGATAAAGGAGAAGGAAGAGTCAAAGATATCTGCTTTGTCTCTAAAAATGCACACTGAGGGGGAAGCTAGGTAGCACAGTGGATAAAGCACCAGCCCTGGAGTCAAGAGGACCTGAGTTCAAATCCAGCCTCAGACATCTGACACTTACTAGCTGTGTGACCCTGGGCAAGTCATTTAACCCTCATTGCCCCACAAAGATAGATAGATAGATAGATAGATAGATAGATAGATAGATAGATAGATAGATAGATAGATAGATAGATAGATAGATAGATGGATGGATGGATGGATGGATGGATGGATGGATGGATGGATGGATGGATGGATGGATGGATAGATAGATAGATAGATAGATAGATAGATAGATAGATAGATAGATAGATAGATAGATAATGCACACTGAGAGATCTCTAGCTCCTGTCACTTGACCAGAGGCACATTGCTAGTACCTAGCTAAGTAGAGGTTAAATTCGACTCCCGTGTTGTTTTCATCATATTTTGGTCCCTCTTGTATAGTCTTATCACATTCTATTCTTTGCAGAAGTTACTGTACAATATTTCAGATTGCAAGGAAGGTTCACTCAAGAGTATGTCAGTAAAGTCTAAAGAGTCAAAAACAGAATGAAGAGAGGAATGCAGGATGGTTAGTCTAGCCTTTCCCAAAGCAGAAGTACTGGGAGGAACTCACCAATGAGAGGGGGGCCAGAGAGGCAAAGGAATGTTCCAAGGTGAGGAGGTAACAGGAACTGAGGGAACTTCAAGGTTTCTTCAAGGAAGCAGAGACATGGTGGCAAGAGTCAGAATAGGGGTCACTTTTTGACTATATTTTTCTCTCCTCAACCTACCACAATGCAAATGAAGGAGGAGGAGAAGGAAGAAGAGTACGAAGAGGAGGAGGGGAAGGAGAAGACCACTGCTGTTGAATCAATCCGTAAATTAATCCTCCTGTTAGCTTTGTACAGAGCCTAGCCCAGAACAAGAGACATGAAAACACATTTACACCAATAGCAGTATTAAATTATCATAAGCTTAGCCCTGGAGACTTTTTGTATGAATTAGTGTCGCCTATTAAAAATGAAATCCCAGATAATAAATTGCCCTAAGGGGCCCAGATGCCTTTAATCATCATTTTCTCTTATCCCCCAAGTCTTCTGAGTTCTAATGAGTTCCAATTCACATCCTGAATGAATTATGGCTGTAGGAGTGTGTGCACTCAATGAAAATAAACTAGCTGAGAGGCTCATGTTTACGCAACTTCTTTAATTCATTCTCAGTCCAAAAATAGCTTTACACTCTTCCCCCCAAAAGGAGAAGTGAGTATTTATTAACCCTTTGTGCTCTGCATGGAAATCCCTGGGGATGTACATAGGTGCACATGGGAATATTGCATATTACTTCCTGCAGTAACTGTTCCTTCAAAAGCTGAGTATAAATGGAATTTTTCTAAATCCATCCTATTTTCTTATTGACTTACATTGCAATCCGGTATGCATTTTATTTTTTATTTCTTTTGTTTTCATTTCATATAGGTACTTACTGGAAAGAGCTGCCTAATGGTTTAGCTTTAAGTTCCTCTGCTCCCTTCTCCTGTCAAGTGGTAATAATCCATAAACAAACTCATAAAAGTCATAGGGAAGCTCTGGTTTAAAGGAATCTTTTTCTAAAGCACAGAACTCCTAATGTAAAATTAATAATTGTCTCTTAAATGATATGTTTTGTTCCAGAGTAGATGAAGTTTTCTTAAATTGAGTTGGCACCCAGTGAGCTTCCATTTCCCAGCATCCTTGTCTTTCATGAAAAGGGTCTTCTTAAACTCTATGGAGTGGAACCATGAACTTTGGCCAGCACTGATTTCTACAATCTCTTTTTATGTTTCTTTCTTCTCCATTGCTATTGAAAGAGTCTTGGTGCTGGGTCACATTGGGGCAGTGTATGTGTGCAAGAAAATGGTTCTTGTGTGAACCTGAGAGTATGGGTGTGAGAGGGCAAGGAGGAAGCTGAACTTGTAAACTGGAGCCTGGGTCCATTTTGACTGAACTTGACAGAGGAATTCCTGTCCTTGAAAGAGTCCAACACCCTTTGCCCCCCTTTGTTCCCTGGGTGTGTTATTCAATGATAGAAGTGATATGTGTGTGTGTGTGTGTGTGTGTGTGTGTGTGTGTGTGTGTGTGTGTGAAAATTCCCTTCCTGGAGGAAGAGCAGACTCAGGTCAATCAACTACAAAGAAAGGGATTTTTTTAAAGTAATAAACATTTTTATTTATAGTTTTGGATTCCAATTTTTATCCCTCCTTCCCTCTCTCCCCTCCCCCCTCCCTGAGGCAGTGAGCAATCAGATATAGGTTATACATGTACGATTATGTAAAACATTACCATATTAGCCATTTTGTATAAGAAAATTTGAATAAAAGAAAAAATGAAAGAAAGTGAAAAATAGTGTGGTTCAGTCTGTGTTCCATCAGTCTGTGTTCTTTCTTTGGCGGTGGAAAGTACGGTTCATCAATAGCCCTTTGGGATTGTCTTGGATCATTGTACTGTTAAGAATAGTTAAGTCTAAGAAAGGGATATTTTTAAGGTCAGCAATCCCCTATTCATTTCTGTTAAAGTAAGACACCTTCTTTTCTCTATCCCCTGTAAATCAAAAGGTGAATTACCACTAGATCACAGATGAAGAGCTGGAAAGGACATTAAAAGTCATCTAGTCCATCCCCTTCATTTTATAGATGAAGAAACAGAGGCCCAAAAAAGTTGAGAACTTTTCCAAGGTCACATAGGTAGTAAATGTGTGAAGCAGGATTTGAACCCAGTTCTTCTGATGCCATTTAGTGCTCTTTTCCTGGTACTACTCTCCCCCATTTTGTTCATTTATTCATGTATGTGTATTACATTTACATGTATTCATGTACATTTACATGTATTACATTTACATGTATTGTCCAAGTATATAAAGTCCTATGCTAGGTGCTAAGGTTACTAGAAAAATAAATAACATGACCCCTGCCTTCTTGGTCTATGGGATATCTTAGGGTTTAAAGATGAAGCCTGAGCCATTGTTAACAGATTTAATATCTCCCTTACCCCTGGTTCACACTCCAGCAAGCTGGGAGGCAAAAAAAGGTTCACTTGAGAAGTTAGTCAGAAATAGGCCCAGAGAAGAGGTGATCAAGATTGAGGGACCGAAGTGAAACCTTTAGGTGGCAGTCTTAAAACAAATCATTTTATTATCAAAGGGAAACAGTAAAGGGTCATTTTTGTCCTCATTTTCTCCCATTTGGAACTTCCAGAGTGGCCAGGTAGGTGTGCCTGGTCTAAGAAGAGAAGGGGGAGAGGTATTGGTTGTGGGGTTCCCCCACCTACATGACCTTCATCTTCTTCTTTCCTAATCATCATGCATGGTTCCCCTCAAAAGAAAGGGACAGGATGACAGGCTTAGGTAATGGTTTTGAAATTAAAAGAGTTGGGGAAGTTCCCCTGACTCAAAGACAGAGACGAGAAGGTACTAGTGACAAAGGGAGGCCATTTTGCCAAGAGTCTCCCAAGATGGCAAGAAGACATGTGACTATAAGATGGAACAGCTCAACCAAGTCAATCACTGTCAAAACGCTCCATGACTGAGACTCCTCTTTACCCACCGGCTGATCTCAGAAACCAATCCCCTGTGCCCTCCACAGCTGAGCTCTGGCCACACTGGGAGTGGATGTTAGCATTCTTCTATTTGCCTCACCCAACAGCGATCTCCACAACCTATACAGCTGTACCCCTGTCACAATCTGGGGGAGCACCAATACATTCTCTATTCTCCTATTTTTTCCATTCAGCAGCCGCTCCCATCTGCTTTACCTAATCTGCAGTGGCCTAGGCTCATTCCCCCAGTCTCCTTTACCCCTCCTCCATCCACTCCAAGGCCAAAGACTGCTACCCCTCCCCAACCCACCTCACAGACTAACCTGGCTCCTTCACCCAATCCTCTGCCTCCGCCTCCACCCAAGCCACCTATTCCATTAGCCTCCTCATCCCCTCCCCAAAATAAACTACTATTTTATTTTAATTGATTTTGTGTGCAAGAGGATGTAATTCTTTAAAGAGGAATTCCTGGGGCAGCTAGATGGCACAGTGAATAGAGCACCGGCCCTGGAGTCAGGAGGACCTGAGTTCAAATCCGGCCTCAGACACTTAACACTTACTAGCTGTGTGACCCTAGGCAAGTCACTTAACCCCAATTGCCTCACCAAAAAAAAAAAAAAGAGGAATTCCTAAGGACCCCTAACCCCTATCCCAAACCCCTACCCCATTTTCCCCATGTCAAACCCATCAATCAATGAACAAGAATTTCTTAAACAGTTCCTATATGCCAGGCATTGTGCTAAATGCTGGGTTTACATATAAAGGCAAAAATAACCCCTGTCCTCAAAGAGCTTACATTCGATTGGGGGAGACAACATATATGTTTATGTATATATACATACACATGCACACACACAGGTGCACACATACAGAATCAATGGAAGGTAATCCTAAAAAGGGGGAGGGGAGCTGGGAAAGGCCTTCTCACAACCAAGGAAATAGAGAAAAAGAAATAAAATCAAATATTTATCAACACGTCCACCACATAAGTTATGTGCCCATAGCTTGTTCCAGGCAGAGGCAGTCTGGCCAATATACATACACATAGCCGAAACAGAGAAGTCACTAGGCACAGTTCAGGTTCTTAGACTCAGTCACTCCAAGTGGGAAATGCAACTATTCCAAATGTTAGATTTAGCAAAAAATCCCCCCACATTTCTCACTCATAACCCCTTGAAAAATCTCAGTCAAGTCAGCTAGGGAACTCAAGATTTAAAGGGCATGTGGGGGGTGGGGTGGGGGGGGGGAGATTACAGCAGCTCCTGATTCTGCTTTCTTGACCACACACCGCTTCCTGGCATCCTCCTGGCTGCTCACCAAGCAGACTATCTAGGGAAGGACTCTGCTTCTTGAAATTTATTCATCACTGGGGCAATGAAGGAGCATAGTTGAGGGCAGTCCAGGCATGGAGATAAGCAAACTCCTCAGATCACCATCCCAATCATTTCTTCCCTTCTAGCCTTCTTCTCCCAAAATTCGAACACCAGTTGAAATCATTTCTTTGTGTCCCACCCCACCCCCAGAAAATCTTAAACGTCCTGACTTCTCAACCCTTGCCAAGTCTCAGCAGCTTAAGTTCTTCAGCTAGGCCCGACAATATAAGAAGCAATCAATCAACAAGCATTTATTAAGTGCCTACTATATGCTAGGTGCTGTGGATACAAAGAGAAAAGGAAAAACAGTCCCTGTTCAGGAGAAGCTTACAGTCTGGGGAGATGGGTAACACATACAAATAGAGGTCTGTAGAAAATAGATATGGAATGATTTTGGAGGAGAAAGCATCATTTGCTGGGGAGGGATCAGGAAAGGCTTTGTGTAGAAGGCAGAGAGTGAGTTAAGGCCTTAGGGGAAACTAGGGACTCTGATAAAAGGAAGCTGAGGAGTGAGTGCATTCCAGTCACGTGGGACAGCCAGGACAAAGGCCCAGGGGCCAGAGATGAAGGGTCAGATAAAAGTAAAGGCACAAAAGCCAGTTTGGTGGGGCAGCAGTGTGTGTGGAGGGGACTCCTACAATAGAAACATAGGTTGGAGACAAGCTGGGAAGGCCTCCACATGACAAAACAAAGGTGTTTATATTCCATCCTGGAGATAACAGGGGTCCACATAGGGTCAGAAGGAGCATAGCTATTATGCCATATAGATAGGAAAAGATGACTAACAACATAGGACAAGCTCTTAAGTTTCAAGTGAGTAGTATGTTATAGGGGGAGTCCAGAGGAGGGCTACATCCCCTGGTCTGGAGGGGTCCAAAAGATTTCATCCAGTGGGTGGGAATTGACCTAGGATGTGAACATAGTAGAGAATTAAAAGGAAAATGTGCAACTTTCTTCACTGCCAGAAATAAGCCTTGTACAAGATGCTTCTCCAATCCTTACTTCATTGGGAAAGACGCTGAGAAAATGATGCAGCTGCACTGTGCAAAGGACATTCAACCCAAAATGTCTGTTGCAAGGAAATGGGGACAGATAGGGTACAGAGAGCATTAAAAAAATTCTTTAAGCTTGCAAAAGAAAAAAAAATACAGAAGGGGATCCAACCACAACAGTGTTGTTGTTATTCATTGTTGTTCAGGCATTTTCAGTTGTTTGACTCTTCATCACCCCATTTGGGGTTTTCTTGGGAAAGATACTGGAGTGGTTTGCCATTTCCTTCTCCAAGAGCAGTTTTGTTACTACTTACTTAAATTATGGGGGGCAGCTAAGTGACACAATAGAGTGCTGGGCCCAGAGTCAGGAAGATTCATCTTTCTGAGTTCAAATCTGGTCCCAGGAACTTACTAGCTGGGTGACCCTGGGCAAGTCACTTAACCTTGTTTGCCTCAGTTTCCTCATCTGTCAAATGAGCTAGAGAAGGAAATGGCAAACCACTCTATTATCTTTGCCAAGAAAACCTCAAATGGGGTTATAAAGAGTTGGACATGGGGGCAACAAGGTGGCGCAGTGGATAAAGCATCAGCCCTGGGTTCAGGAGGACTTGAGTTCAAATCCGGCCTCAGATACTTTACACTTACTAGCTGTGTGACCCTGGGCAAGTCACTTAACCCTCATTGCTCCACATAAAAACAAAACAAAACAAAAAAACAGTTGGACACAACTGAAACAACTGGATGAAAAAGTTAAATTATATATCTATGTATTATATGTATATGTTATATATCTTATTCAAAAACAAACTGACCTCATCAAAGTTCACAGCTTCTTATACGATCCTTTTTCATTCTTATTTGTGTTTGTTTACTAAGTTCCCAAGAAAAAGGAAAATTCAATTATTTTTTAAAAAGGCAAGGGGGGAAAAAGGAATGAGTACCTCTAAAAGCTGCTACAGAAACACCAGAAATCACTATTAATAAAATAACCTCTCCTCAGAAAGGTCTTTTCTTGTTTGGGGGAGGGGAGATGAAGGGATGTTTTTTCTGGTTGCCAAATCCCCTTCCCTCACCCAGCCCTCTCAGGCCTGCTGCGGCAGAGCCGATGATTATATTAACGATAACTAAACTTCTGTGCAGGACCTGAAAATTTAATTTCCTTGTGGGAAGCTGTAGAGCACTGAGATTATTTAGGGCCAAGAACCCGTGAACTTTCCCAGGAAAGGGGGAGAAAACACCAGATATGGGCATCTGCTTCTGGGTTTTCATGGACTTGAAAGATGCCAGGTCACCTTCTCTGAGCATCACTCATGGTATCAAACCTTTTCCTTCACACCGGTAGCCTCTACCCTGCCCTAAAAATATATGTATTGTGTATATGTATACATAGTATGTGTATGCATATAGGTATGTACACACATGCATATGACCTGAGTTCTTCTGTGAAATTGTATAATTAAATACAGTATTCAAGTGTTTTCTTCCACCCCATACCTAAAAAAAGTGTTACTCTCTCTCGGACCCACTTAATAGTTTAATTAATTTGCCCTCTAGATGTAAAAACTTGGACCAATCCTCTTGGTTCCTGAGCCTCTCTGATATAAAAAAAGAGAACTTGTTAGAAATGAATGGGCTTCATTCATTGAAGAATAGCTAACCACATTGTGTTACAAAAATATAATGGAATATTATTGTGCTATAAGGAATATGAATACAGGCAAGTGTGAGAAGAAATATGAACAAAATCAAAGTGAAATAAGGGTAGGAAGTGAATAACCTTAGGTAAGTCACTTTGTCTGTGACTCAGTTTCCTAATTCGTAAAATGGGTCTATGGGCTGAATCAAATACGATCTGATGCCACTTTAAGCTCTAGATTTAAAATCCTGAAAACTATAATAAACTCAGATTATTTTATTCTCCTTCCTCCCCAAAAAAATAAGTGTGGGGACATCTGAGTCAACTGATAAACTAGCTACCCCATCCCAATTAAAGATGCTCCATCCTGATACCTAAAACAGGTAAGAACAGTTCTCTATGAAGCTAAACAATCATAAGCTTATCACAAGGGGGGTTTTAACTTTTTTTCATATCATGGACACCTCTAGCAATCAGACAAAGCCTATGGATCTCAGCTGGGAATGAATAGCGGCAGATGGTCACAGCTGAAAGCATGCTGGGCCTGGAGTCAGCAAGGCCTGAGTTCAAAGATGGCCCCAAACACTGTGGATGACCCTGAGGGAGTCATTTAACCTGTTTGCTCCAGTTTTCTCCACTATAAAATGGGGGGTAGTACCTACCTTGCAGTGTTGTGATGATAAAATGAGAGAACGTTTGTAAAGCTCTTAACATGAAGCCTGGTACATAGTAGGTATTCTATAAATGCTAATTTCCTTCCCCTGTTGTTTGTAAATGCATAAAATAAAATATATAGGATTACAACGGCTGTTAAGTGTATTTAAATACAGTTATCAAAACATCTTTTTTTAAAAAAAAGTAAAGTTCATGGACCCCAGGTTAAAAAAAAACCTCCTACTTTATACTAAGTGAAAAAAGTCCTTAATTAACTTTGATATTCTTGAATACTACTGGATAAACTGGAATATCGTTGCATGGGAAATGCATCATTAAAGAAATTTTGTCTTGCCTTTTGAGTGGTCTATAAAATAACAAACATTTGAATATCTGGCAGCTTAGGGTAGAAATTCTCCAGCCAAGCCACTGAAAGGAATCACTTGATAGGGAGGAGAAGCACCCCATACATCATATGTGTACATATATTTATATAAATACATGTTTATATATATATATGCGAATATGGATAAATATATATGTATATAAATGTATATAAATATGGGTATACAAATGTGTCTACATGTATATATAAATGTGTATAAGTACATGTTATTGTTCTGTTGTGATCAACTCTTTTTTTTTTTTTTTTTTTGGTGAGGCAATTGGGGTTAAGTGACTTGCCAGGGTCACACAGCTAGTAAGTATCAAGTGTCTGAGGTTAGATTTGAACTCAGGTCCTCCTGACTCCAGGGCTGGTGCTCTATCCACTGTGCCACCAGCTACCCCATGATCAACTCTTCATTACACTGTGGACCACATAGCATATCAATACTCTTCATGGGGTTTTTTTGGTAAAAATGCTGGAGTAGTTTTCCATTTCCTTCTTTAGCAGATTAAGGTGAACAGAGTTTAAATGATTTACCCAGGTTCAAACAGGTAGTTATTTTTTGAGAGCAGATTTGAACTCAGATCTTCCTGATTCCAGGCTCAGTGCTGTATCCACTGAGCCGTGTAGCTGCTATATATAAATATTTGTATGTATATGTATATATGCTTATATGTGTATAAATGTGTATACAAATGTATATAAATATAAGTGTATACATATGTTTATATATGATGTATGATGGGTATAAACAGGCTACAACATATTACTCATGATTACCAGAAGCAGCAAAAATAATATTATCAAAGAATGTAAGACCATAAAAGGCAGTAGGCAAGTCATGTAGTGAGATTGAAGAATAACTAAGACAGCCCATGTGCTCCATCAGTATCTATGTGATCTTAAAAGATCTAGAAGTAGGCCCCAGCACTTTGGATAGATCGACTATGAAGGATTTATGGAAGACACAGACGTGAATGGAACAGAATGAAGGCCTATGAATAAAGGTCTGCAGTGCTCAGGAAAAGATCCACAAAAATGATTTCACGATTCTATCAAAATATTAAAGTATCTCTCATCTCTCTCTCTCTCTCTCCTCTCTGTGTGTATATACACACAGATACAAATACACACATATCTATATATCTGAATATACACCTCAATCTTGTGTCAGAGACTGACTCATGGTGCAAATTTCCTATGTACACATTGAGATCATTTCTTTCTTGGCCTATGGAGAAAACTTGGGGAAATGTATGCATGCTAAATCACACACACTGCTTTCTCTCCTTATCCTGAAATCAACTTGCCACTTTCAAGGACATGGCTCCCAATATTACAGAAGAAAGTCATTATTCAAAGGAGGAAAACAAACCAGAAGTCCTGGAATGAGTAAGCATTGGTCCCTAAGCTGCATGTAAATGCCCTGAGCCCTGCTAGACTTCTCCCTTGTGAAGGCTCATCTCCCAGAGGCCTTCCCCTACTCTCCACCCCAAAGTTCTTGGGCCTTCTGCTCCCTCCTCATTGAAAGAGTAGCACATCTCTATTTTTCTTTTTCCCAATTTCTAGCTGATTCTCATGGTTCTTATAGCTTTGTGACACCACCAGACAGACTGATAGTCTCTCAGCAAGACCAAGATGATGTTCTTAGAAAGATTTCTATTCCATCTTCCCAGAGCAACATGAGAGAGAACCCACCAGAGTCCTTCTTCCCTGTGCCTTCCTTGTCCCTACTCTCCCCAACACACCTTCCTTTTTCCTTTTATCTTCAGTTCTAGTTTTACCACACTTCTCCATGTGACCTTAGTCAACTTTCTTTGCTTTTTGAGTCTTCTTTCCTCATTTGTAAAATGGTCATGATAATACTGTATGTTCCCTGCCTCCCTCTTAGGACTGTTGTGAGGATCAGCTGGTATAAGTATACTAAAATGTTGTATTAACTCCAGGGCTCTCTACAGAGTCAGGTGTTTGGGCTTAGAGAAGGGCGAAAGGAATAAGTATTCATATAGCACCTGTGCTCCAGGTACATAGGATTGCTTCTTATCTGTTATCTCATTTGATATTACTAAGGGGGTTAGGACAGTACAACAGGAGAGAAGAGCACTGAATTCATCATCCAGCGACCAAGGTTTGAAGCCAGACTCTGCTACTTAGCCCACACATGACCTTGGGCAAGTCACAACCTCTCTGGGCCTCGGTTTCATTATCTTTAAAATGATGGGGGTAGACTAAATGATCTCTGAGGTCTCCTTCAAGCTCTCAATCTATCATCCTGACATAGCTTACTCTTTGTCAGTGAGAATGAGTGAACTATGAGGAAACTGAATTTTCCCTTTGCTAGGGCTGCAGGGTATTCTCGAACAGAGGCCTCAGTATGAGAAGCTTGCTATAAATACCCCTTGTGATAGGACTAATACTGACCAATGTTTTACTGACAAAGCTTCTTTGCCCCTACCCATAATATGGGTTAGGCTCACCCCTCTCCTTCCTTTGAAAGGGGTTAGCTTTTCCAAAAGGGAGAGAAAGCAGTGCCCAGTTCCTGACTAATGGTAGCTTCTTTGACGATTTCTTGCTCATCTTATGGCTTACAAATTCCCAGTCATGGGCAGATGGGGCTCCTCCAACTTGATAGTTTTCTGAAGACCAATTGAGTTACCATATCCTTCACCATCACCTGCTTTTATGACCAAACACATTTCCATATGGAGATGAGAAATGCAAAAAAGCTAAGGGTTACTGTGTCCTTGTTGCATATTCTTGTTGTATCAGAGCAAAGTAAACCTGTTTTTGTTAACTGTTCAATATCTTTCAAGAATCTCATTTTTCCCAATATTGATAGAGCTGCCTCAAACACCCATCAAATCACATTGTGCATCCTTCTGTTCCTTTGGTCAGACTATGGATTCTGAACAAATCTTCAGGAAGAGAATCAGACTCAGGTAGTAATAGTAAACAAACATGAGTAACATGACTTTCAAATGAACATACCATTTGAATTTGAGTTCATTGCTAAGGAAGAATAGCTAGGAAGCCTAATCAGAAGTGTAGGGACAGGATCCTTACTTTATCTAAAGTGGTGCCTTTGCCCTCTACAACCTCTGAAATACAAACTCCTTATAGGCCCTGTTGATGTCTCAGCTAGGAGGAAGTCAGGTGACTCATTAAGGACTGAGAGGTAATTAAGGTACTAATGAGCTTCTTGGTTATATACCTCAGGGAGCCAGGGGCTCCCCTCCTCACCTCAGTTACCTCCCCTACCAGTTCCCATCCCCTTAGTGTGCTTCTTCCTACAAAAGATTAATGCTACAATAAGTGCTGATGATTCAGGATTGCCGGATTTAAAGCTAAAATTAATCAATTAATCAACAAGCATTCATTAAGCATCTGTGATATCAGGCACTGTACTAGGCACTAGAGATATGAAAACAAAAGTGAAATTGTACCTGATCTCAAGGTGCTTACAGTCTATGAAACAACATATACATATACATATACATATTCAGGTATATATGTATATATCAAAAACATAAATAATCTCCTGGTATTGGGGGGCACAAAGGTAGTAGGGATAAGGAAAGGGTAGTACTTGAGCTGTGCCTTGAAGAAAACTTAGAGGCAGGGGTAAGGAGGGAATCTAGGCATTGGAAGCAGCCTATGCAAAGGAGATGAGAGGTGGAATTTAGTGTGTGAGAAACAGTAAGATCTGTTTGGATAGACCATATGGTTCGAGAAGGGGAGTGATATATAATAAGACTAGAAAGGTGAATGTTGAAGAATTATAAAGAAGAAGCTTGGCCCCAAAGAAGAGCTATGAAAAGATACCTCTTGGAGGTGGTGAAGGGCGCACAGGTGTGGAACCATGTCATATATTGTCAGACTTTTTTTAATGTGTTCATGGGTTTTGTAGATTTATTTTATTTTCTTCCATTTAAAAAAATTATGAGTTATAAAAGATAATTTGGGGAGAGAGAGGAGAGAGATACAAGAGGGAGTTGAGATGATGTTTAAAAATATCAATAAACATTTTTTAAAAGACTAGAAATGTAGGTTGGAGCCAGGTTGTGAAGGGCCCATTTAACAAATGAGGAAATTGAGGTCCAGAAAGTTTGTGACTTGGTCATAAATATAAATGTCAGCTACTGTGATTATTGCCTAAGATCACCAGGTAATATGTAGCAGAGCCAAAATTCAAACCCAAGTCCTGCAACTCCAAACCCACTGTTCTTTCAATTGATTGGGTATTGCCTCAGATAAAAATTGAGACCTGGGAAAGACTTTAGTTTAAAAAGGCCAAGGTCTCCCACTGCATTCTGGGACATCTCCAGTGGTCTTGATCTATATCTTGCCACTGTACCCAGATGGCTCTGGAGGAGAGACTGAGACTGCTGACTTTTCACAGCTCTGCCTCACTTAAATCCAATTCACTGCCAGTCATGACATCACCTCCCAATGTCATGGTCCTCTTCTGAGAACAAAGGACAAACAACAACATGGTTTTAAAACAAATGTTCTTAACTAGAGGAGTCTGTGGATAAATTTCATGAACTTGGATAGGAAAAAATACATCTTTATTTCAATATGATTAGTTTCTTTTGCATTCCTATGCCTTTTACATTATACATTTAAAACACTATGCTGAGAAGGGATCCATAGGCTTCAATAGACTTCCAAAGTGGTCCAGCACATACACACACACACAAGGTTAAGAACCCCTGTTTTAAAGGAAATACAAGCATGACTTCACATGTATAATCAATATCATATTGCTTGCTTACTCAAGGGGTGGGGGAAGGACAAGGGGAAAGAGAATTTGGAACTCAACATTTTAAAAACTGAATGTTAAGATTTTTTACATGTAATTAGGAAATATTTAGCAAAATAAAGATTTTTAAAACTTAAAGAAATACAACTCAAGTGTAAGTCTTCCTGGGAACACACCTCCTGCTTCGGATTATCTGCTTAAAGGAGAAAATGGAATGCCATGTAATCAAAAAATCGGTTATACTTGGCTTTGAAAAAACACATCCTCAGACACTCCTCTGCTTCCTTCTGGGGACTTCCCTGAAAAAGGGAAAAATCTGCAGTCCTTCCCCTAGCTTCTGGAGATGCCTCTAAAGGTGCCAGAAATCCCCTATGGAACTCCCACCTCAAAGAATAATAGCATTAGATAAGTCACCAACAAAATGGTCACCCAGACTCTCCTCAAAGATTTCCAGACCCCCCCCCCCACCCTAACCTCTGGAGCTGATCCGTCGCACTCGTGGACAGTCCTAATTGTTTTCCTGTCATAATATGTCTTCTGTATACAGATCCCTATGAAGAGTTTCCTTCCAAGTTCAACTCGAGTGCCATCTTCTACATGAAGCCTGGCTTTATCCCTCAACTGCTTATGTCTTCCTTCTGAAAAAAATAAATCTTATACAGGGTAGCTCAAAAATTTTAGTGCAGTTTTAAGCCATGAAAAGCTATGAAAATTTTAATAGCTTAGAACTGCACTAAGACTTTTGGGACATGATCTATTTATTCTGTATATATGTATTTCATGTGTATATATTGTCTTCTCTGATGTAATGTAAGCTTCTTGAGGGCAGTGATTATTTCTTTTCTGCCTTTGTGTCTACCCCAGAGCCTGGCACAAGACCCGGCATATTATGCTAATTGAGAAATAATAATGGCTAGCTGGGCAGCTAGGTGGCACAGTGGATAGAGCACCGGCCCTGGATGCAAGAAGACCTGAGTTCAAATCCAGCCTCAGACACTTAACACTTGCTAGCTGTGTGACCCTGGGCAAGTCACTTAACCCCAACTGCCTCACCAAAAGAAAAAAAAATTTTTAAAAATAGTAATGGCTAGCTTTTATATTGTTTCATCTATACCTTATTTCATATAGAGTCTAGACCCTAGCCCCAAACTATATCTTCTCATCCTACAACAACCTTGTATAGTAGGTAATCTGGCTCCCATTACCTCTTTTTTATAGATAAAGAAACTGAAATTTCACAGAAGCTAAATGGCTCACCAAAGGTCACACAGCTAGGAAGTATAAAAGGTAGGATTTGTAGCCAGATTTCTCCTTTTTTTCTAAGGCGAGTGATCATACCACTATATTAATGCTGCCCTTTCCCATAGCCTTTAAGAATTCCAGCTATGCCATAGAGTCTTGCTAAGGAATCTTGTTGTGTAAGGAAAACATGAGATATACCAGTGGTGAGTCACATCCATACCAAATGGTTGAAAGGTTAGACAATTTCACAGTCTACAACATGTTCTTGAAAAACCATAAGAGCCCTGCAAAGATAATACACAACAGCCACCTGCTGCTGCTGCTGGGGAACTGAGTTGGAATACCTGGTGGTCAAGAGAAGAGCAATGGAGAGCCAAGCAAGCAATACCAATTGCAAATAGGTTTTTGGAACCATCTCACAATAGAAAGGATCCAGAGGAGATGCATATAGCATTTTGGTACCCTCTTGAGGATGAGAAGTCAAGCAAGACTTCCTTAGCCCAAGGAACAATTCTGCTCCAATTAGGGTAGTTGAGATGGAGGACTGAATCCACAGATACCCCCTTCCCGCCTAACATTTATAATTATAAAGGTCCTATGAGAGCAGAGGCTCTCAGCAATGTCTTCCATGTAAGTCTTCTTGCATGCCTGGAACTCAGAGTCTAGTAGATTCTTTGGTTCTGCTCTTTGGGATCACATAGAACCTTTCTTTAACTATGAGTTTTTAAGGGGTATAAAATGGAAGAGATGTATCAGAACAGAAACAGCTCCTAGGTTACTCTAACCTCTCTTTCCTACCAGCTGACATTAGTAGATGAGTCTGGCATAGTTCCTGTGCCCACAAGACACAAAGCAGGCCTGCTGAACTAGTGCAAAGCCATGTGGGAAAATTTAGGAGTTGGAAATGCCAAGGTTAAGGTAGAGCAGGAAAAAGAAAGAGAGATGGATGATGGTCATGGCGAAGAAGTCCTGCCTGGCTGTTGCACCTATTCCTATTTTCTCATTCCTACCAATGATAGATAGAAGGACTAAGAGTCACCCCGTGCTAGACCAATTTTCCAGCTTTGACCAATGAAAACCTGAGGACTTAAATTAGCCATGTAACCACCGGACACCTTTCCCTTCTTGTGGTATATCCAACAGCTGCAGAACCCTGGGGGACTCAAACATCCAGTGTAAGAAACACCACAGGGTCTGATATCAGGTACCTTAAGTACTCTTATTCTTATTCTTTTTTCTTTCTTCTTCTTCATCATCACTAACATTTATGTGGCACTTCTTTTATGCCTTTGTATCTATCCCTGGAGGCTGGCACAGGACCTGGTATATAATGCTAATTGATCAATAATAATAGCTAGCTTTTATATAGCTTATACATATATTATCTCATATAACATATATCTCATATATACATTACCTTAGCACTGTGCTAAGCACTTTACAATTATTATCTCATTTAATGCTCATAACAACTCTGAGAGGTAGATGCTATAATTATCCCCCTTTTATAAATGAGGAACTCAAACAAATCAAAGTTGAATGACTTGCCCAGGGTCACACAGCTAGTAAGTGTCTGTGGCTGTATTTGAATTGAACTTTTCCTAACTCCAGGACAAGTGCTCTATGAACTATAATGCTACCTTTTCATCTGATTGACATGCTTTATAAACTGTGTGTTCACCCAACTCACAGTGCCATGCAGTGAAGCAGGATAGGGAAGCATAAGCAAGGAACTCATGGCCTTGGTTAACTGTGGGTTGGGTTGGAGTTTAGAGGAAAAGGTGGCTTGGGAAAGTAATTGCTTGAGGTATTTTATCCTATTTCACCTGATACTTTCTTAATATCATTGTACTTTCTATTTTAAGTAAATTGTTCTTGTTCTCAATAAAATATGAGAATATGTGGCAAATCCAGGCTAACAGGAGAGGGATTCAGTTAGTGGAGGGGAGAGAGGAGGTTTCTGAGCATTATTGTGAATAGTTTTTACTAAATTCCAGGAAGAGTCCCTAAGGTAGAAGTTTGGGGCACTGTTAAAATGAAACCCTATTTCTTATCATGATTTCTGAGAATATTCTTGACCCCTCAATCCTTCTGTGGGGATGGAAGGGAAGAAGCCAAGATGACAATAAAACTTAAGGGAACACTGGATACTTGGACAATATTCATTGGGTACTAAATGATATAGGATTATATCACTTGAATTTAGAAACTCTCAGACAGTAGGGACCTGGACCTATGACTATTGTGTTTGGTACCTAGGACATTGGGGGAAGTCAGGGGGTTGTCAACAGCCAACCATCAAGTGGACATCTGGAAGGAGATGATGGTTCAATGAATCCAATTCTGAGAAGTGGTAAATTAGCTACTGTACACCTGAAAAGCAACATCATCACAAAGGAACAGAATATACTTTCCCAAGATTCTTCAATCTACCCCTTCCAATCCCACTGTACTCTCTGAAATCTAACTTCTTTGAGCAGTTGCTACAAAATATCAGGATTTCCATTTTCATATTCTTTGGAAAGTTTTTCCCTGTAGGATTTAGAAAGCCCAAGTTCTATCCATAAAAATGACGAATATGAAGAATATGTAGAAGCATGGGAAGACTTATGTGAACAAACACAAAATGAGGTAAGTATAACCAGGAAAACAATGTATACAATGACAACAATCAGAGAAATTGGAAGAAAGCAAAGAGAGAGACAGAGACAGAGACAGAGATACAGAGAGAGAGAGACAAAGAGAGAGACAGAGAGAGAGAGAGACAAAGAGAGAGACAGAGAGAGACAGAGAGAGAGAGAGAGAGACAGAGAGAGAGAGAGAGAGAGAGAGAGACAGAGAGAGAGACAGAGAGAGAGAGAATTACTACCCAATTATAATGACCAAGTTTGGTTCTTCAGAAGAAATGAGAAAATGAACTTTCCTTCTCTCTTTGCAACCTCATATATATGATCAGACTCCAGTGATGTGGGTTTTTCTCTTTCTTTTATTTTTAATTTATTTCTCTTTCTTCTCTTTCTTCTTTCTAATGGCAGATGATTCTCTGGATAAAGGGGTAAGTACAGATATATTTGAAAAGGAATACACTTTAAAAATAAAAATATCACTTGTTTAAAAGGGAAAGAAAGCAAACCTGAATTCCAGTTCTGACCATGTAATTTACTGGCTTTATGACCTTTGATAGTGATTTTATCTCACTGAGCCTCAGCTTCCTCTTCTGCAAAATGGGAATAAAAAAGCTCATATGACCAACTTCCATTGCATTAGGAGAGGCATACTGTAGTCCATGTTTAGACCAAATCTATAATATTGTGTTCAGTTTGGGTAATCCATTTAGTGTTTTGTTTTGTTTTGTTTTTTTTCTTGAGTTTTTTTTTTAGTGGGGTAATGAGGGTTAAGTTACTTGCCCACAGTCACACAGCTAGTAAGTGTCAAGTGTCTGAGACTGGATTTGAACTCAAGTCCTCCTGAATCCAGGGCCGGTGCTTTATCCACTGTGTCACCTAGCTGCCCTGAATAATCCATTTAAAGAAGGACATTGACAAGGTGAAGAATGTCCATAGAAGGGCAGCCAGGTGACCTCTAGTTCTGGCCTTATGAGGGTCAGATAAAGAAATTAGAAATACTAAGAGAGATGACTTGGAGGGGGTGGTAAGATATGATAGCTATCTATAAGTAAGTGAAGTACTTTCAGGTAGAAGAAGAAGAAGGAGACAGACATTTATGAGGCACCTACTCTGTGCTAGGTACTATGCTAGGTGCTTTACAAATATTATTTCATTTGATCCTCACAACAACCCTACAAGGTAGGTGCTATTATTGTCCTATTTTACACTTGAGGAAACTGAGTCAGACAGAAGTTAAGTGACTTGCCCAAGGCCATACAGCTAATAAGTGTTTGAAGCTGGATCTGAACTCATACCTTCCTGCCTCCAGGCCCAGTACTTTATCCACTGTGTACCTAGCTGCCTCAGCCTAGATTAGATTAGTTCTGCTTTGTCCCCAGAAAGTAGCAATAGGAACAAAGGGTGAAAATTTTATGAAGAGGCAAATTCAAGCTTAATAACAAGGGGAAATGGGGAGGGAAGACTGCCTAACAATTAGAGAAATGCAAAAGTTGGATGGACTAAATAGGTAAGTAATGGATTTCCTTCCCTTGGAAAGTCTCCAAGCACTTGCTGGCTAACCATTAGTTAGATATGATACAGAAAGGATGCTTGTTTGGTGATAGGTTGGACTAAGTGGCTTTTGATGTCCCTTCATTCTTATATTCTATGAAATCTGTGACTTGACAGTGTTTCACTGGGTCCTAGGTTAAGAGTTTGAAGGGGGGGGACTGCTAAGTGGCACAGTGGATAGAGCACCGGCCCTGGATTCAGGAGTACCTGAGTTCAAATCTGGCCTCAGACACTTAACACTTACTAGCTGTGTGACCCTGGGCAAGTCACTTAACCCCAATTGCCTTACTAAAAAAAAAAAAGAGTTTGAAGGGACCTTAGAGGTTATCTGATCCAATAATTTTGCACGTGAGGGAGCTGAGACCCGGAGAGGTTAAGTGATTTGCTCAAGGACACACAAGATGTGAATAGCAGAAATGAAATTCAGAATCATCAGATGACAGCTAGGGAAAGGGAAGAGCACTGAATTTGAAGACCTTACTTACTTCCTGTGAGCTGGTCATTTTGAACAAGTCACATCACCTTTGACCTTAGTTTCCTTATCTTTAAAATGAGGAGGTTAGACTCATTAATCTCTAGGGACCCTTCCAGGTCTAAAATCTCTGATCCTATAGGAAGATTCACAGGAAGATGGTGGAGGGATGGGAGTGGGTGGCAGAAATATATCTGGAATTGACTGTGATATCAAAACAATGGGGATAGAAATTGGACCTGTAATTAGAATTTCATTGGGAGTCCCAAGTGAGGAAATTCCTTTTACATATACAGATAACATCAGTGAAGCTACTAGGCTTAGATAATTGTCCAGGGGCCTGAGAGTCTCTTTTGGCTTCAAAGACAGCTCTCCATCCACTATGCCTCTCCACAAAAACAATAAGGCATCAATAAAACATTTTTAAAAATCATCTTATTAAGGTCCAAATAAAATAAATAAATCCTATCTTAATTCTAGGCTCCAAAATTCAGAGTTCTTTCTACTACATCATTCTGTAAAGATCAAATAAGATGACTCATATGAAAACACTTTGTAATGACAAAGCCCTATATAAATGTTAGCTGTTATTATTATCAGAAGAGAAACCCCTAGCTGCTTGGTGCAGTGAGGCATTCACAGCCTTCTGAGTCAGTCAGTCAATAGTCAATAGGCATTTATGAAGCACCTACTTTGTGCTAGACATTATGCCAAGCACTGAGAATACAAGAAAAAAAAGGGGAAAAAACAGTCCCTGTTCCCAAGGAGTTCACAATCTAATGAGGAAGATAACATGTAAATCACTATGTACTACAGATAAATGATATACAGGATAAATTGGAAATAACCAACAGAGGGAAGGCACTAGAATTAAAAAGAATCTTAATTAACAGACTCCGGGCTTTAATTCTGCTTCTGCTACTTATGCCTAGCGTATGACCTTGAGTAAGGCTCTGAGTCTCAGTGAAGAGAGCTGGACTATATAATCTTTGATTTCTTGTTCTTAATATTTAAGGCTAGTCAAGGTTAGGTAAGAAAATTAAACTGTAAAAACTGGTTTTATTTGGAAAGAATAATTTCACATAAAACATCACAATTTCAGTTCTCTCATTTCCAATTACAAAGTATGTAAACCCAGAAAACATCTACCCACCCAAACCCCATGCCCCTGAAAAAAAATCAAACCCAAATCGCCCAATTTCCTCTCATCATCTCCAAACCCTCTGTTTTTGTTAGGGTTTTCTTGTTGTTTTGATACGTTTGTTTTATATCTAGAAAGGTCAGATTAACGTTTTAATATAGCTTAAGAATGGTCCCCATTCAGGCTGAGAGCCCAGGGGAAAGCAATGCAGGATCTAATTGCTCAGTGAGTTAGAGCTTCCCTTTTTGTTCTGATTCCACTGCCACAATGCCCTATTATTCCCTGGTGTAGAATTGACCAAGGAGTCCAAGGAAAATTCTCTCTTTTCTCTTGTCTCATATCTCCCTCTAGTGGTTTCGAACATACTGTAAAAGCTAAAGGAATGAACAGGCTGGGAGGGGAGAAGTAGGTGCTTTAGGGGAAAACCAATTAATGAAGCATTTATTAATCGCCTGCTATGTGACAGGCACCGGGAAACAAGTATAAAGGATGAAACAATCCTTACCTGCAAGGGATGTGAGAAGAAATTATTTCAAAGCTTTGTGATACTTAAAACCCACAACTAGAAAACACAGTTAACTATGTTGTGGCAACCATGGCTAAGTTGCCTAAAGAGCTGTTGGCCAGTACAGGTACTCAGAACACCTGATGGGTCACAAGACCTGATTCCACTCATGGTTCTGCCACTAACAGCAAAAGTGTCAAACATGGGACCTCATTGCAGCTGTAAAACTACCCAGCCTGAACTAGATTAAAACGTAACTGGGAGGGGCATTTAGGTGGCACAATGGATAAAGTACTGTCCCTGGAGTCAGGAGGACCTGAGTTTAAATCTGGCCTCAGACACTTGACACTTACTAGCTGTGTAACCCTGGGCAAGTCACTAAACCCCAATTGCCTCACCAAAAAAAAATGTAATTGGGAAGTATTTAATAAGATGAATAAAAATACAATATAACATAGATAATGTTAATATGTAGTTTTCTAAGTCACTCTATGGCCCACAGGGGTCCTTGTGAACAGTTTAGTGGCCATTTCTATTGGAGTTTGGCATCACGGGCCTTCAGTACCAGCTGTGTTACCTTTGGCACTTTCCTTCTCCTTTCTATAATGAGGGAATGAACTAGGTGAATTCCAAGGTCTCTTCCAGATCTAAAAAGTTAATGTAAAATGAGTTTATGAATATCAAAATGTTTTTAGGGGCAGTTAGGTGGTGCAGTGGATAGAGCACCAGCCCTGGAGTCAGGAGTACTTACTTGAGTTCAAATCCGGCCTCATACACTTAACACTTACTAGCTGTGTGACCCTTGGCAAGTCACTTAACCCCAATTGCCTCACTTAAAAAAAAAATGTTTTTAAAACAGAAGGATAGGAACTAGGCCTGTGATTTCACTGGTATGAGGAATTTCCCAATGTGAGGAGATGCCAGTATGGGTCAGTTCCTCCTCTTCAACCTATAATCTTAGAGAATTGTGTAGGGCTAAGATATTAAATATCACCATACTCCCCAGGGTCTTTCAAACCAGATTAAAATGTAATTGAGTACATTTAATAAAAATAAAATTTAAATATCATTAAAATAAGTACCAATAAAATATAGATGTAATAAAAATATAGATTTCTATTTCATACTATATATTATGGAATTTAATGTGATATAATTTATATAATGTATATAAGTACACATTAATTTTTTTACATTAAAATTTTAAATTAAATTAATATGTGGTTGCAGACATCCTTATCCTCAGTGGCCTTGTTTCTAATTGAGTTTGACACCACTGGCCTAGGGCATTGAAAGTTGAAGTCATTTGTCCAGGGTTACATAGCCAGTATATATCAGAGATTAGACTTGATTACAAGTCTTCCTGGATACAAGAACAATTCTCTATCCATTATTCCCTGATGTCCCTTGAAAATAGAAAAGAGACAAATTCTCTTTGCAACATCAGTGCTTTAATAAGTTATCCTTCATAGTTGTATTTCCATTTTAAAAAGGAAAACTGGATAAATCAGTCTTTGGCCCAAAGAAGTGACTCTACTAATGGTGAAATTTTAAGTACCATGGCACCTCAGTTTAAGGCGACATTTGGAGGTAGCTAGGCCTTCCTTTAACTACACATTATGCAAGCAGCCTCTAATCCCACCTACTATATAAATCTGGCTTTGGCGGGGATTATATAGGATAAAGAATTATAGATGAAATAACAGACTATGACTGGTCTGGGTTGCCACTTCTCCACTTCATCCCATCTGTTCCCAGTTTCTGCCAGCAGACTCAGGAAGAAAACCATTTCTAGCTGCACAAAGAATCAGAAAGTACCCATGATTCAATATGTGGCCCTCTTCTTGTCTCTGTAGCAAGGGATTAAATATCTACGTCAAATCAACAAAATGTGTATTTTCCTATGTCCATCTGACAGCTACAGCCTGTGCCTTGGGTCAGCTCTATGCATAAGGCCAAAAAGAATAGGAGAGAAAAGGAACAGAGCAAATGCAATGCACCTGTCAGCCACAAGGAACTTGAATTTGATAATTTCAAGGTCAAAGACATTGAAGAGAGGCAGAGGAGGTGATGAGAAGAGGCCAGAGAGTGTTCCTCTATAAATCTGGCCTGCCCTTCTCTGTACTCCACAACTTGTAAACCCCTTAAGGGCAGAGACTGTCTTTTGCTTCTTTTTGTATCCCCACTGTGCCTGGCACATAGTAGGTACTTAATAAATATTGGTTTTAATAATGATGAGCTAGGCTTGGCAAGAAGCAAGTGGAGATTCTCCTACCAGTGACAGAAAGGAAAAATACCAGTCATAAAAACTTCTGTCTTCTACCAAGTCCATGCCCCATGCCACAAGGAGAAGCCAAGAACCATAGATCTACAGATTTTGTGACTCAAACATCAACTAAGAACTGCATTATATTTCCTTCATTCTATTGGCTATTCACAAAAGCAACCACTGGGAAGTACCAAAGAAACTGAGCTGGTCTTTCCTGGAAGTGCTGGGAGTGGGCTCAGTCTAAGACAGTGGCTCCCAATGATTTTGTTCTTTCAATGGCAACAACAAAATGTGTTATGAACCGCCAGAGTAATGTGATATACTACATATAATATTCTACAATTATTTACAGCTTAAGAATTTTTTACATGTACCCGTGGGGTCATTGTTACAAACCCCCAACAGGTTCAAGGACCACTAAATGTGAACTCTTGATCTAGGGGAGATTTCAGGCATGTAGCTGCATGGTGGATGTTTTATTGTGGATTATTCCTTTTAAAAATTCATTCTAGGGAAATACAGTATGCTTACATGTTTGTTCATTCATTTGGGGAGTGACTCCATTATGCCAAGTTCACATAATTAGAGCTTAATGAAATATAATTAAGTTCAGGAAGTGTCAGAGGCCTCTGGTAGCTGGAGGTTCAATAGTTCTCATTTGTAAACCCACACTAAGCAAGACCCTTCGAAAAGCAAGACTAGCTCAGACACCCTGAGAGAACTGAAGCAGAAGAATATAAAATGGCACCCAACCTTTAAGAATCAGAGGCCTTAGTACTTCGTCAGCATTTCTGCTTGATGTGGTAGTATCCTAGGGTGAGCATGGGACTATAGCTAGTACCTGATTCATCTAGTCAAATAGAACCAGGTTGTGTCTAGTAGGAGGCAGCTAGGGGACTCACTGAATAGAGCTTTGGGTCTGGAATCAGGAAGATCTGAGTTCAAATCTGACCTCAGACACTTACTAGCTGCATGATCCTGGGCAAGTCATTTAACCTCTGTTTGCTTTAATCCACTGGAAAAGGAAATGGCAAACCACTCTGCCAAGAAAACTCCATGGACAGCATTGATATCCTATGGTCCACGGGGTCACAAAGAGTCACACAGGACTGAACAGCAACAACAGCACCTAGCAACACCATCCACTAGTTAAAATTCCCTCTGTACTCTCCTTTAATATCATTCCTGCCCGAGTTTCAACTATTATCTTAGGCCCATAGGATTAAGGACTATAAGAAATAACATCTACCTTGTCCATCCTCTTCAATTTACAGTTGAAGAAATTGAGTCTAAGAGAAGCTCAATCATCTGCATATGGTCACCTAGACAGTAAATTGAAGAGTCAGGATTAAAATCCTCTGATTCTAAATCCAGCATTTGCTCCATTATACTAACCTGCCTTGGTGGACCAGTGAATAGAGCATTAGGCCTGGAACTGGGAAGACCTGAGTTCAAATGCAGCCTCAAACACTTATTAGCTGTGTGGTCCTGGGCAAGTCATTTAACTGCTGTCTGCCTCAGTTTCCTCAACTATAAAAAAGGATAATAAAGAGCACCTACCTCTGAGTGGTTTTAAGGATCAAATGAGCTCATTGTAAAGTGCTTAGCACAGTTCCAGGCATATAATAGATGCTTGATAAATGCTTGTCCCCCTCCAACACACCACACACACACACACACACACACACCTTGCTTCAATGCTGATGACTTCCAAATTCATGCTTCTTGCCCTCTAATTTCTCTATAGAGATCGAGGTCCACGTCTTCAAAAACATTTCCACCTAGATGTTGCATCAGCACCTCAAACTCAATACATCTAAAACCAAGCTCATTATAGGATCAAAGCTTTAGAATTTGGGCAACTAGGTGGGGCAGTGGATAAAACACCGGCCCTGGATTCAGAAAGACCTGAGTTCAAATCTGGCCTCAGACATTTGACACTTACTAGCTGTGTGATTCTGGGCAAGTCACTTAACTCTCATTGCCCTGGAAAAAAAGTTTTAGAACTAAAAGGTGCCAGCTTAGTTCAAAATCACCCCCCCCACACACACACACACAAACACAAACTCTACAGATAAGTAAACTGAGGTCAAAAGAGGTTAAATGACTCTCTCAAGATCACAGACATCCTTTTCTCCTATATCTTTTCCTCCCTCTAACTTTACACTATTCTGTCAGTGGCACCACCCTGTCTCCTATGTTGTGATTACCTTGGGAAGATATTTGACATTTCCTTCTCTCTCATCTAGTTGGCTTTCTAAACATGCCGATTCTCCCTCAGAAACATCCCTAGCATCTATCTCCTCTTTTTGATTCCTGCTTCCACCACCCTAGGTTAGGCCTCATTACCACCCAGATAGATAACTGCAATAGCTTGCTAATAAGTCCCACCTCCACTGTCTTCTCACCTCCCATCTACCATTCATTATACTTACCAGATTAACATTCTTTGTTATAGATATAGTTATATCTGTGATGGCTCTTTATTGCTTATTACACAAAGTTGAAGGGCAGCTAGGTGGTACAGTGGATAGAGTACTGGCCCTGGATTCAGGAGGACATGAGTTCAAATCTGCCCTCAGATACTTGCTTCTTACTAGCTGGGTGACCCTGGGCAAGTCACTTAACCCTGATTGCCTCGAACATGCAGGGCCATCTCCAATCATCCTGATGTGTATCTTGCCACTGGATCTGAATGGTCTAGAGGAGAGAGTGAGACTGGTGACTTTGGATAGTCCTTCCTCATTTAAATCCAATTCACTGCAAGTCATGACATCACCTCCTAATTTTTTTGGTTCTCTTTGAGAATGAAGGACAAACAATAACAACTACCACAAAAAGTTCTAGATCCTTCCCCGGCAGTGAAGGTCCTACACAACTTGTCATCAACCTGAATTTCTGGACTTTTATCATTTCCTTCCATGTGCTCTATACCCCGGCCTAACTATACTACTCTCCTACTCTTACCATGCCCTGGCTCTTTCGCTTTGCCCATATTGCTCCCTATGCCAAGAATGGTGGTATCCAAACTTTTTAAAAATTTCAATCCTCCATCTGTTAAAAAAAAAAGTTTGAGCATACTCCCCCAAATATGAATATTTACTTATTTATAAATTATATCCATTTACTGCTATCCTAATAATTATGTTCATTATAAGACATACCAAAATAGACGTTTTTAAAAGGTGACATAAAGGGGCGGCTAGGTGGCGCAGTGGATAAAGCACCGGCCCTGGATTCAGGAGTTCCTGAGTTCAAATCCGGCCTCAGACACTTGACACTTACTGGCTGTGTGACCCTGGGCAAGTCACTTAACCCCATTGCCCCATTAAAAAAAAAAAAGTTGACATAAAGATGAAATACTATTGTATCCTAGAGTCAATAGGGAGCTACTGAAGTTTGTTGAGGTTGAGTGTGACCTGGTTAGACTTGCACTTTAAGAAAATTACCGAGGATAGCTAGGTGGTACAGTGGATAAAGAACCAGCCCTGGATTCAGGAGGACCTGAGTTCAAGTCCAATCTCAGACACTTGACACTTTACTAGCTGTGTGACCCTGGGCAAGTCACTTAACCCTCATTGCCCCTCCCCAAAAAAATATTAAAAAAAAGAAAATTATCTTGACAGCTGAGTGGAAGATGGATTAAAAAAGAGAGAGATTTGAGACAGAGAGACCAGTTAGAAGGCTATTGCAATAGTCCAAGGAAGGGTGATGAGGTCCTGAACTAGGGTGGTGGTTGAAGAAGAAAAAGAAAAAGAAAGGATAAAAAAGTAAAGAAAGGTGAGGCAGCTAGGTGGTACAGTGGATAGAGCACCGGCCCTGGATTCAGGAGGACTTGAGCTCAAATTCGTCCTCAGACACTTAACACTTACTAGCTGTGTGACCCTGGGCAAGTCACTTAACCCCAATTGCCTTACCAAAAAAAAAAAAAAAAAGGAAAGAAAGGGATGAGTTTATGAGATTTTTGGGGTAGCAGAAGTAGTTCAAAATAAGTCCAGTAGTTGATTATATGGTAGAAGGATATGGCCCATCTTTCCATCCTCCAATTTGTTAATTAACAGTCCATTGTGTTATAGAACCTCATTTAGGAGATCACTGATCTGGAATGTCCCCTCATTCCCTCATCACCTGACAAATTATGACCCATTCTTTAAATGTCTAGCAATGAAAACCCATAGAATTATGGTGTTCCAGGTTATAAAAGATTTTAGAAATCATTTAGTCCACATTCCTCATTTTACAGGTAAGCAAACTGAAGACTAGACAAAGCAAATGACTGGGCTAGTGATCTTTCTACTATATCACTGCTACCCCTACACAGCACCCTGTTGTTCATCCCTCTAATGAACTTATCACATATTATTTATTTTGTATTATAGACCCTACAACACAAGATATGCTTCTTACCTCCCTATTGAAGTAGGCACCATAATTTAATACACAGATTAACAGTGGCACCCTCACACAGGTCCTTAAGTCACTTAGAGTACAAAAGGTATCCTGAGAAAATTTGGTCTCTAAATAAACACTTATTAAGTACCTGCAATATTGCCTATCTTATACTAAGCTTTGGAGATACAAAGGAAGACAAAGACAATCCATGCTCTCGAGGAACTCTCAATCTAATGGGGAAGACAACATATAAGCAACTATATACAATCAAGATTATTCAGGATAAATTAGAGATACTCAATAAAGCGATGTCACTAAGGTATGAGGGGAGGTTTTACAACTTGGAAGGTTGATAGTGTAGGACCATTCATTTATTCACTTTCAGCATATTGCAATAGATCACATTTTAGCTGTGACCACTTAGGTGGATTTATGGATTGTAATATCTAGTTTCAACTAAGCTAACCCTCACAAGTAGCTTAAAAGGATTCTCGAAAAGAAATCATGGGCTGAAGATCCTCCTCCTCCTAATATAAGCATAAAGGAACAAGAAAATGGCAGAAATGAGTCATCTCCTAGGTCTCTTACAAACTGTCAGTCATACTACAGAAGTGAAAATAATGATGATGAATTCAGATCAGACACTGGCTAAAAAATATCTAAATTATCAATAAGACTATTTGAAATGTAGATTTACATCTCCTATCATTAGAAATGATTCTTTCTTTAAGCATATATTGTGTTTTGAGGTATTAGCTAATGATTAGTATTAGCCATCAGGATTCACAAGCCATTTAAAAACCAAGATTTTCAAAGCTATCCATTATCATATGAAAAAAAAATGCTCTAGGTCACTATTGGTCAGAGAAATGCAAATTAAAACAGCTCTGAGGTACCACCTCACACCTATCAGAGTGACAAATATAACAAAAAAAGAAACTATTGGATGTTGGAGGGGATGTGGGAAAACTAGGACACTAATCCACTGACCTTAGAGTTGTGACCATTCTGGAGAGCAATTTGAAACTATGCCCAAAGGACTATAGAATTGTGCATAGCCCTTGATCCAGCAATACCACTGCTAGGTTTATATCCCAAAGACATCCCCCAAAAGAGAAAAAGATCTATTCATACAAAAATATTTACAGCAGCTCTTTTTGTGGTGGCTAAGAATTGGAAATCAAGGGAATGCCCATTAATTGGGGAATGGTTGAACAAGCTGTGGTATATGATGGTGATGAAATATTATTGTATTATAAGAAATTATGAGCAGGATGATTTCAGAAAGGCCTGGAAAGACTTGTATGAACTGATGTATAGTGAAGTGAGTAGAACCAAGAGAATTCTGTAAACAGAGACAGCAATATTGTTTGATGAAGTACTGTAAATGACTTAACTGTCCTCAGCAAAACAATGATCCAAGACAATCCCAAAGGACTAATGATGAAACAAACTATCCGCCTCCAAAGAAAGAATTGATATTGATGGAACACAGACTGAAGCATGCTATTTTTCACTTTCATTTTTTAAATTTCATTCAAGTTTTCTTCTACAAAGTTATTAATATGGTACTGTTTTATATAATTGTACATGCAAAACCCATATCTGATTGCTTACTGCTTCAGGGAGTGGGAAGGGGAGAGAGGGAAGGAGGGATAAAATTTGGAACTCAGAACTATAAATAAAAATGTTTATTATTTTTTTAAAACCAAGATTTTTGTCTGAAAATTTTGTAAATGTGTCATCTATAAAAACTCATACCTTTACCCTTTAAAAACTTGGAAATGGAATTTTCTAACTCATTTAAAATATTCCAAATTAAGAAAATTATCAGGTTTTGAATCTAATTGGTTGGGTTTTTTTTTGTTTGTTTTGTTGTTTTTTTTTTTTAGTGAGGCAATTGGGGTTAAGTGACTTGCCCAGGGTCCAACAGCTAGTAAGTGTTCAGTGTCTGAGGCCAGATTTGAACTCAGGTACTCCTGAATTCCCGGCCGGTGCTTTATCCACTGCGCCACCTAGCCGCCCCTGTTTTGTTTTGTTTTTGGTGGGGCAATGAAGGTTAAGTGACTTGCCAAGGGTCGCACAGCTAGTAAGTGTCAAGTGTCTGAGGCCGGATTTGAACTCAGGTCCTCCTGAATCCAGGGTCAGTGTTCCATCTACTGTGCCACCTAGCTGCCTCCTACTTGGTTTTTTAAAAATAAAAATGCAACATCTTCCAATAAATTTGCTAGTATATCTGATCGACATCATAAAGGATAGAAATTTGCTAGCCAAATTTCAACAAATACCTTTGCATATCTTTCTAGATAGAATTGGAAAATGAATATTATGAGCATCATAATAAGTACAGCTAATTAAGAAGCTGAAGCTATGGACCTGGGTAGATGGTAGTGCCCTTGATAGTAATAAGTAAGTTCAGAAAGGAAAAAAGGTTTGGACTTATATTTTGGACATGTTGAATTTGAGAGGCCTAAGGGCATCCAGTTTGGGGTGTGCAACAGATACATTACTGGATCTCAGCCAAGAGACAAGGGTTGGAAATGTAGATCTGGATATCATCTGCATGGAGATGATCATTGAACCCAGCTTAACTGCTGAGATCACCAAGCAAGATAATATATAGAGAAAAGAGGACCCAGGTCAGAGCCTGGAGGTTCACCCACAGTTAAAGGGCATGATATGGATGAAGATCCAGCAAAGGAGACTGAGAAGGAGAAGTTGGACAGATATGAGAACTTTACAGAACAATGTCAGGAAAATCTAGAGTAGAAAGAGTATACAAGAGTATCTAGGAGAAGAAAATTCACAGTGCTAAATATGTGGGAGCTATGAGCACCTATATATAGTACAGGTGTTATACACATATACATGTGTGTATATAAGATACATACGTGTGGGGCAGCTAGATGGCACAGTGGATAGAGCACCGGCCCTGGAGTCAGGAGTACCTGAGTTCAAATCCGGCCTCAGACACTTAACACTTACTAGCTGTGTGACCCTGGGCAAGTCACTTAACCCCAATTGCCTCGCTTAAAAAAAAAAAAAAGATACATACGTGCATGTATATACATGTGTGTGTATATATAAGATATATAACCTATATACATGTTTAACACTTATAAAGTGTTAAAACAGGTTTCTACTATAATAATGAAGGCTCATAATTTGTTAACACTTTACCTGGACTTTCTCTCATGGCAATAAGTCCAACAAGCTTGAGGAAGCCAATGATCTCTAAGTCTTTTTGATTGTGCAATCCATCAGTTAAAAAAACAAAGTTAAGTACACATGTCCTAAAATGTTTATTTTTAATTATTTATCGATTATACATGTACTATTATGCTAATAATTCTGTACATTATAAAACTTAAAGAAAAATAGAAATTAAAAGAGGATGGTCAACTAAAATAAATGCTTTACCTGGATCTGTTCTTTTCCTCCTCCTCCTCTTCCTCCTTCCAGAGTGAACAAGATTGCTGCATAAAAATATTTGTGCCACCTGTCACAAAAAGGCAAACAGGGATGAGGGAGAGGAAAAGAAAGGATGTTGGCAAAGAAGGGAGTCTTCTCTTCCAGTTTCTGCTCAGTTGCTGTTAAGTGACCAGAACAAATGGAGGATCAGGGCCACACTAGCTTGAGCCAGCTGGCAGAAGGACAGGGTCAGACTTCGACCATCAGAGATAGGATGTGGCTCAGTGTGCTTGGATGCCCAGGGCTGATGAAGATTTCCACAGAGGGCTGGGGTAGCAGAAGGGTTCATTAGAAGTCTCCTGGGAGCCTGAGATTTAGGAGAGAAGGGATCAACTCCAGCGTGTATCTACAACCTGAGATCTCTTCCTATAATCTTAGTCTTCTCTATGGCATGGTAGAAAAGTCACTGGTTAGATCAGCATTTGAATTCTGGCTCTGCTACTCACCAGTCACATGACCTTGTACTAGTAAACATAACCTCTCGATTTCTTAACCTATTAAATGGAAAGACTAGATTGCCTCACAGATCTAGATTCTATGATTCTCTTTCAGATACTACTACTACTACTACTACTACTACCACTACTACTACTACTACTACTACTACTACTACTACTACTACTACTACTACTACTACTACACATCAGTCACCCAGTACTCTGCAACATCAACTTCCCTACCCTTCAAGTGACCATTTAAATGGTCACCCAAAGAAAGAAGCAGCATGTAAATTAAAAGACTAGTCATTTCTGAGAAATAAAACCACTAGCATACAAAAGTAAGTGGCATGTCTGCTTATTGACACTTTTAAACATATATGTTTAATTTTTTCCCAATTATACGTAAAACAATTTTAACATTCATTTTGAAAAATTTTTGAGCTCTAAATTCTCTCCCTCTCTCCTCTCCCCGTTTGAGAAATAAAGCAATTTGATGTATGTTATACATGTGCAGTCATGCAGAATATATTTCCATATTAGTCATGTTGTGAAAGAAAACACAGACCAAAAAAGAAAGAAAGAAAAAAGGTTTTTAAAAGTATGTTTTGATCTCCATTCAGACTCCATCAGTTCTTTTTCTGAAGATAATGTTTTTTCATCATAAGTCCTTAGGAATTGTGCTCATTAACACTTGAAATCACTTTCACCAAGGAGGAAACCTTCCTTTGTAATTCAATACAGTTGACTAAGCATTTATTAAGTACCTACTAGGAAAGTTATGAAAGGGAGTGAATATGGAGGTAAAGATTATGAGTTCTAGCTAGAAATATTGATGTCTCCAGGACATATAGTCCAAAATGTCTGATAAACAATTAATGATGTAGGACTGGAGGTCAAGAGACAGACTAGGGTCGGATATATAGATTGTGGAGTCATCTGCATAAAGATAATGATCAATGCCATGAAAGGTGATGGCATCATCAGGTGAGAGAGAGAGAGACAGAGAGAATAGAGATGAAGGCCTAGGATGGAGCCTTGGGGCATATCTTCAGTTAAAGGGCATGAGGTGAATGATGGACCATCAAAGAAGACTGAAGTGGCCAGACAGGTAGGAAGAGAAGGAAGAAATCTAGAGAGGGCAGTAATAATGTTAAGTATTTACAGAAAAGGAAACTGAGGCCCAGAGAGATTGTGATTCTCAAAGTTATATAGCTAGAGAGTGACAGAGTTGGGAGCTAGATGTCAGGTCTCCTTATTCCCAGGTCTCTGTGGTATGATAGCTCATATCAAAACCTGTCTTTAATTTTTTTTTTGCTATTGTTTCTGCCTCCCAGTGTCCCATGGAAAAGCAGAGGTAATAGGTCTACCTCAGGGAGAGTTTGATGCACAGAGCAATTAAGACAACTGTCTCCATTTTGAGATTCTAAGTATTGCCAACAATGACTCGTTATAGCTCCTGGAACTTATCCGCTCCTTTGCTTTAAGAAAAGCTTAGCAGACCTTTATATTCTTGTAGAGAGAAGTTACTTCTTATGTCTCTGAAGTTTACTCATCTCTGGGATAAGTCAAAAGACAAAAATCTCAGTCTTTTTCTCCATCTTTCCCTCCTCCATCCTCTCTTTCTCCATCTATGTCACTGTCTCTCTTTGTGTATCTCCGTGTCTCTGTCTCTCTCCCTATTTCTCTGTGTCTCTGTCTCTCTGTCTCCCTTTCTATACTTCTTAACCTCTCAGTCATAGTTGTGGGCTCTCAGGCACTCATGTGCCACACACTCTAAGTTCTTAGAAACTCAGGCTTTAAATTTCAAATGTCACAAAATCAAAAATCTACTGTAAAAAGTGGGGTAGTCTGAGAACCCCAGTCTGAATTCTAGCTCTACTACTTACTAGCTGTGTGACCTTGGATTCAACCTCTCTGCCCTTACTTTGGTCACCTGTAAAATGAGAAGTGTGAGATTTAAAATTGGATATTAGATCATAAATCTCCCCTCTTTAGCCTTTCCCTTAATTTATCTCACAGACTAGTAAATGGAAGAGATCCCACTTCCGTTCTCTCCTTGCTTTTTAAGCTCACACCCCGGAAATGGAGTGTTTAGCAGTCGAACTGGCGTGCGTAGCTCATGCCATTGGTCTCCTCCCCGAAAGGGTGGTCCTTAAAAAAACTGGCATCTCTCCATTATCGCTAACCGACTGTTAAAACTTTTTACCACAGAAGGTTGGACTAGATGGCCCCAAAGAGGCCTTTGACCTCTACATCCATGACCTAATTAATGCTCTGGAGCCATAGAAGCCAACTAGTCCAACCCCCTGTTAAGCATCTTCACCTTCTTATTCCAAAGCTTCTCAGTTATCCCCAACTACAGGTTAAATTGCATACCAAACTACATCCTTGGTCAGTTACGGGGGATTTTTGTTTTTAAGCATTTCCCTTAAAATCAGTAGTCTCTTCTTCCTTCCCATCCCCTGCCCCTCCCACATGCATACCCCTCCTCAACAAAATGACTAAAGATCCTACTTATCTCAAAGCTATAAGAGTCTCAGTTCCTTTCTCCAGTTTAACTAGACAAGGAGTTTACTAGGCACAAAATTTTCTCTTCCTCAGGAAGTTTCAATGAAGAAAATTCTGAAATGAACAGTACCAGAATATGGAAGCACCACTCAAGGGTAGGCCCTTATCACCTCATGCCTGGATTATTGCAAGAACCTGCTGGTCGGTCGGCTTCCTTGGAGTCTCTCCCCACTCCAACCCACCTTCCCATCAGCCAGTTTCCTAAAGTGCAGGGCAGATTACATCACTCCCCACTCCCCATTCGATGAATTCCAGGGGCTTCCTATTGTCTCCAAGATCAAATAAAAAGTACTTGTTTGGCATTCAAAGCCCTTCGTATTCCCCTTCTATCTTTCCAGTCTTCTTATACCTTACTCTCTGACACATACTCTTTGATCCAATGACACTGGCCTTCCAGCTATTCCATGACCAAAATACTCCATCTCAGGTCCAGGTCCAGGAACTTCCTCTGGTTGTCCCCCATGCATAGTATGTTTTCTCTCCTCCTCTCTGACTACTGACCTCTCTGGTTTCCTTTAAGTCCAACTAAAAATCTCACCTTCTACATGGGTTCCAGTGCCTCCCTTCTGTTAATATTTTCGTATTTATCCTGTATATAGCTTGCTTTGTACATATTTGTTTGCATGTTGTCTCCCCCAACAGACTCTAAGTTCCTTGAGGGCAGTGACTGTTTTTTTACCTTTTTTGTATCCCCATCACTTAGCACAGTGCCTGGCACATAGTAGGCTCTTAGTAAATGTTTCTTGATTTATTTCTTGGAATCCAAGTAACAACTTCTGCTGTGGCAGCCACCCATGCCTATGCCCTGCAGCAATATTCTGGGGCCTTCTTAGAACCACTGAATGTTAGAGCTAGTAGGTCCAGCACCCTAATTTTAAAAAGGAAGATGCTTGGTTTAGCTTTAAATCTATGGTCCTAGGACCCTGTGATGCTATGAAGTAACTTCTCTGAAGTCAAACACCTAGTTAGTGACAGAACCAGACCTTTGCCTCCTGACTCTCAGACCAATGTGTTTTTCCCCTCCATGCTCTTTGTAGTTTAGACATATTCTAGCCCTACGATCAGAAATCTAACACTCAATTATCCTCCCATTATGGTCCATCTCCTGCCTGTGCTCTACTTTTATTGCCTGCCACTCATGCCTGGAGTGCTCTCTCTTTCTTCAGCTTCTGCCTCTCTGAATACCTGGTAGCCTATTTTCTGAATGTTTTTCTTGACCCACCCACTGCCCTGGAGGGCAAGTGCACTCCCTCCACATGCAAGTGCACTCCCTCCTCAAACTACCTAGTATTTCTTTTACATATTTTCTATATATTCTGGGTAGTACAGTGGATAGAGAGCTGGAGCTGGAGTCAGGTAGATCTATGTTCAAATCATACCTTAATTACTTATTAGCTGTATGACCCTGGGTAAGTCACTTCACCACTTTCAAACTCAGTTTCCTTACCTGTAAAATGGGGTAGCACCTACCCTACTGGGTTATTGTGAGAAGCAAATAAGATATGTTTAAAGTGCTTTGTAAACCTTAAAGGGCCCTATGAATGTTAGTGATTATTACTGAGACATACGTGTATATGTTGCCTCCTCCAGGCCAGGAACTATTTCAGTTTTATCTTTTCATGCCCACTACTCAGCATGTGCCTAGCATATAGATGCTTAATAAATTATTATTAACAAATTAATTGCTCAATCCCAGCTAAACTGTGAAATTGGGTATGAATTGCTTTATGGACCTCTCCCCCCAAATAAATTTTGAATTTTAACAGGTGTGATCAATGCTTTAACCCAAAGAACAGTAACTATAATGGAGGAAATTTTAGGCCCTACTAGGCTGATGGAGGGGATAGTCTAGAACAGGAGTTCCTTTAAGCATTTTCTCAGATCACATCATATAGATACCTGTCTCCTTTGCCCCCAATCAGGTCAGCTTTGTCCATGATCAGTCCATTGATAGTTTATATATTCCCCTATCACTACACTGTCACTATATTCTCAAAGGACTATATATGTCTAGTAGGTAGTCATTACAAAAAATATTTTTATTTGTATAGCACCTTAGTTTCCCTTAAGTTACCATATTTAGGGGCAGCTAGGTGGCGCAGTGGATAAAGCACCGGCCCTGGATTCAGGAGTACCTGAGTTCAAATCCGGCCTCAGACACTTGACACACACTAGCTGTGTGACCCTGGGCAAGTCAGTTAACCCCCATTGCCCTGCAAAAAAAAAAAAGAAAAAAAGTTACCATATTTAATCTTTGCAATAACACTGTGAGGAATATAGGAGTATAAAATTTTGACTTCTAATACTCACATGGTTTCTTGAGTCAATTCTTGAAACAAGGTAATTTCATTCTTATTCCAGAGTTGTTTATTTGCTTGTTTGTTTTTTAACTTTCTCTATTCCAGCCTTGATGGCCTTTTGATTCTGTTTCATCTTCTAAAGATCTTTCTGGGGGTCTTATCTGGTACCTTGATAATAACAATAACTTTGTAGAGTGTTTTAAAATTTACAGCGTACTTTATGAGTATAGATATTCATAAGAACACTATGAGATGAGATTTCAGTCAAAACACATTTATTAAGTGCTTGTGCCAAGCACTGTGCTAAGGGCTGGAGATTTAAAGACAAAATCGAAACTATCCTCACCCTTCAATGAGCTTGGATTTGAATGGGGAAAACATCTTGAACATATTCCTTGTATAGCCAGTAGCACCAGTGAGCTAGGCAGACTTAGCTGTCAGTCATTTGCTGAGCCACTATGCACATATTTTACCTGCTCTCTGTCATCTTACAGCCTAAGATTCCTTATCAGTTCAAGTCTTGGGAGGCATCTACTGTCTACCTCCCTCTAGTACTATACCATGAATTAAATATTCAGCTCAAGCTCCCAAACATTTTGTTCTGACAAAATACGACCGTGGATTTGTAGCTTCCCTTCCAGGGTTTTGTTCTCCCTCAGTTCCCAATGTCACATAAATGACAAGATTGGGACAGATTTCAACAGCACTCAGATTTTAATATATTGACACACATACTCAAATACAATTTATAAAAATATCAAATGTAAAAGTAGTCTGCTGCCTCAAAGAGGAAGACAGAACTCAGGAGCAGCATAACTGGCTTTCCTTTCATTTAGTTCTTCATTAGAGGAAATGGGCAGCTATGTGGTGAAGTGGATAGAGTCCTGGGTCTGGAGTCCAAGGAACCTGAGTTCAAATATGGCCTTGATCATTTACTAGCTATGTGACCCTGGATAAGTCACTTAATCCTGTTTGCCTCAGTTTCCCCCTTTCCTTTCTGGAGAAGGAAATGGCAAACCACTCTAATATCTTTGCCAAGATAATCCCAAACAATGTCTGTCACAAAGAGTCAGACATGACTGAAATGACTCAACAACACAACAAACCAAGAGAGCAATGGGGGTGGATAACAGGTGATTTGGTCCTTTTCCCAGCCCCAAGGAAAAAATAGATACAAGGTAGTCTCACCAACAATGCCCTTCCTGAATCTTGAATGTTTTCTGGCCATTTAAAGGTTCTGTACCTGGATCCTCAGTTTTTTCCTCTGTCACTGGAGAGTGATACCTGTTAGTGCTGAGCTCCACCTGTGATGTCAGAGTTCAGCTGCACTGGTTTGAACCTCTGCTATTCTCCACCTGTCTACGCATATTTGGTCCTCAGTACTTGCTTCTCCAAGTTTCATCGCCGCTTGCTTTACCTACCCACAAACCTCCTTCAAGGTCAGGGTCAAAAAAGCACTCTGTGTAGGTTGCCCTCAGGTGAAGTCTGAAAACCCTCAGAGGTAGAAAGGGGGCTAGCCTGCCCACAGGCAGATTCTGTCTTCCCTTGCTCCATGTCCAAGACCTTTTGGAGGAATTCCAAAACTAGAAGAAAACACCTCTCAATCAAGATAAGTACAGTCATTCTAATGGGTTTGTCCTCAGAAGTGTTCTGAAGTCTGGGGAATAAAAGTGACTAGTATAGAAATGTGTTAACCTTTTACTGTCTACACATTTTTGTGTGTTTACAGGGACCTCTAGAAGACAATGTCTTAACCCAAAAGAGGGGGGTCTTTGGGCAGGTGGGGACCCATTCAAAATCAGGCCCTGTGGGCAGCTGCTTCCTCAGCAACCTTGCCTCTGTCCAAATATAGCTTCATAACACAACAAAAATGACCTTCAGCATGCAAGTACAGAGATATCTCCTCCCTCAGATCTGGGACTTTTGAAAAATGAATGATACCAAACCACTAAAATTTAGTTTTGTCTGTGGTTCAGGAGCCTCTTCCTCTGTTGTCTGTTCTTTAACAATTTCTAAAAACTGAACTTTATACCCAGACTCCCTTCCTCTTTGTGTTTTCTAAGACTGATCTTATGATATCAAGCAAGAGGGTTTTACTTTTCAAATAGCCCTCATCTTGGCTCCCTTTAGTTCTCAACTTTTCATTTTCTCTCCCTTACTTTAGGCAGTCATCCAATAAAGAAAGATGAATACTGGCTAACTCCTCCCACTGTTTTTTGCAGGACTCCAAACTGCAGCAAAGATCGGGCAGTTAAATTAGTAATTCAAGAAAACTGTGTGAGGAAGGCGGTAATAACCAGTCTATTTTTTAAAATAAAAACTTAAGGCTTAAAGATATATAGAGTCAGCACAAATTACTTCTCATCCTCCACCAAAAAGCAAGGCTAGAAAGAGTGATCTAACCACAATGTAAGTCCTTTAGATATTTGAAGACAGTAATTATATTCCTCCTTACTTTTCTCTTCTACAGGATAAACAACCCTATTTCTTTTTTTTTTTTTTTTTTGCGGGGCAATGGAGGTTAAGTGACTTGCCCAGGGTCACACAGCTATTAAGTGGCAAGTGTCTGAGGCTGGATTTGAACTCAGGTACTCCTGAATCCAGGGCTGGTGCTTTATCCACTGCACCACCTAGCTGCCCCAATCCTATTTCTTTTGATAAATCTTTATATGACATAAACTCAAGGCCTATTAGCATCTTGTTTGCCCTTTTCTAAACACTTTGTAGCTTATCAATGTTTTGCCTAAAATATGGCACCCAGAACTGAACACAAATATTCCAGATGTGGTCTGACCAGGGCAAAGGACAGTAGGTCAATCATTCCCTGGTTCCAAGCTGTGATGCCTCCCTTAAGGCATCCTAAGATCACATGAGTTTTCCTGGCTACCTCATCACAGTGTTGATTCATTATGCTTGAACTCTGCTAAAATTCCAAGATCTTTTTCAAATTAACTTGTCTCTAGACATCCCTCCCCTGACATGTATGTATGTATCTACATATATACATAAAGAGCAGATTTTTTTTAAATCTAAGTGCAATTTTGTGTATATCTCTATTCATCTTGTTGTATTTGACCCAATGTTCTAGCCCATTGAGGTTGTTTTAGTTCTTGGCTCTCTCATGTAATGCTATCTGCAAGTTTGAGAAATATATGTCATCTATAGACATTTATCCATGCCATTGGTTAAAATGTTAAACATTACAGGGCCAATCACAGATGGTTGAAGTATTTCACTGGAGACCTCTTTCTAAGTTGACATAGAATTATTACTGATTATTCTTTAGGTCTAGCCATTTAAGCAGTTCTTAATCTGTTGCATTGGGGTATATCGGTGTTTAAGGAGGATTAGTACCTCTGGTCTGAGGGCTTGTTGAGCCCCGTGTCCACCTGCCACCCAACTCTCACCTGTGGCTCCAAGAAGCTACAGGATGTGAAGCAGCCACATCCCAGTTAAACTATCTTGGCAGATGGGCTAAACCAGGTTGAGGGTAACTGACAAGCTTCAAACTCATCAGTGAGTTAGGGAGATGTCTACTCCCAAGCATGAGGAAAGCTTCCCTCAGCATAATGGGTGGATGAGAACAATTAGTTCCAATGGCCAGCTGAAGCAGGTGCTGTGGAGTGCTTAGATCTTGGTCAGACCTCAAAGATTCCACAGTCATCAACTGAATCTTGGGCCATTGCCAGTCATTCTGACTTTTGTCTTGCCACAAGATTTCGATGACTCTTTTTTTTCTTCTTGATGAAAGAGGCTGACAACTTTGTGTAACTCTGCCTCTACATCCAATTCATGTGCAAGTAAAGACATCACCTTCATGCTATCATTGGTCTTCTTTGAAAAGGAAGGACAAGCAATGATAGTCCACTGAATTATACTATTGTCTAACACACAGTTCTTTTTTCACTAGAACAGCATGAAAAGTTTTATTGCAAATACTTTATTAAACTCTAAGTAAAGTATATCTACAATACTCCTGTGACCTACCAGTTTAGTAACTCTACCAAAAAAGGGAAATATAATTACTTTGGCATGACCTGTTCTTAATGAAGCCATGAAGCAATTCGTGAGCTTCCTTTTTCTAAAGTTCACTAACCATCCTTTTCAGAATGCATTCTAGAATTAGACTAATGAGTACTGGAAAAAGTAGCAAATGTAGTTGCCATGTCCCTGTCATTGATCTTTAAAAGATCATGGAGGGGGCAGCTAGGTGGTGCAGTGGATAAAGCACCAGCTCTGGATTCAGGAGGACCTGAGTTTAAATCCGGCCTCAGATACTTGACACTTACTAGCTGTGTGACCCTGGGCAAGTCACTTAATCCTCACTGCCTCGCTAAAAATTTTTAAAAAAGCAAAGTCCCCTGGCCTTTAGTTTTCAGATTTCATTCTCTTGCCATTTTTGCAAAATCAAGAATTTTTCCCTTTTGCAAAGCTAGGGTACATCTCCAATTCTCCATGATCTCCTGTTATAATTCTATAATGCATTCTAAAAAGGATGATTAGTGAACTTTTAGAAAAAGGAAACTCACAAATTGCTTCATGGCTTCATTAAGAACAGGTCATGGGGCAGCTAGGTGGCGCAGTGGATAGAGCACGGGCCCTGGAGTCAGGAGTACCTGGGTTCAAATCCAGCCTCAGACACTTAACACTTACTAGCTGTGTGACCCTGGTCAAGTCACTTAACCCCAATTGCCTCACTGAAAAAAAAAAAAAAGAACAGGTCATGCCTGTACTACAGATTTTGTGGACTAACTTTTAGTAAGGAAGTCATCCTAGGAGGAATGGGTAGTCCTCAAGACTTAATCAATTTTATTAAGTGATTGATATGTGTCAAGCACTGGGAATACAAAGAAAAAACCAAGTCAGGTGATGTGAATCACTCAGGGAGAGATAGGAGCTTGCTTTCTATCTTGCTGAATGGCTAACAGGAAGTTGATACTGAAGAGAAACAGCAAGATAGTACCAAAATATATGATGTATGTTTGTGGGGCAGCTAGGTGGTGCAGTGGATAAAGCACTGGCCCTGGATTCAGGAGGACCTGAGTTCAAATCTGGCCTCAGACACTTAACACTTACTAGCTGTGTGACCCTAGGCAAGTCACTTAACCCCAATTGCCTCACCAAAAAAAAAAAAAAATTCTGTATGTTTGTCTATTCCTGCCTTTCTTCTCCTCTAATCAATAATCTGAGATAGAGTGGTCACTTCCTCTTAAAGTTCCCATCTTTTGTACCCTAAAATCCAGTTCCTTTTAACTGGTAAGAATCAAAAAAAGTATAGAATTTCCTCTTGTCTTTTTGTCACCTTCTGAAGCATAAAACTATTATTCAGAGGTGATGGCAAGGAAAAGGAAACATGAGATTTACCAGCAGATTACACAAATGCTCATGGAGGCAGGAAGGGGTTGAATCAGACACATCCTCAATCCCCACACTCAAAGAACCACCCATTCCAGGGCCCTCCCCTTCACCTTCAGTTTCTACTCCATATGGAGTAGACTGGCTAGGGGTAAAGAAAGAGAGAAGGGAGAAAAGGCTTTTAGAATTTCAGTTTAATTAATGTTGTCACTCCCTACTCAGTAAAAACAGAAAACAAAGCTATAAGTTAACGTAATATTTATTCTCAAATTACAGAGGATTAGAAGCCAGTTTTTCATGCATTTAGGTAATCAATCCAGGTGTGTCCCCTAGAAAGCAGTCTCAGCCCCTTATTTACTATCATTTACTATCACTAAGAAAGTATTTCACAATGACTTGAAAATGATGAAAAGTTACAACTCTCCACAAGATACTTCCCTTGTGACTCACTAGCTATTCTATACAAAAGGATCCATCTCCCATCTCTATGCCTTTATACTATGAAATGCGCTCCCACCTCACCTCTGCCTTTCAACATCCTTAGGTTTCTTCAGGATTTAGTTCAAGTATCATTTTTTACATAAAGCTTTTCCTGACCCCTGCCCTCAACTGCCAGTTTGATATATTCTTTATATACTTATTATATAGTAAAATAAACTTGAGGTCTGCCATACTCACTTGTATGTCATCCTCTAGCCTACAAGGACTCATTCTCATATTTAGTCTTCTTATCTGGAGCTTAAGTGATCCAAGGGTGTGTTTGTATATTTTCTTTTCAATTAATAAAATTATAACCTCTTTTTAATTAATTAACTTGAACCCCCATCCCAGTTCATTAAGTATTATTTTTTTAATAAACTAGAAAAAACATTTTCCCAATAATAGCAACTAATATAAAATTTATTAATAAACAAAATCAATAATAGAGATAATTATTTATATTACTTCACTGTTGAGAAAGATCATAGCCAGAATCACCCCCAAACTTTTACTATGTAGATAATATTTCTTCAATTCTAGAAACACGACTAGTATTCAGTTTACTCCATATACTAATTAAAGTTTTTTTTAAGAATCTTCATCATATTTCTCTTCAAGATAAAAGTTAAGTTCAATTGCTTAGGAAAAAACTAGATTATTCCTTTTTCTTTGTTCTTTCATGAATCATTGCAAGAAACAGTCTTTCCAGAATATTTCATACTCACCAGCTCCTCACAGACTCTTTATGGTTTTCTCTTAGGAAAAAAAACAAACAAACTCACAGCCTCTTATTGACACCATAGAGAAAAGCACTTCATGGTAAGAAATTTTGTCAACTAAATTCAAATTGCCAAATTGCACAAACTACCTTTTCCACAACATTCCATTTGGCTCTTAAAAATATAGTAAGAGGGGGCAGCTATGTGGTGCAGAAGATAAAGCACCAGCCCTGGATTCAGGAGGACCTACATTCAAATCTGGCCTCAGACATTTGACATTTACTAGCTGTGTGACCCTGGGCAAGTCACTTAACCCTCATTGCCCTACCCCCCACAAAATATATATAAATATACATATACATATAGTAAAAGTATCTATAATCTCTAAAAGAACTTTCTTCTGTATTTTCTTCTATGTATGTATGCATGCATATATGTATGTATACATATATACATATATGTATATATATTCACATATATTTGTTGTCTTTCATTAGAATGCAGGCTCTGTGAGGGCAGGGACTATTTGAATTTTACCTTTTAATCTCTAGCACTTAGAACAGAACATAGAAAATGTTTAATAATTGATTTATTCATTAATAGACAAGAACTTGGTCAATTAAAAAGTTTGCAAACAATTAAATTTAAAGACATTGTGAATTCCTCATATCCTAGTAGGTCAGACTCCTGACTCTAGCATTCAAGGCCCCCTAAGATCTGACCCTAAATTCCACAGATTTACCTCTAACTAATTAACCTTAGTTTCTTTATCTGTAAAATAAGAGAATTGGATTGGACAATCTCTAAAGTTCCTTCCAAACCCAACATTCCATAATTCTAGGGTTTTTTTTAACCAGGGAGAGGAATCTTTATGATAATTCCTACTTTATATTAACTAGGTGATCATTTTACAAATGAAAAACTATGGTACACAGTAGGGAAGTAACTTGATAAAATGTCACACAGGTAGTGGCAGAGCTATTAGAACTCATGTCCCAGTTTCCAGTTTCTTTTTCTTTCTACTTGTATTACTAGTCAATTAGTCAATACACATTTATTAAATAACAACTTTGTGCCACGATATCCCATTGTGCTAGCCCATTGACCTGTTAATGATGAGCAAAATTCCAAAAACAGTAATGTATTCCTTAAATACTGTTTTTTCAAGACTTCTTAAAAAAAAGGAAACAAACAAGAAAATTTTACACACATTCATATAACTAATCTATTAAATCATTAGCACTTTAGTGGCAAATGGTTTACCATCTTATTTTCCTCTATGGTAAGACCAATGTGGGTGAAGTAGACAATATGAAGGCAATGGGATATAGGAAAGAAAAGACATCCAAAGGAATGAAATTAGTACAGACTTAGGGAGTTATCGAACTAATTTTTGCCTATTTCTCATCATAATTTCTCCATGAGCTGGCCCCGTAAACTGGCTAAAGCTTAAATTAGACCCTGAAACATATGTTCACCATCCCCAACCTAAACAGGAAGAATAAGGAAAGAAAAGAAATTGATGATGGGAAAGATACCTAGGATGAAAAAAAAAACATCCAGCTGCCTTTATTTCTTTAGTCCAAAGATTCTTTTCTTGCTTGATTACTTGAGTGAGGTATGGAAATTTTCTTATAGGGAGGATTACTCTTATTGCCCCATGACAGATTCATCTCTTCTAATCCAGTCCAAAAATTTCTTCTCTCCCTATTACAGCTTATGTAAATGGGGAATGAAGCAAAGGAGGAGCAAGGGTGTGAACAGGGGAGTTTCCTATGTTGCAACTCACATTCACAAGAATACCAGCTTCTATTGGCACAAAAAGTATCTGAGACTTTAGCTTCCTCCAGCCACAGCATCCCAAACATACTACCATCTATAAGACTATCCCTTCTCAAGGAAGAGTCAAAGCATTGTATCCATAACTTAAATGCTTCCCAGACCTGCACGGTGAGTCATTTCCTCTTTCTCCTATTTGATCAACTTTACACCACCTGGAGCCATATTGTTTTTGCACTGAGTTGACATTTTTTTCCTGCTACATAATTCCTAGTTTCTCTAATATCCTCATAAAGCTAAGAATTATCCTTCTTTCAAAAATCTTAGAGGGCAATTGGTAGAATTTGATCAGGAAATTCAATTCCATTCAATAAAAATGTATTAAGTGAAAAGCATTGTATTAAAGCCCCAGGAATATGCTGGAATATTCAATCTGTGATCTCATTAATGTGGAAGTTCCCTTCAACAATGTACATTTAAATGTTTATCCTTCCTTTGCTACTCTTGTCCATGTCTTCCCATAAATTTACCACAGGAGCTTCATTCAATGTGCTAGAGACGTTCCAAGATTTCTTCTGATATCAATAGGATATTAGTGAAACGCTGTCTGTGCACTTGATATCTGTTTTCATCACCATGTGACCAGGCCCTTTGGATACAAAGATAAACCCCCCCAGAAAAATCCCTACCTTCAAAGAGCTTATGTTCCACAGAGATTATAACATATGCACAGATAATTGAATGCAAGGCAAAGAAGTAAATGCCTTACAATTAGGTGAGAAAAAGAAGTAAATGCCTTACAATTAGGTGAGAAAAACCAGAATATTAGCATCATAAACTCTTTTACTCATTTTCATACTACTCTGGAGAATTGTGTGTGTGTGTGTGTGTGTGTGTGTATAAAATGTGTATTATATATCTATGTAAATTCAGACACTCTTGCTTATTTTGATGTTACAAGATATTTAGGCTGATGAGGAAAGCTTCTCTGTGTCTCTTTTATTTATCGCTGAATATCTTTTTTCCTCATATGTTACAATGTCACAATCCCCAGTGACCTTAGATCAGGTGAAACAAAAGGAAAAGTAGTTAAATAAAATCTGTTGTAAATTGCTCTAAAATAATATTAAGAAAGAAAGAACACAAAAAGGAAAAATATAGAGGAAGAAAGGAAAGGAGAGAGGGAGGGAAGAGAAGGATGGAAGGAAGAAAGGAAGGAAGGAAGGAAGAAAGAAAGAAAGAAAGGAAGGAAGGAAGGAAGGAAAGAAAGAAGGAATGGACAGAGTTACAATTAAAATGGCAGTATGAAAGGGAGCAGAGGATCCCAGCTCTCTAATATATGATTTTAAAAGGGTCACTGGATTGAAAAATGATCAAGAAATTTAAGGAAAAAACATTAGAAAACTCCTTCATCCAGCTCTGGAACAAACAAAAAGATAGACAGACACCACATTATTAGAAAAGATAGCCTGCCAGAAACCACAGTACCAGAAGAGATAATCCACCAGAAAAGGCAACAGTAGGCTAGAAGAACATTGTAGTGAAGTAAAAAAAAAAAAATACACAAAAGACTGAAGCAGCACCTCAATCAAAGACAACTAACCGCAGAGCTCTGATCAAGGACATTGAAATTTGCTAGTACTCTGAGTCAAAAAAAAAATGCCAGGGCAGGAGGGAAGGGTGAAAATGAGTGGGAAAATCCAAGAAGTTGAAGTCAGGACAAAATAGGTCCTGACCATACAAAGGTCCAAATTGGGAACTGGGTCTGGAGATATGAAGAAACAGGAGAAGATGCTAAGAAATATTATGGGTCAGGAGATGCTCACATTGTATATTAAGAAGAGTGCAACAAGTACAAGTAGAACTTCAGGAAAAAAACATGGCTTGGCCAAAAGAACTATTAGAGTATGTGAAAGAAATATATCAAGAGATTAAACAATGAAATGAGGAGGAAAAAAATTAAAAGTGAATAAATAGGTTAAAATGGATGGTAAAGACCCTATAAAAATAGTAGGTCCCTTAAAAATTAGAATAAACCCAACAGAAATAAATAACTGCATGAGATACTGTTAAACATTTTTCTTCTAAGAAATGTTAGAACAAAATAAAAATATTGAAAAAAATAAAAGAAAATATAAAGTATCTACCATCAAAAACAACTGAACTGGGGGGCGGAGCCAAGATGATGGAGAGGAAGCAGCAAGCTGCCTGAGCTCTCCTTCTGTTCCCTCAAAATGAACATTAAATCAAGCCTCTGGACAGATTCTGAAACTACAGAACCTGCAAAGAGACAGAGAGACACAGTCCTCCAACCAGAGATAATTTAAAAGACCAGGAAAAGGTCGGTCTGACTCTGGCAAAAGGGAGGCCCAGCGCAGGGCAGCAACCCAGCGCCGAGGGGGTTGGGGCAAGTCAGCAGGAGCTGCGGGCCACAGCCGAACAACTGAGGCCCCTGGAACCTGGTTCAAAAATCTGGTGGCCAAGAAGGACAGTGGAAAAACCTACCTGCACCGGCCGAGAGGGCCACGAACGGGTCAGGCGGGATCAGACGCCGGGGTCCGGCGCCTGGCTGGCCGAGCACAATCAGACAGGAAGTGCAGGGCAGGGGATCTCCACACACCATAAAAGCCTCAGAGTAAAAACCGGGTCACACAGCACCTATACCCCTGCACAAGAAGCCCAAAACAGGGACCCTGGTGCCCCCAGAGCAGACCTCAACTCAACTTAAAAAATAAATAAATAAGCTGCAATAATGAGTAAGAAGCAAAAAAGAGCCCTCTCCATTGAGAGCTTCTGTATCAATAGGGAAGAAGCCAACACAAACTCAGATGAGGACAATAGCCTCAAATTGCCTACATCTGAAGCCTCACGAGGGAAGGTGAATTGGTCGCAAGAACAAAAAGCCTTCCTGGAAGAGCTCAAAAAGGATTTTAAAAATCAATTGCAAGAGGTAGAAGAAAAAATGTGGAGAGAAATGAAAGCAAAACAAGAAAGCTATGAAAAAAGAATCAGCAGCTTGGAAAGGGAAGCACATAATTTCACTGAAGAAAACAAAGCCTTAAAAAATTCATTTGGCCAAATGGAAAAAAAGGTGCATAATCTCACTGAAGAAAACAATACCTTAAAAAATTCACTTGGCCAAATGGAAAAAAAGGTGCATAATCTCATTGAAGAAAACAATGCCTTAAAAATTAAAGTGGGACAGTTGGAAGATAAGGAATCCATGAGACACCAGGAATCAGTCAAGCAGAATAAAAAAAATGAAAAAATAGAAGAAAATGTGAAATACCTCATTGGAAAGACAACTGATCTGGAAAACAGATCGAGGAGAGACAATTTGAGAATCATTGGACTGCCTGAAAGCCATGACCAGAAAAAGAATCTAGACACCATATTCCAGGAAATTATTAAGGACAACTGCCCTGATATCATAGAATCAGAGGATAAAATCATCATTGAAAGAATCCACTGATCACCTCCTGAAAGAGACCCCAAAAGGAAAACTCCAAGGAATATTGTAGCCAAATTCCAGAATTATCAGGTGAAGGAGAAAATACTCCAAGCAGCCAGAAAGAAGCAATTTAAATATCATGGAGCCACAGTCAGGATTGCTCAGGACCTGGCAGCTTCAACATTAAAGGACTGCAAGGCTTGGAATATGATATTCTGGAAGGCAAAGGAGCTTGGATTGCAGCCGAGAATCTATTACCCAGCAAAAATGTGCATTTTCTTTCAGGGGAAAAGATGGACATTAGAACTGAATAGAAAATTCGATCTCAACATACAAGACTCAAGAGAAGTTTAAAAAGGTAAACAGAGAGGGGGGAAAAAAGGTTACCCTATTAGGTTAAACTGTTTATATCCCTACACAGGAAGATAATAGTCATAACTCTTAAGAACTGTAAATGTATTTGGGCAGAGAGAAGGACTTTATATAGAGGGTATAAATATAAATTGTCTTTTATGTGATGATACAAAAGAATTAAGGGGTTAAAAAGGGAGTCTATGGGGAGGAGAGGAAAGGGGAGGTAGAATGGGATGAATTATATCATATGAAGAGGTGGAAAAAAACCTATTACAATAGAGGGAAAGAAAGGAGGGGGGAACATTGTTTCAACCCTATTCTCATTAGATTTGACTCAAAGAGGGAATAACATATACGTTCATTGGGATAAAGAAACTTAACTCATTCTTTAGGGAAACAAAAGGGGAAGGGAAAGGGGGGACTGATAGAAGGGAGGACAAAAGCAAGGGAGAAAAGGGTAAAGAAAAGAGAGGGGGGTGATAAAAAGGGAGGGCAGATCGGGGGAGGCAGGGGTAAGAAGTAAAACGTCGGTGAGGAGGAATAGGGTGAAAGAAGGGGGGAAAAGTACAAAGGGGGTAAATAGAATGGAGGGGAATAGACAGTCAGTAATAATAACTGTGAATGTGAATGGGATGAACTCTGCTACAAAACGGAAGTGAATTGCAGAGTGGATTAAAATCCAGAACCCTACAATATTCTGTTTACAAGAAACACATTTGAAGCAGAGAGATACACACAGAGTAAAGGTAAAAGGTTGGAGCAGAATATATTATGCCTCAGCTAAAGTAAAAAAGGCAGGGGTAGCAATCCTTATCTCAGACAAAGTGCAGGCAAAAATAGATCTCATTAAAAGAGATAAGGAAGGAAATTACATCTTACTTAAAGGTACTATAGATAATGAAGTAATATCAATATTAAATATGTATGCGCCAAGTGGTATAGCATCCAAGTTCTTAGAGGAGAAATTAAATGAGTTACAAGAGGAATTAGTAATACTATACTAGTGGGGGATCTGAATCTCCCCCTCTCAGAATTAGATAAACCTAGCCAAAAAATAAATAAGAGAAGTGAAAGAGGTGAATAGATTACTAGAAAAGTTAGACATGATAGATGTCTGGAGAAAATTGAATGGGGATAGAAAGGAATATACCTTTTTCTCAGCAGTACATGGCACATTTTCAAAAATTGACCATGTATTAGGGCACAAAAACATCATAGTCAAGTGTAGAAAGGCAGAAATAGTAAATGCATCCTTCTCAGACCATGATGCAATAAAAATTACATGTAAGAAAGAGCCAGGGAAAAGTAGAATGGAAATCATTTGGAAACTAAATAATTTCATTCTAAAGAATGAATGGGCCAAACAAGAAATCATAGAAAAAAAAAAACAACTGAACTGGAAAACAGTTTAGGTGGAGATAATTTAAGAACCATTAGACTCCATGAAAAGCATAACCAAAAACAAAATATGTATACTATGTTTTAAAGAAACATAAATGAAAATTGCCCAAATGTACTAGATCAGAAGGCAAAGTGAAAATAAGAAAAATCCACCAGTCAGCTCCTTAAAGAAATCCCAAAATTAAAACTCTCAAGAATATAGACAAAATCTAGAGCTTCTACTTTAAAGGAAAAAAATGCAATTAAGTAGAAAAAAATTCAAGTACCAAGGAATTATAGTCAAGCTCACATAAGCTCATACAGTGTCTATTAAGGAGAGAAAACCTTGGAATACAATATTCCCCAAACCAAAAACTAAAGGTTTACAACAAAGAATAACTTCTCTTATAAAACTAAGTATTATACTATAAAGAAAAAATAGTCTTTTAATGGGATAAAAGAATTTCAAGCATTCCTAATGAAAATATTAGAGATGAATAGAAACTTTGAGATAGTAGCATAGGAGTCAAAACAAACCTAGAAATGCAATAGATTTAAACAATTGGAAGGTGCTAAACAATGACTAAGTGCTCACATTAGAATTGGGGAAGAAGAAACAAATCACCCTTAGAATCCATTGTCTTTAAGTACAATACTATAATAGTTGGGGACCTCAATGGACCTCTCTCAGACTTAGACAATTTTAACAAAAAATAAACAAACAAGAAAGAAGTTGAGGACTTTAAAGAGGAATTCCCAAGAACCCCAACCCCTAACCAACCCATACCCTCTTGTACACAAAAGTAGTTAGAATAAGGTGGTAGTTTATTTAGGAGCAAGGGAAGGGAAGGGTGGGGGGAGGGAAACCATGACAGAAATCCTTGGACTTCTCATGGGGAGATAGGAACAAAGCACATGGCTCAGAGGTACCAAATCTCGAACAGGAGACTGGAAGGTACTTTTATAGAAGACTGATGGGGGGAGGGGTCACCATTTGACTATGGAAAGTTCCTTTAGTGAGGGAAGGCCATCCCCCACTGGTGGTAGCTGGGGGAATTGGGTGAGGAGTGGAGGACCATCCCCCACTGGTAGTGACTAGAGGAATTGGGTGAGGGGTGGCTATGGATCTCTCTTCAGGACACAAAGGCTGCAGCCACACTCAAACTCATCTCCCCAGGGTAAGGGAGACCAGAATGAAGGGTGGGAATCCAAAGCTAGCTCAGTCCAATTTGGTTCAACTTATCTCTCTAGGTGTTATCTGTCCTCTGGTTTAGTTTCTCAAGGAGAAGGTTCCTTGATGTGCCCCAGAGAACTTCTGGGGTGCTCTACACTCCATGACACACTCAATGAAGAAAAGTATTTTGAGAAAATATAACACCCACTACAGTTATTCCTTCCACATCATGGGAGTTGGGGGTATGGCACCTTCGCAATCTAGAAAATCCATGTAAAAAAATTTTGGCCCTCCCTACACAAGAGAAGAAATCCAAATTTTCATGGTATTAAAATATAAAACATGTTGATATTATATAATACCATATATACATATATATGTGCATTTCTGAGTTCTAAACTTTTTCTGTGTCATCTGCTAGCCTTTGTGTGTCATCTGTAGCTTCCACAAAACTTCCCCAAAATTCCCATTTAATTTCTTAGACCGACCTGCAATATATCAAAACTGTAATGGGAAAAGTTGCAATGTGAAAGAGATAAATACTATTTTTAAATGAATAAACTTTTCTTTAATATGTTAAAGAACATTTTTCTAAAGCCAAGAGTCAGCATTATACACAATAGAAAAATTCTAGAGAAGTTTCCAATAAAATGAAATAGTATATTTAGAGCAGTAGTGTCAAACTCAAAGAGAAACTGGAACCACTAAATGATATTTAAGAATCCCTGGCTTCAAATACTTGACATTTACTAGCTGTGTGCCCCTGAGCAAGTCACTTAACCCCAATTGCCTCGCAAAAAAAGGAAAAAAAAAAGAATCCCTGTGGGCCACATATTGATTTTTTTTAAATCACATATTAACATTATCTATGTTCTGCTGCGATTTCATTTATTTTCTCAATTACATTCTAATCTTCTTCAGATAGCACTGGAATACAAGCCATGTGTTTGACACCTCTGGTAGAGCAGGGAAAGAGAAAAGGGCCCAGGGCAGAACATTATGGATCATCCACAGTTAGCAGGCTCAGTCTGAATGAAAAGCAAGCAAAGGAGACTGGGAAAGAGCATTTAGACAGTTAAGAGAACCAGAAGAGAGCAGAGCCACAAAAACCTAGGCAGAAGAGAACATTAAGGAGAAGAGGGTGATCTACAACATCAAAAACTACAGAAAGGTCAAGAAGGAGGAGATGAAGGAAAGGTCATTGGATTTGGAAATTAAGAACTCTGGAGAACTTTTGGAGAACTCCAAAGTTCTTAAATTCTGAATCTTCATCTACAATATAAGGACAATGACAGAACCTATCTAACAGGGTTGTTGTGAGATAACATATGTTTAGCATATTGTAAACCTTAAAGTGTTTTCTGAGGAGCCCTATTTGTGCTTATTTCATTCCCAGTTCAAGTCACTCTCCAGACTCCTTCACCTCTTCATCAACCTTGCCAACTCCACCACTCCCTGGCTACCACCAGTCACCCACCCCCAGGGGCTACCTTCCTTCTTTCCACTTCTCCTTTCTGTTTTGTCTTCTATTAGAATGTAAGATGTTTGAGAGTAAGGACTGTCTTATTTTCTTATATTTGTATCTTCAGCATTTAGCAGAGTACCTGCCACATAGTAATTGCTTAATAAATGCACAGACCTAATCATGGAAATTCCACCTAATTAAATATCTAGACAGGAAATTGCTGAGGTAATAAAATTATTATCACAGCATAATTAGAAAACACCATGCCCCCAAACAGTGGCAGATTTCTGTTACAAGAAGTCCACAATAGCAAACAGTAATTGCAAGGTGTTTCATAAGAATGCTACAGGAGCTCAAAGTAATGCCCGGTTTGGCAACAGCTGGAAACAGCTTCCTGTTATCCAAAGGCAATCAACAAACGACATTCATTTTGACAGGGAAGCTTTATTAACATTGTGAGAATAATACACTGACAAAAGAGCAAACGGGATGTTGCCATTTTTGAATAATGGGCCGGAAGAGCCTAAGGCAAGACTGTGAACTAGGAAGACTTTGTTTTCATTGTCCCCAAATTATGAGGAGGAAAAGTCTTCTTGTACTTCTGAGTGACGGGTCTCCTCTCCTGGGTACCCTTACAGCGCCCTTACTCAGGTTTCCATTGTTAACTGGATCTTTTTGGTTTTTCACATGCTCTCTCCTAGGAAACAGGTAGTAAGTGAATCTGATAAATTAATCTATGCTAATATGGTAACAGCTTAACCTGTTACCCCTCCCAGGTAATATATTTGCATTTTAACTGGGATTTTTTTTGGCCAGAATCCCTTTGCCTAAAGGAACAACTGAGGGGCAGCTAGGTGGTGCAGTGGATAAAGCACCGGCCCTGGATTCAGGAGCACCTGAGTTCAAATCCAACCTGAGACATTTAACACTTACTAGCTGTGTGACCCTGGGCAAGTCACTTAACCCCAAATGCCTCACTAAAAAAAAAACAAAAAAAAAAAAGGAACAACTGAAAATGGTAAGAATTTTAGTAACATGAAAGATTTTCACCTGGTTTTATTTAGGGGAGAGATTTGTCTTTCTGTTCCTTTGATTCTTGCTCTGAGCTGTTTCATTGATAGAAATAGATTCAGATACTTACATTATACTACATGAGCAACTGCTTGTCCTACAATACAAAGGATCAGCAGCTGGTTTCATTCACTCACCAAACATTAAGCACTTATTATATATTGTGAGATTTAAAATTGGATACTAGAGCATTAACCTCCCTTTGTAACTTTTCCCTTATTTATCTCCCAGACTAGTAAATGGAAGAAACCTCTGGTCTATAGTTAGAGCTTTTATTGTTTGGAAATTACAAGGTGATGTTGATTAGAGGGATAGGAAAGTAGAAATACAAAACAAATAGTCTTAAGTCTAAGCTTAGTCTATATTCCATATAAAACTCACCAAAAGCCCAAGGCCATCTTTGGGGGGTGAGAGAGCTGCGTCAAGCACATGCTGCTACGGCAAGCCGGGCCGAGTCGAACTCTAGTCAGCATCTGTCTGTGCCGTGCAGCCAGCGAACCAGGAGAGCCAAAAAAGAGATCCCACTTCCGTTCTCTCCTTGCCTTTTAAGCTCGCACCCTGGAAGTGAAGTGCTTAGCAGCCGGGCTGGTGTGCGTAGCCCATGCACGGCTGTTGTTCTCCTCTCCGAAAGGGTGGTCCTTCAAAAACTTGCATACTTTTTACCACATTCCCCCCTTTGATTCCTCAAGAAACAAAATGTTTCCTTGATGGAACAGTAAAAAGAATGTAATAACTATTGCTAACTAATAATATGTGAACAACAATATAGAAAAGGAAGAGAGGAAAGTTTTGTCCAGAGGGGCGATTATTTTGTCCTCATGAACCGACGCTTTGACATTGGTCTTGAAAAGGGAGGACCTCTGCAGAGAGTACATGTTACAGATAGTGTATATTATAACAGAAAGGAGATAGTAAAAACTAACAAAACAAAACAGTTCATATAAAGTCTCTGAGTTCTCTTGTCTTCTTGAAGTGGTAACATGTCATCAGGAGGAAACTGGATTCTGGTCTGGAAAGCTGGATTCTCTTCTTTAACTGTTTGAATTGCTGCATTTTTACTAAACCTTAAGCATAGCATTGTCAATGATCAAATTAATAAATTCCATTACAATATCAAGTACTATGCTAGGCTCTTGAGAAGACAAAATTATTAATAGTCCTTTGAACTCAGGGAACTTACATTCTAATGAGGGAGAAAATCTGTAATACATATATGATATGTTGAAAATATATATGTTGTAGGACAGGAGCCAATTTGTTGCAAGGCTTGTCCCCTACCTATAGCATGAGAGTGTCATTGTGAAATTCAAAGGCATGTTGAAGAGACATTGCTAACCTCTTCTCCCCAACCCTTCTCCAAGTGGGACTTTAATTACTGTCAGAAGAGGAAACAGGAAGTTGGGGACATTGATCACTATGCTCTCCTCAGAGAGAAGAATGGGTCCACGCTACAATTTTATCTATCTTCTCCCATAAATATTATGTCTAAGGGTTATGATCAAGGTCAATCTAACTTCTGATTACTGCCATTATTAGGAAGAAGCAGGACTGCCAAATACCTATTCCACAATGAACACACATAACAAATAACAAAGAAACCCCTTTATACAAACCATAGCAGGGGGCAGCTAGGTGGTGCATTGGATAAAGCACTGGCCCTGGATTCAGGAGGACCTGAGTTCAAGTTTGGCCTCAGACACTTGACACTTACTAGCTGTGTGACCCTGCGCAACTCAACCCTCATTGTCCCCCCCTTCAAAAAAGAAAAAAACAAACAAAAGAAAAACAAAAACAAACCATAGCAAAACAGAAATTATAGAAGATATATGCATGGGAGAATATATGTCAGATAATACAGAGTAAAGGGGCTCTCTCATTGGTACCAAGGTAACTGAGCTCAACCGAGAGAGAGAGAGTCCCACATCTCACACAAGGGAAAATTTCCCAAAGTCTTTAGTGTAGCAAGCTGGGGATAGGGACATTATAGAGACTGTCAGCTTTTCTCATATCTTCCCAGAGTCTTTTCCTTTGATAGCCTAAAATGGACTTGGCCTTGTCCATCTTCCTTTTCAAAGCTAGAACCCAGAAGCACCCAGAGTAGCTGGAAACCCAAAGATGTATAGAGCTCTTCTGCTCTCACCAACTCTGTCCTGCCCCTTACATAGGACAGGACATTTATCTCTACCAATAAAGAGAGAGTCCTATACTAGTAGGCTTTGGGACAGGGCTACATTCCTCCCTTGGGCTGAAGCTCTTTTCAGTCCCTTGCAAGTCTAATACCTGGGAGTATACAGCATAAACACAAATATCATGGCTTTAAAAGAACAAGGATGAAAAAATTTTTTTAAAAATTAAAAATAAAGGAACATGGATGATTTTCCTGGTGTCACAGGCAACCAACCTTTAATAATGTTTAAACTTAAATAAAAAAATGTATATTAATATTATACTCAGCAGACAAGACACTCTAGAGAGCATCACCTGGGAAGATACTACAGTGACAACATGCCTCACCACTTACAGAATATAACACATGCATGTTTTGGGAGTACATGTAAATTCACAGTAGACAGCAATCAATAAAAAGTAATAAGCATGGCTAACTATCAAAGAAAAGCTAATGTGGGGGCCAAATTTAATATAGGGAGAGTTAATTGAGTGGCTCACAATAATATTGGGGTCCTGGACATAATGAGGAACCTCTAGGTCCAAAGCTCCCTCCCCTCTGAACTACCTTTTTAGATATTTCTCCCAGGCTAATAAGAAAGGAGCCCAACAGCCTCTTTTCCACAAATGAAATCAGGTTTTGTTAATAGGAATAAAATAAACAGCAAAGGTGAAATTAATAAAACCAAAGACAAGGGAATAGGGAAAAAGAAATACAGATAATCCCCCTAACTCTAACATAAGTCTATACGATACCCAAACTCGCTTCCAGTTCAGCTAATTCAAAAGAGCAGGACTTGGGGGCAGCTAGGTGGCACAGTGGATAGAGCACCGGCCCTGGAGTCAGGAGTACCTGAGTTCAAATCCAGCCTCAGACACTTAACACTTACTAGCTGTGTGACCCTGGGCAAGTCACTTAACCCAAATTGCCTCACTAAAAAAAAAAAAAAAAAAGAGCAGGGCTTGTATGTTAACTCACCACCTGGGGTCTGTAGCTTCAATGGAAAACAGCCAGGGCCTGCAGGACAAAACTGCTAAGAAAGAACCTCTTTCCCATCCACTCCTGCAGCTCACCCCACCGGAAAGAAAGTGACTCCAGAAAAGACCCTGAGCTCCCCTCAGCAAGCGTTTACTCTCCCTCCCCCAAAAGGGGAGGTCCTTCAAACTGCCTGTGGAGAGTGGTTTCTCCTGCTGACATCAGCAGCATACGTCACTCAGGACAGGCCAGGTGTGGCCCATCCCAATCAGTCTGCCAAATTCCATTATCTTACCACATTCCCCCCTTTGTTTCTTCAAGGAACACAGAGTGCTTCCTTGATGAAACAGTAAAAAAATAACAGAATATAATACCCTATGCTAACAAACAATATGTTAATAACAATATAGAAAAGGGAGAAAGGGGAAATTTTGTCCAGAGGGGCAGTCCCTCATGAACCTGCACTTTGACACTGTCTGCAGACTAATTATCCACATCAATAACACTATCAATAGGCCTATATATGGAATGCAACTTATTTATAAGCATTAACATACATGCAAAACAATTAACAGATATTGCTATACCATGAACATAACACTAAACAGCCAAATGAACACAATAGCAAAACAAACAAAAAAAACTAAGTAACCTCTCACATTCAGCGATTCACATGTACATCAATAAACATGTGTTAATATATGTAAGGAACTTTTCATATGAGCAATCTTTAGTATTGTCACCTAGAGACATGCATAACTATATCTTTGTGTTTACTTATAACATCATAACTTAGCCTAGGAGTGACTGGAGTAATAGGTCTAGTTCTTTTGTCACTGATAGATCTCTCCCCTTCTATACCAGAACTAGTAGTTAGTATGCGGTTGATAATCAGGATCATTATAGACTTTCGTATCTATAACTGGACTGATAACCATTCCAGACTGGCTATCAATATTTTTTAGTTCTGTGGGTTGAATTGGTACCCTAGGAGTCTCTGTAACAGTTTGGGGCTTGAAAAGAGTTGTACCTGGGTTCAGTTCTCCTACCCTATAATAATACATACAGTTTCCTTCTCCAGATCATCATTTTTCAGCACCATATCTGGGTCAGAAAGTACAGCTAATGGACAGTCTTTTCCTCAGCCTATCCCCAGAAAAGTGTTCATCAATTCTTTCCACCTGCTCATTAGAAAATCTAACTAAGTTTCCTATGGGCAATTGATGGTTGTGCTAAATAGTCATGATAAGATCCCCTCCATTCTCTGGGACTAATTTATAAATGGGCAAAATGCCCAGTCTTGTAAAACCCTGGGCAGATAAAAATAAGTCTTTTTCCTTGACTTCCTCAGACATAGGAATCTGTTATTCTACACTACATGAGTCCAAGACTGAAAACCACTGACTACCTAGCAGACAATGCAGGGCATCTTGAACACAATGTACTAGACCACTTTAATCTTTTTGTTCAAAGTTCAGTAACCAACCCACATCCATCTATATCTCTCCATTTGTTCTTAGGTTCTTAAATCTAGAAATTCTCCCAGATCCTTCTCTGAATGATTTGGAATTAGAGAGCTGGAATCTGTGGGCTGAACCTCATGAGCATTACCCATCCCATTCATGCAATAAGAATATAACAGCCTCAACCTATCCTTCCACTCATATGGTTCTGGGGAGTCCTCGAGTACTTTAGGATCCAATACAGAGAGTAAGCCGTTGGGGATCCTTTGGTGTTCACTGGAACCTCTCATATCTATCTTCTTCTAAGCCTCTGCACACTCTGCATGGATGGTCAAAGTGTGCAGGTATTTGATTCCAGGTTGTCACTTGCAATATCCTGTTGATTGTCTTGGGTTCTGACCACAGCTTAGCAATGAGAGTGTTGTTATCTTACTTTGCTCCTGTGGTGCACACTTAAGAAGGCCAGGAGCTTGCTGAGGCTGAGACCAGACAATACAGAGTGAAGGAGCTCACCCATTGGGAATGAAGTCAATCAGATCCACCAAAAGAGGGTCCCAGATCTCACCTAAGAGGAAACTCCCTGAAATCTCTAGAGTGGCAAGCTAGGGATAGGCATGATGGAAACTTCCCACTCTTACCATGTGTTCCCAGACATAGCCTCCTTCATCTTCCTCAAAGATGGAGCCAGAAGCAGCCAAAGTGGCTCAAAACTCCAAGAAGGCTGAGCTCTTGCACTCTTACCAACTCCATCCTGCCCCTAATGCAGAGAAGGTATTCATCATCTCCATCAATGAGGACAGAGTCCCATACCAATGGGCTTTGGGATAGAGGTTACATACAAAGTAGATATAAAGTAATCTCATAGGGGAAGGCACTAGCAGTTGAAGGGAGTGGGAAAAGACTCCTACAGAAGGTGAAATTTAAGCTGAGTCTTGTAGGAAACCAGAAACACTAAGAGACAAAGGTGAAAAGCAAGCATTCCAACTATGGGGACTGAGTACAAAGCTGCAGAGACAGAAAATGGACTTTTCCTGCATGAAAAGTTACAAGAAGGCCAATGTAGAAGAACAGTAAAAATTTAGTGGAAGGGACTAATCAGTAAAAATCTGGAAGGCTAAAAAGAGGCAAGGTTATGAAGAACTTTAAATGTCAACCAAGATTTTATATTTGATCCTGGGGTAATAGGAACCATTGGAGTTTATAGAGTAGGAGTGTGGCATATTCAGATCTACTCAAAAAAAAAACCTACTTTGACAACATAGTGGAGGAGAGATTGTAATAGGGAAAGACTTAATGTAGGCTTGAGAAGCTATTGAAATGTTCAAGGCATGAGGTGATGAGGGCCTGAACCAGGGTGATAGCCATGTGAATAGAGAGAAAGGGATCTATAAGAGAGATGTTGTGAAGGCTGAAACTACAAGGTTGGGCAATGTACTAGATAGGGGGGAAAGGGGGTTAGTGAGAGTGAGATAGCAAGCCTGGGATTACCAGAAGGATGGAGGTAACCTTGATGGTAAAAAGGAATTTTGGAAGATAGAAAGTTGGGAGTGGTGGAGAGGAAGGAGGGAGAAAAGTAGATAATGGCTCTCTCTGCCCCTTTCTCTTATATTCATCCTTCTCCTTTGTCACATTCCTTCTTGTTCCCCGCTCTCATTCTAATCACCCTGTGCAGGACTATTTGGAAGCAAAATTGTGAAGTCAGCAAAAATGGAAGCCTCCCCTTTATATGCTCACTTGGCTCCAAGTACCCTCCTTAGTAGCAAAATTTTATTTTAAAATATTTTAAAATTATTTTTATTTTTATTTATTTATTCATTCATGCATCCATCCATCCATCCATCCATCCATTTATTTGTTTGTTTGTTTATTTATGTTGAAGTAATAAACATTTTTATTTATAGTTTTGGGTTCCAATTTTGATCCCTCCTTCCCCCACTTCCCTCCCCTTTCCCTGATGCAGTAAGCAATCAGATATAGGTTATACATGTACAATTATGTAAAATATTACCATATTAGTAATTTTAAAAATGTTCTGATAATGAGCTATTAAACCTTAATGGTCTGGGAATCAGAAGACCTGACATCTAGTTCTCAACTCTGCCACTATAAGACTTTGGGAGTCACAACCTCTCTCTGAGTTTCAGTTTCTTTCTCTGTATGTATTTGACACTGTTGACCACCTTCTCTTGGTTTCTTGTTTCCCCTACCTCTCTGGGAACTCCTTAGTCTTCCTTACTGACCTATAATTCATATAATGCCCCCAAACTATGAGTATATAAGGCTCTGTTCTCAGCCCCTTTCTTTCTCTACTCTCCCTCACTTGTAATGCCATCAACTCTCCAAGATTTAATTATCTTTATGCATATCATGCCTCATTCTATTTATCTGATCCCTAGTCTCCGTCCTGACATCTAGTACTATCAGTTGCCTATGAGACATTTTGAACTGGATCTTCTCATTCAGACCCAACATGTTCAACACAGAATTCATAATCTTTATTCCCAAACTTATTCTCCATCATAATTTTACAGTTTGTGTCAAGGAGACCACCATTTTTCTAATAGCCCAAGTCATCACAAGTCCACAGTGTATTAAAGTACCTGTTTTCCCACAGTCCCTCAAGCATTTGTCATTTTCTTTTTTTGGCAACTTAGACAATCTGATAGATATAAGATAGTACCTCAGAGTTGTTTTAATTTGAAATTCTCTAATTATTAGTGAAATATAACATTTTTCACTTTTTATTTTTATTATGATCCTTAACTTCTCAACAAACATTTATTTTATTTTCCATTTACATGTAAAGGTAGTTTTCAACATTCATTTTCATAAGATTTAGAGTTCCAAATTTTTCTCCCTCCCTCCTTCCCTTTCCTCACCCCTCCACAAGATCACAATCAGTTTATATATGTACAATCCACAAGTGTTCTTTTTATCAGTTCTTTCTATAGCAGTGCATAGTATGCTTCCTCATTAGTTCCTTGGGATTGTCCTGGATCACTGTACTGCTGAGAGTAGCTAAGTCATTCACAATTACTCATTGAACAAAACTGCTGTCACTACACACAATGTCCTCTCAGCTCTGCTCACTTCACTATACATGGATGTTCATTAGTCTTTCCAGGTTTTGGGGGGATCATCCTGTTTGTCATTTCCTGTAGCACAAGTCCATTCCACTACAATCATATAACACAGCTTTTCCCATCATTCCTCAATTGATGGACATTCCCTTGATTCTCAATTCTTAGCCTCCACCAAGAGTTGCTATAAATAGTTTTTGTACAATTTTCCCCCTTTTTTCTTTTTCATGATTACTATTGTTAACTGTTTCCCTTCCATCCTATTCCCTTCCCCATGATATTTATTCTATTATCCATCTTCTTTCATCTTATCACTCTTCAAGAGGGATTTGCTTCTGTCTGTCCCCTCCCCTACTCTGCCCTTCCTTCTTTTGCCCCTTTCTCTTTATCCCATTCCCCTCCTATTTTCCTGCAGGGTTATAGAGATTACTCTACCCAATTGAGTGTGTACATTAGTCCCTCCTTGAGCCAATTCTAATGAGATTGAGGTTTTTGAGCCAATTTTAATGAGTGTTAGGCTCATTTACTGCCCAGATTAAATAGATTACTCCACCCAGTTGGGTGTATCTATTAGTCCCTCCTTGAGGCAGCTCTGATGAGTTTAAGATCTTTGAGCCTTTTCTGATGAGTGTAAAATTCATTTATTGCCCTGCTCCTCGCCCATCTCTTCCCCCACTCCATAAGCCTTTTCCTGTTACTTTCATGTAGGATTTCGCTTTTGCCCTTCCCCCTCCCCCAATGAATTCCCTTCATCCCTCAATTTAACTCCAAAGATGTTATCATCTAGCTAAGTGACACAGTGGACAAATCATCACCCCTGGACCCAGGGGAATCCCAGCCAAAACCTGGCCTCAGACACAAGACAGTCACCCATAGTATGACCCCAGGTATGTCCCCCAGCTCCAATTTTTTTTTTATGGTTCTCCAGGGTCTTGTATTTGAAAGTCAAATTAGCCATTCAGTTCAGGTCTTTTCATCACAAATATCTGAAAGTCTTCTTTTTCATTAAAGTTCCACTTTTTCCACTGAAAGATAATGCTGAGTTTTGCTGGATAGGTGATTCTTGGTTGTAACCCCATTTCCTTTGCCCTTTGGAATATCATATTCCATGCCCTCCAGTCCTTTAATGTAGAAGCTGCTAGATCTTGTGGTATCCTGACTGGGACTCCACAGTACTTGAATTCTTTCTTTTTGGCAGCTTGCAATATTTTCTCCTTGACCTGAGAGCTCTGGAATTTGGCTATAATATTCATAGGAGTTTTCTTTTTGGGATCTCTTTCTGGAGGTGATAGCTGAATTCTTTCAATTTCTATTTTAGCTTCTTCTTCTAGAATTTCAGGGCAATTTTCCCTGAGAATTTCCTTGATCATGGTTTTCAGGTAGGCCAATAATTTTCAAATTATCTCTCCTGGACCTATTTTCCAGGTCGGCAGTTTTTCCCAGAAGATATTTCACATTGCTCTCTATTTTTTTATTCATTTGGATTTGCTTTATTGTGTCCTGGTTTCTCATAAAGTCACTGGCTTCCATTTGTTCAATCCTAATTCTTAGGCAATTATTTTCATCAGAGAGCTTTTGTACCTCCTTTTCCATTTGACTTTTCAAGCTGTTGACTTTTTTCTCATGCCTTTCCTGCATCACCCTCATTTCTCTTTCCATTTTTTCTTCTACCTCTCTAATTTTATCTTCAAAGTCCTTTTTGAGCACCTCTATGGCCTGAGACGAATTCGTATTTTTCTTGGAAGCTTTAAATATAGGGGCCCTGATGTTGACATCTTCCTCTCAGGGTTCCCCTTGGTCTTCCTTGTTACTGAAGAAACTTTCTATGGTCCTCACCTTTCTCTGTTGGCTCATCTTGCCTTTCTTTTACTAGACTTTTAGGTCCTTAAAGTGGGGCACTGTTTCCAGGCTGCAGTATCCCAAGCTTAAGAAGTCCCAGGTGGTATGATTTAAGGAGAATCAGGCTCTTCCCTCACCCAGCCTGTTTCATGGTCCTAGATGACCCCAGACCAACTTGCCAATCAACCAGCTTTTTGTGTTGTGGTTGTTAGCTCCAATGAGCCTGTGCCCCTCCCCCACCTTGGCCATTGCTACTCGAGCCTACCTCCTGGTTCTCAGCAGGAGTGTAAAATCCAAGTTCTGCCTTAGCACCAGCATAGACCCCCGTAGTCTCTCCCCTGACCAGGGCTCAGCCCACTCACCAGACTGTGAGCTTAGTTCCAGATGACACTGGTGCTTCAGCTGATTCAGAGGCTCTGGGGGTCTCCTTCTCTGGTGAGGACTTCCTGAGACTAGATCTGTGTCAGGGTGACTGTGGGGTTGGGCCCGACTCCTGTATCAGCACAGCAGCTCCCTCCTTCTGATCTTCCAAGCCATTCTTGGTTAGAAGATGATTTCAGCACATTCTTCTGTGAGTTTTGCTGCTCCGGGCATTTTCCTATGACCTTATTTGGATGTTTATTTGGAATCCTTAACTTCTCAATCTCCTTTATCCTATTTGCCCAATAGGTTGCCAAATTGTGTTGGTTCTCCAAACCATTGCTTAAACTTATCTCTTTCTCTCTATACACACACATAGCCACCACTCTAGCTTAAGCCCTCTAAAAATTTCATTTAGAGACTACTGGGGTAGAATTGTAATTGGTCTCCCTCCTTGCCTCAAGTTTCTCTCACTTCCAATCCATCTTCCACATAATGAACAAAATGCTTTTCTTAAAGTATATTTCAGACAATGTCACTCATCTACTCAATAACTATCAATGGAGGGCAGCTAGGTGGCGCAGTGGATAGAGCACTGGCCCTGGATTCAAGAGGACCTGAGTTCAAATCTGGCCTCAGACATTTGACACTTACTAGCTGTGTGACCCTGGGCAAGTCACTTAACTCTCATTGCCCTGCAAAACAACAACAACAACAAAAAACCAAAAAACCAAAAATAAAATAAGCATCAATGGCTTCCCATTACCTCTAGAATAAAATATGAATTTTTCTGTTTGGCATTTAAAGGCCTTTGCAATGGGAACCAAACAACTTTTCCAGTCTTATCATATATTACTTCCCTCCACATACTTTACATTCAAATCAATAAGCATTTATTAACCATGTAGGTGGAGAAGTGAATAAAGTCCTGGACCTGCGGTCAGGATGACCTGAATTTAAATACAGCCTCAGACATTTCCTACCTGTATGACACTGGCAAGTCTCTTAAAGTTTTTTCTACCTAAACTCCCTCTGTAAAATGGGAGTAATAATAGTACCTACCTCTTGGAGTTGTTGTGAGAATAATATTTCCAAAGTAACCACTATGCTCCCTCATCAACTAGCTATTCCACTCTCCATGGCTGCTCTTACAATTCTTTTTGGCTCTCTTTATGTCTCCAACAGCATATTCCCTGCCCCACCCCCTTCACCTAAGGGATGTCTTGATACTTCATGGAAAAAATTGATGCCATTTGCCTAGAAGTCCCTTTTCTTCCCTCCTCCTCATCTCAAGTTGTTCAGACATGCTCCTCTATTAGCTCCTCCACTCCCACACTATCTCTTCCTTCACTTGCCATGCCAAGACTAACCCCTCTACATGCACCTTGGATCAGTTAGATTTGTAGTGGAACAAGTTAGCATTGTTTCATGCATGAGGAGAAGTGAGTGGGTCAGTTTTACTGGAATATTAAGTATATCGGGAAAGTGATAAGAATTGTGCCTGTGATTTTGTTGGTAAAGAGAACTCCCTTAGGAGGACACTCCTCCTACCAAGGCAAGTCAGGACATTAAACCATAATCCCACTCCATTCCAATCCTCGATCCCACCCCTTTTCCAACAATCATAGATCAAGGACACGTCTGTTTATATACCCTGACTGATTAAAAAGTCACCGATTCCATTCCTTCTGGTAAAATAGTGGAACACACTAGACCTTACCATCTGCCCCTCTGCTATGCCCTCCAGGCCCCTAGGTATCTGATCTTCAGTTGAATTTTTCTATATGTGTTGTCTCTCCTAATTAGAATGTGAACTCTCTGAGGGCAAGAACCATCTTGTTCAGTGAGTATTCCCCAGGGCTTAACACAAGGTCTATTGCACAGCAAGCACTTAATAAAAATGTTTTTCCATTAGATTGCATTCCAATAAACCTGAAAAAGTAGGTTGGGTCCAGATTATATCCTGGTGCTTCAGGTACTATGAAGAGGGATGGACCTCAAGTCATAGAACCTGGATTCAAATACCAAATGTTCCATGTAGTGCCTGTGCAATCTTGGGCAATTCTGAACCACTGAGTCTCGGTTTTCCCATCTGTAAACTAAAGAGGTTGGATTAGGTGATTTCTTTTTTTTTTTAATTTTTTTTTTTTTTGGTGAGGCAATGGGTTCAAGTCTCCCATACTTACTAGTTTCCTAATCTTAGTCAAACCATTTAGCTTCTCTCTGAGCCTCAGTTTTTTAATCTATGAAATGGAGATAATGTTAACTCCTCACAAAGTTGTTAAGAAGAAAGGAGTTTTCAGGGGCAGCTAGGTGGCGAAGTGGATGGAGCACCAGCCCTGGATTCAGGAGAACCTGAGTTCAAATCCAGCCTCAGACACTTAACAATTACTAGCTATGTGACCCTGGGCAAGTCACTTAACCCCAATTGCCTCACCAAAAAAAAGAAAAAATAAAGAAGGCGTTTTCAGATTGTAATTTGCTATCTGAATATGGATTATTACCAGTCTTACATTCAATTCTAACATTGCCATAGAGACCCCATGGAATTTATGACAGGAATTAGTTACTTTTATAGGCATATATATATACACACACACACATATGTGTGTATATACATAATATATACATACACATGTGTTTTAGAGAGACATAAATATGTGTATTGTAGACATACATGAATCATGTATGTGTCTATGTGTGTCTATATGTGTGTGCATGTGTGTGTTGTGTATATACACACACTTTTCTTTTTTTAAAAGCTACTCTGTAAGAGCAGGAATTGGCATCTGCCAGAATGCATGCCAGTGATGTCCAGTTACTGACTTTCGGTGATCTAAGAAGCATTTAGTAAGTGCCTATTACGTGCAAGGCACTGTACAAGGCATGAAGAACAGTCCCTGCTCTTATTAAGCTTAAATTCCACCTGGGGGATATAACAGATACTCTATCAGTGACCTAAATATCAGGATGACTGTTTTGTTAGTTAATCATCTAATCTAAGACTAAAATCTTATGGCTAGAAGAGGCCTTAGAGTTAGTTCATCCTGTCCAATTCCATCTTTTCAAAGGTGATGACTTGCCCATGGTCACATGACTACTGTTTTCCCTGAAAGAATGGAAATACCTTGAGGACAGGAGTGTTTTATTATTTTCTTTGCATCCTAAGCCTTGGATCAGTGAGGGGGCACATAGTAGATGCTTAATAAATGTTTAGTGATCAATTAGTAGCAGAGCTCAGGCTAGAATCTTGGTCTCCAAATATCTAGTACATTATTCTCTGTCACCACTCTAAGGCTACTGATTCAGCCCTAACCATTACTACATTTTTGTTTTTGTTTCTCTTTTCCACCCAAGCTCAATGACCCTCTCTCTGAGAAGCCTTCACATGACTTCTCTTTCCTAAGAAGTAGGTGGCTGGAGGCTCCGTTTCTTTTTTTCCCCCACTCCCCTTTTTGAGATCAAAATACTGGGCTAGCATGAGGGGAAATACTAAACTGTCTTTGGGGTTTCACTGCTGCTTCATCACATAACTGAAAGCCACACAAAGAGCAACATGAAATGCAAAGTAGGGGAATTGGGAAGAGCCTCATCTTACCCAGAGAATAACGCTCTGAGTCTTGCCAAAGTATCCTTCATAGCACCATGATTTTGTCCCTGGGAATGCCCAGAGTCAGGGCAAAGCTGAGGGAAAGGGAAGAGAGATGTCTGGAGTAAGTCACTTGACATCAGTGGGAGTCACTTTATGCATCTGTAAAATGAAGGAGGAGACAGAAAGAATATGGGATATAACAAGGAATTTTAACCTTTTGTGTGTCATGGATCCCTTTGACAGTCTGGTGAAACTTTTGGAACCTTTCTCAGAATAATGTTTTAAATTCATAGATCTCAGGCTAAGAATCCCTATACTAAGTGATCTTTAATTCTCCTGGCTCTAAGAATTTATGGACTTCAAATTTTCTAGGAATGGCCAGATGGAGAACAGAACACGAGACTACTATGTTCCTTGGCTGCCCATGGCTTCTAGGTGCCTTACCTTTCCCAGGTATTGGTCCACATGTGATTTCACATACTTTCTACTATTTCTCTTCCCCAAAAATTCACCTGGCCAATATCCTTTGCATTTCAGATTTTGCTCATTTCTAGGAGACTACCAGATAATCTAATAAAATAATCTGTGCTGATATAATAATCTCACTTGAGTTGTTCTGATCAAATGAAATAAGGTACATAAACAATTTTAAGCCATAAAGTACTATATAACATATAATATGTGATGTTATGTTACATATTATATATGATGTTGCATTATATTATGTGATATAGTGATAATAACTGACCTTTATATAAAATGAATAGAACACTGGATCTGAAGTCAAGTAGATCTGATTTCGAATCCAACCTCTGAGAGTTCCCAGTTGTGTAATCCTAAGCAAGTCACTTAACCTCTCTGTGCCTCAATTTCATTAGCTGTAAAAGGGGATAATAGCACCTACCTCCCAGGATTATTATGAAGATAAAATGAGATGGGGGCAGCTAGGTGGCGCAGTGAATAAAGCACTGGCCCTGGATTCAGGAGTACCTGAGTTCAAATCCGGCCTCAGACACTTGACACTTACTAGCTATATCACTTAAATCTCATTGCCCCACTAAAAAATTTTTTTTAAAAAAAGATAAAATGAGATGTGTATAAAACACTTTGCAAACCTTAAAGCACTATATAAATACTATGTTGTTATTGTTACTTTATAGTTTGTAAAATGTTTTATATACATAATCTTATTTGAGTCTTACAATTCAAATAATCACTGCTGGTCCTGGGATGGCAGACATATTGTCTGGTCTAAAGGCCATGCTCAAAGTAGGAAAGTGGAGGTTTTACTCCATTGACACAGTCTTGGAGAATCCAGAGTCACCTCCATGCCATGACATAGCAATAGAGAAGGACTTCAATGGAGAAATGGATAATTATGTCAGAATATTACTACTACTCTGTTCCCTACAACTACTAGTGTTCTCCCTCATTAACTACCTTGTGTTTATCTTGTATTTGTTCTGTACATGTTTATTCTGTATAGATGTACATCTCTAGAGCATTTGAGAGCAGGGATTGTCCATTTTCTATCACTGTATCCCACCACCTAGCAGAGTACACATAATAGGCAATTTAGAAATACTTGTTGATTAATTGATAATTACTAATAATAAATTACTACTAATTATTACTAATAAAATAATTACTAATTACTACTAATAAATTACTGCTAATAAAACATGGTAGGTAACACAAATTTACATATATATATATATATGTATATATACATTCAGTATCTGTCTCTATATAATAAGAACTACCAATTAGTACAACTAATAATAAAGATGATAATGATAACAGAAAATAATTTTAATACCCCAAGACTCATGCTTTTGTTGCTATGGGAACTTCCTCCATCAAGAACCAGGACCCCCCCCCACCCGAGGCCAGCTAGGTGGCACAGTGGATAGAGCACCGGCCCTGTATTCAGGAGGACCTGACTTCAAATCCGGCCTCAGACACTTAACACTTACTAGCTGTGTGACCCTTGGCAAGTCACTTAACCCCAATTGCCTTGTAAAAAAACAAAACAAAACAAAAAAAAGAATCAGGACCCCCTTCTCATTTAATAAATGCTTGTTGAAAACATTTGTGACTGAAAATGTAGCATTGAAGAGTCAACCTTTCCAAACTTAGCCCATTGGTCCTAGGATGGCAAACATATCATCCATTCCAAAGGCCATGCTCAACATGGGAAAGTATAGTTTTTAGTTCATTGACACAGCCTTGGAGAATCTAGGGTCACCTCTGTGCCATGACACAGCAATAGAGAAGAACTTCAGTGTAGGAATGGATAATTATGTGCTAGAATGATCTATAGAAAGTAGATCTTGACAGTCCTATAATTAACTGCAACATCCTTTCACGCAGCTAGGTCTGAACAAGGAAATTAAAAGTTGAATGGAAATAAAAGGAAGGTAGATTTCAGCTTTATCTCAAGAACTTCCTAATAATTAAGTCTGTCTAAAAAGCAAATGGGATGTTATGTGCAACTGTGAGCTCCCTGTTACTAGAAATGTTTAAGCAAGGGCTGAATAACCATTTGTGGGGCATATTTTACAGCATTTTTGGAGGGAGGGGGCAGGGCAATGAGGATTAAGTGACTTGCCCAGGGTCACACAGCTAGTAAGTGTCAAGTGTCTAAGGCCAGATTTTAACTCAGGTCCTCCTGAATCCAGGGTTGGTGCTTCATCCACTGTGCCACCTAGCTGCCCCCACTGTGGGTAATATTTTAAAGATGAATCATTCCTAAGCTGGAGCTGGAGTTCCTTTGAGATCACAAGGTACAATGACGCTATGACTGTGAAGTAAGTCATAGGACTTGAGTTCAGATCTTCTTTTTGCTAGAGCTGAACTTTGAAAAAAGCTCAAGATTCTGAGATGATGAGTGTGTTGAATTAACTAATTAATCAGCTTCACCCACCCCTCTCCTTCTGCTTGCCTTGCCCTCGAAGTTTATCCTAGGTTCATTGCTCTGAGATTACCTGTTTCCTCAATAAGGTAATTAGGATCTGCAGGGCTTCATTCCACCCCTACCTTTACTTTTGGATCCAGTCTAGTATCTCCCTGACCCCACTAAAAGGGGAAAATAAAGGAAATATCTAATATACAACATGAACCCAACATAAAACAGCTTTGTTCCCAAGCAGAAAAGGCTACTAAAGAAGAAAGAAGACTCACAGATTCATTACAACAGAATCTAGTAACATAACTACTCATACAAACAGTTGGATGGCTACTATTCAGGCTTTATTGGGACACTTGCAAATATTTTCTTTGCAAGGGCTACTAATTAGCCATTTGACATTTTTACATTCACTGAGTACAGTCCAGTCAATACCAAATGGGCTCTTTCCTTCTAGTGATCTCTTTCTCTTTGGGTACCTCTTTCTCTTTTGGCTTGTCTGATTCTACTTCTATTGCTAGCACAGCTTCAACTGCTAACCTGCTGGTCAGGTAAGTGGGAAGGGGAAAACTCCAGTTGCCTTTTGAAAGCTCACATAGATCTATACCAAAGGAAAGAAAATACAAATATGATGAGACCCCATCCTAGGCACAGACTGTCTTAGGAGGCCTTGAGCTCATGACTTTCAATAGGGTGGGGAGATGTGCACCTCCTATACACACACACCTAGCTTTCCCTACAGCTCAGAGAAGCACCCTTACACTTTAAAATCAGCAGAATGAGGAGACTTGAATGTTAAGCATCATTCCTTTACCATGTCCAATAATTCTTACTCAGTATATAATTAAAAGATACCACACAGGGGCAGCTAGGTAGCACAGTGGATAAAGCACCAGCCCTGGATTCAGGAGGACCTGAGTTCAAATCTGGCATCAGACAGTTGACACTTACTAGCTGTGTGACCCTGGGCAAGTCACTTAACCCTCATTGCCCCACAAAAACAAAACAAAACAAAACAAAACAAAACAAAAAAGCCACCACACAGTATGGACTCATGACTCATCATGGCCATTGAGAAGTAACTAAAGGAAACATATACAATGGTTTGAAGTGGTAAAGAAAGATATCCATCACTGCATGCCCAGAAATAGGTCAGTCCTAAACTTTCTTGCACTTACCTTCCATGTAGCCTTATCCAAGAGGAGCTTAAGGAGGGTGTCCTAAGGGAGTACTGTATAAGCAAGGAGGAACAGTCTGAGTAAATTCGTGAAGATGAAAAGGAAAATGAAACTTTATAATAAACAAAAGCAAAAGAATGAAACTCAATAGCATTTGTAAGGAATACAGACTCTAATTAGTTTTTTTTTAAAGGCAGAACTGTAAGAACTAGCTACCGGGACAGCTAGGTGGCACCGTGGATAGAGCACCGGCCAGGGAGTCAGGAGGACCTGAGTTCAAATCCGGCCTCAGACACTTAACCCCAATTGCCTCACCAAAAAAAAAAAAAAAGAAAGAAAGAAAGAAAGGAAGGAAGGAAGAAAGAAAGAAAGAAAGAAAAGAACTAGCTACCACTTGGTTATGGTTTGTTTCTAATGTTAGTCCTAGCTAAAAACCAACTCTTACTGACCATTTTTTGTCCTAACCTGATTTCACTGGTGTGTAAACCTCCCAATAAGAAAATTCTCTTCACTGTTTGCCAAAGGACGATTGTTCTGAAAGTCTTAAAGAGTTGCTATTGACACTGAGAGGTGACTTACCCAGGGTCAAGCAGTCAGTTTATATCCGAGGCGGAACTGGAATCCAGGACTTTCTAACTTGTTCCATTTTGCAACAGTTTCATTTAATGACTTATGAAGACCAGATGCCTTAGGGAGCAGGCAAGAGGGATACATTGTAGATATGGAGAAGTGAAGGAAGATGATATAAAGAATATCAGGGCAGGGTAACAGTATAAAACACTCAAAATTAGACTTTCTTCTCTTGGTAATCTAAATGTTTTAAAGATTGTTCTAGGGGAAAAAATAAAGAATACCTTACCCTGGAGAAGCTTAGGAAATGCCAACTGTTTCTTGACCTTATTCTATCAGTAAAGGGATGGTATTATCATTTCATTACAACCATCTGACCCACTCCATTCTATCTGTACACACACACACACACACATACCATCATCATCATCACCACCACCATCATCATTATCATCATCATCTCCACAATTGAGATATGAAGCCTTTATCTGAGAAACTCTCTATAAAATTTTCTTTGTAGTTTTCTGCTTTCCTTCTAATCTTGGCTACATTGGCTTTATTTGTACAAAACCTTTTTAATTTAATGTAATCAAAATTATACATTTTATATCTCACAGTGCTCTTTATCACTTATTTATTCATAAATTCTTCTCCTATCCATAAATCTCATAGGTAATATGTTCCATTTTTTAAAAATTTACTTATGATATCTTCCTTTATGTCTAGGTCATGTATCCATTTGGACCTTATCTTGTTAAATGGTGTAAGATATTGATTTATACCAGACTGCTTTCTATTTTTCTCAACAATTTCTACTAGTGAATTCTTATCCTGAAATCTTTGCATTTATTTTTATATAAATCTTAACATTTATCAAACATGAGGTTATGATAATCATTTACTACTGTGTATTTTATATCTACTCTATTTCACTGATTCACTATTTCTTAGCCAGTACCAGATAGTTTTGATAATTACTGACTTATAATACAGTTTAAGATCTGACACTGCTAAACCTCCTTTCTTTACATTTTTCCACTGATACCTTTGATATTTTTTTTACCTTTTTTCTTCCAGATGAATTTCATTATTGTTTTTCTAGCTCAATGAAATAATTTTTTTGGTAATTTTATTTGGATGGCACTGAATAAGTAAATTAATTTATGTAGAATTGTCACTTTTATTATATTGGCTCAGCCCACCAATGAGCATGTATTATTTCTCCATTTATTTAAACTTGATTTGATTTGTATAAAATATCTTTTATAATTATGTTCAAATAGTCTCTGGATTTGTCTTGGAAGATACGAGCACAAGTATTTTCTATTGTTTACAGTTACTTTAAATTAATTATTTCTTATTACCTCTTTTTACAGGGCTTTGTTGGCAGTATATAGACATTCTAATGATTTGTGTGGGTTTATTTTATATCCTCCTACTTTGCTAAATAACTTTTTAGTTGAATCTCTAGAATTTTCCAAGTACATCATCATATTGTCTATAAAAAGAAATATTTATTACCTCATTGCCCATTCTGATTCTTTCCATTTCTTTTTCTTCTCTTATTGCTATTGATGGTGTTTCTAGCATAATATTGATAATAAAGAGCATCCTTGTTTCACTCCTGATCTTACTAGAAAGATGTCTAGTTTATTCCTATTATATACAATGTTTACTGATGGTTTTAGGAAGATGCTTCTCACCATTTTAGAGAAAACTCCATTTATACCTAAGTTTTCAAGTGTTAATAGGAATGAATGTTGTATTTTTTATCAAAATCATGAGATTTTTGTTAATTTTGTTATTGATACAACCAATTATATTAATAGTTTTCTTTATATTGAACCTAGATCTGCAATAATGGAATAAATTCCACTTGGTCATAATATATAATCTTCATGATATATTGTTGTAGCCTCCTAGTTAGTATTTTATTTAGGATTTTTTGCATCAAAATTCATTAGTGAAATTGGTCTATAATTTTATTTGGTTTTGCTCTTCCTGGCTTAGATATCAGCACAATATTTATTTCATAAAAGGAATTTCGTAGGACTTCTTCTTTGCCTCTTATTCCAAACAATTTATTTAATACTGGAATTAGTTGATCTTTAAATGTTTGGTAGAGTCCATTTGCAAATCCATCTAGTCCTGATGCTTTTATCTTAGGAAACTTATTTCTGACCTATTTGATTTATTTTTCTAAAATGGGTTTATTTTCTTCAAGAATGCCTGAAAGTCCTTTATTTAATTAAATATTCATTTTTTTCTCTTGCAGAATCACACCCAACTTTTCTGGTTACATTATTCTTGGTTACAAACCTAGTTCCTTTGCTCTTCAGAATATTACATTTCACACTCTTTGGCCTTTTAATGCAGAAGCTGCTAAATCTTGTGTTATATTCTCATTCCCTTCCATCCCAGGATGCACCACCCCTCAGCTACAGGCATCAATTCACCTCCCTGCCCTGGAACCAAAGCCTAGGACTCTGTTCTCTTTCAAATGACCACAATCAGCAAGGGCCCACCCATCTGCAACTGCACTTGCTGGTGTGTGCACACTCCTTCTTTACCACAACCATAGCCCAGACACCATCTGGTCAGCGTACCTGGGCCCCCATGTCCAACATCAGTGGAGAGCTCCCACAGTCTTCCCCTGATCAGCCACTGAATCCCAACACCATCCATGGAGGCAAACCTTCAGAAGATGAGGCTACCACCTACACAACTGCCCCCACAACTTGATGCTTGTTGAGTCCTCAAATCTGCCCAGAGGTATTTGAATTTCAATGAGGCCAGACCAGCACCCTGGAAGGTCATATCTTTCCTAACATATTCCCAAGTGGTCTTAGGCTGTACCACTTCTTTTACTTAAACTTTTGATTATTTCTGCCATGCTAAAATTTACTTCAAGGCATTATTTTAAGTTATTGGAGGGGGGAGGCATTTGGAAGAGCCAGGTATTTTCCTGCTTAATTCTGCAATCTCCCTACAATTCCCTAGATTCATTAGCCCTATCCCTAATCAACATTTATAGAGCACTTTTAGATTTGTGAACTACTTTTAAATGAATTATATCATCATATGCATTATGTATCATTATATGCATTATATTATGCTGTGATCCTCCCAACAGTCATAGCAAGTATTTACTATAGTTATCATTCTCATTGTTATTATTCTTATTCCTATTTATAGATGAGAAAACTGAATCTCACAAAAATTAAGTGGCATGTCCGTGGTCACATAGCTAGTAAGATCTAAAGGCAAAATTCAAACTCATATCTCTCCTGACTCCAAGTCAAGTTCTTTTCATTAAACCATGCTGATTTGAATTGGAGTTGAATTGAATTGAATTATACAACAAAGGACAACAGAAAGTAGTGAAGATATATTTCCCTACTTCACAACTGAATGAATTGTTGGTCTGCTTCTGCCAATTCTAGAGCTATCTTGGGGCACAGTTAACCAATTCAAAATAAATCTGCACCTAGTTTGATTCAGTGGAAGCCCACCACCTCATTCTGTAGTCTGCCTTTTTACCTACTCCTTGAAAATTGTTTTTAGGAGGTTTGGTTTTTTTCCTGTTGTGTTTCTCCCAAGAAGTTCAAGGTTTTTCTCTAACAAAACCTCATATTTCCTCATCCCTTCTCAGGTAGAGCAAAGGAAAATAATACCAAAAAATAATTGAATGGACTTGTGATTCATTCACATAGGAAATTAATAGTGAAGAAGATCCCTTCACCAATGTAGGTTGATATTTGCTCTCAACTTAAAGTCTTAAGGGAGTTGCCCAAAACAATTAGAGGTCACATAGCCAGCATGTGTCAAAGGAAGGCTTGAGCCCAGGTCCTTCTAACTCAAAGGCCAGCTCTTTATTCACTATACCACATTGCCTCTCAAAAATAATAACTGTAGCGGAGGCAGCTAGGTGGCACACTGGATAAAGCAATGGCCCTGGATTCAGGAGGACCTGAGTTCAAATTTGGCTTCAGACACTTGACTAGCTGTGTGACCCTGGGCAAGTCACTTAACCTTCATTGCCCAGCAAAACAAAACAAAGCAACAACAACAACAACAAAACCCCAACCCTAATAATAATAATAATAATAATGCACAATGAGATGATGCTTATATAGATAGACAAGGAAACTGAAGTTCAAAGAGGGTGTGACTTGGCAAGTGAATTATCCCAAGTGAATAATAAAATACTTTATCTCCTTGTCTCACAGTCTAATATCCATCTATTTCAGTTATCCATTTACTAGTTTACAGTATACAACTGCTGCCCAAGTTCCTAGCCAATGCTAGGCCATTGTCAAATTGAGAACTGTGGGCCACATCTGTAACACATCCACTGAATCCCTGTGAAAATGCCACAAGAAGTGGCTTTTCCTCAGTCATTTTAGTGAATGACCATACGCAATTCAATGTTGCGGTCAATCTGATTCAGTCATCAGAACTGAACTGACCCCTTTCTAATGGGCTGTCTTTCATTACATAAATGGGACCTCTGCTCCTCTGGCTGATGTGATACCTATAAGCAGCCAGAGTCACTGTGTCTGTAATCCTAGGAAACCAAAAAAGGATTTTCAATCTTAGCTGGTAGGGCCAAACTCCATCTCCTTTCTATAGCATACAACTTGTATTTTCCTCAATTCAATTAAATTCAACAACCATTTGCACCAGGGAAAGACTGCCAGGAGTAGTGACTGGAGGGCCCACCATGGAGTCAAGACCCGCACCTGGCTTCAAGTCCTCACTGACACATACTGGCTTGTGGCACTAGAGAAGTCAATCAGCTTCCAAGTGATCTAGGCAACTCTCTGAGACTATAAGCTGTCCAATAGTCGCTGATCTGCAGAGACAGAGAAGGAATTCTTTCGTTATTTTTTCCCCACTATGAGTACCTTAGTTGGGGGGAAAATGTGCCATGTACTGTGCTGGGTGCAAGGGATAAAATAAAAAATAAAAAATAATCCCTGTCCTCATGGAATTTAACATCCTACCGGGTTGGCCAACAGAAGAACAACATATATACAGATTAGTAAAGACAAAACATATATAAAAACTAATTGGTGGGGGAGGAAACCTTAACAAGTAGAGGAAACAGAAAGGGTCCCCTGTAGGAATTAGTACTTGATCTGAGCCATGGAGGAATCTAGGGATCGAAAAGGAAGCGATAAGGAGGAAGAGCATTCCAGAGAGAACATTCCAGAGAAAGACATAGTTCACCAACTAGACTGTTTGTCATTATTAGTCTCAGAGGTGCTTTGGGATTATCACAGTCTTGTTCCTGCTAGTACACATTGGGGGCAGCTAGGTGGTGAAGCAAATAGAGCTATGAACCTAGAGTCAGGGAGAACAGAGTTCAAATCTGGCCCCAGATACTTATTAGCTGTGTGACCCTGGGCAAGTCACTTAACCCTGTTTGCCTGTTTTCTCATTTGTAAAATGAGCTGGAGAAGGAAATGACAAAACACTACAGTAGCTTTGCCAAGAAAACCTCAAATGGGGTCACAGAAAATCAGTCATGACTGAAATGACATAACAGTACACACTGGAATATATCTGGTCATCCCTGACATTTCAATTTAAAATCAGCAGGAATGCTCATAGGATTTTAATGTTGGAAGTAACCTTATAAATTCCTTAATCCAATCCCATTAGTATATACACAAGAAAACCAAGACCCAGAAAAGTGACTAGCCCAAAGTCACACAAATAAGTAGAAGAGCCAAAATTCAAACCCAGGTCCCCGACTACAAATTAATTTTTCTTTCTACTACAATGTACGTAGTTGCTTGATTTTGTTTAGAATAAAGGCTTATGTAACTAAGTACATTTTTATAGGTTTGACCAGACATCTTAGACAAGTTAGTTAGCTACTTTGGCAAATTTTGATGTAACTGTATAAAATTATATCAGAGGCATTGGACAGAACACTGCATTTGGAAACAGAGAATGTAACAAATCCTTGTTCTGTATGTACTACCTGTGTGTCCTTCACCAAATTGCTTAACTTCTCTGATCCTCAATTTCCTACTTGGGGGTTCAACTAGATGACCTCAAGATATCTTCCAGCTTTCTATGACCATAGTTTGACTGATCAGACTATTTGCTGCATCAGAAACCAGACAATCTGTATCTGTGAAATTTGGGGAGTTTTGACCACCAATAAGCATAGTCATAGATCTGAGTCTCCATTTCTTTTCCTTCCACCCCCATATAATAACTTCTTTCCTTGCTTCTCTATGGAATTTCCTTTCTTTAATATTTTGTGCCTTGGAATTTTATCTTTTTACATCAGTTTCTCCTTTGCCATGGACAAAAACTGTCCTCTCCTCACTTCTTCTTCCCCCTTCTCCTCTACTTTCTCTTCTACTGCTAACACAAGCGGGGGAGGAAAGAGAAGAAACAAAAACAAAAACAAACTTCCTTTTAATTTAAACAGAAAGGGAGAAGCATCAAAGAAGTCAGAGTGAAGATCAGCAGCCTTGTTTCTTCACTTTGGCTTTCTGTTCTTTTGTTCACCCACAAATGACTTGCTCCCTACCTGTTTCCCTCAACTTGGCTTGTCTCCTAGTCAGACTCAACTGCATTCACATTAATAATCTATGAAGAAAAATTTTTTTTAAAAATAGTCTATGAAGAAAACCTGGAAGAATTTTATCCACTAGATCAGATTTTCTTAGGAGTCATCTGCATGCTGATGAATAATGTTGAAATATAGTTATTAGGTGGCTGTAGGGAAACTGGTTTCACTTTGGAAGGAGTTGACTGATGATTATCTTTACTGTTTGAGTAATGTGGTTACATACAGAATTTCAACTGGAATTTGAGTTTCATTCAAGGGCTCCCAATGGTGAATTGAAATTCAACAAAGGTTTCTATAAGTCAAGGAAGGAAGATTGTTTTACTAACAAAAAGGGGGGGGGGCGGGGAAGATAACATTTCCAAAAAGAGCCAATGGACTAAGGAGTTGGTTTGGTTTTATTTGTATTATGTGTTACAAGTGATGGTGGGACTCAGGATTGGGAAGTATTAATGAAGCTTTTTAAAAAAAAAATAGTGACAAGATTTTTTTAAAGACACATGATTAATTTAGGGTATGTTGAATTTACTGCCTCAAATAGATTTATTTTATATCTTTTTTTTTTTTTGAGAAGCAGCAAGCCTGTATTTAAGTCTTTCCTCTGACACATACTGGCTATGTAATTCTGGGCAAGTCTTTTATTAACCCTCAGTATCTCAGAGAACTCTCTCAGATTATAAGTTACAGAAAGTTGCCTACTGGAATGGGTGGAGAGAATTTTCCTAGTGCCAGGTCCCTCTGCAGATGGCATAATAAATCCAGACACTTTCTCTTCCCCTGCATATACACAAAAAAAAATGTCTCAGGAAAAGGACCCACATGTACAAAAATATGTATAGCTGCTCTTTTTGTGGTGGCAAGGAATTGGAAATTGAGGGGCTGTCCATCAATTGGGGAATGGCTGAATAAGTTGTGGTATATGAATGTAATGGAATTCTATTGTGCTGTAAGAAACAATGAGCAGGAGGAGTTCAGAGAAAACTGAAAGTACTTACATGAACTGATGATGAGTGAGATGAGCAGAACCAGAAGAACATTGTACACAGTATCATCAACATTGTGTGTTGATCAACTGTGATAGACTAGATTCTTCTCACCAATACAATGGTACAAGAAAGTTCCAAAGGACTCATGATGGAAAAGGATCTCCAAATCCAGAAAAAAGAAAAAAAAAGAACTGTAGAGTATGGATGCTGATTGAACCATACTATTTCTTTTGTTTTTGGTGCTATTGTTTTTCTTTTTTGAGGTTTTTTCCTTTTTTCTCTGATTCTTCTCTTATAACATGACTAATGCAGAAATATGTTTAATGTTATTATATATATAACCTATATCAGATTACCTGCTGTTGGGGGGCAGCTAGGTGGCACAGTGGATAAAGCACTGGCCTTGGATTCAGGAGGACCTGAGTTCAAATCCAGCCTCGGACAGTTGACACTTACTAGCTGTGTGACCTTGGGCAAGTCACTTAACCTTCATTGCCCAAAAAAAACAAATAAAAAAAAGATTACCTGCTGTCTAGGGGAGGGGGAGAGGGAAGGGAAGGGGGGAGAAAAATTCGAAACTGAAAATCTTATAAAAAACAAATGTTGAAAACTATCTCTACATGTAACTGGAAAATAATAAAATACTTGTATTCAAAAAGAAAAAAAATGTTTCAGGGGATAGCACAGTCCTAAATCTATAGGGGTCTCTCAATATATATGTGGGTATCTTAACAATTAATGAAGGTTTCCTAAGGGATCTTTCCTAGCAGGTGTTTGGTTCTGTCTTAGTATCTCCAGGCTTTCCATAGTACCTTTTGTAAGTTAATTGCCAGGGGTGCTTACATATACCTCTAGACCCTTTTGAGGCTGGTAGATGCTAATCAGGTGTCCACATTGAACCCAGCATCGATATGGTGAGCCCCTAAGGAGCAGAGAAACCAAGTTGTCTCAGGAGTGGTAAACCAGCCCAGGTTGGAAATAGAGGCGGTCAAAGCTGTTCTGGTTAAATGTAGTAAGATCATATTGTTTGATGAAAAACTATGAATGACTTAACTATTCTCAGCAATACAATGATACAATACAATCCCAAAGGACTAATGATGAAACATACTATCCACCTTCAAAGAAAGATCTGATACTGATTGAACACAGACTGAAGTATGCTATTTTTCATTTTCTTTCATTTTTTTCTTTTACTCAAGTTTTCTTATACAAAATGACAAATATAGTAATGTTTTACATAATTGCACATATAAAACCTATATCTGATTGCTTAGCACTTTAGGGAGGGAGAAGAGGAGGGAGGGAAGGAGGGATAAAATTTGGACCTCAAAACTTTACATAAAAATGTTTATTATTTTTTTAAAGTAGTAGGATCAGTAGTAGTGCCCTTTCCTATCATCCTGGGAAAGATCAGGAGACCCAGGCTTAAAAATCAATAGTAATAAATATTTTTAATTGAAAGGAAATCATAAATAATGATTACATTGACAATATGCTAAATTATATATTATGTTTATAGTAAATACATAATAAAAACATAAACTGTGAGGATTGTCAGTGGTAGCTACTTGAGTGTGGGAACCCTAAGGATGTTTAGGGCATGTTTGTGTGTGTCTGCACACATGCACATGTGATGCTAGAAATAATCTAGTGCCAGTTAAGATTCAGGTGAGACTTCGCCACCCCTTTTCCTCTCACTGCTCTGCCATTCTCTCTGAATTCAAAAGGCTATCTAGAAGGTGTAGTTTTATATATCATATTTATATTATAGATACATTCTGGATATGTATAATAATATAATATATATTCTGGATCCTCTCTTACTGGTTCTTCTGCCACCATCCCCACCCCAGCCTATGTTGGGGAAAATTGAGAGTAGTAACTTCTTCTTTCTCATTCTTAAACCCTGTGCTCAAGGACTTGGACAAATTTCATGGTAAATGGCCAATTACCATGTACATTGGAACACAAATGAACACTTTTTTTTAAAATGAAGAAAGAAGACTTCCAAATGCTAGCTGCAGCAGGTGGTACCGAAAGGGAATAACTATCTTTCTTCCTCTTCATACCTCCTTCTACCAATGGGAGGGAGGGAGAACAAGAAGTGAAGGCACAGGACCAGAAAATGGCCAGGGAAGGGCATAGGAAAAGCAAAGGGGTGATAAACTGAAGTATCAATGACTACACACCTACAGTTTCAAACTGATCTATTCTCAATTCTCCTTGCAAGTTCTAGTACACTCATGTCTCACTCAAGTTTGTTCAGTACCTTAGTTTGGGTTATAGTCTTATGATCTCTGCTGTCCTCTGCTCATGGGTGGCCAATCCACTCAGTTGGCCAAAATGGAATCCATGATTTCCTGAGGCAGCTAGGTGGCACAATGGAGGCAGGAGGACCTGAATCCAAATCTGACCTCAGACTCTTATAAGCTGTGTGACCCTGGGCAAGTCACTTAACTCTGATTGCCCCCCCCCCAAAATAGTGGCCAGATTTAGTAGCATAAAAGATGTACTAAAGTGAGGAGAGGTTTTAGGCAGGGAGAACAACTAGGAGCATGTTGCAATATAGAAAGGGTCTCAGGTACTGCACTAAGGTGATAACTGTGTGAGTAGGAAGAAAGATCAGATGCAAAACATATTATGGTGATAGAAATGTCAATGTTTGGCAACTGACTGATATGTGGAGTGAAAGATAAGACAAGTCCAGGATAATGTCACGGTCACAGAAATAGGAGACTAAAAGAATGGTGGTATCTCAAAAAAAAAAAAAAAGGAAAGTTGGAGAGAGAGGTGGGTTTAGGGGGAAACATAAAGACTTCTGTTTCAGACATGTTGACTTTAAAATGTGTCAAGGATGGTTTGAAATATCCTTTTGGCAATTGGTCATGTGGAACTGAAACTCAGAGGGAGAAGAACATGGGGCTAAATATATAGATCTGTGATTCATAGGCGTAGAGATGACAATTAAACTCACGAGAGTCAAGTCATATCAATAACCATTAATTAAGCACCTACTGCGTACCAGGTACTCAGCTAAGCCAAGGGGATAGAAATAAGGCCAGAAACAACCCCTTCCCTCAAAGGACTCAGAGTATGATGGGGAAGAGAGTGTGCAAACAGTCATGTACAAATAAGAGAAAAACAAGATAAACTGGAGGTGATCTCAGAGGGAAGATGCTAAAATTAAAGAGGACCAGGAAAGTCTTCTGGCAGAAGGTAGAAATTTAGCTTAGTCTAGAAGGAAGCCAGAGAAGCCAATGAAGTAGAGATGAGGAGGGAGAGAGTTCCAGACATGGTGGATGGTTAATGAAAATGGATGGAACTGGAGGATGGAGAGTTGTGTCAAAGAAACAGGAAGGATGCCAGTGTCACCAGATCCAGAGTATATGGATATGGCAATAGTCAGTGTGAAGTGGGGAAGGACTTCACCAGGGGAAATGGCTTTGTCAGAGGAGAGAGGGGGGAATTCATAAGAAATGGTATGAAGATAGAAACAGGTTGATGAGGTCATGAGAGAAGAGCAAGGGGTAGAGGGCAAAGAGTTGGGGAACACTCACAGTTAGGAGACATACAATGGATCACCTAACAAAAGTAACTAGTTAGTTAAACAGGTAAAATGAGAATCTAGCAGCCTAAAAGCCCAGAGAGAAAGAGTATCCAGAAAAGGGGGTGGTCAACAGTCTCAAATGCAGAAGATACATAGGGAAGGGTAAGGACTGAAAAAAGACCATCAGATCTGGTCATTAAAGATCACTGGTAACTTTAGAGATAGCACTTTCTGTTGAGTGACAAGGTAAGAACTGAATTGCAAAGGGTTAGGGGAGAGGAGAAGAAGAAGAGGCAGAAAATGTAGACTTCTTTTTTCAAGGAGTTTGAGTGAGAAAGAGAAGAAAGATAGAGGATGATCTCTTAAGAGGCAGGAAGGGTCTTGGGAGGTTTTCTTTTTAAGATGAATGGAGATTTGGATATGAAGGTAGTAAGGAAGGAACCAGAAAATAAGGAGAAGTTGAAGACTAGAGTTGGGGTGGGGAGTGGGGTGGAAAGAAGGGTAGGCAATGATGGTTTAGATTGCAATCTGCTAGAAAAGATAGGAGATGAAGGGATTAGTGGCATATATAAAGGATCTGGCCTTGTCAAGGAGAAGGGCCTTTTTTCAGAGACTGAAGAAATGAGGAGCCAGTAGCAGATACTATCATTTTGAGATGAAAAGAAAGGGAGAAAGTGGGGTTCACATGTAATGGCCTCAGTGTTTTCTATAAAGGAAGAGGCAAGGAGAGGTGTGGGAGGGCAAGATGGAGAGAAGAGAAGATTAAAAGAGGTTTTTTTAAGGAATGTGATAATCAATTCAGAAAGAATCAAAGGATTGCCTTGCTCCAATGAGGGTCTAGTAGAGGTTAAATAGCATGATTTATAATGTACCCAGTCAACACAATTGCCTGACTTTCTCAGCTCCACTAAGTAGTTTTTGCAAATGAATTCTTTATCTTTGTACATTTAAAATTCTGACTGGTGCCAAGTTAGCAGAAGGAGAAGAGAGGGGTATAAATAAGATATTGAAAAATGTACATCATACATAAAACTTTTAACCCATGGGTTAAATGGAAAGTACACTGCTCCAGTAATGGAGACACTAAGCCTCTAGTCTTGATTCTGTCACTGACTTTGAGACTGAACAAGTCACTTAATATTTCAGTTCCCTTTTTTCACCCTGTCCAAATTAAGATGTTGTAATCAAGTTGTTACCAAAAGGTATTGGGAAGACAAGTTAGAAAAACTATAAGGAACAAATAAACATGCAATTTTAACAAGTATTTATTAAGTACCTCTCATATACAAGGTACTATGCAACATGCTAGGTATACATAGACAAAAGTTAATAGTCCTGGTCTTCACTGTCCATTTATAATCATTGTGGTTATCTCTGTACATGTACTACAGTGAAAGCAGAGGCATGCTGGAATCAGCTCTTACTGGCTCGAGAACCAATTACTAAATTTTCAGTATGAGCATTTACAACTCAGAAATTGACAAATGCTAAAGATCAGTGCTTGATTTATTGTTTTGTTGATCATCTACACTTAAGAAAGTAATAGACAAAATGCTAATAAAATTAAACTTTTTAAAAGTGTGTCCACATTTTCCCCCTCTGGAGAGCTGATTGTTAAACATTTACCATTACATTCCTGAGTGAAAGTACAGGGTCTGAAGAATGTTATATCCCTGACCAAAAATACTAAAGAAAAACAGAAAAGGTTCAATATTTTTTATTATTTAATCAGCATACCAAAAAGTAGCAACTATGAATGTTTCAGGAAGCATCTTGAGAATATACTAATCCTTCTCCTAGTGAATCCTCTTTAGATGTTTTTTAATTCAATTCAACCACCATTTGAGCCTTCAGTGATAAATCAGTTCCTAATCCTGGCTTGTCCACTTAGTTCCTGTATGACCTCACTTCTCTGGGCCCCACTTACCTCAATTGTAAAATAAAAAGCCTGAATTAATTGTTTTCTTAAAGTCTAAATATGAATCTAATATCAGTTGCTCTATGTTCATCCAGTAAGCCTGCTGAACCCATTGGGGGTCAAATCATCTGAAGTGTATATAACCACAGAATATTAGAGCTGGAAGGGACCTTGGAGATCCCCTTCTCTAACCACTTTATTTCATAGATGAGGAAACTGAAACCCAGAAAAGGTGAAATGATTTTCCTAAGCTCATACTGCTATTAAGTGAGAGAAAAGAGACTCAAATTCAGATTTTCTCACTCCAAGTCTGGGGTTATGCATTCTTCTAGTGCAGTTTACTAAAAGCAATCCTGGTTTTTTAGTGCCAATGACAACAACGTTCTGTTATCTGGAAAACAAACACACAGTGTTATAATACCATATTAAAGATCTACACCTAATTTTATTTTTTAAATTTATTTTATTTACTTTATTTGGGGTTTGGTTTTTTGTTTTTTGTGGGGGTTTTTGCAGGTCAATGAGGGTTAAGTGACTTGTCCAGGGTCACAGAGCTGGTAAGTGTCAAGTATCTGAGGCTGGATCTGAACTCAGGTCCTCCTGAATCCAGGGTCAGTGCTTTATCCACTTGTGCCACCTAGCTGGCCCTAATTTATTTAAAAACAAAACAAAAAAGAAAAAAAAACTTTCAATACTTCAATAACTAATGTTAAAATACAGTATAATGTCTTACTGAATTGGTCTCTATAATCTCTATAATAAAAAAGACAACATACTGTAAAGTGAAAAGATCATTGACCTTGTAAATCAGAAGATCTAAATTCCAACTTCATCAAGTACTAGCTGTATGACCTTGAGCAAGTCATTGCCATCATCAGTGTGCTTCACTGGGCCTCAGGTTCTACATCTGTGAATTAAGAGTGTTGGCTATATATTCATGAAATGGGGGTGATTTCAGCCTAGCAAGATTCTCACCATGGTGCTATGGATGATCAAAGATTTTCTATTGGCTTTTTGAGGAGAGCTCTATGAGGGTCTCATCCCCGTTTACAGGAGGAATAAATCAACACCTGTCATGCCCTTATTCAGTCTCAACCATTTGTTTGGGGTTGACTTATCAATATGGTTTCAGATACTTTGGGATACTGAGGCCAGATTTGAACTCAAGAACATGTGGGGACCAATTTTTAATTGGGGAGTGTTAGCTAAGCAGCTTGCCACAATATTGAGACAAGGAAGGAGACCAGCAGCCTCCCTCAAAACAGAGTAGGATTTATTTTAACAAGAATGAACTTAAAAAAAAAAACACAAACAGGATCAGTAGGATCAAGGGAAAGGAAATAAAATGGGGAAAGGGAAATTATACAACCTGAAAAAACACCGCCACCCAGGAATCAGCTGAGAATACACAGCAGTGCTCCTGTTGCCTTCCAGCTTCCAGCTAGAATGCCAGAAAAAAAAAAAAAAAACCTCCCTTCTTCCCAGCAAACCCCACACAGCCCCCAGCCAATTGGCTGGCCGCTCTGACAGTCACATGACTGCCCTCACTAGGCTTCCAATCATTATAATTTTGCCGGGCCTATGTAGGCATTGGTGAGTGGTGATGACGTGAGGTGCCAGCGCCATGGCAACGGCTACAACCAGTGGGTGGAGCACTGTGTGGTTGGCTGAGCCCCAGGCCAGTTCACACCAAGGTTTTTCTTTTCATTCTAGTCAAAAGATGTGGTCATAAAAACATAAAATAACCATTAATTCTTTACAAAGATAAATCTTCCTGACATGAGGCCAGGCACTCTATCCACTGGGCTTCCTAGTTGCCCAACCAAAGCTGGTTCTTCACTGGTCCTAAAACATGTCCATTCTTATTCCCAATTCTGTGCTTTTTCCTCTGGTTATTCCTCCCCTTTAGAATATCCTCTCCCCACTACTCAGTGCTTATCCAAATCCTACCCATTTTCAAGCCCCAAACTCATATCTCATAAATTGTACTGAATTGCTCAACTATAACCCACATTGATCTGATGCCCCACTAGCACTGTCTGGGCTGCCTATTTTGTCCAACAGTGGAACCTGGTCATCATGTAGCAGAAAGAACACCAATCTCAGAAACAGATTCATGATCTGTCCTTGCTGTCATGTATTAACCACGTGACCTAAATAATTTAATTTCTGCTCTCTGAGGTCAATTTTCTCCACCTATAAAATGACCACATCAGTAACTTCACTACTGATCTCTCAAGGCTGTGGTAAGACGCAAGTGAGGGAATGTATGTGAAATGTATGTTACCTCTTAAGCTATTGTGGTGAACACAGATGAACAATCTCTCTGATGATAAAGCCCAAGGAAAAAGGAAATGGAGCGGTATTCCGCCATGCTAAGGATCAATATAACTCCTGTGTTTGTGGTTATAATTGTTGTTTGAGTAATACAGACCTGTGATATTGTCAGTGTTGGGAGCTGACCCTCCTCTGACCAGTGCAGGCAGGCAGCCATTCTGCAACTTAGAGTCTTCAGACAATTGTCTAGCAGCCCTGGGTCATGCAACCAGGATGTGTCAGAGGCAGGATTTGGATCCAGGCCATAATGATCACAGGGCCAGCCTTCTATCCACTACACAGTTCTGCCTCTCCTCAGTTTAGTAGAAACACAAGAAACCAGGGAAATGGCTTCTTGTGAATGTCACATCAACAGGGATCAATGACTATGGCCCAGAATGATGCTTTGGCTATGATTGCTTTCTAATTATTTTATGTGTCTAAGTCTTATCTCTCTAAAAAGATTGTAAGTTACTTGATGGCAAAGAACATGCCATATTTCTTTTAGATTACCCATAGTGTCTGGCACATAGCAGGCATTTAGTAAATACTTTTGCATGTAAATAAGTAGCTTGAGACCCAGTCATCAAGAAACTTAAAATGTACAAAAGGAGATAGACTAGACATATATTTATATCTATCTATATTTGTGTATTAATATAGACATATATATGTATACATACATGTAGGTGTGTATATATGTATGTGTGTGGATGTATGTGTATATAGGGACAAATATGCATATATACACACATATATGTGTGAATGTATGTGTATATACAGAAACATGCATGTGTTAATACATGTATATACACAAATATTTGTTCCTGTTGATCCATTCATCTTTTTCAGGTTTTCATGAAACGTGTTTTTCTAGTCGTCACAGTGGATAGAGTACTGGGCCTGAGTTCAAATTCTGTCTCATGAATTTACTAGCTCTATGATTCTGGGAAAGTTATTTAACCTATCTGCCTCAGCAATACCTTCATTTGTAAAATGGAAATAAGTCAAGTGACTTGCCCAAGTTCATATAAGTAGGAAACATTTTTAAGGAAATAATAATAGTGCCTGTCTACATTCCAAGGCTGTTGTAAAGATCAGACAAGATATTTGTAAAAAGATTTGCAAGCCTTAAAATTCTATATAAATACATGATATCATATTATCTCCTTCAGTACATTTTAAATTCCTTGATAAGAGGGTCTCAAACTACTTTTTATTAAAAGCATATACATGTATATGCAAGTACACATATGCATATTTATGGGTATATGCATATGTTTATATACCTATGTATAGATGCACATAAATCTGTGTTTATACATATACAGATACATATATACATTCATGTACATAGTATTATGTATATGTGTGGGGGTATATCCATGGGTGTGCATGTATATATAGACATATATACATGCATAAAAATGTGCATACACATATACATATGCCAAAGCCTTATTGTAATTCTTCATTTAGGGCTTATATCTATAAAAAGGGGGCAGCTAGTGATACAGTGGATTCCAAGCACTGGGCTTAGAATCTGGAAGACTCATCACCATGAGTTCAAATCTAGCCTCAGACATTTACTAGCTGTGTGACCCTGAGCAAATCACTTAACCCATTTTGCCTCAGTTTTCCTCATCTATCAAATGAGCTGGAAAAGCAAACCACCCCATTAGCTCTGACAAAAATACCCCAAATGAGGTGACAGAGTCAAACATGACTGAAATGACTAACCAACAACAATATCTACATCAAGACTTCTTGCTGTCATTAACTTGCTACACAATTTTGCACAAATCACTCCATTCCTCTAGGCCTCAATTTTTCCTCTGTAAAATGAAAATGTTGGACAAAATGGTCTTTACGTTCCCTTCTGGCTCTGAGTCTTTTTGTTTCTATGATTCTATGACTATCTTAAAGGGAGTCTACTTTATGAAAAAGTCCTTTATCTCACTCTATTAAAACGGTGCCCAGGTCAGATATGCATTATTATTCATTCTACTCTAGAATGAAAGATTATAGCAGTGGCAGAAAATCTACAGTATGGGGGGGGCAGCTAAGTGGTGTAGTGGATAGAGCACCGGCCCTGGATTCGGGAGGACTTGAATTCAAGTCGGGCCTCAGACACTTGACACTTACTAGTTGTGTGACCCTGGGCAAGTCACTTAACCCTCATTGCCCCACCCAAAAAAAAAAAAAAAAAGAATTCCCTTAGAATACTTGAGCTTTCTTAGGGGCAGCTAGGTGGTGCAGTGGATAGAGCACTAGCCCTGGAGTCAGGAGTACCTGAGTTCAAATCCGGCCTCAGACACTTAACACTTACTAGCTATGTGACCCTGGGCAAGTCACTTAACCCCAATTGCCTCATTTAAAAAAAAGAAAGAAAGAAAGAAAGAAAATCTATGGTACGTTTATTAAAGATGTCATTTAGGCCCATTTTCAATGGCTCCTGATATGTTTCAGTATACATGTTCAATATCTCCCTCCCCACTTCACAAGTATTGTTCAGTCCCTTCTCTCTCATGTTAGGAGAATGAAGACTACCAATTCAGCACCTCACTTCTAAAAGTCTTCTGACTCTTTTGTCGTTATAAGGTTTTCACATATGCAATTAATCCACATTACTTTCCAGGTAATCACAGCCATACTTAGCAGCATACAAAAAGAAACCTAGATGCAATGCATGAGGGTCAATCCCCCTGTGGAAATAAGCCTCTAGACAATTGCCAAATGGGAACCGATATATATATATATATATATATATATATATATATATATATATATATATATATATATATATATATATATATATATATATATATATAACAGGCATAATGTAATTAATTCAAAGATTCAATAGGCATGATATGAAACACCAGAGACCATGAAGACCATAGGAGGGATTGTGGGGTCTTTCATCTTCTTCTCATGAAGCTGGGTATGCTAGGGTGACAAGTCAAATTGAATCCACTAGACATTTGGGTCGTTCTAATTCTGCCTCAGTACATGGATCTAACCAATGATGCCTGCTTTGAATTAGGAAGTGAGAGTACCTCTTTCTGAAGCTGGTTCCTGCAAGTTGCTGAACCTGGTCAGAATGATCAGAATTGACATGAATTACTCATTAAAAACAAGATGCGCATGCCCTCCAACAATAGCTTTAATGATGACCCAAGGACTTTGCTAAGAAACCCAGGTAACTCCAGGGAAGGGTTCAAAATTCAGAGTGAAAGAATGCCAAATCTCCCCCAATGGACTTTCCATCAAGTGGAAAAAAAGAGGTTTTGGGGGCAAGTGATCCTGCCTGATAGCAGACCAGTGAGCCACAAAACAAAAGCTTCCCTAAAAGTCCTCAAAGGTATGAAATTGGCAACTTCTCAATGGAAACTGATCTGGTTCCTCTTTAGGATCCCACTTGTGTCCATGAGATTTCCTTCCTTTGGACAATAAATTTGATTCCAATGACCTTGGGTCAGCCAAACAACCAGTAAGGTGTTCTGAATAAAGGAAGCGCATGGGCAAAGGGGTCTTGATCTTTAACTTGGACCAAGTGTGTTGCTAAAATTTCCCAGATCATGCTTCACACATGGGAAGAAGGATACTATACACACATTCACACATACTCACACACAGAATAGGGGCTTGTGAAGATGCCTCACAACCCATGCTGGCCACAGGACACAAATGGTGTAGTTCATTAAATTTTGTGCTTATTTTCTTACTATTTTTTTTATTTCTTTCAGGAATATGATTTTGTTAGAAGAGGTACCTAGCAGAGATTATACTACCATAAGATCTAGGTTCAAATCCTGCCTCTGATACTTAGTAGATATGTGGTATTAGGTAAATCACTTGATTTTTAGATGACTTGTAAAGTCCCTGACAGCTCTAAAACCATAATTGTCTGATGCTATGGGTCCACTATATGGCCAAAGATGCCTAAATCTCTCTAATCTCTCTAGGCTAATCTTTTGATGACCCACATACAATCTGGCTCTGAGCCTTTCTGATTAGATAAGAGATCCTACAAAGAAACAGAAACTGGGTTCACTGGCATAACTTTCAAGTACCTAGGGTCATCTCTGGAACATGATGAAGCATCAGAAAAGGACTTTAATGGAGTATAATAATAATACTATGAGAATTGGCCTATGTTCTATTAAGATTCAAATCTCCAAGACGTGTAACAGGAATTTAGACATGCCTCCTGAAATATGAACATGGTTTGAAACTCCAGTTCTTTGATTTTAAGCAATATTTACTTTGATGTTTAATTAGTAAGAGGCTCACAGTGCTCTAGGCATGTTCAAAATTAAGTTTTTAATCTGAGATCCACGAACTTTTTGTAAATTTTGATAACAGTATTTCAATAGAATTGACTTCCTTTGTAACATTATTATGAGAAGAGGTTCATAAGTTCCAGTAGATTGCACAAGAGGTCTAAGACACACAGAAAAGTTGAGAACTCCTACATTGAGACCATAAGTTGCAAAGAAGGTACCAACCTGCATTGAGAGAGGGAGTTTCCTCACCTGGGAATTTTCTCTACCAGTGAAACCACAGGTTTAGTCCCTATGCTCTATAATATTAATATTGCTACTGTTGTTTTTATCAATATTAAATTTTAAAGATAATCAACTTTTAGCCTACATTCATTCAAGTCTTTGTTTCATACCTACTATGCACATAGTTCTAAGTTATTTTTTCTGATTTTTTAAATAACAAATGTTTTTATTTAAAGTTTTAAGTTCCATATTTTATCCTTCCCTCCCTCCCTAAGGCAGTAAGCAATCAGATGTGGGTGATACATGTACAATTATGTAAAACATTTCCATATTAGTCATTTTGTACAAGAAAACTTGAATAAAAGAAAAAAAGGAAAGAAAGTAAAAAATAGCATTCTTTAGTCTGTGTTCAATCAATATCAGTTCTTTCTTTGGAGGTGAATAGTATGCTTCACCATTAGTCCTCTGGGATTGTCTTGGATCATTGTATTGCTGAGAATAGTTAAGTCATTCACAGTTCTCTGTCAAACAATATTGTTGTCACTGTGCACAACATTGTCCTGGTTTTGCTCACTTCACTATACATCAGTTCATCCAAGTCTTTCCAGGCCTTTCTGAAATCATCTTGCTTGTCATTTCTTATAGCACAATAATATTCCATCACCATCATATACCACAGCTTGTTTAGCCATTTCCCCAATTGATAGACATTCCTTTGATTTCACATTCTTAGCCACTACAAAAAGATCTGCTATAAATATTTTTATACAAACAGATTTTTTCTCTTTTTTTGGGATATCTTTGAGTTATAATCCTAGCAGTGGTATTGCTGGATCAAAGGGTATGCACAGTTTGATAGCCCATTGCCCCAGAAACACACACACACACACACACACACACACACACACACAGAGTACAAAACTTGGAATCAAGAGGGCCTGCTGTGTGAGTGTGTTTATCACTAAAGTTCTCTGAGATTCATCTGTCTCATCTGAAAAACAGGAAAAGAAGGACCTTTTCTGTCTCATGGGGATGTCATAAAGATAAAATGGGAGATTATATATAAAAGGGTTGCTACTGAGTTTGTAACATATTATTAGCGTAATGTATTACATTTATTATTGGAAGAGCAGTCTGGTGATATGACAAGTTGAACATATTGCTTTCTGAAATGAAGCCAAAGCAAGGCTTTCTGGAACAAGCTAAAAGGCATGAAAATTCAAGTCTGTGCAATCATCAGGGGCTCAGCTATTATGAACTAATTTACTGAGTTTCATATTTATTACTCCTACCCTGATACGAGGTCATCTTCGTCACACAGAACTGCACATGCTTCGCTTGATAACACCCCCTCACACACCTTTTCTAGATAAAGAAGAACTGGGCTTATTCTTCCCCTAGAAGCACAGAAACTGATTTCTTCTCTTCTCCAAAATTCTTTACTTCTACCCAAGCAAAGGCAAGGCAGAGAACACTTTCAACCCTGTTCACTGGCTGGTTTGCCTCTTTTGTGTCCCTGGTGCACAGCACAGGACCTGGTACATAGGAGGTGCTTAATAAATGTTGATTGATTGATTGATAGACCGCCCCCCCCCAACATAATTCAATGTTTTGCCCTAAGGTCCCAGGGCTTTTATAACAAAAATCTTTGTAGGAGCAAACATAGAAAGGTAGTTTTGACGACTGGTTAAGTGCTAAATCCTAGAAGACAGAAGTGATTCCATGTTTGATCATTGGTTGACCTGACTATACACCGCGAAGTTCTAATGTACCCAGTAACTGGTTTAGCAAACTTCATTTAGGCAAAGTTTATAAGATATGCAAAGCTGCTTGATAAAGGCAGAGGGTTAAGGTAAGGACAATTTCCTACTTGTTTTCTGTGAACCTTCCCAGAAATAGAAATCAGATATAAAAGAGATCCAGAGTTCTAGGCTCTCAAACAGTGTAGGAATCCTACCATGCAAGAGTCACCACTCCCAATTGCCCATGGGACTGGGATTACAGGGCTGGGGAACCTCAGACATATATGTCCATGAGTAATATGATCTGCCTGGCTTGTCATCCTTGAGTATGTCTGTTCCTTTTCAGTACTTCATCCACAATCTCCTCACACTAATGTAGTGAAGTAGCTAGCCAAAGTTCTGAGCTAAATGATTTGGGTTCAAGTGCCTCTGATATATACTGGCTCTATAACTCTGGGCAAGTCATTTAATAAATCTGTGCAGTAGACAGCTCTCCAAAGCCATACATCACAGAACATTTGCCAATCTGCATTAGTAAAAAAAAAAAAAACAGCTCCTCAAAGGGAGTTCCCTATACCATGAACTCATAGGTTTTGACCCAAAGTAGGGCAAATACATTAATTTCCCCAAAGATAGTGGGATTTCCTCTTTGTTGTTCTATGAAGAAAACACTCATCTCTGGACTCTGGGCATTTTCTCTGCTATCTCCCACTCCTTGGAACACTCTTTCCTCATCTTCGCCTACCAGCTTCCCTGCCTTTCTCAAGGCCCAATTAAAATCTCATTTTTCTACAGGAAGCCTTCCCCATTACTTCTTAATTCTAATGCTTTCCTTCTCTTATTTCCTATTTATGCTATATACAGCCTGTACGTATTTGTTAGATCGTGAGCTACTGGAGGACAGCAATTGTCTGCTGCCTCTCTTTGTATCCCCAGCACTTAGCACAGCACCCAGAATACAGGAGGTGTTTAAGAAATATTTATCAACTAACTGTCACCAAATCTTTACACTCTGAGCTGGAAGAGGGCTTGATTTTGGCTTAGTGAGAAGACATCAACAAATTTGACGTAGGAGTTTTGTCTGAAATTATTTCTTTCTACTGATTCATCCTCTCCAGTGTTACATCACTAGAGCAACTGAAGGTTTAGGGGCCAGCCCCAGACCTTGGTAATCCCGCTGACTTAGAGTTTGCACAACGGAAAGAAGGCTTCTGTTGTGGAAATGGTTATGGGCTTCCTTTTTCCTGAAAAGCCAAGGTTTTGCTGCAGAAACCCAAAGCAAAGTGATACCAAATGTTTGACCTAAGAAAACTCATGACTCTCTAAGACTCTTGGAGCCTTTTTCCATTAAGTGTTCTTGGTTAGTATTCTTGACAGGCAAACTGTCCCTAAACCCCACATAATGAGCATCCTAATCTAATGAAAGAGCCCTGAGCTGCTACCTTAGGTCTGCTGCTAAATCACTGTGGGAACTCGGCCTTAACCACATAACCTCTTTGGGATTCCACTTCTTCAGTCTGTAAAATGAAGAGCATAATACCTGCTTTGCTTTCCTTAGAGGTTGTTTTAAGAATAAAGTGAGAATTACCCTATTTTATCTTCAAAAGAAGCAAACAATCCAGACACCAAGTAAGATCCATCTCAACTCTCATCTCTTTCATAAAAACCTCCCTTGAGAATTCCAATCAATATTCAATTCCCCCTTTCATAAGGTACCCAACATATTTATTGTCTGCACCATATGTTTTAGTACTTGATTACTTTTAATTTGGCCCTTGATCCTATACTGTATCAAAGATCATTAAAGTGAATATTTTCCTGGAAAATTTTGAATTATTCACTCACTCCAGGCTCAGAGGTAATGATACCTCCAATAGGACAGAATTCAGTTACTGTCATCCAGTATGACACACAGTATTCATTTCTACATGAATGAGGCTTCTGCTTTATTTTTTTGTTACTTTCTTTTTTATGCTTCTCAAAGGAAGGAAAAAGATAACCTTCTCCTTAAAGTTTATTTTTTCACTCATCTTTTTCTCTTTTCATTTATCAATCTGCTCTTTCATTCATCAATCCTTCTTTCATTTATTTCTGGTTGCTTTATTTATTCACTTACACACACTATCTTGGCATACTTTTTTCTTGTTCAACCCTGAACACAACAGATTCCTTTATGACAGCTGTTTCATTAGGCCTAGAATGTTTTATCTCAAAGCATCCAACATAAAATACTTTCTTTTTGGAATGCTACCAACTCCCATAATTTACTTTCCGTTATAACTATAAGGAAAAAGAAAAGAAAATTTGATATTGTAAATCAGAACACAGAAAACAGAATAAATTAAGGAATGGTTATTAACATAATCAGACAGAGTCACTTTAAATACTTCCTTTAAAGAGGGGAAGCCTCTTAACTACAAAAATTATTTTTCTTTTTTTTTTTAAACAGGTCATTACTGCAGGATAAAGAAACTGAACAAGAAGGGACTCAGCTAAAAATGTTAGGGCTTAGTCATTAGGAGCCCATATTAAATGAATAGAACTAGAGGATCATAGCTTTCATAGGTGAAATCTTAGGGAATCATAGACCTAGAACTGGAAGAGATTTTGAAGATCATCAAATCCAACCCCCATATTTTTTAAATGTCATTTAATTTTTTCAATGCACGAAAATATATGCTTTTTCCCTCTCCCCTTTGGAAAAGAAAAAGAAAACCCTTATAACAAATAGACATTTGTATCATGGTTTAAGGTTTGCAGAGCAGTCAGTAATTCAGTCAGTAAACATTTATTGGGCACCTTCCATGTGTCAGGCACCATGCTAAGTTCTGGATACAAAGAGGCAAAAGACAGTCCCTGCTCTCAAGAAGTTCACAATCTAATGGAAGAGACAACAACAAAAAACAACTGTGTAGAAACAAGCTAGATGCAGGATAAATAGGAAATTATTAAGAGAGTAAAAGCACAAGAATTAAGAGAGCTTCAGATAGAAGATAAGATTTTAGTTGAGTCTTGAAGGAAACCAGAAAAGTCAGTAAATGGAGATGAGGAGGAAAAGCATATGGGGACAGCCAAAGAAAATGCCTGGAACCAAGAGATGGAACATCTTGTTTGTGGAATAGTAAGGAGTCCAGTGTCACTGGATTGAAGAGTGCATTTTGAGGAATGAGGTATAAGAAAACTGGAAGGGTAGGAGAGGACCAAGTTATGAAGAGCTGTGAATACCAAATGGAAGATTTTATTTTGGATTCAGGAGGTGACTGGAGTTTATCAAGTAGGAGGGTAATGGTCAGATTTGCATTTTAGGAAAATCATTTTGGTGGTTGAGTGAAGGATGGATTGGAGTGGAGAGGGACTTGAAGCTAGCAGACCCACCAGCAGGTTATTGTAACAGCCTAGGCATGAGGTGATGAGGGCCTGCACCAGAATGGTGCCAGTATCAAAGGAGATAAAATGGCATATTTGAGAGGTGTGGTAAAGATGAAATCAACAGGTCTTGTCAACAGACTAGATGTGGGAGATGAAAGATAGTGAGAAGCTGAGGATGACACCTAGGATGCAAGGCTCAGGAGGATGGTGTTACCCTTGACAATAATAAGGAAGTTAGGAAGGGGTAGGGGCAGGGTTTAAGGAAAAGATAATAAATTCAGTTTTGGACATGTTGAGTTTAAGATGTCTGCTGGACATTCAGTTCAAGATATCTGAAAAGCAATTGGAGATGCAAGATTGGAAGTCAGCAGAGAAGTTAGGGCAGGATAGGAAGATTTGAGAATCACCAGCACAGAGGTGATAAGGAACTGCATAGGAGATGATGAGATCACTAAGTGAAATAGTATAGGAGGAAGAGAAAAGAAGGACCAGGAGAGAATCCTCAAGGATACGTACAGATATATATATGCTATAGATTAGAATTCAGCAAAGGAGAGAAGGAGTGGTTGGATAGGTACGAAGAGAAGCAGGAGAAGTGTCCCAAAAACACAGAGTAAACCGGTATTGAGAAGAATAGGGTGATCAATAGTCTCAAAGGCTACAGACGGGTCTAAGAGAATGAGGACTAAGAAGAGTTTATTGGATTTGGCAAATTAAGAGATCATCGGATACTCTAAATTACTATTGATTAGAGAAAAATAAGTTAAAACAACTCTGAAAAAAACCTGGAAAGACTTAGATGAACTGATGCATAGTGAACAGAACCAAGAGAATACTGTACACAATAAAAGCATTTTTTATGAAGAACTGTGAATGACAACTATTCTCAGCAACACAATGATCCAAGACAATCCCAAAAGACTAATGATAAAGGATACTATCTGCCTCCAGAGAAAAAATTGATGTTGATTGAATACAGACTGAATCACGGCATTTTTCACTTTCTTTCATTTTTTTTCCATTTATTCAAGTCTTATTATACAAAATGACTAATATAGAAATGTTTTACATAAGTGTACATGTACAACCTATATCTGATTGCTTACTGCCTCAGGGAGGGGAGGGAGAGGGAGGCAGGGAGATAGAAAATTTGGAACTCAAAACTTTGAATGTTTATTTAAAACAACAGGTGGCGCAGTGGATAGAGTACCAGCCCTGGAGTCAGGAGTACCTGAGTTCAAATCCGGCCTCAGACACTTAACACTTACTAGCTGTGTGACCCTGGGCAAGTCACTTAACCCCAATTGCCTTGCTAAAGAAAAACAACAACAACTGTGAAGTACTACCTCATTCCTATCAGAAGTGACAAATGCTAGAGGGGATAAGGAGGAAGGGGGAGGAGAAAGTAGAGTAATAAACTGTTAATGGAGTTATAAATTGGTCCAACCACTGGAGAAAAATTTGGAACTATGCCTAAAGGGTCGGCAATAGCACTAGTGGGTCTGTATCCTGAAAAGATCAAAGGAAAAGGAAAAGAGTCTATATGCACAAAATTATTTAGAGAAGTTCTTTTTGTGGTGGCAAAGAACTGGAAATCAAGGGAATGCTCATCAATTGGGGAATTGCTGAATGAGTTGTAGTATATGATTGTGATGGAATACTATTGTGCTATAAGAAATGGTGAAGGGAGTGGTTTCAGAAAAACATGGCAAGACCTATAAGATGATGCAAAGTGAAGAAGAACCGGAAGATCATTGTGCACAGTAAGAGCAATGTTGTAAGGATGATTAATTGGGAAAGATTTGACTACTCTGATCAAAACAATGATCCAAGACAATTCCAAAGGTCTCATGATGAAAAAATGCTATCCACCTTCAGAGAGAGCACTGATGCACTCTGAATGCAAATTGAAGAGAAGGAGTGGTTGGATAGGCAGGAAGAGAAGCAGGAGAAGTGTCCCAAAAACCTAGAGAAAAACAGGTATTGAGAAGAATAGGGTGATCAATAGTCTCAAAGGCTACAGACTTTCTTTTCTTTTCGCGATATGGCTAATATGGAAATATTTCTATTATTTCATATGTATAATTGATATCATATTGTATGCCATCTCAGTGGATAGTATGGGGCAGGAGAGAGGGAGAGAATTTAGAACTCAAAATTTAAAAAGAAAATCACATGCTTTCTGTGAGTTCTCTGTAAAATAATCTTTTAAACAAACATACTTTTGGCATTAGAACAACACAGAGCACAGAGTGGAGCTCTCTGCATTAGTGTTTGAATTCTTGGCAGTTCAGCTCCAGAAAGGACTTCAGTATCTGGTATCTTACCTTGCCAGGTGATCTTCAAAATCTTCCTAATACAGATCAATTGGAAGTGATTCAGTTTCCTGGCATGGCACTTGTAGACTTGTTCAGGTTTCACAGGCATACAACAATGAGGTCAGCACAATGGTTCTGTGGCCTTTCAGTTTGGTAGGCAACCAGTACCTCTTCTCTCCCACACTCTCAAACACTGATCTAGCTCTAGCAATGTGTCTGTCAACCTCATCATCTACATGTACATCCCTGGAAAGTATACTGCCAAGGTAAGTGAGCTTATCCACAGTATTGAAAACTTCTCTGTTTGCTCTAACCAATGGTTTCATATATGGATAGTGCAGCTTGCTGGTGGAGAACCTCTGTTTTCTTTGTCTTGTCAGGCCAAAGCACGAACAGCAGAGAACTGATCCATAATTTGTTTCATCTCAGCCTCAGAGGCTGCATTGAGTCCACAATCATGTATAAACAGAAAATCATGCACCAACTCTCCCTCCACTTTAGTCTTGGCCTGTAACCTTTTCATGTTACATAATTTACTATCAGTACAGTACTCGACATTGATGCCATTTTCATCCTTATTGATGACATCTGACAATATTAATGAAAACAAGTCACTGTGGGCTTTTTTTTTCTGTTTCTCATTCAGCAAGTTTTCCTCTTCCTGCCACTACAAAATCTAGTATCACAGTTTCATTGAACAAAATACTATAGCAATTATATATACATATATATGTATGTGTATATATAATATACATACATGTTATATGCCTTATAACTAGGGTACTAGGCCAGTAGTATTTCAGTGTTCTGCTCCAAGAAAGTCCCAGTACTCTGAAAGACTTACTACAGATTCCAAAGGTGCCTGATTAACAACTGGGTCTGAGTACCAGGGAACTTGTTTTGTGCCTAGAGAACAAAAGTAATAATAATAATAAGTAGTAGTAGTATTAAGTAAAATTATAGAATTTTAGAGGTGCAAATCAATTAGACACATTAAAGATAATTATAAATGAAAAAACATTTGTTAAGTATTTAACACATGCCAAGCACTGTGCTATCACTTAATGTACTTTGTTCAACAGCCAGTATTAAGTATTATCTACTATACCCACAAAGCAGCTTGGATAGTGGAAAGAGTGTTGGGGTTATAGGCAGGAAAACCTGAGCTACAATTTCACCTTTGACTAACACTAACTCTGTGAACCTTGTCAATTCCTGAAACTCCTCTATGTCTCAATCATCTCCTTAGGTCTTATTTATTAAGTCATAGAAGGTTGTCATTGAAATTCCCTACTTATGATGACAAAACCAATAGTGATAGATGAATGAATAGAAAGATAGATGATAGACATAGATGATAAATAGATGACTGACATATGGAAGGATGGATGGATGGATAGATAGAGACAGATGCATAGATAGATGATAGATGGATGGATGGAAGGAAAGATAGATTATAGATAAGAGACTAATAGATGAAGATAATAGATGGAATGAAGGATAGGTGAGTGATAGACACATAGATGGAAGGATAAATGGAGAGATAGAGATTGAAGGATGGTTGATAGATGACAGACGAAAAGAAGGAAAGATGATAGAAGGACAGACAGATTGATAGATGATAGACATATGGAAGGAATGATAGATAAATGATAGATGGAAGGCTGAATGGGTAAATAGATGGAAAGTTAGATAGACAGACAGATGGGCTAAGATCAAAAAATGACTAAAACAAAAACCTAACACTCAGAGTTTATAATCTTGTCTTATCTCCTCATATTATAGATGAGGAAACTGATATCCAGAGAGGTTAAATTATTGTTCCAAGGCCATTGAAATAGGTGCTGACAGAGTCTGGACCAGAGACTCTTGGACCATATATAATATGTCATAACTTCCATAAACTTCTGACCATCAGCTGACCAGAAATTATTTAAGCAACCAAATACTAGGACTCACTATGAGGTTAATGTTCAGTGTTCAAAGACCTCAGTTATGACTTTCAATTTCACTTTATTGTTTACTTTAGAAACTATAACCAGAAAGAGGAAATATCCTGCATAGGATCTTTTTTTTTCCCTTAATACTATTTTTCCCAATTACATGTAAAGACAGGTTTAAAAATTCAATTTTGTATGATTTTGAGCTCCGAATTTTTCTCCCTCTCTACTCTCCCTCCTCTCCAAGACAGCAAGCAATCTGATATAGGTTATATATGTACAATCATGTTAAATAATTAGTCTTCTTGTGAAAGAAGAATCAGACAAAAGGGGAAAACCACAAGAAAGAAAAAACAAAAAAACAAAAAAACCAGCAAATAAAGTTAAAATAGTATGCTTCAATCTGCATTAAGACTCTATAGTTCTTTTTCTGGATGTGGAAAGTATTTTCCATCATAAATCTTTTGGAGTTGTCTTGGATCATTGTATTGCTGAGAAGAGCTAAGTCTATCACAGTTGACCATCACACATTGTTGGTGTTACTTAGTACAACGTTCTCCTGGTTTTGCTCACTCAGCATCAGTTCACGTAAGTCTTGTCAGGTTTTTCTGAAATCCTCCTGCCCACCCATTTCTTATAGCACAATAGTATTCCATTACATTTGTATACCACAACTTGTTCAGCCATTCCCCAGTTGATGGGCATCCCCTCAATTTCCAATTCTTTGCCATGATCTCTTTGGGATACAGACCTAGTAGTGGTATTGCTGGGTCAAAGGGTATGCACAGTTGTATAGCCCTGTGGGCATAGTTCCAAATTGTTCTCCAGAATGATTGAATCATTTCACAACTCCACCAACAATGCATGTGTTCCAATTTTCCCACATCTTTTCCAATATTTATTATCATTTTCCTTTTTTTCATGTTAGCCAATGTGATGTATGAGGTGGTATTTCAGAGGTGTTTTAATTTGAATTTCTCAATATTGATTTATAACATTTTTCATATGACCATAGATAGCCTTAATTTCTTCATCTGAAAATTATCTGTTCATATCCTTTGACCATTTCTCAATTGGAGAATAACTTGTATTCTTATAAATTTGATTCAGTTCTCTATATATTTAAAAAATGAGGCATTTATCAGAAACACTGGTTGTAAAAATTCTTTCCCAGCTTTCTGCTTTCCTTCTAATGTTGGTAGCATTTGTTTTGTTTGTGCAAAAAAATGTAATATAATATAATCAAAATTATCCATTTTGCATTTCATAATGTTCTCTATCTCTTGTTCAGTCATAAATTCTTCCCCTCTACATAGATCTGACAGGTAATCTATTCCTTCCTCTCCTAATTTGCCTTTGGTATCACCCTTTATGTCTAAATTATGTACCCATTTTGACCTTATTTTGGTATACAATGTAAGATGTTGGTCCATGCCTAGTTCCTGCCACACTATTTTCCAGTTTTCCCAGCAGTGTTTGTCAAATGGTGAGTTCTTATTCCAGAAGCTGGAGTCTTTGGACTTATCAAACTGCAGATTACTATGGTCATTTACTAATGTGTCTCGTGTGCCTACCCTATTCCACTGATCCACCACTCTTTTTTTAGCCAGTCCCAAATAGTTTTGATGATTGATTTTTTAAAATATAGTTTTAGATCCGGTACAGCTAGGCCACCTTCCTACACAGGATATCTACAGAGATCTTACAGTTTGGAAAAACCAAAACTCAAGATCAGCAATTGAGAGCAAAATACATGGATTGAGCATGTGTGGATGTGAACTCCCATAAGCACCACTGCTCTTTATTCAGATTTGGAGATACAAAAATTAAATGACCATGTTACTCTCATCACTGATGTCATTCAATTCAACAAGTATTTATTAAGTACCTGCTGCATACCAGACATTGTGTTAGGTAGGTGCTGTGGAAAGAAATGCCCAAAATATGACAGTCCCTGCCCTCAGTGATATTGCAAAAGGGATATAACTTATAGACACTGAACAGATGCAAAATAATTTCAGGGGTGTCCAAGTACTAACAACTGGGAGAACCAGGGAAGGCTTCCTGTTGGAGATGGCACTGGAGCTGAGCCTTGAAGGGAGGTAGGAATTTCAAGAAGGAGGAGAGGAGGGAGAAAATAGGACACCAGTTTTAAATACATATACCAATTCCAGCAAAGATCTATTTCCTGCTGTCATACATATTAAGATGGACTTAATGATGTGAATATTCATCCATTACAACACTCTGCTCAATCATCATCTTGCCAAAGACTTGGACAGGTGTGGATAGTGTTTACAATTTTGGAGATTCCCTAAATTATCTCTGAAGATACTAAATATGCTCTGGCTGAGATCATTTACATTACAACTTCCTACAAGTTTCCCTAAACTCATATAGAAGGCTCTAGCTATACTGGACAGAATCAAAGAAACTGAGACTTAGCAGAGGCTTCAAAAGTCACTAGTTCAACCTAGATCTGAACCAAAATATCTTCTACAAGATCCTTGAAAGTCATCCTGCAATGGTAAACTCTTTTACCTTCTTGGCAAAGGTCTAATTGTTAAAAAGATTTTACCTTGGGGCAGCTAGGTGGTGCAGTGGATAGAGTACCGGCCCTGGAGTCAGGAGTACTTGAGTTCAAATCCAGACTCAGACACTTTACACACTTACTAGCTGTATGACCCTGGGCAAGTCACTTAACCCCAATTGCCTCACTAAAAAAAAAAAAAATTTACCTTACATTGAAAAAGAAAAAAAAACTAGTGGAAAATTCCTGATAAACCTATAAAATTGACAAGTGGTTTTGTATATTTGAAAAGGGCTGAATGACCAGACCCAAACAGCAGTAGTCAGTGGGTCACTATCAATGGGTCAATGTGAATGGGTGGAAGTCTTCAGCATGATCCCACTGTGCAACCAAGAGTTGGGAGCTAGAGTCTAGGTCAGGGTCAGGTTTTATCATATAGCTGCTGAGTTTTAACTGACCATTCTGGTCTTTCTTTGACCTTTGTGATTATATAAAATGGACTCAATTTACCAAGGACCATTGGAAGAAAGTTTTGCTTAAAACTCTATACCCTCAAAAAAAGAGAGAAAGAAGAAAAAACTCTATAGTCTTTTTCCTTTGAACCTACAGTGCTTTATATACCATGCAGAATTCTGCCATAGAGACTTCTTTTTAAAATTTTTAACCAGTTCCCTCTACTATGAATTTGGTTATACCTTTCCATTTCTCATTATCCCAGGCCTTGCCTCTTTAGGAATTCAGAAGAAAACCTTTGGGATAGGACATCTCCCTTACAAGACACACTTTTCTTTACTTTTATATTTAATTTATCCAATTGGAGTAGGGAGATGAGCAACTTTCAAAAGTAATTATACATTATACTGGGGCGGGTAGGTGACACAATTGGTTAGAGCACCAGCCCTGGAGTCAGGAGGACCTGAGTTCAAATCCAGCCTCAGACACTTGAAACTTGCTAGCTATTTGACCCTGGGCAAGTCACTTAACCCCAATTACCTCGCCAAAAAAGAAAAAGAAGGAAAAGGGAAAAAAGTTAAAGCATTATACTCATCACTTTATGCATTGAAAACAGACCAAGGGAAGGAGAGAGCCTCCTTCCAAGTGTCAGTTTTTGTTTTCTTGACCAATCACATAAGCCAATGGCATTTTTAGTTTTCTTTGTGTTCTCAACACCTTCTCCTACATTTCTTCATTTTGTTCTGTATCCCTTATAACTGCCATTTTATAAATGGACTTCTTTTTTTCAACAAAAGAAGAGTTGGGGGGAAAATATTTAGCCCATCATTCTACACTGTTAAGATCTTTTCAGACCCTGACTTTTTCATCAGATGTGTTGGTTATCATATCACCTACGTATTTATTTTGTGGTTTTTTTTATAATATGTGCCCTTATTCAAGGTACTGATCAAATTATTCAATATGATGGAATTCATTGACAGCATCCCTGAGTGATCTACTGAAGACCTCCATCCATTAACACTATCCCAATGACAGTGACCCATTGACAACTGCTCTTTGGATCTATTCATTCAACTCTTTTCAACTATACAAAAATGCACGATAGTCTAGTTTACATCTTTCCATCTATGGCATGAAAGACATTGTCAAATACTTTGTTGAAACCCAGGAATACTATTTCTACAACATTTCTCTGATATATGGATCAACTTAGTCTGTAAAAAGAAAATCGTGCCTGTCATGAATTGTACTCAATGAAACTATTCTGATTCTTAGTGGATTGTTTCCTTCTTTAAATGCTCAACCATTCCTTTAATAATACATAGTAGAATTTTGCTAAGAATCGAAGTCTCCTATACCAGACTTTAGTTTGAAGTCATTTTTTACCTAAATCTTCCATAACCCCCAATATATTGCCAAAGGTTGGGTAAATAGCTAAGCACAGGTTCATAGCATACATAACATTATGAGACAGAAGGAAATTTAAAGATACAATATCTTCATTTCATAGGTAAAGAATGGAGTCCAAGGGAGTATAAGTGCCACCCACAGATTATTGAATACTGAGTTAGGATTTCAGCCTAGTGACTCAGAATCCAAATTTAGTGCTTGATCTAAGATTTGATCCATAGCATGTTGCCTGAGCTCAAGTACTTCCAGTTTGGTAAAAAGAATATTCAATCAGCAAAAATAAGCACGTTGAGGTATATCCTAATATCTAATCCTTTTGTATCTCCTTACCAAAGCATTCAATTCCCTTGACAACATTAGTTCTTTGATAAGGAGTGAATTTTCTTGGGCCTGACTATTCCATTTACCCCTAGAATAGCACATGGAGGATGATAGTTTGATTCACAACCAGTTCATACACCTGATCAGCATGTTCAGATTTGATTTCTAGAAAGGGAATCCAGAGATGCAGGAACAAATCCGGAAAGGGAAAACTAGAGCTGAGGAAGTTAGTCAGATACATATTCAGGTACCAGGAGAGTAGTCTGGCATATACAACCAACCTCAAAAGTAACCATGTCCTCCAGGGAACCACTTAGTCCTAGAAAAGATAGCAGACAGTGACTAAGTGGATTGGAATTCATGGACCAAGCCTCCTTGACACAGCAAAGAAGTCCCTAGACTAGAGGGCAGGCAGGTAGCACAGTGGACAAAACACTAACTCTGGATTCAGGAGTATCTGAGTTCAAATCTGACTTCAGACACTTGGCACTTACTACCTGTGTGACCCTGAGCAAGTCACTTAACCCTCATTGCCCCACAAAAAAAAAAGAAAAAGTCCTTAGACCAAGGAAGAATGGAGTCAAGCAATGAAAAAGGAGAGAGTCTCAAAGTGGCTATACCTTGGTCTTCACTGGTATTGTGAGTTGAGTGGACTATGCAGATCATGAAAGAAGGTGAGAACTAACAGAGATGGATTGCTTGAATCCCTAGTTCTTTCTCTACTTGGGACAATCTCAGCTTCAGAGCTCATTCTTTTTTCATTAGTTTCTTCTTTCAGTCATTCATCAATCACAGGTTTTTATCAGCATGGTTGCCCTAGCTTTTCGATAGCAAGTTAAAATAATTAGGTTTATTATATCCACCTTCATGAAGTTAAACTGAAGGTTAAATTGTTACAATGCCACTGAAGATCCCAGGGGGTAATTTTAATTGTTTGAGAAATAAAATAGAGGAGATCTCTTTCCAAATACTGCTGCAGACCTTACTGAGTTTTCAAAATCTTTTTCTGGCTTCTGCTGTGGTCTCATCATGGTCTCCTAAAAATCTTTTTCACAATTAAAGCTTTTGATAAACTGTCCTGGCAAAAAAAAAAAAAAATTGAACTGATTTTGGTCTGTCTTGTAAGAGCCACATGAGTTTCTGGACTAATTTCTGTTTGTATCATCTTAATTTCTTCCCTACAGAAAATTAGTTATGAAAGATATGCTCCAAAGTGATGAAAAAAAGGAAGAAAAGCATCCATGAAATGTAAAAAAATACATGAGCACAGGAGGAAATTCAGAAGAGGACACAGATAAGAAGCATTTTGTTGATATTAATGTATTAAAGTTGATATAGACTTTAAAAACAAGCTATACCTGGTACATTCATGGTTACATTTGTATTCATTTTTTCTGCCCTTTATATATGGGAATGTTCATGCTGATGATTGTTAAGTTCATAATATTTAAAATATTTTAAAGGAAAAAAAGAGTAGCAAAAGATGCATCCACAGGGAACAAATTACCCAATTTGGAGAACTTGAAGTGTGTGAAAGATAAAATGTAAAGAGTAACTGTAAAGGGTCTTAAATGCCAGCAGAATTTATAATTTATCTTAGAAATAAGAGTGAGCCACTGGAGCTGTTTGAACAAGGACTGACATGGTCAGAACTGTGTTTTAGGAATATCAATTAAGCAATTGGGTGGAAAATGGATTGGAGAGGGAAGAAACTGCTTACATGGAGAAGAACAAGGAAACTATTGCAATAATCTAGGCAAGAGGTGATGAGCATCTGTACTAGAATGTTGTGTGAGTGGGAAGATAGGAATGCACACAAGAGATGTTATGGAGGAAAAATACTCAAAGCTTGACTGTATATGAGGAGTAAAGGAGAGAGAAAAGAGAAGGATAAATCTAAGATTGTGAACTTGGATGACTGTAAAGATGGTGATAACCTCAACTTAACTAGAAAAGTTGTAAGTCGATCATTCTAAGACTGGAACAATTGTTTCAGCTCCTGGGGAAGGATTATTGTACTTTCTAGAAACTTCCTATTGCTTTTTTCTTCTGGAAGACCCCACCCAGAATACTTCTACAAGTCAGGAACGCTTATATAGGTCCCTGGGGAGATAAGTTTTGTCAGAAAAGCAAAGAGAGCTATGTTAACTATTTGTGGTCTCGGGTGTGTACATTTTTTATTTTGTTATGGGGTGGGTTTTTTTGGAATTAAAGAAAATTATATATTTGAGATTTATAGATTATACTGTAGAACCCATTAGTGAGCTAGTCAGTATTATTCTATCAGTATGTTAAATGAGATCCCCAAACCCTCAAGAAGTAACTGCAGCACCCCCCAAAAAATGACTGAAATTTGCATAATATTTTGATAAATCATTGAGCAAGCAGGCACTTATTGAGTCCCTAATTACAGAATCACAGGATGCTGGGGTATGAGGGGAGAAAGCAAGGGAAAAGAGTAAGAATTTATACAGTACCTACTATGTACCAAGTGCTTTATAAATATTATCTCATTTGATCTTCACAACCCTGTAAGGTTGGTGCTGTTATTATCCCCATTGTAAGATGAGGAAACTGAAGCAAACAGATGCTGCATGAATCTTTCTGACTCCAGGCTCAATGCTCTATCTACTACAACACCTAGCAGTCTCAGTGTTACCTATCATCTAATCCAATCTTCCTCATCTTACAGTAAGGAAACTGAGGTCCCAGTGACTTGCCCCAGATCATAAGGTTAGTAAGGAATAAAGCTAAAACTAGGACCACCCCCATATAGTCCCATTTCCACTTTAGCACAACCATAATTCTATAGAAGGAGATGGAATCTCTGCCCTAAAGGAAAATACAACCTAGTTGGGGTCTCTTTGAAGAAAGGAGAAATCTTTGGAAAACTCTGAAAATGATGAGAGAAAGTGAAATTCAATTTCTAGTGAAATTGTTGGGTCTGGATCCTTATGTCCTAGGTAGGAAATAATCACCAACAATATTGGCTTCTTCTGGCAGCAGGTGCTTTATCTGAATAAATTAGATCATTCTTTTCCTCTCTCCTCCACCCTCAACACTCTAGTTTGCTTGACTAATAGGTAGATTAAGGACTAGATTCTTGCAACTACTATCTAGAGAGGATTGCCTCAGGCCAAGCCCATTTTAAAAAATCCCAACAGGGTTTTCCCAAGGAAGTGTGCTATCTTAATTATGTAGGAAGTATAAAAGAGGTAGCCAAGTTCAGGCCTATGGCTTTTAGCACTTTGTCTTTCTGTCTCTGCTTCTGTTTCTGTCTTTCCATCTCTCTGTCTATTTCTGTCTCTCCTCTCCCCCAATACATACTTATTGAGGGAGTGACCAACCTTGCCCATTAAGTTATGTTCAACTGCCCTGGTAATGTCACAGTGACACCCATTACCATGAAAGTCCTTCATGTACAACTCCCAGACACCCTACAAGTATTTGCATACTACATCAAGTGGAATAGGAGAAAGTAGAAATGATTTGATGACAACCAGTTTTACTGGTTCTTTGAGACAACCTCACACCTTTATTTGGAAGAATTCTGAAGAGTAATACAGCTAATACTTTCCCTGAGGAGAGGGTGGATCCCAAGTGGGAACAAGCTCTGATCAACCAAGGGGTATGGAGGCAAATGGTTTCTAGAAACAAGTTCAGTGCTTTAATTCTCTGGCCAGGATTTATAGAGTTTAACAATAGAATTGTGCTGAAAGAATTCAGTCTTATGGGTGTACTTGTAGAGAGCAGCTAGTCTTGACTGACCCTCTAGTCCAGAAAACCCAAGCTGTAAACACAGAAAGTAAAGGGAAGATAACAAGGTGTTAAACTTACTGTAAAGATATGGTTATTCCAAGGGTTGCCTTCATGAAATAGGAAAAAGTTTTCCTTGATTAAATTGGAAGAGACAATCTCATTGGGTTAGAAAAGATTGACCACTACCCACCCCTCTTCCCAGAAGGTAGGGATCTCAAAAGACAATGGAATCATTTGAGAGGTGGTTATTTGGAATAGGCAGCTTTGTGGAGTTTGATCTCTTTGCCTCTACTAGAAGCAGGAAGATGGAGAGGAGGGAAAAGGATTTTCTCTTCATCAACCATGACATCGAGCAACAGAGCTCAGTAGGAGACACCTCATCCTTAAGTTCAGGTGTCAGTAAGGTCAAGAGAGTTTGAAGCAAAGTGGAGTGGAGGAAGCAGAGAAATACCCTCCCCAGTCAAAGATATAAAGTGGCAATGAAGAAGTTTTAGAGAGTAAAGCCTCTGGTACCAAAGAAGAAAGCTGACTATAGGTTCAAGAATGAATTAGCATTGGCAATTGTGAGTTCATTTATGGAGAGGAACAAACCTTGGGAGCATAGACCAACAGCTAATTTAGTGGAGATGTTGTGTCCAGTGGGAAGCTACATGAAAACTCCAAGAGGAAAGAACATTAGGGTCTTATAGTAATGGAAATTTCCTTGACCAATGTGATTCCTACACATATGCCTCACTATCATTGTGCTATAACATTTGTACCTACTCTTCCCACAGATTCTATGTGCATTTGGGGGAGAATGCTCCCTGGACATATGGTGGGACTACTTTAAAGTTATTGTTCTTATAATACCATCTTAGTAAACACCTCTCCTTTGAACTAATTGTTTCTTTTGGCTAATTATTAAGGGGAAGCTCACCAATGGGGGCTCATAAGCTATAACAACAGAATCCTAGACCCAGAAGTTACCCTAAAATCTATGAGAGTAGTAGCCACTCTCTGAAAAAAAGCAGTCCAGAGGATATTGTAGTGTTGGGGTTTGGTTCCCTACATTTTGGTCTCTTACACATCTACAGGGACCCACTGAAGAAATTCTCTATCTTGGGTACCCTAGTATTGTAGGGCTACTGGAGAAAAATTAACATTTTTCTTTTGTTTTAGACTGCAATTGGAGATTCAGTTTTCAAGTTTCCTTTATAGGTCAAACCATTTGCTTTGAAATAATTTTTGCATGGTTTTATTTTATATATCAATATCTATTTGTATTACTATGTCCATTAAGAGCATTGTGACTAATACGAGCAATATGGATGTTGCCTTCTTAGAATACTGATTCCTAGCAATGCATATAGAACATAATATGGGAGCTTCATTCATGTTTGTTTGTTTTTACTAGACCTAGATTGCTTGCCCTCCTGTGATGTGAGTCCAGCTTGCCTGAGATGTGAATGGACATAGTCCTAAAGACAAAGTTTGTCCTTTGGCCTACATGCCCCAAGTAAGCCCCAAATGTTTAATCCCTTTTTGAGAACCTCATACCTCTTTGGAACCTTTCTAAGTTTGCATAATTTTTAAAGTTAACATACTTGTCATGGTTCAGGGAGAGTTCAGACCTGTTGGTCTAAGTGTTGTAGACACTCAACTGAAACTTTTGTTTGGTCCTCCACTTATAATTCCCTATGTATAACAGGGATTTCCGAAGAAACTTCAAGGGTCCTACATGTTTCAGAGATTCAGAAAAATTTTCCAAGACCCAGGAGCAAAGCCAGTCTACATGTGAAGAGTAGGTGCCCTTACTTGGAGAAGGAGAGGGTAAACACCTCCTTTCTAACCCCCAGGCCCAGAGGATCTGTGTTAACAAGCAACAATTGTGTAAAATGAAGTCTGTTTGTTAAGCAAGCATCTGAAGCCCAATAGATTCAGCACAAGTTTTGATAGAACATAGTACCTGACTGAGCCCAAAGCAAATAGGCTCCTTAGTGGGAAGGAAGAAGACAAGCACCAACCTCAACATCTAATCCCAAATGGCAAGAAGTAACCTATGAGAATCCTCTAAAATGATGCCTATAATTCCAAAAGACCCATGACGAAAATGCTTATCTACTTCTAGAGAGAGAGAACCAATGCAGACTGAAGGATTTTTTTTTTCACTTTATTTTTCATGAGGGTTTTTGTCTGTGTTTTCTTTTGCATATGACATGCAAAAATATGTTTTGCATGACTTCACATGTATAATTGATATCAAATTGCTTGCCTTCTCAAGGAGGAATAATAGGAGAGGATCTAGAACCCAATTTTTAAAAAATGATTATTTTAAAAATTTACATGTGATTGGGAAATATCTAATGAAATAAATTAAAATATATTTGAAATTAAAATAAAATAAAACGATGTCCATTTGGATAGCCATGTACTTAGTGATGAGTGTCATCCCCAGGCACATCAGCTATAGTAGGCCTGTACCTTTAATGGAAGAATATTAATTTCCATACTGTTTAACAACTGTGCTACGTGAACTTTACTGAGACTCTGGGAAGAGTCAGAAAGGCCTAAGAAAGGATAATATTTGATCAACCCACAGACACTAAAGTACTAGCCAGAATTTGGGACAATAAACAAATATGCTCCAAAACATCCTACTTAATTTGTTAAGAATAGCAAATATTTAATTGGGGGTCAGGTAGGGGAAGAGTGCAGGTCAATTGATGTTTGATTAATTCTCTGTCCCAGAAAGACCAGGATGTAATCACAAAAAATAAAGGTTTCCAAGTAGATAGAGTGCTAGGGCCTACAAATGGGAAAACCTAAGTTCAACTCCAGCCTTAACACTTGCTAGCTATGTGACCCTGGACAAGTCTTAACCTCAGTTTCCTCAACTGTAATTGAGGATAATAATAGCACCTAGTTCTCAGGGTTATTATAAGAATCAAATGAGATAATATTTGTAAAGCACTTAGTCCAGTGCCTGGCAAAAGTAGGTGCTATATAAATGCTAATTAATATTATTAGACAGCAAACTTTATATATACAGCTATACCTGACGATCCCTTTATAAATGTGGATATATTTTCCACAATTGAATCGAAAAGGGCAATCATATCAGCCAAATGATGATTGGACATGAAAGTGAAGGCTCCTTGAAAGCTGTCTAGTTCAAATTCGGCCTCAGACACTTAACACTTCCTAGCTGTGTGACCCTAGGCAAGTCACTTAACCCCAATTGTATTACAAAAAAAAAAAAAAAAGGCTGCAGAGTTCCAGCAGGAGCCCGCATTCAAGGAGAAACCCAAGGAGATGGGGGCATGTAGAGGATCTGCAAGGAGATGAAATAATGGAGGTGCCAGGGGAGGGTGGGGCAGTCACTGTAAATGAGCAGTAGGACTCTAATAACAAAGCCATGTGATCTTATCAAGCATGAGCGGTATTGGGACAAATGTTATGTCATTGAAACACCTTGCACTATAACCTCAAAATGGTCATTCTCTATTTCCTTTCTTCCATTGGACTCTCTTATAGGAACCTAAAACCTCCTCTGGGCATAGAAAAATTCCTTTTATCTTTCTTTGTTTTAAAAGTTTATTTCATTGTTTAAAACTATTAACCACAGACATTTCCTAAGCTAGGAACACTCATTGGGAATAGAGGAGGGAAAAGGCAATTGGGGCTGGAAAGTCTACAGGAGAAGAGAGAGATCAAAACTGTAGTGTTTTGCACTGTCTCTAAGTGGGGGCTTGGAGCTGAAAAAATATAAAGATTTAAAGATTCAATTGTTACAAGTTCCCAGAGTAGAGAAAGAACATTTAAATTGGGAAAGCACCCCACTGTTACTACACTTGAATAGAAACATGTTGCTCCCAATTTCCCTGGGATAATATACTCAAGCAAGATATGGCTTATTTAATTTCTCTCTAATAATTCCCCACTCTGTACATTCTCAGTGCAGCACATTCTTGATTCAAAATTCAAAATTTGTTTCAGCTTTATCTCATGCTATTTCCCTCTTAATTCCTCCTCAAAGTCCAGTGGATTTTCTATAGATTTGTACTTAATTTCTCCCATTTGCCTTATCTAGCTAGCATAAATTCTCCAGGTTCGAGTCTAGCCCAACCTTACTAGTGATAATGGTCTGAGGGATACTAATGGCTCATTCCTTCTGGCATAATTCTCTAATATAGCACTTTTGCAGGTTTTTAGGTTGTGTCTCTAGGAGGCCAATTATTGCTACCTTAGATTCAGAGGTTAGTCTGTGGGTCAGCATTCTTAAAACTATAGCTCATGAGCCCCAACTAATGATCTTGTCCTTAATAGACACAAATAAACCAAAACTTTACTAAGATAGTTCAGTAAGAATAGTAGTTAAAAATTTTCCCCTCCCTTGGGGGGGCAGCTAGGTGGTGCAGTGGATAAAGCACTGACCCCAGATTCAGGAGGACCTGAGTTCAAATCCCACCTCAGACACTTGACACTAGCTGTGTGACCCTGAGCAAGTCATTTAACCCCCACTGCCCTGCCAAAAAAAAAAATGCAAAAAAAATTCCTTCCCACTATTCCCAAAGGACTATACAACTGTGCATACCCTTTGATCCAGCAATACTGCTTCTAGGTTTATATCCCAAAGGCATCCCCCAGAAAGAGAAAAAGATCTATTTGTACAAAAATATTTATAGCAGCTCTTTTTGTGGTGGCTAAGAATTGGAAATGAAAGGAATGCCCACCAATTGGGGAATGCCTAAACAAGTTGTGGTATATGATGGTGATGGATTATTATTGTGCTATAGGAAATGACAAACAGGATGGATTCAGAAAGGCCTAGAAATACATGTATGAACTGATGCATAGTGAAGTGAGCAGAACCAAGAGAACATTGTGCACAGAGACAGCAATATTTTTGATGAAGAACTGAGTGACTTTACTACTCTCAAACAATACAATCAAGACAATCCCAAAGGACTAATGATGCATACTATCCACCTCCGAAGAAAGAACTGAAATTGATTGAACATGGACTGCACCATGCTTTTTTCACTCTCATTTTTTTCTTTTATTCGTTTTCTTATACAAAATTACTAATACAGTAATGTTTTATATAATCATACATGTATAACCCATATCTAATTATTTGCTGCCTCGGGGAAGGTGGGAGGGAGGGAAAGAGGGATAAAAAATTGGAACCCAAAACTATAAGTAAAAATGTTTATTACCAAAAAATCCCCTCCCAAACCTGGGGTACTATAAATACATACTGAACTAAATAGGAGAATAAGCAAAGAGTACAACTGTAGCGAAGCACAGTTGGTAATGAAGCCCCCGCACTTTCGGTACTGCAGGGCCCTGATGCCCTTTATCTTCTCATGAAATTTTCACACTGCTCCCCCAGAACACAGGATCTTTGCTGAGCCACTCAGTTGTGCTCCCTGAGCCTACTCTTTTCTGCATGTCAGTTTCCAATTGCCAAGTCTAATTCCACTATGAATACATAGCTGGCCCTATCCTCTGTCATAAGGGTGATCCTTCTTGAAGTTGCTTCCTGGGTTAAATGCTACCTTTTTATGTCTGCATCTACCTGGATATGATATGCTTCTGTTTTGTGCCTCAAACTGCTTGCAGTTCAGAACTGAACTTTGCCGGATGCAGTGTCTTCTACTAGACAAGTAGCAAGGGTCAATGGATCCCCTACTTCTTCCTTGTAGAGGTGCAGGGGTTATATCACAGAGCTTCTCCCTTTCCTGAACACTCCAAATTCTCTTTGGAATTGTTTGCTATCTCCAGAGTTTGGCAAGTTTAGCTTTATAATGGCTTTCAGGTGTATGGCTAATTTTTATCCAGACAATTTCAAGAATTCCTTCTGATGCGATCAGAGAATTCTTTCACACTTTATAAAAGGATAGCAAACCATCTTTCTTCTCAGCTGTACTTCATCAATATATTAATAATGATTATATGTTTTTTTTTATTTTCTGCAATTACATCAACTAGCCGGGGGAACTAAATCTCTCCCACCATACTAAAAAATTAGTTGAAGTTTCAACATGGGTAGCAACTTGCTTTTCTGGAAGTACCATCTGAAACAAGCTCACCATATTCCTATGGGATATTTTCTGGAGGATCTTTTTTTTTTCAAAATAATATCATATTTGTGGTGTTGTGGAAAGCAAGCACTGGATTTAGAGACAGAAGATAAGAGTTCAAATCATTGCTCTACCACTTCCTAGTCATGTGACTTTTGTCAAGCCATTTAGCCTTAGTTTCCTCAGATGTAAAAGGGGGATTGTAATATCTGTACAATTTCTTCACAGGATTGTTGTCAAGATCAAATGAGATAATGTATATGCAGCAGTGCTTTATTAGTGCAAGGCACTAAACAAATGTTATCCTAAATAAAAAGGTATCTTTCTTTAGTTAATCTTGTAATATCAAAGACCCTCATTTCCTCCTGACAATTACAAAACATGTTTGGATTTTTTTTTCCTATAATGGAGATTCCATCTTTCTGTGCTAATGGATTCCATGATTAGTGCATCTAGTATAACACCAGTATAGCCCCCGACTTTAAGATATTCAAGGATCATTTTGGTGCTGTTTGGTTGTTTTCAATTGTATCTGACTCTTCATGAACCCATTTCGGGTTTTCTTGGCAAAGATACCTAAGTGGTTTGCCACTTCCTCCTTCAGGTCATTTTACAGGTGAGGAAACTGAGGCAAACAGGGTTAAGTGACTTGCCCAGGGTCACACAGCTAGTAAGTGTCTGAGGTCAGCTTTTAACTCAGCAAGATGAGTCTTCCTGACTCCAGGCCCAACACTTTATCAAATGGATTACCTAGCCACCCCACCAATAATAATAGCTCCTTTTACCAAAATCTTGCCTTGGCTTACTTCCACTACCCTTTTCAGTCATTCCTCATGAGCCACTGACCATAGCCAAAAGAAGACTTACAAATGTTTTGACTGGGTACCTTGTAAATTTGTGTTCCCCTACCTTGATTGGGGCCTCACCTCAGCAAGGCAAACCTTATGTTAGCCCTTAATTTAATCCCTATCTCACTCCCCACAAAAGCTTTTCCATCTCTTCTTTCCTCCTATTTCCCATTCCTTCTACTCCTCCCTCTCTCTCAACCAAGTACCTTGCCTCTTACCTTACTGGGGGAAAAAATCCCTCCAAAACAAGGTCCTTTTTCTCTCATTCTCTTTATCTCAAAACTCCTTGACAACACAGAAACAGTAAGGTTGCACAGTGGATAGAGTGCTGGGAATCAGGAAGCCCTGAGTTTATATCAAGTCTCAGAAACTTATTAATTCTGTGACTGGACAGTTCCTTTAAACTCCATCTGTCTCAGTTTCCTCATCAATCAAATGGAGATAATAATATCACATGGTTCCCACCACTGTTGTGAGGACAAAATGAGATAAAATTTATAAAGTGATTCAAAGACATTAAAGCACTTATCTAAATACTAAACCAGTAGTATGTCCCTCCTGCTTCACCTCCTACCTCTCTGACCACTTCTCAGTCTCCTTTTCAGCCTCATCATCCGCATCGTGCCTCTTCATTTTTTCCTGGACCCTCTTCTTTTCTCCTTCGATATAGTCTCCCTTGATAACCTCATCAGCCCCCATGTCTTTAACTATCATCTTTAATCAGATGACTCCCAGCCTCAGTCTCTCCCAAGGGCTTCAGTCCTATATTACGAACTGCCAACTAGACATTTCAAACTGAATTATCTCAGAGACATCTTAAACTTAATATATGTAAAACTCAACTCATTTTTCTCCATAAATGCTTCTGTATTCCAAACGTTCCTATTTCTACTAAAGATACCACCATCCTTCCAGGGTTTTAGGTTTGTAATCTTGGCATTGTCCTAGGATACTCACTCTCCCTCCCCCCCACATGTCCAATCAAGGTACTAAATCTTGCCTTCTCTTCCTGGCATCTGACCCCTTCTCTCCCCTCACAGAGCCACCACCTTAGTTCAGGACCTCATCAACTCTTGTCTAGATTAATGCAACAACCTCCTAATTGATCTCTCTGATCCAAGTCTCTTGCCATTTCAGATCGTCCTTTACAACAGACTCATCAAATTCCCAGCCAGCTTCAAAACTCCTGAGCGTAGGCTGAACCGTATTAAAAGGTAATTGGAAAATGTTTAACAAAATAAATCAAGACACAATGCAACATTAATAATGTTAATTTGTGGTTCTCTAAGTCAATATGCAGACTGTGGGGGATCCATTTCTATTTGAATTTGACACTGCTGTTACATACAGCCACTAAAGTAATTTTCCTTAACAGCTGTCTCTGACCACATGACTCAGCCAATTCTAATAGTTTCTTCTTGCCTCTAAGATAAAATTTTAACTTCTCCATTTAAGTTTTAAAGGCCTACACAACCTGGCACCAATTTACTCTGAGATCCGGCCAAGATGACCTTCTCTCTGTTCCTCACACCACTCTCTGTTTCTTCATTGCCCATCCCTGGTGCCTTTTGCTGGTCCTCCCTCATGCCTGGAACAACTCCCTTCTTATCTCAAGCTCACAGAATTCCTTTCTTCCTTTATGATAAAGGAAGATATGAATACTCTTTCTGGATCTTCCTGATCCGCCCATTTGTCAGTGCCTTCCCTCTCAAGAGTATCTTGTATTTCACTACTTTGTATATATTTGCATTTATTAATTATATTTAAACTGTACATGTTGTCTTATGTACTTCATTTCCCCTATTTAGGATGTAAGTTCATTGAGAGCAGAAATTATTTCATTCTTTCTACTTGTATTCCTATAGCCTAGCAGTGCCTGGCACATAGCAGGTGCTAAGTAAATACCTTTTATTTTTGTGAGGCAATGAGGGTTAAGTGACTTGCCCAGGGTCACACAGCTAGTGTCAAGTGTCTGAGGCTGGATTTGAACTCAGGTCCTCCTGAATCCAGGACGGGTGCTTTATCCACTGTGCTACCTATCTGCCCCAGTAAATACCTTTTGATAGTGCTTTCAGATTTGCAAAGCACTTTATACACATGATCACATTTGAGAAATACAATGACCCTGTGAATTGGCCACTATTAATATTCCTATTTCACAGAGGAAGAAACTGAGAGTGAGAAGGGTTAAGGACATGCTCAGAGTTGCACAGCGATTAATCCAAGGAAGGATTTGAACTCAGGTCTTCCTAACACCAGGTCCAGAATTCTACTTATTCTACCACCTTGCTTCTGCAGCCCAGTCCCTCAACAAAGAAGGCCTCCTAGGAAAAAAGATCTACATGACGGTAAAGGTTAAGACCAAGTGAATTCTCCCTGGCCTCTAAGTATCCACAAATTCACACACACACACACACACACACACACACACACACACAGCCTTTGGAATGTTATCTGGGGAACAGGTTGTGCCTTGGAAACCCAACTGTCATCACTGTCCTTGCTTCTGTGTTTAGCCATCTCTGCTCATGTCCAGATTGAACACAAATCACCTCTATAGCAAACCCATGTTATTACTTATCCAACTGGTTAATTCAAATTTTAAAAGTTTAAAAATTGTTAAGTTTAGAAATTTTTAAATTCATCTGACATTATCCACCAAAGAGATCTGGATTGATTGTATTATCTGGATTTGCTGCATCTTAATAGAGACAGCCTGTGTGCTTGTTTTCCCTATCCTTCATATCCTTATTTGAACCACATCTCTTTATCTTAAAAGTAATGACAAGTTGTCATGATGGGTGTTATTTGACTCTTGCAGATAACTTTCTCTCCCCTGAACCTTTGGCAAAGAGCCAGTTGTGAGTCATAACCGCAAAAGGGGAAAAGTCATTTTGTTTCCTTTCCTGAATCTATTTTACAGTTTAAGGAAGTGGGAGGACCAGCTCTTTTCACCTCACACCTGGACTCCTTTAACAGCCTCCTAAGTGCCCTATGTGACTCAAGCTGGGAATCACTAGGGGGTGAAAGGAACAAGAAGTTTCAGCCATTCTCTCTACTCACCCTCCTCCTTCCCCCTTGACCATGTCAGAAAGACTGGACCAACAAAGGAAACTGTGTCTGGCCAAGAATGGAGAGACACATTAAGATGGATGTGGAAAGTGTCCTCTAAGAAAGAGACAGTTTCAGGAAACATGATCCCTCAAAGTAGAAAGAAGTCATGACAATCCCAGATGAAGCATACTATCCACCTCCAGAGGAAGAACTAATAGTGATTGGACACAGACTGAAGCATGCTATTTTTCACTTTCTTTCATTTTTTTCTTTTATTCAAGTTTTCTTATACAAAATGAATAACATGGTAATGTTTTACACAAATGCACATGTATAATGTATATCTGATTGCTTACTGCCTTAGAGAGGGGACAGGGGAGGGAAGGAAGGAGGGATAAAATTTGGAACTCAGAACTTTAAATAAAAATGTTTATTTTTTTTTAAAGAAAGAAGTCATGATTATGAGTATGATAAAGGTACCAATCCTGACAATCTAATTTACCTTTCCAGGAGCCTTCACACATTTCACATAAAAGGGAAGAAAAGACATTCAGTACTAGGAATTGTTAGTTACTATTAGGCCACACATTTTGCTTCTCAAACACTGTACTTTAAATTTGAACTCGCTCTTCCCATAGACACTTTGTATATTTATAGGAAAGTGCACCCCCGGATTTTAAGAGGTATGTTTTGTACCAACTGCTCTAACTTATATTGTGTTGTTGTAGTTGTTATTATTATTATATTCATACTATTATTTGGTGTGCTTTGGAGACTATACCTTAAACTTTCTACAGTACTTTAAGGCTTACAAAGCACTTTCTTCACATTATTCCAATAAGGTAGATAGTGCTAATATCACCCCATTTTACAAAGCAGGAAACTGAGGTTCAGAGAGGTTTATGACTTGACCAGGATTACAAAGCTAGTAAGTGCCAAAATTAGGTTTCAGACTCAGGATCGACAAAGAATTAAGAGTTACCATCCCTTTCTTGAAGAACTTTACATAGTGTAGTATTCCCTTTAGGCTATTCCCCAAACTTTTACATGTTGGTTTGCAGGTTTGATCTCCAGGCAGGTAACTGATTACTCTCTGGTTCCAGGGTTAACCCTGTGAGACTTCACTTCTAAAACTGTATTTCCTGAATTCCTGCTGGTGTGTTTCCCATTAATAATCATCCACTAGACTTAACTAAGGTAGCTGGATGGCACAATTGATAGGGCACTGGGCTTGACATTGGAAAGACATATCTTCATGAGTTCTCAGACACTTACTAGCTGTGTGACCCTGGGCAAGTCACTTAACCCTGTTTGCCTCAGTTTCCTCATCTGTCAAATGAACAGGAGAAGAAAATGGCAAATCACTTTAGTATCTTTGCCAAGAAAACCCCAAATGGGGACATGACAGAACAAAGACAACTAGCTTTTAGCAAAGACATTCATTAAGATGATGTGTTAAGTATCACATTCATATACCACAACTCATGTAGCCATTCCCGAGTTGATGGGAATCCCTTTGTTTTCCAATTCTTTGCTGCCACAGAAAGAGCTGCTATAAATATTTTTGTACATATAAGTCCTTTTCCTTTTTCTTAATCTCTTTGGGATATAGACCTAGTAGTGATATTTCCAGATCAAAGGAATATGCAGTTTTATACCCATTTGGCCACAGTTCCAAATTGTTATCCAGAATAATTGAACCAATTCCCAACTCCACCTACAATACATGTCCCACTTTTTTCCACATCCCCTTCCATACTTATCATTTTCTTTTTCTGTCATGATAGCCAATCTGATACATATGAGGTAGGACCTCAGAGTTGTTTTAATTTTCATTTCTCTAATTGATACTCATTTAGAGTATTTTTTCATGACTATAGATAGCTTTAATTTCTTCATCTGAGAACTGCCTGTTCATATCTTTGACCATTTGTCAATTGGGGAATGACTTCTATTTTTATAAATTTCATTCTGTTCCATATATATTTGAGAAATGAAACCTTTATCAGAGAAACTTGCAATAAAAAAATTTCCCCAGTTTCCTCCTTTCCTTCTAATCTTGGCTGCATTGGTTTTGCTTGTACAAAAACTTTTTAATTTCATGTAATCAAAAATATTCATTATACTTTCCATGATCTTCTCTATTTCTTGTTTAGTCATAATTATTCCATTGCCCATAGATCTGACAGATAAAATTTTCCATATTCCCCTAATTTGCTTATGATATCACTATTTATGTCTAAATCATGTACTCATTTTGACCTTGGTATATTGTGTGAGATATATATAGTCCATATATAGTTGCTGCAAACTACTTTCCAGTTTTCTCTGTAATTTTTGTCAAGTAGTGACTTCCTATACCAAAAGCTTAGACCTTTGCATTTATCAAACACTAGATAACTAATATGTATTGTGCATCTAATCTAGTCCACTGATCCACTAAAAACTAGTGGCAGGTTGTTTTCATAATTACCTCTTTATAATATAGTTTGAAATCTGCCTTTCACATTTTTTGTTGATTCCCTTGATATCAATGTTTGATAAATGCAATTTATCTGGGGTGTGACTACTGAGTATTCTGGTTGTTGTTGTCCTTTATTCTCAAAGAGGACCAAAATGATATCACTAAGTTGGGGTCAAGGTGCTGTGACTCTGACTAATCATAACAATATAATCTTGGAAGGCTATACCACAAGACAGGCATAGATAAACCATATGAACACCTGAAGTGGAGATACTGGTAAATCTGTGCATTTCTTTTGCACTAACCCAATTCTGTTTTGCTCTTACAGCACAGCACCTTCATTGATGTGAGTACCCCATGTTGGGCAGTCCTTTGCCAGGGTCTCCCATGCCATGCAATTGACTCCAAAGTTCCAGCGAGACCTTAAGAGTAAGAATCCTTGTATCACTTCTGACCTCCATGTGAGCACTTGCCTTGTGTGAGTTCTTTGCAAAACAGTCTTTTAGACAAATATATGTTTGGCATTTGAACAACATGGCCAGCCCATTAGAGTTGTACTCTCTGCAATAGAGTTGGCATGCTTGGAAGTTTAGCTCAAGAAAGAACCTCAGCATCTGGTACCTTATCCTGTAAGGTAATCTTTCTTCCTAAGACAATTCAAATGAAAGTGAATAAGTTTCCTGCAATGTTGATGGTAGACTGACCAGGTTTCACAGGCACACAACAATGAATTCAGCACAGTGGCTCTATGGATTTTCAGTTTGGTAGGCAATCTAATACCTCTTCTTTCCCACACTTTCCCTCAAAGCCTCCCAAACTGTTGGGGACAGTGGCCGGAGACGAGAGAAGAAAATGAGAGAGAACTTTCCAGAGCTTCTAAACCTAGAAAATGAAATTCCAATAGAAAGAATTCATAGATCACCTCCAAAACCATGCACAAAAATTCAAACTCCAAGACACATACTGGTTAAAATTTTTAATCCTCTTCAAAAACGGCAAATTCTACCAACAGAAAGACTTTCAAATACAAAGTAATGGACATTCAAATAATGCAAGACTATTCCTTACTCACTAGAAAAAAGAAGGAGGGAATGGAATAATGTGTTCCAAAGAGCAATGAAGCTCAGGAGGCAGCTCTGGAAATAAGACACAATAGAAAATGGGAATCCATGGGGAACCCTACAGGACAGTGGAAGAAAGTGCATAGAGAAGAGATCCTGGAATGGATACTTCAGAAGCTTTGATAGCATGAAGAACACAAAGGAGAGAGAGAGAGAAAGAGAGAGAGAGAGAGAGAGAGAGAGAGAGAGAGAGAGAGAGAGAGAGAGAGAGAGATCAGATAATTATAGGAGTCGTGAATCAGAGTTCTAAAGTAAACAGAAAGAAAAGGAGGATAATGAAGAAAGTAAGAGAAATTCTTTTTAGAAAAGGTACAAAAAATGAAATTTTAAAACTAAGGAACAGGACTCACTGAAAGGGAGGAAAGGAAGGGGGGATATTAAATGAGAAGAAGGGATCAAGGGTGAGGGGAAGAGAGAGAGAGAGTAAGAATAGGACTGCCTTAAAAAAAATAAAGTAACTGGAGGAACAAAATAATATGTTTATAGCAGAAGAGGAAAAATGAAACTGAAAAGTTTCTGCACAGACAGCATTAATGCATCAAAGATAAGAAAGGAAGGGGTCAAATGGGGGGAGTCATTTTTTATAAGGATGCAGTATTCAAGATATTTCTATGTTTTTATATCAATATCAATTATCTATATAAATTAAGTTTAGATATACATGTACATATATACACAGAGAAATATGTGTGTATGTATACATATATATACCTGTACATCTGTAAATGTCTGTGTGTATATGACTTATAGTCATTCTTCAATAGATAAGTTCATATCCTCAAAGGATATAAACAAATAGTTCTCAAAGAATTGTGAAGTATTCACAACCACGTTTTTTAAAATGTTCCAAATAACTAAGACAAATACAAATCAAAACAACCCAGAAGCTTCACCTCACACCCTGCAAATTGACAAGGATGACAAGAAATGTTAACATTCAATGTTGAAGGGCCTATAGACGGGAAGGCAGACTAATACATTGAAATGATACAACTATTTTGGAAAGCAATTTGGAATTATGCAAATAAAGTTACTAAAATGGCCAGCTCCTTTAAACCAAAGATTCCATCCTGAGCTTTTACCCCAAGGAAAGCACTGATAAAAAAAAGTTCCCATACACTCCAAAACATTTATAGCAGCACTTTTTGTGGCAGCTAAAAATTGGAAACAAATCAGATGCCCATCAGCTGGGGAATGGCTAAACAAATTGTGGTGTGTAAATGTAAAGGAATGGTACTGTGCTCTAAGAAATCATGTATGTGATTAACACACCGAAGCATAGAATTATCTCTGTTAACTAGTGCAAAACAAGCAGAGCCAAGAAAACTATATATGCGGTTTAAACAATTTAAAAGGAAAGAACAAGAAGAGACCAAAACAATCAAAAGTAAATGTAACAAAATTTATTATAAAGATCAAGTGGGTCTCAAATGAAGAACTATGAGAAGACATCCCCATCCTACCTGTTAATAGAGATGGGAGGTCTTGCACATTCCTTATGCTTACAGACTTTTTCAATATATCGATCAGTTGTGCTGACTTTTTTTCCTCTTTTTTCTCTCCAAAAAATACCATTTTTCACATGCAATGAGCCTTTGGAAGGGAAAGGAGAATGGTACATGAGATATTATGGTGAGGTAAGAAACAAAAAATATCAATAAAACATTTAAAACAAAACGAATTCCATTTTGTATCGCTTCTGTTTTTTCTAGGTTCTCATGCAGTTCTTGTGGTCAGGACATTCTTTTCTCTAAGGCTCTAGAGCTACATTTTTCCCCTGGAATGATCTCCTCAGTTTCAGTCCATGGCATTTCTTCATTTTCTTTAGCATTTTCTTCCATTTACTTAAATCTCCCTCAGTTTCTGAATTGAGTTGTTGTGGGTGAATCAGATTCTGCTCCTTTCTGTACTCTTGGATGCTATGGGCAGGTCCTGCTTGGTCGATGTGGAAGCCCCACCTTTTACAGGAATTACTAGGTTTGAGCTCTATTTTCTTCATTTGACTTTGTCTCCTTTCACAATTCTGAACCCAGGTTTGGTTCTGTCCCTTCCTGTGAGCCTGACAGGTCCCACTCAGATGTTGACGGTCCTGGAACCTGGCCTCCCAGGAAACCCTAGGTGCTTTTTTTTCTCATTTGCTGCTCTTGGGACCTTTTTGCTGCTGTGGATAGAGTGTGGGCTGCCTAGGTACCTGTTGAATGCTTCCTACCCTGGGCACTAGGATGCCTGGGTTCTGGCCTTAACTTGTTCCTTGATATATTTCAGCAAAGCTGCCTAGGCACTAAATTACTGGAATGCTGAGCTGCTTGGGCACTGACCAGCTTCAGTCCTGTATGCTCTATTACCTCATGCTATGCCTCTGGCTGGCACTGCCCAGGTTCTGTGCTTCCTGGGCGCTGTGCCCTGCCTGATCTAGCTCTGCTTTCTCCTGTACCCTTCACAAGCTATATAGCTGCTAAACTGCAAGGGTGCTGAATTACCTGGGCTGTCTCTTTGACTTCTGCCTGCCTGGACTTGTCTCCACTTCCACAAGATTCTGGCAGCCTTTTAGGGTAGTCCTAGACTGGAAGAAGAAGCTTATAGAAGTTTCTTTTTTTAATTTTATTTATTACTGTTCCTCTTGGTGCATTTGTAGAGCTTTATTGGGGTGTTTGTGAAGAATTTAAACAGCTCTCCATTTTAACATGCTACCACCTTCCCACAATTCTGTGCTTCAGATCTTAAGTTTCCCTATGGGGTGGGGGGAGGGAGTAGTGGGCAGGAAGGCACGTGGAGGGGCAGAGGAAGCTTCTCTGCTTTTATCCCTTAGTGACCCTGGGCAAGTCATTTTATCCCAATTGCCTCACCCCCCCCAAAAAAAAAGGATCAAATGGAACATTATCCTTTCTTCATGTGAAACTTCCTGATTGTTGAGACTGAAGTCTCCATGGGGAAAGCCCCCCATTTATTTTTTTTTATTTTTATTTTTTGCGGGGCAACGGGGGTTAAGTGACTTGCCCAGGGTCACACAGCTAGTAAGTGTCAAGTGCCATGGGGAATCTTATCTGCTCCTTTTTCTTAGTTTTACAACAGATCAAAAGGAGAAAAGATCCCTCTGTATCTATTGTTAGCTGATTGCAAACAAACAAATAAAAAAGTAAAAAGAAGAAGCGACCTTAAAAGCTGTCCTCAAACTAGGCGTTTCTTAGGGGGTTTTACATGTTAAAAATTGCACAAATTTCTACAACATATGCAAACACAGAAATAGCTTTGTTCAAAAAGTTCCTGAAAAAATAGAACCAAAGATCTGTTTTTAAGGAGATATATGTCCAGGGGCAGCTAGGTGGTACCTTATTCTCCCTAGTCTTAGCCAAGAGGCCAGCCATCTCCCCAACATACAGAGAACCACAGATACACGAAAGTAGCTAACACCCTCAGCTTCAACCAGCCCTGGAGTCAGGAGTACCTGAGTTCAAATCTGGCCTCAGACACTTGACACTTACTAGCTGTGTGACCCTGGGCAAGTCACTTAACCCCAATTACCTCACACAAAAAAAAAGGAGATATATGTCCTCCAAAAAGCTATTCATTGGAATTTATGGCGTTTTGTTTTGTTTTGTTTTATCAAGCAAATGTATGAATATGACAGTTGTTTAAAACATTTTAAGGTATGTATTTACTTAGATGTGATAGTAAGAAAATTATTCCATTTGTTCTTGTGACCCCTTCTGAACTTTTTTCAGCATATTTTTCTAGATTTTGTCAGTATTATCATTTACATAGTGAATATAGTGGCTTTTTGCCTCTGCTTTTTTTTTCCAATACCACATTTTATATGTCTTCCCATGTTTCTGTCTGTTGTTTCTTGTGATGTAATAGTGTTCCATTAATTCCATATATCAAAATTAATTCAATTTTCCTTTAATTATTGACAGGTTATTTTTAGTTTTTAACTACTATAAATAATGTCTCTATTATTTTTTTTCTGAAGGGCAGCTAGTTAGCACAGTGGACAGAGTGTCAGGCCTGGAGTAAGGAAGAATCATCTTTGTGAGTTCAAATATGGCTTCAGACATTTACCAGAAGTGTCACCCTGACAAAGTCACTTAACCCTGTTGGCCTCAGAGAAGGAAAAGGCAAACCACTCCATTATCTTTGCAAAGAAAACCCCAAATGGGGTCACAAAGTGTTGGACATAACTGTACACAGCATGAATTTTTCTGTACAGATTGTTCTTTTCCATCTGTTGATAACAACTTTAGTGTATAATAACCCTAGCAGAGAGTTTATGGAGTCAAAAGATATCTTTAAAAATTGCATAGTGATTATTGTATGATGCTATATTTCTTTTAAATGATTTCACCATTTGACAATTCTACCAGCAGTATATATAATAACATGCCTATTTTTCCAGAACCCCATTATCATCCAATTTTATCCTTTTTAAGTTTCTTAGACAAATTAATGAATATAAGGTTGTATGTAGGAATTTTTTAACTTGTATTTCTCTGATTTTTCAAGGCATTGAACACTTTTTATATGGTTAGTGATCATTTGTTTCCTTTGGGGAACCTAACTGTATGTCTTTTAACTACATATATTGAATCTTACCATAATATATTTGTGCTAATTCCTTATAGATTTTGATGTTAAATTTTTATCAAAAATTTTTGCAAAGTTTTCTTCCAGTCAATTTTTTAAAAAATTATGAGTGCATTTGTTGTGATTTTAAAACTATTTAATGTTTATATATTTAAATCAATCTATTGTATCTCTTATAATTTTTTCTTTTTTAATTAAGAATTTTCTTCTCCATGATTATAAGTGTAATCTCCAAATTTGTTTTGATTTTTCTTTTATTTGTAGGGGCTATCGTTACATTTTGAATTTTTTGTAGTAGGTGAAATGGGATGTGGTCCTAATTCCATTTTTTGCTATAATACTATACAATTTTTGCAAAAGCCTTTTTGAGTAATGAATTTCTTCCATAGTATTTTGTAATCTTGGCTTTATGAAACACCAGATTATAATATGCCAGAATATTGCCAAGAAGGAAGGGGTTAGACCAAAAAGCACTGACTGTGGCCTTCTGAGCATACCTCAGTTCTAGCTCGTCAGTCAATTTCTCCTCTTCATCATGTGGACAGCATACCGAAAGCAGTTACAAAACGTATGGACATGCTTCAAATCTCTCCAAGACACTTCCATTGAACACCCTCATGCCTTCTTTAGAAGCAGGTTCCACAGCTTCTTCATTGGGAAGGACTACATCAGCTACACTTGCTCATGCTTACTCACCAGGCCCCTGGACATCCTTCCCCACCACCTTAAGAAACTCCCAGGTGAGGAAATTTTCTCTACTTATTCTGTAGGTCAGCACCTTCTCTGCTGTTTATAGTCAGAGAGTTGCCTAGAACACTGAGAGGTTGGTTACATTAATTTTCCAGAGTCACACAGTTAGTGTGCATGAGAAATTGAACCTGAACCCAGCTTTCTATCTCCTGTGTGACACAGCCAGTCTTTTTCACTAGATTGTTTTCATAAATTAAGATCTAACAGTCCAAGTCCTCTTTTCTCCTTTTTTTCTTTCGTAATTCCCCCCTTGACATTCTTGTCCTTTTGTTCTTCAATATAAATTTTGTTTTCACTTATCTAATTTTATGAAATATCCTATTGGGAGGGACAGCTAGGTGGCACAGTGGATAAAGCACCGACCATGGATTCAGGAGGACCTGAGTTCAAATCAGACCTCAGACACTTGACGCTTGCTAGTTGTATGACCCTGAGCAAGTCACTTAACCCTCATTGCCCTGCTTTTTTAAAATCCTATTGGTTTTTTTCATAGGAATGTAATTAAATCTACAAATGAATTAGCATAGTTCTGACAACTTTAATATATGGGCTTGATCTAGCCAAGAACATACAATAATTCTCCAAATGTATCATTCTTCCTTTGTGTCTGTTAAACTTGTTTTATAATTAGCCTCTATGATAAAATACAAACTCCTCAGCTTGGCATTTCAAATCCTTTTTATAGTTTGGAACCAACCTACCTATACAGCCTTTTTGTAGTTACTACCCTTTGTGTATTGTATGTTCCAGTCAAACAGACCCTGAACTTGGCACTCCATTATCCACCTCCAGGTTTTTGCCCTAGTTACCTGCCATTCCTGGAATGTGATATTTGCTTATCTCCATCTTTTAGCCTTTCAATCTTCCTTCAAACCTTAGCTCATTGTCACCCCCCGATGAAAAGCTTTTCCCGACTCCCTCAGTGGTAAATGTTTACATTCTTTCCTTCCTCCTTGAGTTATCATGATCTGTTTTACATGTTGAATTCCTCCCACTGGAACATGAGCTCCTTAAGAGCAGAGATTAGCTTTTTAATCTCACCTTTGTTTCCCCTGGAAATGGTGCCTACTAAGTGCTTGTTGATTGGGTCAGAGAAATAAAAAGTGGGGCAGAGAGGCATTACATATTCAGGAGATATACTCATATGAGAAAATCCTGGAATGATGGGAGGGCACATGGGGGTGAAGGATGTGTGGTGACTCTAGCTTAAAACTTGTAACAGAGAGGAAAGCTGGGCAATGTGATAAGCCTAGACTTTAGGGGAACAGATTTCAATGGATTCAGACAAAGGATAGATAAGAATTCATGAATAGGACTTCATAATAGGAGTCTGAAATTCTACAGAGAAAGTAAGCCCCGAAGAGATGGGAAATTTTTCAGAATTAAATTGTAAACACAAAAAGAAATGTCCAATGAGTAGAAAAAGGGGAAGTTGTCTGCAGAGACCAATGTGGCTGCATAGAGAGCTCATTGACCAATTTAGAGTTTTGAAAAATATGAACAGAAGAGGCAACAAAGGGCAGGTAATGTAAGATGAATAGAAAAGTGTGGAATGGTCCAGTAAGAAGGGTGTTTCTAGCACAAAAGTTCAGAATAGACTGAGGCTGGCAAAGAATACTAAGGACAATAGAATGGTTTGATCTTTTTTCCCCCAAAAGATTGTTCAGAATGAATGGAATAATAACAGATGAGAGAAAGAAGTCAAAGCCGCTCAATTCTCATTTTGTTTCTGTTCTCTTTTCCAAGGAGAATGGCCCTGGTTTAGAAAGGACAGGAAAGGGGGCAGCTAGGTGGCTCAGTGGATAAAGTACTGGCCCTGGATTCAGGAGGACCTGAGTGAACTCAGACACTTGACACTAGCTGTGTGACCCTGGGCAAGTCACTTAACCCTCATTGCCCCACAAAAAACAAACAAACAAAAAAGGACAAGAACAATTGGTAAATAGGGAGTTGCCACTCAATATAGAGAAATAGTATAAAGGGGAAAAAAAAGCACTGAGATGTCCTTGATGAGTTCAAGCCATTTGGCCTTTCTTTACTAAAAGAGTTGGCAAATATGATTACTGAGCCACTGCCACTAATTTTTTTAAAAGACCCATTGAAGATTCATGTGCAACAGGACTAGAGAATGTCAAATGTTGTATATATTCTCAAAAAAGAGAAGGTGAAATACAAAAACCATACCCCAGTAAGCTTGACTTTGATTCTTGGCAAAATTCCAGAATGGATTGTTAGAGCTAGAGTTAGTGAGTATTTGGAAAAGGAAGCAATAATCATATAGAGCTTGTCTCACTTTGCCAAGACAGGTCCTGCCAGACTAACTTCATTTTTTGACAGTATTACTAGACAGTCATATCATCAAGATGCTGTAGACATAGCCTTCCTATATTTTAGCAAAGCATTTGGCAAATGTGTGATATTCATGGATAACATGAAAGAAAAGTGAGCTAGACAATAGTAAAGTTTGATAGATAAAAAGACTGTTGAATGGTTGGCCACACAGGGTAGTAATTAATGATTCTAATCATCTTAGAAGGAAGTTCTAGTGGAGTGCACCAAGGATATGTACTTGCCTAAGGCTGTTTCATATTTTAAATCAATGACTTAGGTAATGACAAAGATGGCATGCTTTTCCAAAATGACTCAAAATCCAGGAAATATAGGTTAGATTTTTTTATGGCAAACACAAAATCCAAAAGGCTCTAAATAATCTACAACAGAGGGGTCAAACTTGCAGAGCAAAACTCCCAAATAAGGCCTGAACAAGATTATAATAGGGAAATATTTAATAAAATAAATAAAACTATAATACAACATAATGTTAATTTGATGTTTTCTAAGTAAAAATGCAATAACAGGGATCTGTTTGTATTTGAGTTTGACACCATCAGTCTAGAATGAAATAAAGAGATAAAATTTAGTAGGGCTAGATGTCAAGTCTTACATGAGTCCAAAAAGTCAACTTTGCAAGTTCAAAATGGGAGAGGATTGAGCAGACAAATTCTTTTGGAAAAGATCTGGAAGTTTTAGGGGACTGCAAGTTTTATGTGATTCAGTGGTGTGCTATGGCAGCCAAAAGAAATGATCATAATGTTAGGATACATTTAGAGAAATATACAGTGTCTATAACTAGGGATTCTATAATCCCACCATACTCTGCTCTGGTCAGATCCAATCTGGAGTATTGTGTTCCAATCTTGGCAACATATTTTGGAATGGTATTGATAAAGAGAACATCTAGAGCCAGAGGAAGTTGACCAAGATAAATAAATAATCAAACAACACACATTTACTAAGCACCTACTATTTGGCAGGTACTCTTTTCAGCATTGAAGATGCAATTACAAAAGTGCCATATTCCCTTTCCTTAGTCAGCCTACCTTCTACTGGGGGATCCAACGTGTTTGCAGATAAGTTAATATAGCATATATGCAAAAGAAAAACAAAATTTTGGAAGGGGCACTAGAAATTGGAGAAATTGGGAGGAAAGGCCTCTCATAGAAGACATTGCTTGACCAGAGACTTAAAGGAACCCAGGGGTAACAAGAAAGAAAAGTGAATAAAGAAAGAAACATTCCAGGCACGGTATCATAAGGTCATGCAGAAGAGGGAAGGTGAAAGATGGAATTTCATATACAAGGAACAGCATGTAGATCAGTTTTATCAAAGGAGAGACAGACAGAGACAGAGACAGAGAGAATAGTATCAAAGTATAGTGAAAGAAGAAGAGACATCCCAGGACAGAGAGTCTAGGGATACAAACACATTGCAATTTAATAAGATGGAACATGTATGATGATTCGTAAAAGAACATTAAAAAAGATTAGTTACACAGGTAGAAACAACAGAGCAGTATCATGACATCCTGGGGAAGAGAGAGTATTCAGAAGGAGGGGGTCATCAATATGTCGAACACTGCAGATTAAAAAGGATGAAAACTGATAAAGGTCATTGGATTTGACAATAAAGAAATCACTGCGGGCAGCTAGGTGGTGCAGTGGATAAAGCACTGGCCCTGGATTCAGGAGTACCTGAGTTCAAATCCGGCCTCAGACACTTGACACTTAGTAGCTGTGTGACCCTGGTCAAGTCACTTAACCCCCATAGCCCCATTAAAAGAAAGAAAGAAAGAAAGAAAGAAAGAAAGAAAGAAAGAAAGAAAGAAAGAAAGAAAGAAAGAAAGAAAGAAAGAAAGAAAGAAAGAAAGAAATCACTGGAGAACTTGGGGAAGACAGTTTCAGTCAAGGAGTAATATGGAGAGAACACTTTGTAAGGGATTGAAAAGTGAGCAGGATGTAAGAAAATGAAGGCAATGCACACACATATAGACAGCTTTTTCTAGAAGTATGACTGAGATACAGAAGAGACATATAGAAAGATAGCTTAAGGGGATGGTGGGGTTAAATTAAGGTTGGTTGTTTGTTGTTGCTGAATTCTTGGAGAGATCTGGGCACATTGGTAGACAGCAGGAAAGGATTACTATGGTGATAGGGAAGATAAAGGCATAAATTTAGAGGAGGACAATGGTGTCAAATGGCTATAGGTGAAGCTCCAAAGAAAAATATAATTTGGTCTCAGGCCCAAAAAGAATTCCTAGAAGAGCTTAAAAAATATTTTCGCTCTCCTTTTTTTTTTTTGCTTTCATTAAAAAGGATTTTAAAAAGCAAATTAGAGGCCTAGAAGAAAAAAAATGGAAAAGAAATTAGAGTAATGCAAGAGAATCATGAAAGTAGTAGCATAGGAAAAGATATACAAAAATTTAGTGAGGAAAATAACTTCCTAAAAAACAGAATTAGCCAATTGGAAAAGGAAGTACAAAAGATCACTGAAGAAAATAATTCCTTAAAAATTAGAATTGAAAAAGTGGAAACTAATGACTCTATGAGACATCAGGATATGATAAAACAAAATTTTTTTAATTTTAAAAATAGAATAATGTGAAAATTCTCATTGGAAAACAACTAACCTAGAAAATAGATGTAGAAGAGATAATATAATAATTATTGGACTACCTGAAAGCCATAATAAAAAAAATCCTGGACAATATCTTTCAGGAAATTATAAAAGAAAACTGCCCTGATATATTAGAACTAGAGGGCAAAATAGGAATAGAAAGGATACACTGATGACTGCCTAAAAGAGATCCCAAAAGAAAAACTCCCACCAACATCATAACCAAATTCTGGAGCTCATGGTCGAAAACATTGCATGCTCCCAAAAAGAAGCAATGCAAATATCATGGAGTTACAGTCAGGATTACAAAGGAATTGGCAGCTTCCACATTAAAAAACTAGAGGGCTTGGAATATGATATGCTACAAAGGAGATAGGTTTATAACTAAGAATCACTTGCCCAGAAAAATCAAATATAAGCTTAGGAGAGAGGGGAAATGGATATTTAAGGAAACAGAGGACTTTCAAGAATTTCTGATTAAAAGACCAGAGCTGAATAAAAAAATTTGGCCTCCAAATAAAATAATCAAGGGAAACATAAAAAGGTAAAAAAAAAAGAAACAAGAAAGAAAAAAAAGAAATTCAATAAGCTTAAACTGTTTATATTTCTATATGGCAAGATAATATTTGTAATTCTTAACAACTTTATTACTTATAAGAGCAATTAGAAGGAGTATATGTAGACAGAGGGTGTGGATATAAGGTGACACTGAGGGATGATACTCCCAAAAAAATAAATAAAAAGGGATAGAAAGAAATTGCACTGAAAGAAGGGGAGAGATCAAGTGGGATAAACTATCCCACATAAAAGAGGCACAAAAAAGCTATTATAACAGAGAGAAAGATGGGGAATGAGGGGTTGGCAAAATTTCAACGTTACTCTCATCAAAATTGATTTAAAAAGGGGATAACATAGACATTCAATTGGATATAGAGATCTATCTTATCCTATAAAGAACTAAAAAAGGGACTGGGATAATAGAAGGGGGTCTGATAAAAGGGAGGTATACTGGGGAAGGCAGTGATCAGAAGTAAAATACTTGTAAGGAGGGGAAAGGTGGGGTGTTAAGAGAGAGGGGGATAGAAAAGCAGAAAAATAGCATGGAGGGAAATACAGTTATCATAACTATAAATGTAAATGAGATGAACTCACTCATTAAACAGAGGCAGATACCAGAATAGATTAAAAACCCAAATCCTACAATATGTTATTTACAAGAGACATTTGAAGAAGAGAGATAGACACAGACTAAAGTTAAAGGACTGAAACAAAATGTGCAATGCTTCAGCTGAAACAAAGAAAGCAGGGGTAGCAATCATGATTTCAGACAAAGTAAGGAGTTGTGAACTGACCCAATCATTCTGGATAGCAATTTGGAACTATGCCCAAAGGACTATCAAACTGTGTATACACTTTGATCCAGCAATACCACTGCTAGGTTAATATCTCAAAGACATTCAAAAAAAAGAGAAAAGACCTGTTTGTGCAAAAATATTTATAGCAGCTCTTTTTGTGGTGGCTAAGAATTGAAAGGGATGCCTATAAATTGAGGAATGGCTAAAAAGCTCTGGTATATGATTGTGATGGAATATTATTGTGCTATAAGAAATGACAAGCAAGATGATTTCAAAAAGGCCCAGAAAGACTTTTATGAAATAATGTATTGTACGTGAACAGAACCAGGAGGACATTGTGCACAGTGAGAACAATATTGTTTGATGAAAAACTGTGAATGACTTAACTAGTCTCAGCATTACAATGATCCAAGACAATCCCAAAGTACTAATAATGAAGCATACTATCCACCTCCCAAGAAAAAAACTGATATTGATTGAACAGACTGAAGCATACTATTTTTCATTTTCTTTCTTTCTTTCTTTCACTTTTTTTCTTTTATCCAAGTCCTCTTATACAAAAATGACTAATATGGGGGAGGTTAGGTGACACAGTAGATAAAGCACCAGCCTTGGATTCAGGAGGACCTGAGTTTAAATCCAGCCTCAGACACTTGACACTTACTAGCTGTGTGACCCTGGGCAAGTCACTTAACTCTCATTGCCCCACCAAAAAAAAAAACATAACAAAACAAAATGACTAATATGGCAATGTTTTACATAATTTCACATGTGTAACCTGTATCTGATTGCTTACTGCCTCAGGGAGGGGGGAAGAAAAGATAAAATTTGGAACTTAAAACTTTAAATAAAAATGTTTACTAAAATTTTAAAAATCAAATAAAAGAAAGAAAATTAGGGAGGAAAGATAAGAAATGGTCAAAAGGACAAGTTTCCAGAGTGGGTAGGAGGGAATGGGATCAATGCCATAAGTAAAGAGATTGCCATTGGCAAGAAGGAAAGCCTGACATAGACTAACATCTTACACCTTATACTAAAATAAGGTCAAAATGGGTACATAATTTAGACATAAAAGGTGATAACATAGGTAAATTGAGAGGAAGTTTACCACTCAGATTTATGGAAAGGAGAACAGTTTATGACGAAACAAGAGATAGAGAATATTATGAAATGCAAAATGGATGATTTTTATTACATTAAATTAAAAAGGTTTTGTACAAACAGAAGCAATGCATCCAAAATTAGGAGGGAGGCAGAAAGCTGGGAAACAATTTTTATAGCCAGTATTTCTGATAAAGGCCTCATTTCTAAAAATATATAGGGAACTAAATCAAATTTGTAAGAATGCAAGTCATTCCCCAATTGAGACATGGTCAAAGGTTAAGAACAGGAAGTTTTCTGATGAAGAAATCAAAGCTATCTATTGCCATATGAAAAAAATGCTTTAAATCACTATTGATTAGAGAAATGCAAATTAAAACACCTATCAGGTTGGCTAATATGACCAAAAAAGGAAAATAATAAATGTTGGAGAAGCACTGGAGCAGAAGCAGACAAAACAGATAGGAGGAATCCAAGTTTGCAACTTGGAAAGGGATGAGCAAAGATAGGACTATAAAACAAGGTATTTGAGGGTCCGTAACAGTATAAAGTTAAGCTGATCAACCAATGTATGGGTCGGCATTTTGAAGGGAAGAAAGTGAGGAGGAGAGCAGGAAGGAATGCAGTGCCTGGAAGGTTGTACTGAAGATATAGAAAAGATTTAGGAAGAATTAAATTCAGAAGGAGATAGCAAGACTGAAAGTTCTAGTTAGAGAAAGGAATTTCAGAGTTATAGATCTTGGCAAAATGAAAAGCTTCAAACTCATTACATGTGAGGATCAGCTGAAGAGACTGGAGTAGTCCAGACAAGAGAGGAAGGACTGGGAAATGTGATAACTGTGTTCAAGTATTTGACCTATTGCTCCTCAGAAGAGAGATTGGAGTTGTTCTATGTGACCCCAGGGGCAGCTGGTTGGCACAGTGCACATAGTTCTGGGCCTGGAGTCAGGAAGACTCTTTTTCCTGAGTTAAAATCTGGCCTCGGAAACTTATTAGCCGTGGGACCCTGACCAAGTCACTTAACCTTATTGGCTTCAGTTTCCTCATCTACAAAATTAGTTGGAGAAGGAAATGTCAAATCACTATACACAAAAAAAACCAAACCATATTGGATCACAAAAAGTCAGATACTACTCAACAACATTTGGCCCCAAAGGGCAGAATTCTGAGCAATGGGTGAAATTGCAAAGAGGCAGATTTAGACTTGGTATAAAAACTTCCCCAACAAGAAAATTTGGAACACAAAGGGTTTTTTTAGAAGATTGATGTCAAAATTTGTATTTACATGTAATTTGGGAAAATAAAATTCTAAATAAAGACTCAAAAAAAAAAACCCCTTCCCCACCATTGGAATAATCCCAAAGTAGATTTAGATGTCTCTGGAAGAAGTTTCCCTAAATTGTTAGATGACGGTTGGCTAAATGTGTTATAGAAAGGATTCTTGTTCAATGATGGGGTAAACTAGCTAGCCTCTGAGCTCCTTTCAAATTCAGAGATTCTGTCGTCCCATGATTTCAGATGCAGAGTTCTCTTCCCTTTTTTTGGGGGGGGGGCGGGCAATGGGGGTTAAGTGACTTGCCCAGGGTCACACAACTAGTAAGTGTCAAGTGTCTGAGGCCGGATTTGAACTCAGGTACTCCTGAATCCAGGGCCGGTGCTTTATCCACTGCGCCACCTAGCCGCCCCTTCTCTTCACTTTTGAAAAATGTTTTCGGTAGTGGCTACCAACTGGATCTATTCACATCTTTCTGCGACATTCTCTCTCTGCCATCCCTCTTGTAACTTCTGTTACGTCCTTCAGGTGAAGCTGACAATATATTAATGAAACAATTCAAATCAGGTGTGATGTCACAGTTGGCTTCTTCTCTTAGGGATTTAATCACCTGTGCTAATGCTAAAATTTTCATCTCTTTTTTTTGGGGGGGGGGGCAAAGGGGGTTAACTGACGTGCCCAGGGTCACACAGCTAGTAAGTGTCAAGTGTCTAGGTTAGATTTGAACTCAGGTCCTCCTGAATCCAAGGCCAGTGCTTTATCCACTGCCCCACCTAGCTGCCCCCAATTTTCATCTCTTTTGAAGCAGTTTGGAGGCGTTACCTCAATACTGCTATTAAAGCTTGATTTCAGGATTAAATATACCCCTTATTGTGCTCCAGCTACCTGTATTACAGGAACGCTAGACACCCTTGTCCTCCACATTTTTCCAAACTCAGGCCCAAATTCCACTGAAGTATCAGCAACTGAACCTCGGAGAGCCATGGGTTAAGCTTAAGAGTGCATCCTCCGCCCCAAACCAGGGAGGGACCGGGTGGAACAGGCAGGTAGATGCACCTGACAAGTTACAAGCAGCTTTCATTCAGAGCTTTGGAGACGGAGGGGCATCCGGATACCCTCCTCGCGACAGTCAGCGCTGTAGCTCTGGGGCTGATGTCCCCACGCAGAGAGAGAGAGAGAGAGAGAGAGAGAGAGAGAGAGAGAGAGAGAGAGAGAGAGAGAGAGAGAGAGAGAGAGAGATCGCTGGAACTTCCCCTTCTTCCTCCGGCCAGCTGACAGGGAGGAAGTGGGACTGGAGAGGCTGGGAAGCTCCCGATTCTCTGAGTTTCTCATTCCTCCACCTCAAAATCGGAAGGGAGGAAAGAACGCTGGAAACTCTGAGCAGGACTGCTCCTCTCCCCGGGCCCCCATCTCAGGCCACAGGAACTTCCAGCTCACAAACAGCCAAGAAGACTGGTTCCGAGGGCTCGCCTCGGAGTTGGGTCGCGGGGGGAAGGAGGATGGGGGCTCCCCTGGGCCACAAACCCACAATGCGGGGCTTGCGTCAGAGTTCAAGTTTCCTAGACAGTTCTCCAATGAGGGTTCCTCTAAAGGAGGATCAGGAGAGGAGGGGGTTTGTGCTTGCTCCTTACATGTGTATATGCATGTAAAAACTTCGTCATTTCTGTAGTTCATTTCAAAATTTAAGAGTCAACAGATCTGAGAGTGAATCTAGGGCAAGTTCTGTAAGCTCCCTGAACTTCCTCTCTTCCTCTGTAAAATGTAAGAGTTGGACTAGGTGACCTCTGAAACTCCCTTCCAGCTCTAAATCTGTGATGCTGGTTATGTGTCTAGGTCTAGTGTTCTTTGTTTCTGTTGTTTGTAATGAAATGAGAGTGTCCCTCTTCGTAGGGATGCAGGCAGAGCTGTGCGTGTCCCTCTTTGTAAGGATGCAGGCAGAGCTGTGCTTTGTAAAAACACGGTGGAATTGTGGCTGAGCACAAGTGTATTTTATCTCTTTTTTTCTGGGTCTGTTTGTACCCATGTGCAAACACATGTGTGTGCATAACCTTTTGTCTCTGTTTATACACACGTGCATGTGTATAGTGCCACATTTATGTATAATCCGAGCTGTCTGGAAGACTGTACTATATATATATATATATATATATATATATATATATATATATGAGATAGAGAATAAGATAGGGGCTGGATCTATGCTTTTCACCAGTATAGGGAAATCCCTGGTAAAGAAACTCCCTCTACCAATGAAGGCTGGTATCTTTTCTACAACTTATAGTCGTAAAGAGTTAACCAGAGCAGTAGTGACATATTCAAATAGAAAAGGGAAGCAGGAGACACTAATTGAAGGATCTCTGCAGGCCACATAGTGACATAATTATACAATGTCATGTTATATATGTAACATACCCAAATATTTTACTGTATTGTTGTGTTTTATTTATTCTATTAAGTGTTTCCCAATTACATTTTAATTTGGTTTAGACCAGACTCAGGAGTATTGTCCTTGAGCCCCTATGACTGACAGCCCACAGCTAGGGCACTGAGAGTTTAAGTGAAATGCCCAAGGTCACCAGGTCTCCTGGCTTCCAAGGCAAATTTCTATGCACTGTACCATGTTGGGTTTGGTGATATAAAGTAGACAAAGCACTTTCAAATCCTTAATGCACTATATAAATGCAAATTATTCCTACTATAGCTTTGTCCATCTGCATGTCTATATATTTGTACACATGTATGTATTGAGACATAGAAGATTATGGAATCAATGGATTTTAGATCTTTAACAGCCTTAGAGATCATCTCAACTATGATAGGATGGGTTTGAAGTATAGGAGATTTTTTTAAGTGTTTTTGGTATGTTAAACTAAGAATTCCAGAAGGCAAAGAGCTGAGTGATGACAGTTTCCTTACAGCTAGCCATAGTCACTCATCATTCCTTTTGTCCCAGTTTTAGGATATTAAGAGTGGAAATTTAATGCCTATAATGCATATGAGAGGGAGGAAGAAAAGGAGGGAAAGAGTCTAGCCCCTAACCGTATTTGTGATTACAAAGCAGTTATAGGTTGAAGGAGAATAGGGCAAAAGGGAGACCAAAACATGGAAGAGTGGTTGAGTGTGTGATGCAGACATATAAATACTGGGCAGAGTGTAAAAGAAGGCAAGCCTTCCTTGTCCATCTTATGTCGGATTCTAGCCATGTAGCTGTCCAGAAAGATTATAGGCCATGGGAATCAATGCTGATCACCAGAGTAATTTAAGCATTTTCTGAGTTAAGATGGCCAAGCCATGGCAGATGTAAATACCTGAGTGGTATAATTCTACATGGGAACAGAGAGAGCTCAGGAAGATACTAAGTGAACTCCAATTGTGAGTTTGACTGGTGGTAATTGGAAATTGTATGACTGGAGGAGGGTTGGGAATATGGAATATGGAATCTTGAGAAACTGGAACTGACACCAATATCTCAAACTCCTGCCTTCTCTCCTCCTCCCATGGAATACCACAGGATTCAGCAGTCAAATAGTTAAACTCACAGACTCAGAGCTAAAGCCACTTTAGAAATTATTCTAGTCCAGGGGTCCTTAATCTTTTTTTGTGTTGTGGAAACCTTTGGTAATCTGGTGAAGCCTATGTACCCTTTCTCAGAATAATTTTTATTGCCTTCATTCAAAATAGAAGAAAATGTTGAATTTGTTTCTATCCAAGTTCACTGATCTACTGAAATCTATCCACAGACCCCTTGGGCATCAGTGGACCCTGATTAACAACACCTAACCTAGTCAAACCCCTCATTTTTCAGCTAAAAAAAAAAACTATAGTGTAGAGAGGACAGTTACTTTTCTATTAACATGTTACATTATCTAAAGATTTGTTTCGACCTCTCTGGTCTTCTCCATGTGACCGTTGCCTGATTCCTCGGTATTCTCTAGCTCTGCCTCTGAGACTTAACAACATGAATATTATATATGTATAAATCACCAAAGTCATATCTCCTTTCTTCCTTTTCCCCCCACCCAAAGGTCAGAGAGTAATTTCCTCTTAGGTTACCTGGGACTTGGAAGCCTGCTTTCTGTTTGCATTATTGATACAAACAAAAAAAAAAGGAACTGCTTGAATTCCCCTGAGGTTCTTGAGTATGTTTTTTGCTGTGTTGCAATTTGGAAGCTTAGTTTCATAGAAAGTTGCTTGGGTATAAATATATAAGATGGGGGCCAGAACTAAAGTTATAGCTCCAGCTAAAGCCTCAGCACCTTCAGGACCAAGAGAGCCAGCAAGGTGAGTGCCCAAGCTAAAAATCACTATGTATTTTTTAGTTTGTTGTTGTTATGATATATATTATATACATACATATATACATGTACATAGAGAGAGGTTATATGTATATGTGTGTGTTTTATATTGTTGTGTAGAGGATTTATTATATTCCAGGATAAAGGAAGAGGGTCTATTTAAATCATTTTTACTTTACTTAGGACAACCTGTATAAGACTTGATTTGTTTTAGTTGCTAAATCTTATCTTCCATATCTCATTTTCTACATTCTCTTAACTCAAGCTAAGACTAAGAGAAATCTGCTTTAGACTATATATTACCTTCACTCTGATCTATTTTTCTAACATTTTAATTAATTTAAATCCTGAGGCTTTTCCTATTATTAGCACTAATGTAAGAACAATGTGACACACCACCACCACCCAAGGCCCTTCATCCCTTAATCAGTTTAAGGTCCTTTAAAAACCTTTTTAAGCTTTTATTTTTTTTAATTGTCAAAGAGGCATGCCTCTAAATCACAAGTGAATCTACCAGGAACCCATTGATCCAAGGTTTCTGACTGTCTGGACTATGAGAGCAAATTAGATTGGATCTTAGATGATCTGACTAACTTGGCTAACTTCACTTTGGACCTAAGGTAATTTTTTAATGAAATTAAATTATTTTTAAAGCTACTTAAATTTATGAAAATCTAAAAGAAAAAAGCTAAACATTTTCCTAAAATGTCTTACATTTGTCACATAATACTCATTCCCAGAAAAACCTTTTTTACACCACTATCATAAACTTGACACAAAACAAAAAGATAATCAGATCCCAGATGTTGGCTCACTTATGTCAAATCAATTGCTTGAAAAACTACTACTACTATTCCCATTACTACCACCACCACCACCACTACTTAATAATAATAATAATGATGATGATGATGATGATGATGATAATGATAATGATAATAATAAATAGAAATGCAAGAATTTAGGCAATCCTTTGGAAGAAGTTTTTAAGCTAGAATGATCTATCTGTTCCTTTTCTTTGATCCTTCCTCAGAAAGCATACCAATGAAGTTTGCAAAGCATTTCATATATATATGAAATGCTCATCTTACTAATACAATTTTCCTTTTGTTTCTTGTTATTAACATTGTTGAACCAAAGTAATGAATAATTGCTAGAAAAGTAAAAGAAGAGATAGCATTTTTGAGGTTGGAACACCCTGGGGCAGCCTTTCCTATTTATCACATAGCAGAATCTCAGAGTCAGAAGGGATCTCTCAGTGGAAATTGAGTCCATCTTGCGCCTGAACAAGAATTCTCTCTTTCAGATCTGGCAAGTGGTTGTTCAAGCTTTGCTTAAAGACTGCCAAAAAGAGGGACCCCTCTAACCACCATTTTGTTGGGAAACCTAAATTTCCCTCTTTTTAGTTGCCTCCCATTGTAGCTAGTTCTGTCCTCTGAGACCTAACAAAACAAACCTAATTAATTCCTTTTCCACATGACAGCCATTCAAATATTTACAAGGAGCTATTCTGTTACCTCCCTGAATCTTCTCTTCTCTAGCCTAAAAATCTCTATTCTTTCAAATTATCCTCTTCTGGTAAGAACTTGAGGTCCTTCACTCTCCTGGTTGCCTTCCCTTCCACTTTCTTCATGTCAGAAGAACTGAACACAGTACTCCATAGGATCTGCCTCTCTTATTTCAGTCAAAGGCCTCATTAGTTCATAACCTAGCTCCTTGCTATTTTGCCAGTGCTCCTATACCTTACCCCTGGCCACATACTCTGCAATCTTGTGGTGCTAGTCTGTCTCCTTGCTGTTCCATAAACAAGATACACCAGCTCTCAGCTCCCCGTATTTTCTCTATCCTACATTCTTGGAAGGTTTTACCTCCCCATCTCTGGCTACTGCCTTCCCTGGCTTCCTTTAAGTCCCAGCTAAAATTTTATCTTCTACAGGAAGCTTTTCCTAAGCCCTTTTAATTCTAACACCTTCCCTCTCTTATTTCCTATTTATCCTGAATATAGCTCATTTGTAAGTATGTGTTTGTATGTCTTTTCCAGAGGGCAAGGACTGTCTTTTGCCTTTTTGTATCCCCAATGCTTAGCACAATGCCCAGCATATAGTCAGTTCTTAATAAGTATTTATTGACTAATTATAGTTTACCATACCACTCTGTTGACTCATGTTGAGTTTGCAGCTCATTAAAATCCCAGGATATTTTTCAAAAAAACTGTTGTCTATCCCTGTCTCATTACATGCCCTTGTGCAAATAATTTCATTAAAACTGGCCTTCAATTTTTTCATTTTGTAAAATGAGAGAATTGGAATGCTAATATCTCTTATTATTCTACAAATACATTTTGCCATTCAGAGAAGCTTTTACCAAATGATTTGGAATATATTGTTTCTGTTTTTAATTTAGTCCCCATTAACCATGGTTCATGTGACTATGCCATGAAGATTTTTTTTTTCGGTAAGGCAATTGGGGTTAAGTGACTTGCCCAGGGTCACACAGCTAGTAAGTGTTAAGTGTCTGAGGCCGGATTTGAACTCAGGTACTCCTGAATCCAGGGTCGGTGCTTTATTCACTACGCCACCTAGCTGCCCCATGCCATGAAGATTTTAGGAATGCATTTAAAATTTACAGAGGGGCAGTGTGGCAGAAGATGTACTGAATGAGAGTCCTGGGTTCAAATTTTTCCTCAAGTATTTACTATTTTACTAAAAGAAAATCACCAAGCTTCTCGTTGCCTCAGTTTTCTCATAATAAGACAAGGATAATAACACTTGCTATTCTAAGAGAAGCACCATATAAATTATCCCTGTCACTGCTACCTTCATCAAGTTTTAGGAAACTTTAATTCCATAATATTCCTTTCTCTAAATTCAGTCAATAAGGGCCTACTCTGTGCCAATCACTGTGCTAAGCACTGGGCACATTCTTTTTGTTTGAACTTCTGTTATGAGAATTTGTTGTAATGCACTTGAACATAAACATATAACATAAGCAATATCATAATAGCCTATTTGAACACCAGCATTAGTCTGATATCAGTACAGGCAGGGTGGGAAAATGATCAAGAAAATGTGGTTAAGTCCCCAAAGATGACTTAATAGCCAATCCTTGTCTCTCTCTCTCTCTCTCACCCACAGATGCATCATCAGCAACTGGTCATCTCCCTCTTTTCTTTGCTATTGTTGGCAACTCCTCTCAGGGCCCTATGGGAACTGGAAAAAAATGGTAGTTATCATCTTATTTTCTGTTGAATACATGGATATTTATTTGGGATGTGCCTTGGGTGTTCCTCCTTCTGTTAGGTGGTCCACCAACTGTGGCTTAAGTGTTTCTACTGCCCAAGGTAGAAAGGACAGCCACACTGTAAAGTCCCAGTTTATGGTCTGTCATAAAGTCAATTCCTTTTTTCATGTCCTTTTAATAAAGGACCATCCCTTCAAGGTAATATTGGATGAACTGATACATAGATAGATAGATAGATAGATAGATAGATAGATAGATAGATAGATAGATAGATAGATAGATAGAGTATTGGAAATACTAGTTCAAGAAAAGACAGTCCTTACCTTCAAAGAGCTTATATTCTAATGGAAGAAGATGACACATTAAAAGGGAGCTGAAAATCTGGGAGGGGGTGGGGCAGGTATTTGTGTGAGGGCTAAATGTAAAAGTCAGGCATGAAGCCAGGTTAGAAGTGAGCATGTATTTTAGGCTCTTCCTCAAATAGAGATTCCAAGCAGGAGCGCACCACCAAAGGAGGAGCCTTTAGGAGTAGAGGCATCTCTAGAGTGAGAAGACATCTGTCTTTTTTCCCTTCTTGATGATACCCATATTTTAATGGGTATGAAATTTTCTACCAAGAAGATTTGGCTCAAACAAACCCATTTATTATACTAGATAAACAATAGGATGAGAAAGTAACAATAAGAATGAGATTTCTGTATTAGGTACTAGCAAGCTTCTTGAGGAGACTCTTTGTTTTCCCAAAACGTAACACAGTGACTTGCACCTAGGAACTTAACAGATGTTTGTGAAATAAGTGAATGACCAAATGAATACAAAGATATAAACAAAACCTTCTCTGCCTTCAAGGAGCATAAATTATATTGTGCTTAGATCTTCTTACATCTATCCTCAAAGTGTCTTTAATTAAAATAATGGTAATGTGAGTTGAAAGGAGGAGAAAGACATTGACATTAAATACTGCGGAGGTAGAGTGGCAACTGATTGGATATGTGAGAGAAGGAAAAGAGGATAGGAAAAGTCAAAGATGACTTGGTAATTTTGGTCCTGGCTTCCTGGAAGAATGATGATGTTAGTGAGGTGGAAAGTTAGCTATGAAGGATAGATTGGAACCTGGATGCTGGAAATCACTTAGGAACCCCACTGTAACAGTTCAGGTGAGAGTTAATCAGGGACAGAAGTAAAGTGTTTACAGTGTGTATGAAAAGGATAGAGTGGATACAAGAGACATTGTGGAGAGAGAATTGACACTTCTTGGTTTCTGTCTTCAAGTATATGAACTGGGTTTTATGAGAAATGACACAAGCCAGTCATTCTCTACACCCTCAAATGATTGAACAAGCAAGAAATATGTCGGTGGATGCATGGAAAAGCTTTTGACAGTTATGAGACAGGACAGAAATATTGTGGAGACTCCATCCCTACAAAAAGAACAACACTACAAAATCTCTGTTTCCTGTGTTTTTTCAGTTTATGTTGTCGAGGTAAACTGGCATCCTGATGCTCCAGCAGAAACAGTGGTGCTCACCTGTGATTCACCTGAAGAAGAAAACACCATTACCTGGACCTCAAATAACAATGGCCAGATCTTAGGAACAGGCAACACCTTGACTGTCCAAGTGAGGGAGTTTACAGATGCTGGCACCTACATTTGTCAGAAAGGAGCAAAGGTGCTGAGCCGCAAGTTATTGTTAATCCGAGTAATAGAAGAGGAGATCTGGTCCACTGATATTGTAAAAGAACAGAAAGGTAATTCTTTTCCCTCAAGTGCAGTGTAAATTCTACTTTTTAGCCTTGGTAGAATTTTTTTTAAAAGGAGGTGGCAAGAAACTGTGGGGTTGAGTGAATTAATATCAGACTCTTCACTGAAACTACCTAAAAGCTATAAATTCTTTCTGGTGAAGGTGCTCTTTGGGCTACTTCCATCTAATCTTGGTATTAAGATGATCAGATGTAGTTTAGAAACTTCAAAAAAGTTCTTAAGACCCTAACAAAAATTAAATAATTGGAGGCATCAAACATTAATAATGTATAACTTTTTAGCATTAATCAGTAGAAAGAATGGGCTTATAGTCAAATTGGGTTCAAATTTTGCCCGTGATATTTACTATTTGTGTAACCCTGTGCAAATCATTTAACTTCTATATACCTCAAGAAACTCCCTTAACTTTTGTCAGGCATTTTCTGGTTCCCCTAGGTGTTCATGCCTTCCCTTTGAAAGCTTATCATGTGTATGCTTTGTATGTGCTTCTTATCTACATCTACATCTACATATATGTATATATATATATTTTTATATTGCCTCTTCCTCCCTACTTAGACTATAAGCTCAATGAGGGCAGGGACTGGGGTTTTTTTTTACTTTGTAACTTCAAAGTCTAGCATTTACTAAATGCTGGTTAATTGATTGGTTGCTTGATCTACAAAGTTCAAGATGGTCACTTTGATGGAGGAAATTCCTCTATAGAGGAAAATACAGATCAAAAGAATGATAACTTTGAAAGCAGATCCTTTTTTTAATTCTGTGTGTGGAACATCTCACAGAATTGGCATTCCCATGGCTGGCAGTTGAATTTAATTATGAAATGCTTTCAGAGTCAATTCAACAAAGTGTATGGAAGTAGCATAATTTTCCCCATGAAAGGGACTAGGGTCATTTGACGTATGTGTATTACTGACCTATGACATTCAAAATTAAACTCTTTCCCAAAAAGCCCTTAAACTTTGAATTTTTGTCCTCTTTAAATCAGAACCCAAACCCAAGACCTATCTGAGGTGTGAGGCCAAGAATTATTCTGGGACTTTCACCTGTTCCTGGCTTACAGACAGCAGTCCTGACTTAAAATTCTCTGTTAGAAGCAGCAAAGGGTAAGTAAAACCATTGGTTTCCATTACTCCATCTTCCTAGGCTCATTCCATTAATAAATAGAAAATGAAATAACTGTAACTTCTCTTCAGTGCTAAGTATGGAGCAATAGTACCTGAACTGAAATGACAGTTCTACCCTTTACTAACCTTAGGCAAGCATGTCATCTCTCTGGGACTCAATTTCTTCATCTATGAAATGAGAGCATTAGACTAACTGACCTTAAAGGTATCTTACAGCTCTAAATCTATAATCTACTAAAGAAAAAGAAAATAAACATATAAATAAGCAAATAAGTGGATGGATGGATGGATGGATGAATAAATAAATAAATGAAAGAAAATATATAAATGGATGAATAAAGAAAGAAATGAATGAAGAAATAACAGAAAACTCAGAAAACAGGGTTTCTAAAATTTTTACCATCCTGCTTTTGCATTGGGAAAAGAGCATGAAGACTTAAGCCAGATATTTGTCTGCTCAAAGAAGAAATCACCATCTATCATTCAGCTACCCCAAATCATTAGATTGTAGATTTAGAACCAGAAGGGATCTTCAAGTCAAGTCAACAAGCATTCATTAAAAGCCAAGCACCGTATTTAATTCTGGAGATACAAAGAAAGGCAAAAATAGTCCCTCCCCTCCAGAAACTCATACTCTAACCTAATCTCTTTCTAGTCTAATATGTTCACTTTATAGATAAAGACAATGGGACCCCAAAAGGTTAAGTGCCTCTTCAGGACAAGTAAGAGATGAGGGACAGAGCCAGACTTTGAAGCTAGATCCTCTGACTACAAATCCAGGGTATATATACCTCAGTTCTTAAGAAAACATGAACCCCATTCAAAGACTCACAACTGGTCTCTTGAGACCTCCTCAGTTCAGTTAGACCAGCAGCACCATGAGGAGAGACAAAAGAAGAAATGGAAGTTAAGGCTGACTTGCACAAAGTTGCAGCTTGAGTCAGTGAGTGATTAAGCCAGAAATAGAACCTAGGAGTCCTATACCACTGCTCTAGCTAGTCATACTGAAGGCTTCCAAAACTCTAAAGTCCACCAGAAATTTTCCGTGCACTTACCAGAGTTTCCTCTAATTTTTAACCAGTTATTTTTTCCCCTGACATCTTTTCCCAGGGAAAGCCAATGTGGCATAATGAATAGTATGCTGATCTTAGAGTCAGAGACCTGGTTCAGGTCCTGCCTCTAACAATTACTAGCTGCTTGACCAAGAATAAGTCACTTAAATTCCTCTGACCTTTAGTCTCTAAGACTTTTCTACTAAGTTATAGAATAATGATTCTTTGACATATTGGCAAGGTAACAAAAATGTATTAAGTGCTTACTATGTGCCAGGAACTTTGCTAAATGCTGAGAATATAAATACAAGCATAAAAATGCCTGCCCTCATAGAACTTACATTGAACAAAGGAAGACAAACACAAAATGGAGCTGAAAAGCAAGGAGGGGAGAAGGTGGGGTTAGAAAATCAGAATCAAAATCAGGAGGAGAGTGAAGATTGGCCAATCTGGGCCAGAGAAGAAACTCACGAATGGGAAAAGGGGGTTAATATGGAGGAGGGATATTTCAGGGTGAGAAGGCTGCTTGGGAGAATGTGAGTTCTAACATGAGAAAGACTTAAGCACAGAAAGAAATTCTAGGGTGAGACTGCAACCACAGCATGGTGGCAAAATCCAAAAAGTCAGTAAAGTGTTGAGTGGAGAGAAGGTTAGAGAGGCTATTTCTATTTCCTATTCTACTAGTAGAAGTCAAGAGTACTTAGCCTTTCTTAGTAGGCAAATTTATATGACCACCTAACCTAAAAGAAAAGAAAGGTATAGTTGATAAAGCACCAGCCCTGAATTCAGAAGGACCTGAGTTCAAATCCGGACTCAGACACTTGACACTAGCTATGTGACCTTGGGCAAGTCACTTAACCCTCATTGCCCCACAAAAAAAAAAGAAAGAAAAGAAGAGAAAGAAAAATATAGTCAATATTTGTTTGATTTCAGCTCTTCAGATCCCCGAGGGGTAACGTGTGGGCCTGCCGTGCTCTCTAAAGAAAAAGTCAAAATAGACAACAAGGAATACCAAAAATATACAGCAGACTGCCAAGAGGTCAGCGCCTGCCCATCTGCTGAAGAAAACCAGCCAATCGAAGTTGTCCTAGACGCGATTCATAAACACAAATATGAAAAATACACCAGCAGTTTCTTCATAAGAGATATCAGTATGTTTTCAATTGATTTTTATATATCACTAGTTTCAGGAGTAACTGAAGCCAAGAACCCTTAAAGATAATGTGTTCACAGGAGATGTGAAATATTATTTATATTGCCTCTTTTACTTCCCTTCATGACTTTTTTCAAGGTAGGGGTTGTTGGGTGGGAATGGGTAATGGTCTACACCTATGGGGCAGCTAGGTGGCACACCGGCCCTGGATTTAGGAGCACCTGAGTTCAAATCCGGCCTCAGACACTTGACACTTACTAGCTGTGTGACCCTGGTCAAGTCGCTTAACCCCAATTGCCTCACCAAAAAACAAACAAACAAACAAAATAGTCTACACCTATTATTTAACCAGTGTGGAGTAATTGTTAGAATACTGTACTTGGGTTCAAGAAGACATTTTAATTCTGCCTCAACTACTTAGAGGGTTGTTGTGAGAATCAAGTGAGATGATGTTTGTAAAGTGCCAGACACATAGTAGGTGCTATATAAATATTGGTTATGATGATGATAATGGTGTTTACTACTAGCAGTGTGATTTAAGTAATCACTTAACCTCAGTTTCCTCATGTGTAGAATAATGGGGTTGGACTTACTGGTCTCTCAAGTCCCTTCCAGCTCTAAATAAGATTCTAGGATTTTAACAAATGAAGAGGGAGAAGAAGAACATTCCAAGTTTAGGGGACAGAATAAGCAAAGATACAGAGGTAGAAAATCACAGGGCACATTTAGGGGATTGTCAACTGGAGCACATTTTTTTGGTGGGGAGGGGTGACTATGTGTACTAGGCACTCTGCTAAGTGCTAGAAATAACAAAGAAGGGCAAAACAAAATTATAACACGAGAAAAGGCTAGAAAGTTAATGTGGTGCTAGATGGCTAAGGGCTTTGAACAACACTAGACAAAAGAGTTCAGAGTTTACTTGGCAAGCAAAAGACAGCCACTGAATGTTTTACCAGAAAAGGAGCATGACCTATGGCAAATATACCTGAATCCTGTTACTTCCTGTTTAGTCCTTGAGCTATGGATGTGTCAAGAGAACTTCAGGGAATCCAGACTTGCCTCAGGAAAATTAATGCTATCTCTTCTGTCTTCCATAGTCAAACCAGACCCACCCAGGAACCTTCATGTCAAACTCTTGAAGTCTGGCATTATGGAGTTAAGATGGGAGTATCCTGAGACCTGGAGTACACCACATTCCTATTTCCCACTGAATTTCAGCGTTCACGTTTACGGCAGAGGCAAGAAAGAAAAGGTAAGTTGTATTGCTCTTCATTGTGTGCTGTGGTTATTATTTAGGTAGTCATTCTATGGCTCGGAGGTGAAAATTTAGCAGCTTGACATTAACTGTGCCTATGGTATAAGGAAAATTCTTCACTGAATCTCTTACATATCAACCTGCCCACTTACTTTGAATACTGCAGCAACACTGTCAATATGACAAGCAGCTTAGCCCAGTGCTTGGCACATAGTAGGTGCTTAAAAATACTTATGGACTGACCAACAAGGAATTCTGCATAACTTTGGTAAAAAAACTGGGAAGAAACCAGTACTCAGCCAAGGCAAGCTATTTGAACTGTAATTTCAGAGGCAAAGAAATTATTTTCCAGGTTTGTGACCAATTCCATCCTTTTCCCACCTGGGGGGCTTTCAGAATACTTACATTATAAAACCAGAATGTTAGAACTAGAAGATCCTTCAGGGTACTCTAGTCCAACCCCCTCATTTTATAGATGAGACAACAGAGGGTCTGACCAATGCAGTGACTTGCCCACAGTCACACAGGTAGTATGTGACAGAGCTCAGGTTTGAATCCAGGCCTTCTGATTCCAAATCTAGCAATCTTACCACTGTACTACACTGTCATATCAGTGGGGATTTGTTTCATAATTAAATACTACATTTAGTATTGATGTAACAGAAGAAATTTAAGCTCTGATGTGATATTATTGTCTGTACTGAGTATCTTTTTCCTCTGATTTGGTCAATCTGTGCTAGAACTCAGATACAGCGTGGAAAACCTCCTATTAGTCTTAGACATCATGGACTTACTTCACTAAATGGTATCTCATAGCTTGGATAGTTGAGGGTATTGTCTAGCACAGAGCTTGGAGCATAGTTAACCATTTAATACATACTTATGGATTTATTCATCTTTTTTCAGTAAGAATTTGAGTGGTGATGGTTATGCAATTGTAGGCTGTTCCCAACAAGTATTTAAAATCTTGACAACTATACAGTACTTTAAAGAATCTAAAAATCCAAAGAAAAGATGGAAAGACAGACACATTTATGCCTGGTGTCTCTGTTACAACCATCAATCTGGTTTGGGGGCATAATCTGACCCTCAAGCTTAGCAACTTATATTGTTCCCCAAGAGTTACAGGGAATAAAAACTGGTCCAGGGCACACAGAATTATGTTTCCATAATACATAAGCAAAAAGAAGCATTATTGTATAGTAACAGCAGGTGGCATCATCTCCCCACAGTTGGCTATATCTCTCACTGGTTGGCTGCCTACTATGCCCACTTGACATTAGAATGTATTTGTAGTTATAGCTACTGATAAAGATGAGCGACAGCTTGAAGATCATGCTTGGAGGAATAATGCTTTCTTTCTTGCCCTTGTAAAATTCTGAGGGACTCATCACAGAATGTTAACAGGTTGTTTTCTCCTTTGTTAGATCCAGAATAGCTTCACCACAGAAGCAACTTCTGCTCAAGTTGAATGCCAGAAGGGGAAGAAGTTTTTGGTGCAGGCCAGGGATCGCTACTATAATTCATTCTGGAGCAAATGGGCATCTGTGTCCTGTGAGTAGTACATGAAATAGTCACATGTTCTGCTAACTTCTACAGCTACCCCCCCCCCCAAAAAAAAATAAACAACCCACCAACAGAAAACTGCAAGGAGAGGAAATGAAGCAGGGAAGTGCAGACATTGGTAGGCAATGGTAAGATAGGAGAGGGAGGGGGGCAGCTAGATGGCGCAGTGGATAGAACACCGGCCCTGGAATCAGGAGTACCTGAGTTCAAATCTGGCCTCAGACACTTAACACTTACTAGCTGTGTGACCCTGGGCAAGTCACTTAACCCCAATTGCCTCACTAAAACAAAACAAAACAAAACAAAAAGATAGGAGAGGGAGAAAAAGGAATTTGGGAAGAATGCAAAGGGGGGAAGATTAAGGAATAAGGTTTGAGGAAAGAGAGACATGGAAAAAGGATAAAGATATGAAGAGAAAAGTACAAATTCCATGCTAGGTTCTCTCTGTTTAGCTACTACTATGTAGCATCCTAGGGAGCGATATGAGATGCTTGGGAAAATATCACTGGGTGACCCAGAGTTTGGATATGTGAAGACAAGAGTAACTTTGAAGGAAAGGGGAAGAAGAGATGTGACAAAAAGGCAATATCCAACCTAAGTGATAAGTGGAAGTAAAAAACCAGCATTATCACTAGATAGCGAGTCCAGGTTCCCCCACAGTACTCCTTTGGTTTTATTAACTTCATTTTTTAAAAAATTCAATTTAATTAGTCTTTTGTTTTGTTTTGGAGACTGGGTGGCCCTGTCTCACCTAGGCTAGAAGCACAGGAGCTAATCACAGGCCAGTCCCATCCATCTGGAAGTTTTGACCAGCTCCATTTCCATTCTGGGCTGGTTAGCCCTCTACTCCCAAGAACTCCCTAAATTGTTGCTACACTTAGGGTGGACACTCAACTGGCTTGATAGCCCACTGTAATCAGCTCAGAACCACTGAGCCCAGGCATCGATGTGTTTTATGAGCATTCGAGGTCGATTTTAAATTTTTAAACACAAACTGATAGTGCCACCTCCTCCTGAACCCATACATTTCTCCTGCTTGGGTGACCTGAGGGGCCCAAAAAACTTTTCAAGGGCCCCTTTAAGTATATGACTCCAGGATGATTACCCTAATTTGCCAAACCAGAGAGATGGCTCTGGGTATCATGATCTCTTCCCAGACACATAAGGAAAATCTGACATTGGGTTCCTAAATTAGAATTGTTCTAGGTTCTAGAGCTCCAGGCAGTAGTTTTGTTTGAACAGAAGAGTAATGTGATACTACAGTTGGCTGTACAATCTACATTTTTGCCCTTCTCCCATAGGTTAAACTCCCATGATGCAATACTGGATGAAGAGAAGAGATGAAACAAACAAGAAAAAAAAAAGAATCAGTGAAATGAAATGTGAATGTCGTCAGCCAGTTTTCTTTTACTTTTATTTTTTATAGATTATGAGGCTGTCCTAGCTATTTTGATTTTTTTATATTTCAGTTCCCAGATGCCCAATGAACCAAACAACCAATTAATTTGAGCTAAAAAGTCAATTAATATTTATTTAGCTTGATATCTTTTATTTATTTATTTATTTGTTTGTTCTGTTATTTATTTATTTGATATTGGGTCTCCCTATCTTCCCCAAGGCTGGAAGCCACTCCTGGGCCTGATCCCACTACTGATGGGCTCAGAAGCTTTGACTTTCTCTGCTCCTGCCCCACCCCAACTCAGAGGGACTTGGTGCCAGGCTTAGTGCCAACAGCCAATTCTCTTTAACCTTACTGAAGCTCATAACTACCAGGTTCAAGGGAGACGTCTGCCTCAGCCTTCCCAGCAGCAGGGATTGTATTGTGACCCTTGATATCTTTTATAATTTATCTGTTTGGCACTAACCTTTGTATTTAACATAATTTTACATATTTATTAATTTATTACTATTATTTAACATTAAATTTGTGAATGTTTGGCCATCCAAGGGCCAGTTTTCCTAAGTTCAAAGTAGCTCATCACCAGAGTCAATACTGAATTAATTAAGGCATGTAAGAGTTGCAATCTGCATCAGTGAAGGGATGCAGTGAAGGGAACTGATGAAACAATACCCAAGAAGTGTTGAAGTGAGTATTTAACATTTATGGAATGCCCATGTATTTTGTGTATTTTTCATATCTGTATGTGACATTCATTGAGAATGTACCTTTTATGCAAAATGTGAATTGGAGTGTTACTTATGTCGGATTTTGTTTGTGTTGAAACTTTTAAATGCATCAGTTTTATGATAATTAGTAAGAACATAATGTTCTGGACTTTGCCACCAAAAAAAAGGCAAATGGAGTAATGCATCTGTGAGAGATGGAAAGATATAAATATTAGTAACTAGATACAAAGACAACATATTTAATGAGACCCTGGGGAAGGGGATCTGTTTCCAGTACTCAGCCCTATTTCCTGATACCAGACTTTATATTCTTCATACATGCTTTCTAAAAAAAGGCTGACACTGAAATTCAGTATAGCCTGACATGTCCAAGTACAACTTTTCAGTGCCCAAATGAATATTTATTTGCAAGTGAGGCTACCAAAGCAGAAATTAAGCTTTCAGCTTTTCATGAAGTCCTAATTCCCACCTAGCAGTAAAAAGAACTAGACATTCATAGGATGTAAAATTGCAAAAATCCCAGAGAAAGTGTCCTTATATTGCCTATAAAAGATGTTTTGAATCAAATGGGAGGAGAGATGCTGTGATTGTTGATGTTTTCTTGCTAACAACATCAAAACCAAATTAATGATCACTAAACATAAGATTTACCAAGCCAGCCATGATCCAGTCAGATGAAATAAGGAAATGAGGACTGGCTTCCCAACTGAGCCAAAGGGAAAGAAAATAAATATGTTTACATTATTCTTAAGCTCACCTTTGGAAAAATTCAAAAGAGATTCTGCACCATAGGAGAATATAAGCCAGAACTATTCTATATGGATAAAAATATAATGATGCTAAACTGAAACAGAGAAAAGAAAAAATAAACTGAGAACCCTATCATCTATCTTCCCATGTGAAACTGCTTGTTGAAATACCAGACATCATTCCTCATGTGAAAATGCATAAATAAACTAGTACGAAAATTCTCTTTTGTTCTTCAAGGAACACAATACCATCAATGTATCTGATATTTAGATATGGACCTTATTTGTCAATGTGCTACCTTTAAGTGCAATGAACATACTTTGTAAAATAAAATAACTAATTTATTATTAATATTTATTATTATTTCTGTTATAAGCCTAAACTAATAAAAAAAATTCCTTTGCAAAATCCTCTGGACTGAGAGTTGATTTGTTAGGCTATAATCAAACAACAATGGTGTGGGTGGGTAGGTGGTATGTGGGGGGATGGTTGTTGTTTTGTGACTGTTGGGGTTTTTTCTGAAACTTCCCTTTCATGAAGTACATTTGTTTGTAGCTTAAGAAAGTTACCACAGCACAGTGGATAAAGCATCAGCCCTGAATTCAGGAGGACCTGAGTTCAAATCTGGCCTCAGACACTTGACACTTACTAGCTGTGTTACCCTGGGCAAGTCACTTAACCCTCATTGCCTGCAAAAAAGAAAGAAAGTTACCTTTATTCTTTCTAGTCTAGCTCCACAAAGGGGCCCCTAGATGGTGCAATGGATAGAGCACTGGCCCTGAAGTTGGAAGGACCTGAGTTCAAATCTCACCTCACACATTTACTACTAGTTGTGTGACCCTGGGCAAGTCACTTAAACCCAACTGTCTTAAACATCCGGAGCCATCTTCAGTCCACAGTCCAGTGGACCCAAGTGGCTCTGGAGGAGAGAATGAAGTTGGTAGCCTTGCACAGCCCTCCCTCACTTAAATCCAGTTAACTGGATTTAAGTCATGACATCACCCCAATGTCATGGTCCTCTTTGGGAATGAAGGAAAAAACAATAACAGCTCCATGAGCTCATGGGCTGTCCCTAGAACCTAGTAGTACTAAAACAATTGAATTATTGGAAAGGCTGCTGGATTTGTTGTTTCATTTCTGTGATTCAGACTCCCTCTTTTTTCACTTTCATTTTGGGAACAATTCTATTGTTTCTTCCATCATAAAATAATAAAAACCTGTCCTGATAGGATCACAGAAACTCTTTTTAACAGTGATCTCTCTTTTAAAAAATAATTAATTAAATTTTAAAATTTAGGTTAACAAAAATTTATTTTTATGTTGGAGAAGATGTGGGAAAATTGGAACACTAATACATTGTTGTTAGAGTTGTGAACTGATCCAACCATTCTGGAGAGCAATTTGGAATTATGCCCCAAGGGCTATAAAACTGTGCCCTTTGACCACAACTAGGTCTGTATCCCAAAGAGATCATAAAAAAGGAAAAAGGACCCACATGTACAAAAAATATTTATAGCAGCTCTTTTTGTGGTGGCAAAGAATTGGAATTTGAGGGTATTCCCATCAACTGGGGAATAGTTGAACAAGCTGTGGTATATGAATGTAATGGAATACTATTGTGCTATAAGAAATAGATGAGCAGGAGGATTTCAGAAAAACCTGAAAAGACTTACATGAACTGATGCTGAGTAAAGTGAGCAGAACCAGGAGAACATTATATAGAGTAACAGCAACATTGTGTGATGATCAACTAGGATAGAATTAGCTCTTCTCAACAATACAAAGATCCAAGGTAACTCCAAAAGACTTATGATGGAAGATGCTTTCCACATCCACAAAAAGAATTATGGAAGGGGCAGCTAGGTGGTGCAGTGGATAGAGCACTGGCCCTGGAGTCAGGAAGACCTGAGTTCAAATCCAGCCTTGGACACTTGACACTTACTAGCTGTGTGACCCTGGGCAAGTCCCTTAACCCCAATTGCCTCACCAAAAAGAAAAACACAAAGAACTATGGAGTCTGAATGCAGATTGAAGCACACTATTTTCACTTTGTTGTTGTTATTTTTTCTTTCTTGTGACTTTTCCCTTTTGTTCTGATTCTTTTTTTTTTTTTACAACATGACTAATGTGGAAATATCTATAACATGATTGTGTAGATACATATACATATATATGTATGTGTGCATATGTGTATATGTGTATGTATTTATATATGTATGTGTGTATGCATGTATATGTGTGTGTGATTGCCATCTTGGGGAAGGGGAAGAAAGGGAAGGAGAAAAATTTGGAACTCAAAATCTTACAAAAATGAATGTTGAAAACAATCTTTTTTTTTTTAAGTGAGGCAGTTGGGGTTAAGTGACTTGCCCAGGGTCACACAGCTAGTAAGTGTTAAGTGTCTGAGTCTGGATTTGAACTCAGGTACTCCTGACTCCAGGGCCAGTGCTCTATAGCTGCCCTAAAAACAATCTTTATATGTAATTGGAAAATTAAAAAAAATACTACCAAAATATTTTATCTCCCTACCACTCCTCCATCAAGAAAGAAAGAAACAAAGAAAGAAAGAGAAGGCTCTTGCAACAAATACACAGTTAAGCAAAAGAGATTCCTCTATTGGCTATGTCCAAAAATTTTTTCTCATTCTGCACCCTGAATCTATTACCTCTCTGTCAGGTGGAAAGTAGTATGTTTCATCAGTCATGCTCTGGAATCAGAGTTGTTCATCACATTAATAAGAGTTCTTGGGGCAGCTAGGTGGCACAGTGGATAGAGCACCGGCCCTGGATTCAGGAGTACCTGAGTTCAAATCTGGCCTCAGACACTTAACACTTACTAGCTGTGTGACCCTAGGCAAGTCACTTAACCCCAATTGCCTCACTAAAAAAAAAAACAAAAACAAAATAAGAGTTCTTGTACCTTTCAAAGTTGTTGGGTTTTGGCATTGTTGTTGTATAAATTATTCTCTTGGTTTGCTTACTTGACTCTGCATCAGTCCATAAAAATCTTCCTAGATTTCTCTGAAACCTTCCTCCTTTTTTTCATTTCCTATGGCACAATGATGTTCCATTGTATTCCTATACCATAATGTGTTTAATTGGTCCCTAATTGATGGGTACCCCCTTAGTTTCCAGTTCTTCGCTACTACAAAAAGGGCTGCTATAAATATTTTTGTACATATAGGTGTGTTTCCTCTTTCTTTGATCTCTTTGGGATAGAGGCCCAATAGTGGTATTCTTGAGACAATGGATATGTACAATGACATGGTTCCAGATTGCTTTCCAGAGTGGGTGGAACCAATTCACAGTTCCAGCAACAGTGCAATAATATCCTTGTTTCTCTTTCATCTTTTTTGACATTTTTATTCATCTTCTGGGAGGGAGGCATGAGGGTGATCTCTCAACCCAACCAGAATGCATTGTACACATGTAGTCCTAAAAACAGCGGATTCAAAGGCCAAGTACCTGATTTCCTATCCTGGTTGTGCTATTTACAAACTATGAGGTCACTCTGAAGGTCACTTCACCCTCCTGAGCCTTATCTTCCTCAACTGTAAAGTGAAAAGATTGGACTAGATTCTCTCTAAATTCCTTTTTGGATCTAGTTCCGATGAACTATAAATACTAAGGAAGGCAGCTTGACACAATAGATAGAACACTCTATAGTCACAAGAACTGAGTTCAAATTCCATCTCTAACACTTCACACCCATGGACCTCAGTTTCCTCATCTGTAAAATGAGGATGGACTCCAAAGTCCCTTCAAGCTCTAGACTTAAGACCTTTATTACATGCCTAGAAATGTTTACATTTGGTGGACATTTTTTTAAACCTAGACTATAACACAATTTCTGCCATTGATGACTTTTTATATTATTGGAAAGGCAACATCTATACAGAAGAAAGGGAAGAGAAGCCGGCACATAACATGGAGTTAAATTGGATATAATAAAAAAAAACAAAAGCTATGGACAAGCACAAAAGGAAAAAATAATAATTAACCCTTCTAGACCTCAGGTTCCTCATCTTTAAAATGAGACAACTGAACTAAATGACTCCTAAGTCACCTTTCAGGCAGCTAGATGGTACAGTGGATTGAGCACCTTGCCTGGAGTAAAGAAACCTGAGTTCAAATCTGACCTCAGACACTTACTAGCTGTGTGACCCTGGCCAAATCATGTAACCCTGTTTGCCTCAGTTTCTTCATCTGTAAATTGAGCTGGATAAGGAAATGGCAAAATATTCTAATATCTTTGTCAAGAAAACCCCTAATGGGGTCATGAAGAGTCCAACACAACTGAAACAACTAATCAACAAGGGCCCTTTCATCTTTAAATATATGATTCTGAAGTTGACTGGAATTTCCAGAGGAAGGTTCAAGGAACAGAACTCTGAAATTGGCCTTAAAGGATTAGAATATCTATCGCCACACACAAAGTAAGAATTCCTTTTGGTGGCTCTCAAGAACACAGGACAAGAAGTGGTGGCAAAGGAAACACCATGTCTTATGTCATAAAAATAACCGATATGTATATAACTCTAAAATTTGAAAAATACTTTACATATGTTACAACACTATAGGTTGTACTGCAGGAATTATTGTGGTTTTAAGTCAACAAGTCAAGTCAAATCAATAAGTATTTATTAAATGAGCCAGGCACTGGACTAAGTGTTGGGAATACAAATAGAACTGGAAAGAAAGACCCCTGACCTCAAAGAGCTTACATTGTAATGGAGAAATATTGAGGAAAACAATAATGTGGAAGAAGAGGGATATGAAAAGTTGGGGGTGAGGGTGAGGAAAGGGGGTTGAGAAGGGGAAATGTACTCAGGTAGGGGGATGTCAGGAGTGGAGCCTGAACATTTTCCTTAAAATGGAAGTCCTGAGAGGAACCAGCCAATCAGATGAAGTTACTGCAGGTGTGGAGAGTACTTCCTGTGTGAGAATCCAGGGATGGAGTGAACTTCCTGAGATGGAGGAGGCTTCTGTGACTTGATAAATTCTGAAGAATGAGGAGTGGAGACTAGGGAGGAATGAGCGCAGTGGTGTTAAGAGAGGTTTAAATGATTTGTCCTTGATCACATAGTTATTTAGTTTCAGAGGTGTGAATGAACTCACATTCTCCTTATTCCAAGTCCAGGATTCAATCTACTTTGATATTCTGCCTTTTGTAAATGTCCTATGTGAGAAGTGATCTGTGTCAAGGCTGAATTAGCTCTGTTCTCAATCAACACATCCCCATTATTCTCAAATTTATTTAAAAGGGTTATTGATACTATAGAAATTATTGGTGGCTACACAATTTCTTAGTCTGGTCCCTAAGATGCAAAATATTATGAGCGGTTGTTCTAGGAAAACTAGGCCTGTCCTGAACTACAGGCTAGACTTGAGTGATGATAGGGGTTATATTTAGTTTTTTCAAATGCCCTACTTTGGGGTATGTAGACTTCAGGCACCTTTCAAATATAGTTATCATCAAGTATTTCAATGGAGATGCAAAGAACAGTTGGTAGGATCCTTTTAGTGTCATAGGAGTGGCACTTATAGATAGATGAGGGGGATAAGCTTAGATGACCTCTGATGGTCTTCCAGTTCTACATCTGTGTTTCTATGATCTCACCAGGATATCCTATAGATATCTCAAACTCAACATGTCCAAAAAAATCACTTATTATTTCCTTCTTCACTCCCAACTCCTCCCTCTTCCAAACTTTCCCATTTCTGTTGAGGGCATGAATTGATTATTGATTTGTGAAATAGGGACAGGCACCCCCAGTTCTTTGGTACTCACCAGGAAAGACCATGATTGGCAGCAGGAGACAAGGCCGCAATCATACTTTAGTTAAACACAAAGGATATGGGGGCAAAAAGCACAGAAAGGCAGAGACAAATTATGGGAAATGGTTCAGAGGGAGACAGTAGCATGGAAATAGGGGGTGAGGTGGTAAAGGAAGGTGGCGGGGGGGGGGGCTTAGGATGGGAGAGTAGAGGAGCAGAGAATTTCACTCACATAGCCATAGATTAGAGTTGGAAGCACTAGTGAGCATAGACCCAATGGAGAGGGAAGAGTGCTCAGGAGGCAGGAATTTGAGGTCCCACTTTTATAGGGCTTTTTTGGGGCGGGGGGGACAGACCAACTCCTATCTGTGTCTCCTTGGGGTTAGTATTAAATTACAAGTTAACTTATTTTGGAGGTTCTTAGCAAGTTCTACACAAAATTTCTCTAGTTCATTAATATATCCAAACCATCTCAAAGTTATCAGTACAACTTCAAAGTCATCATCTCAAAGTTAACAGGCTCTTTTTGATGTTCTACTGATCTAGATTTGTGGAGGTCTGGATTTTGTCCAGAATTTACATATTATTGGACCAGAACCTTGACAAGCAGTGCCTAGATGGTTTCTCCTGATTTGGAACATGTTACCAGGATGTGAATTTTGGTCAATATATAATACAATTTGCAAAATATGCTCCTTTGATCTTTGGGACAGTTTGTCCTTGACTTCCTGGTTCCCCTTTGCAATCTTACTTCCTGCTATTGCCCCCTTATACTGTCCAGCCATAAAACTTATTTACTATACTGACTAGGAGAAGGGAGTGGCCAAGGGGAAGAAAACAAGATGTAATTTTAACATAGGGCACCACTATGTTGTCAGTCAACCAGGTTCACGAACTTGAAAATATTCTTTTTTGTTTGTTTGTTTGTTTTTGTGGGGCAATGGGGGTTAAGTGACTTGCCCATGGTCACACAGCTAGTAAGTGTCAAGTGTCTGAGGTCGGATTTGAACTCAGGTACTGCTGAATCCAGGGCCAGTACTTTATCTACTGAGCCACCTAGCCGCCCCTTGAAAATATTCTTGACTTTTTCCTTTCTCTTGCTTCCTCTATCCAATTAACTGTTAATCCTTACTGATTCTACTACACAATACCTCTCACCTTTGTCCTCTTCTCTACACTCACAAGAGTTCCACATTATTAGTTCAAACCTTCATTCCTAGACTATTCCAGTAGCCTCTTTATTAGTCTCTCTGCTTCCTAGTTTCTTCCCTTTCTACTATGTCCTCTATCCAACTCCAAAATGATATACCTACAACAAGTCTGGGCCACCAGGTACTCAGTGGATACAGTACTAGGCCTGGAGTCAGGAAGACTCATCTTTTTGAGTTCAAATCCGGTCTCAGACATTTACTAGCTGTGTGACCCTGGCCAACTCACTTAACCTCATTGGCCTCAGTTTCTTCATCTGTAAAATGAGCTGGAAAAGGAAATGGCAAACCACTCCAGTATCTTTGCCAAGAAAACCCCAAATAGGGTCACAAGGAGTCAAACATGACAACAAAACATATCTATGTCACTCTCCCCCATACACACATATGAAACACATTCACACATACATACTCAAATATCTTCAGTGACTCCCTCTTATTGACTCTAGGACAAAAAAAAATCTTCAGGCTGGCATTTAAGGTTCTCTATAATCTGGTTTCCACCAGTCTCCTTATTTCACATTATTTCATTTACATCATTCCGTTGTAGTCAGTCTAGCCTGCTAGATGTTTGCAGTACCAAACATTCCATCTCCTACTCCTGGATCTTTGCCAAGAGTGTGCCGGGAAATGTCTAACAACCAGCTCTCTGAAGTTTAATATGTATTATTTAACATTTTTTCTATGACTTCCTGAAGTCTAGGCAAGCAACAAAACCACAAACCAAGCCATGGTTTGTAGTATTTGATGATTTCTGAGATCTAAATGCTCACACTGAAAATTCAACCATCAACCATCAGACTATATGAGCTGCCTCCAGCATGACCCTAGTGTTTGCACAGATGACTGTCCAAACTTAGACATGTTGAGGTCAAGATATCAGTGGGATATACAAGTAGAGATCATAGGATCATAAGTTTAGAGATGGAGCAGACCTCAGAGGTCATCTAATTCCTAGCCTCTTAAATGGTGGGTCACAACCTTATATGGAGTCACATAATTGAATGTGAGGATTGTGAAAATTTTATATACCTAGATACCTTGGGTCATGTAAAAGTTTCTCAGGCAAAAAGGAATTGTGAGTGGTAAAAGTTTAAGAAGCCCTGATCTAATTAACCACCCTCATTTCACAAATGAGGAAATTGAAGCCAGGAAAAATTAAGCGGCGTGACCAAGGTAGTGCAAATACTAACAAAGCCAGGATTTTAATGACTATGACCAGGTACTATGACTCCAAAACCAGAACTTTTCCCATTATACCACACTGCCCAAAAGGCAATGCGAGAAAAGGGTTCGATTTAACAACTTGGCAATTTGCACATAAAAAAAATGATAATTGGGAAGAAAAAGAGAGAAGAAAAGAAGGCCTGAAATAGAGCCTAAATTTAGTGATTTGTCCATTTATAAGGTCTGTCCATCATGTATATATAGATGAACAAGTTCAATGGAATATCCTTCTACCTTCATGTCCTAATCTGAGCAAATTGGTATTTCTTCATCCACTTGGTTATATCTGTGTAGACTGTACAACTGAACTCTTTTAAGTGGTTGTGAATCTCACTTATGAGACTCTATAGCATTCTAGGGCTTGATGCAATTAGTAAAATGACATCCTCAAAAAGAAGCATCTAAAGATATTTATTATCCATTAGGAATCACTGTTCTATTTGCATGTTGTACTGGACATACTCCCTAACAGCGGTAAACACTTTTGGTGGTAAAATCACAAGATTTTTAAAGACAGTTACCTCTGTTGTTGCATCAGTCAAAGAATCTTATATAAGTTCAGCATATGCCTGAGAAATACCTTGTTGGAAGAATATTTTAGCTTCCGTTATCCTCTCTTTGAATGGTGACTGCTTTGCACTGATTTAACTTCCCTAGAACTTGATGAAAATTCATATGGATATAAGGTTATCTATGGACATTTCCCTTTGTCCTATATCAACAGCTTATTTTAATAAGTCAAACTGGAGCTGTTTTAATTGTTCACCTTATCTTTTTTGTGTGTTTCTTCTAAATTAATGCTATTTTTTATCATTACTCAAATATATGAGTCACTTGACTGTATTGAGATGACTGAATCAGAAATTACTCCCAAATTAGGAACAAGTCATTTCTTATCTGTTTGTTACGATATAATAGTTAATTTTGCTATTTGTTGCTTGCCATGTCCAGCACCTTCCTATCTTCTTCCTAAAGAAAGTATCTGGGGCAGCTAGGTGGTGCAGTGGATAGAGCACCAGCCCTGAATTCAGGAGGACCTGAGTTCAAATCCAGCCTCAGACACTTGACACTTACTAGATGTGTGACCCTGGGCAAGTCACTTAACCCCAATTGCCTCATCAAAAAAAAATTTTTTTTAAAGAAAGAAGGAAAGAAAGTATCCATGGGGGCAGCTAGGTGTTGCAGTGGATAGAGCACCAGCCCTGGATTCAGGAGGACCTGAGTTCAAATCCGGCCTCAGACACTTAACAATTACTAGCTATGTGACCCTGGACAAGTCACTTAACCCCAATTGCCTCACCAAAAAAAAAAAAAAAAGTATCCATGATGCATGTGTGATATGTGAAGCTATTGTATAGCTTTTGTTTTTTAATCCAGAGTCAATATATTTTCTTTTCTTTTTTCTTTTTTTTTTTTTGTTGCCATCCTTCCTTATCCTAACTTTGATGTCAATAACACTAAGTATTAAATTACAAGTTGACTTATTTTGGAGGTTCTTAGCGAGTTCTACACAAAACTTCTCTAGTTCCTCATTCTCTGAAATACTCGGTGATGAATAAGGTAGTTTTCTTCATAGTGGTTGTCATTTTGCTTATGCTTATCAAGAGCACTGCAATGCAAGATGACCAAGTATCCTATGCTTCCTGTTGCCTTTGGAAGCATGAGAAAATCAACTTTTTTTGTGGGACAATGAGGGCTAAGTGACTTGCCCAGGGTCACACAGCTAGTAAAGAGTCAAGTGTTTGAAGTCAAATTTGAACTCAAGACCTCCTGAATCCAGGGTCAGGGCTTTATTTACTGCACCACCTAGCTGCCCCAAGAAAATCAATTTTGCCAATTTTCTTTCCTCTCCAAAGATGACCTGTTAGCCATCCTTCTCTTTAGATACAACTTTAAATATTTTTATTTGTAGTGAGAATGTCCAGGGGGCAGCTAGGTGGCACAGTGGATAAAGCACTGGCCCTGGATTCAGGAGCACCTGAGTTCAAATCCGGACTCAGACACTTGACACATACTAGCTGTGCAACCCTGGGCAAATCACTTAACCCCAATTGCCTCAAAAAACAGAAAGAAAGAAAGAAAGAAAGAAAGAAAGAAAGAAAGAAAGAAAGAAAGAAAGAAAGAAAGAAAGAAAGAAAGAAAGAAAGAAAGAAAGAAAGAAAGAAAGAAAGAAAGGAAGGAAGGAAGGAAGGAAGGAAGGAAGGAAGGAAGGAAGGAAGAAAGGAAGAAAGGAAGGAAGAAAGGAAGGAAGGAAGGAAGGAAGGAAGGAAGGAAGGAAGGAAGGAAGGAAGGAAGGAAGGAAGGAAGGAAGGAAGGAAGGAAGAAAGAAAGAAAGAAAGAAAGAAAGAAAGAAAGAAAGAAAGAAAGAAAGAAAGAAAGAAAGAAAGGAAGAAAGGAAGAAAGGAAGAAAGAAAGAAAAAAGTAGAGAAAGTGAATTTTGATACAATTGATTTATTTTTGTTTTATTTTATGTTTAGTTTCAATTCAAAGTTCTCTCCTTCCCTCCATCCCCTCTCCCACCCATTGAGAAGGGAAGAAATAGAATACCCATTATACATTTGAAGATATAGAAGACATTTCCACATTAGCCATGTTTCCCCCCCAAAAAGCAAGGAAAACAAAGGAAATAAAAATATACTTTATTCTTCATTCTGAGACCATAAATGCTCTCTCTTGAAGTAGATAGCATTTTATATCATGAGTCCTTAGAGTGGTGATGGATCATTTTATGATATAATACATTTATACCCATAGTATGTTGGCTCATTCATCATTGGACATTAAAGATCTTATATTTAGGGGCAGCTAGGTGGCGCAGTGGATAGAGCACCAGCCCTGGAGTCAGGAGTACCTGAGTTCAAATTCGGCCTCAGACACTTGACACTTGCTAGCTGTGTGACCCTGAGCAAGTCACTTAACCCCAATTGCCTCACTAAAAAAAAAAAAAAAATCTTATATTTAAATTACCAGTAGCTAAGTTAATATTCATAAAATGTTGTGGTAGCATAAAAAAAAAAAACCCTTTCAGAGGCAGTTCCTTTGAGATTCACAAGGCTCATGTATAATAGGCTGACTCTTCTCTAGACATGTTCCCTCCTCCTATCTGATTCTGCCATTCTTCCCTTTCTCTAGAACCCTGCACATCAGGATTGTTCTCTCTAGAATTTCCCATGCTGGAAACACCTCTGCCTGGTGACTGAAAAAGGGATTTGCCATCCCCTCTGCAGCCCCCAGAGACTCCTTGCAACATCAGAAGTGAGAAACCAATCACACAAACCTCCCAGAGACCTTTTCTCTCCCTATAAAATCCATGGTCTTTACCTCTATCCTCTAAGATGTCAATGTGGAAGGCAGAATTCACATATCAACATACTGAACCAGAAGGAAGAGATCAGAGCTTAGTATAATCTAGGTGTGCCAAGTGCCAAGGAAGGACACACTCTGGACCATTATGAACTCCTTTCCTCCTGCTGTGGCCTGTAAATTATCATACCCAAGGCCCAGTGATAGCTCACAATGAATGAACGGTCCTTGTATATCTCTCCCTCCAAAAATGAGAAAGAGATAGACCCCTTGTCCTGATGCCCTGTTCCTTTTCCCTGCTCCTTCAGACCCTTTTGCTTTTAGCATCACTGGACACTCTACCTCTTTTATCTCAAAGCAACTGCCACATATTGAGACAACAGTTCAAAAAACTGTGCACCTTAGCATCTGCTACTCTCTTTTCAAGGCATCACAAAGGGGAAAGGTGGTCTCATAGGACTAAGGACCATTTTTCTTTATTCATAGGTCACAGTAACTAAAAAATGTCTCTTTTTTTTAATTAACATTTTTTTAACATTTGGGGTTTCAAATTCTATCTCTCCCTTTTTCCCTCCTTCCCCTCCCCCTCCCCTGAGGTAGTAAACAATCAGATATAGGTTATATATGTACAATTATGTAAAACATTTCCGTATTTGTCATTGTGTATAAGAAGACTCAAATAAAGGAAAAAATGAAAGAGAGAAAGTGAAAAACAGCTTGCTTCAGTCTGTGTTCAATCAGTATCAGTTTTCTTTGGAGGCAGATAGCATACTTTATCATTAGTCTTTTGGAATTGTCTTGGATCAATGTATTGCTGAAAATAAATCATTCACAGTTCTTCACTGAACAATATTACTGTTACCGTGTACAATGTTCTGGTTCTGTTCACTTCACTATACATCAATTCGTATAAGTCTAGGTTTTTTTCTGCAATTATCCTGCTTGTCATTTCTTATAGCACAATGATATTCCATTACTATCATATACCACAGCTTGTTTAGCCATTCCCCAATTGATGGGCATCCCTTTAATTTCTGATTCTTAGCAGACCTTTGGGCATATTGCTCTCCAGAATGGTAGAATCAGTTCACAACTCCACGAACATTTTCTTTTTTTGTCATATTAGCCACTCTGAAGGGGCATGTAGGTGGTGCTGTGAATAAGGCCCTGGCCCTGGAGTCAGGAGAACCTGAGTTCAAATCTCATCTCAAACACTTACTAGCTATGTGACCCTGGGCAAGTCACTTAACTCCAATTGCCTTAAACATCTGGGTCCATCTCCAGTTGCCCTGATGTATATCTTGCCACTAGACCCAGATGGCTCTAGAGGAGAGAGTGAGGTTGGTATCTTGCATAGCCCTCCCTCACTTAAATCCAATTGAGTAAAAGTCATGACGTCATTCTGATGTCATGGCCCTCTTCAGAAATGAAGGACAAACAATAACAGCCACTCTGATATGTGTCAAGTGATACCTCAGAGTTGTTTTAATTGCATTTCTCTGATCAATAGTGATTTAGAGCATTTTTTCATATGACCATAGATAGCTTTGATTTCTTTCTCTGAAAACTGCCTGTTCATATCCTTTGATCATTTTTCAATTGGGGAATGACTTGCATTCTTATCAATTTGACTCAGTTTTCTACATATTGCAGAAATGAGGTTTTTATCAGAGATACTTGCTACAAAAATTCCCAGTTTTCTGCTTTCCTTATAATCTGGGTTACGTTGGTTTTGTTTGGGCAAAAACTTTTTAGTTTTATGTAATCAAAATTATCTATTTTATATTTTGTAATGCTCTTTATATCTTCTTTGGTCCTAAATTCTTCTCCTGTCCATAAATCTGACAGATAAACTATTCCATGCCCTCTTAATTTGTTTATAGTATTGCCCTTTACGTGTAAATCATGAACCCATTTTGGACCTTATTTTGGTATATGGTATGAGATGTTGGTCTATAACCCTGTTTCTGACATACTATTTTCCAGTTTTCCCAGCAGTTTTTGTCAAATAATAATTTTTTTTTGTCCCAAAAGCTTGGATCTTTGGGTTTATTGTATACTAAATTACTATAGTCATTTATTATAGTACAATTTGTAACTATTCTATTCTACCGACCTGGCATTCTATTTCTTAGCCAGTGCCAGACTATACAGATTAAGATCTGATACTGCTAGACCACCTTCTTTCACATTTTTCCATTGATTCCCTTGATATCCTTGAGCTTTTGTTCTTCCAGATGAATTTTGTTATTATTTTTTCTAGATCTATAAAATAGTTTTTGATTATTTGATTGGTATGGCACAAAATAAAAAGATTAATTTAGGTAGTATTATTTTTATTCTATTGCTCGGTCTATCCATGAGCAATTGTATTTTTCCAATTGTTTAGATCTGACTTTATTTGTATGAAAAGTGTTTTATAGTTGTATTCATATAGTTCCTGGGTTTGTCTTGGCAGGTAGACTCCCAAGTATTTTATATTGTCGACAGGTTTTTTGGTTTGTTTTTTTTGTTTGGTTGGTTTTTGTGAGGCAATTTGGGTTAAGTGACTTGCCCAGGGTCACACAGCTAGTAATTGTTAAGTGTCTGAGGCTGGATTTGAACTCAGGTCCTCCTGAATCCAGGGTCGGTGCTCTATCCACTGCACCACCTAGCTGCCCCGTCGACAGGTTTTTTTTAATGGAATTTCTCTTTCTATCTGTTGCTACTGGACTGTGTTGGTAATATATAGAAATGCTGATGATTTATTTGGGTTTATTTTGTATACTGTCACTTTGCTAAAGTTATCAATAATTTTGAGTAATTGTGAGTTGATTCTTTAGGATTTTCTAAGTATAACATCATTTCATCTACAAAGAGTGATAGTTTTGTTTCCTTGTTGCCTATTCTAATTCCTTTAATTTCTTTTTCTTCTCCTACTGCTATAGCTAACATTTCTAGTACAATATTAAATAATAGAGGTGATAATAGGCATCCTTTCTTCACCTCCTGATTGTATGGTAAAGGCTTTTAGCTTATCCCCATTACAGATAATGCTTGCTAATGGTTTTAGATAAATAGCACTTATCATTTTATAGTAAGCTTCATTTATTCCTATGCTTTCTAATGTTTTTAATAGGAATGGGTGCTATATTTTGTCAAAGGCTTTTTCTGTATCTATCGAGATAATCGTATGCTTTCTGTTTTGTTATTGATATGTTCATTTATGCTGATAGTTTTTCTAATGTTGAACCAGTCCTTCATTCCTAATATAAATAAATCCCACCTGCTCATAGTGTATGATTCTTTTGATATATTGCTGTAATCTCTTTGCTAGCATTTTATTTTAAAATTTTTCATTAATATTCATTAGATAAATTCATTAGATAAAATAATATTCATTAGATAAATTAGATGAATCATTAGATAAAATTCATTAGATAAATTATAGATAAATAAATCTATAATTTTCTTTCTCTGTTTTGATTCTTCCTGGTCTGGGTATCAGTACTATATTTGTTTCATAAAAAGAACTTGGTAGGACTCTTTCTTCACCTATTTTCCCAAACAGTTTATATAGTATTGGGATTAGTTGTTCTTTAAATTTATCTTTTAATAACAAGTCTATTAGCAATGAGGATAGCCTCCTCATATTTAGCCAGATTGGTCCCCTGGACAAGCAATTATCTGTCCCCAGAAATAAACCAGAAAGCCTTTCCAGCTTGATAGAACCTAGCAGAGCATGCATTTGGGGGCACGGCCCCCTTTACATTATAATGTCACCTCCACACCAAGATGAAGCATAGGAAGAAGACTTTGGTGTCCATGGAGGACATTTAGTGCCGGTGCAACTTGGAGCAAATCACTTGGACTTTCTCTAGTTCATTTCCTCACCTATAAAATGAGGAAGCTGAACTAGATGGCCTCTCAGATCCCTTCTTGCTCTAGCTCTATGATCCTACAATTGACAGAAAGACTTATGTGAGAAATACATAGGATAAGGAAGGGATGAAATAGGCACCCAAAGAAGAGTTCTCAGAACCATCTAAATATTGAAGTGAATATGGTGGTGGTGGTGGTATGGGGGGGAGGGGGTTGAAGAGTTTGAGGGTCCTACAATGTGATCTGTCCTAGTCTGAACACCTCCCCACAAGATGTTACTGAGGAAAGAGTAACACAAAAGTTGACTGAGACCATTCACTACAATTGCTCTACCATCTATTATGAGCTGTCACTTAGGGAAAGGAGGGAGGGAGGAGAGTCTCAGAAATTGGGGCCTGGTCTATTGGCTGTCCTCCCTCCCTATGCCTCAGTGAGTGCCACTGGGCAAATGTGAGACCCACCCTTCCTAGGTGGAAAGGAGTTTGATGCAGGTAACAAAGGGAAAGAATAGTTACCAAAGGCAAATTCTATCTCCTTCAACATTTTGTCAAGAACCAGAACTATCGGGGGCAGCTAGGTGGTGCAGTGGATAGAGCACTGGCCCTGGATTCAGGAGGACCTGAGTTCAAATCCGGCCTCAGACACTTGACACTTACTAGCTGTGTGACCCTGGGCGAGTCACTTAACCCCAATTGCCTCACCAAAAAAAAAAAGAAAGAAAGAAAAGAACTGGAACTATCTAACAGCCTATAAACCATTACCTTACTTCAGTACCCTAAACTGGGATCATAGGATCATGGCTTTCAAGCCAGAAAGGACTTTAGAGGATATTTAGTATAACATCCTCTTTTGAAGTGAGGAACTGAAGCCCAGAGAGGTTAAGTGAGTTGCCCCAAACCTCACAGAGAATGTGTGGAAGCACTGGGATTTGAAGCCAAGTCCTCTGATGACAGACCCAATGCTTTTTCCACTGAACCACACTGCCTTTCTTCCTTCTTTGGATAGAGGTTTTCAGCTTTCACACGACAAGCTCATTCATTCTCTTCTCACCTTCCTGGCTGTCATAATTTCAGCATCTATTTACTATGCCATCCTGCCTGTAAAAGAGATCTGATCATCTCTTTCTATTCGATTTGAGCATGGTCCTTCTACTAGGGCAGCATTTGTGAGCAAAATATATTTAGACATGCCTTTCTCTAGAGTGTTATATTTTAGGAGGGAAATTAATTCTCTCTCTCACCCTCATAAATGCTAAAATAAAATAAACATTCAGGGTGAGAGCAGGGAAAACCCAGAATGCATACTGAATAACCTTATTATGCTCCCAGTCATTCTCTCTGGTTCTCATTTGCATTTACCTTCAGCAGTGGCTTAGTTTTTGGAGGAGTTTAGCCTCATCAGTATTCCTTCTTGCAGCTGCTAGCGAGCAACCTCTTCAGGATGGTTTATGTCGATTGTAATGGGCTACGAAGCTACCCAGCTATCATTAATCTCTCTCATCCCCTTAGATAAGGAATGCTAGCTATCTATCGCCTGTCTTTCTCCTTCAGTCCACCTGGTGAATCAAAAAGCTCCTGTGACTGGGTTTGTAATCAGAGCCAAACAGAGGAAGCTGGCTCTGGCCTACAAGCTGTGGTTTCAGGGGTGTGGAAAGGCCTGCCCAGAATTCTTCTATCTCTATTGGAGAGATAGAGGATGAATTCTGGGCCATTTCTAGAGGGGTGGAATGCCAGAGGTAGTGCTTCCTTTGTGAGCTCCCTTTCCCTATTCTCATAGGATTTGTATAGAAGGAGATAAAGTGCTTCCTGCTTTGTCTTGAAGATAGTGGAGAAATTATGAGTTGGTTCAATATATAAAAAGTATTTTATGCTATCTTACAGACCTACCTCCTTTTCCCCTTGACAGGTAGGGGAGTTGATGTACTCATTCACCAGTAGACAACACTCCAAAACTCAAGAACCAGGGTGAATGCCCCAGTTTGATTATTGCAGTATAGTAGAAAGATACTTCTGCTCTGGACACTCCCCATCTCTGATATTAATGCCTGGCTGCCAAATTTGTTATGGGAGAATCTCTTCTCTGAGTACATGTAAGTGGATAACTGATGCCAAATATATATTTACCACAATGCAGAAATTATAAAGGTAAAAGCTTAGACTTTATTATAATGCTTAAGCATAGATTCAGGCCTGAGAGAAAACCTGAACCCCATTAAAACTCTTACAAGTCCTCTTATAGACAGAATTACATCAGAATGACAAGAGAAATGTCTTTTATATATTGTCATCTTGTGCGTTCCTCTTGGGCTATATGACAAGTGAAAACCCCGAGAGATAAGTGTTTCTTGGGAATTAAAAATCAATGTATTAATTGGACCAGCCAGCAATCAATAAATCAATGGCCAGTGGTTTTTCTCGGTAACCAAAGATGCCGAGACCCTAAAATGCTTTAAATACCTTCTGAAAGGGAACTCCCCTGACAAGTGAAAATCAACCCTGATTAGTGGACATTTAATGAGGAGTTTGGCTAAAAGTCTTCAGCTCCTCCTGCTGAGAACCTGGCTTGATCATGAGACTCAGCAGCCTCAAGGCATCTGAGTAAGGGAAAGCCATCTCTGTTTGATCCTCCTTAGCTAGTTTTCTCCTTCATGAGTTGGGTTGCCCTGAACTCTAACAAAGGGAATGGGGGAGGGGAGGTGTCTTACCTTAGGCAAGGGTTGGCCCAGACTAGATTCTGTTTATACTGTGAATATAAGTCTGTTCTTCCATTTGGGTAGGAGCACATGCCTGGAGAGCTAGAAGAATCTCATCAGTCAGACATGCTCTTAAGAGGCCAACTGATCTTTTCAGGAGTTGAGCCTTAACAGAAATAGGAAGAAAATGGTGGATCACAAACTAATCATTAGTTATTAATATAATCATATCATATTAATTTCTCTTGGCCACAAAAGTTAAAAAAGAAGATTCATCCACAATCCCATATTTCGTCCAATGTCATAAAAGTTGAATGGATTTAGTTAAGCAGAGTCATAATTTTATATATCCCCTAAGGAAACAAACTTCCCCAAACAAACTCTATAGGTAAACTCAGTCAGGTTACAAATTAAAATACATTTGAAGGATTCTCAAATAGATTGATTGAGGAGGATACATATGTCCCCAAGGAGTTGAGATTCCACCTTTGGCTAAGGAATTCCTCCTTTATCTAAGGAATAGTTAGGCTCTACGTAAAATTCCACATCAGGTTTTAGTCAGCTATGGTTAATTATTAAGACAGGCTTTTAGTTAACCAAAATTTCAGGAGGATTGACCCCAGTACCAAATAATAAAAAAGGAAATTTAAAATTCCCACAATAGGTAAGTCGCTTAACCTCCATGGGCCTGTTTCCTTAGCTACAAAATAGGGAGAAGGGTTGGACTAAATAACCTCTGAAGTCCCTTCCACCCTAAATCTATGTATGAGCCTGTAGTAATGATGATAATAATAATAATTAGCATTTATACAGTGCTTTAAGATTTGTAATAAACTTAACAAATGTTATCTAATTTTTCCCTCATGACTGGAAGGTAAGTGCTATTATTATCCCCATTTCCCAGATGAGGAAACTTCAGCAAATAGGAATGAAGTGACTTGCCCAGGGTCACAAAGGTAGAGACAGCTGTCACCTCAAGACAGAAAAAATGCCAAGTCAAACTGCCCAGAATTAAAAAGCACACTCCTCAGGCCAGTATTAGCAACTCCAGAAGCTTAACTGAAGGGGACCCTCCCCACTGGCAGAAAGAATAAGCACCATGACTTACATGAACTAATGCTGAGTGAAATGAGCAGAACCAAGAGAACATTGTACACATTAACAGCAACATTGTGGGATGATCAACTGTGATAGACTTAGCTCTTCTCAGCAATACAAAGATCCAAGACAATTCCCAAAGACTCATAATGGAAAATGCTCTCCACATCCAGAAAAAAGAACTATGGAGTCTGAATGTAGACTAAAGTATACTATTTTCACTTTATTTGTTGTTGTTTTTTCTTTCTTGTGGTTCTCTTATGTTTTGATTCTTCTTTCACAACATGATTAACATGACTGTACATTTAAAACCTATATGAGATTGCTTGCCATCTTGGGGAACGGGGAAGGAAAGAGGGGACGGAGAAAAATTTGGAATTCAAAATCTTACAAAAATGAATATTGAAAACTATCTTTACATGTAACTACAAATTAAAATACTATTAAGAAAATAAAACAAATAAGCACCATGGCACACTCACTTGGAATTAAGAAAGTTTTTTGTTGAATGAATACCTGTGGACTGTCTTAAACATCTTTAGAAACTCCCTTGATACTCTACCCTCCCTCTACCAGGAAGGCCACAAAGTTAACACTGTGAGTGAGTTCAGACCAGCACCCTTTGTTGCTGTTTGATCATTTTCAGTCATGTCCAACTCTTCCTGACCCCATTTTGGGTTTTCTTAGCAAAGGTAATGCAGTGGTTTGCCATTTCCTTCTCTAGGTCAACAAAGGTTTTCTGACTGACTGCTATAAATATAAGGGATTGTTGTTATTATCATCATCATGATCATCATTATTATTACAGAGGCAGCTTGAGGTAGTGGATAGAGTACTAAGCTTAAAGTCAGAAAGACCCATATTCAAACCCAGCCTCTGACCCCAGACAAGTCACTTATCCTCCACTTGCCTCTGGTAACAAACTAGAATTTGTCTTCTAAGTGTTGGTGGAGAGAACTTTCCAATTATCAATCCAAAACTGGAAGGGACTTCAGAGGCCATCTAGTCCAAACTCCTCATTTTACAGATGAGGAAACTGAGGCCCAGGGAAGTTTAGTGACTTGCCCAAGGTCAACCAAGTAATAAATGTCAAAAGTAGCATTTAAACCAAGTTTTTCTGACTCCAGAGCCAGTGTTCCATCCACGGTATCAAGCCTCTCCCTCTAATCTTGGATTTGAAATAGGATTATTAAAAGACAATAGGGGCAGCTAGATGGCGCAGTGGATAGAGCACCGGCCCTGGAGTTCAAATCCAGCCTCAGACACTTAACACTTACTAGCTGTGTGACCCTGGGCAAGTCACTTAACCCCAATTGCCTCACTAAAAAAAAAAAAAAAAGACAATAGATACATTTTCTTTTCTATTTCACAATGCCAAAAAGCTGAGGGGGTATACAACTTAATGGAGTAAAAAAAAAAAATAGTTAATCAAGGGGGATAAATAAGGAAAGTGAGAGAATTATATTTCATAAATCTACGAATATGATGATAGTGGACAACAGATGGGGAATCAGATAGATGCTGCCAGAAATAGTTTGTTTTATCTAAGTGTACTTTGCCACAATAGAGGAAAATTCTACAGATGCAGGAATCAGGAAATGACAGTATCGTTTTGTTTTGTTTTTTTTTACATCAACAGAACGTTTTTTAAGCTATGCAGTAAAGAAAATTCATGCTCTCTGTTTTCCTTAACTAAATTAACCACAAACTCCCCACCAACCGAAAACCCACCCAGAAGCTATGCTCCAAAGGTTTGTGCTCAATGAGCTGGAGAAGGAAATGGCAAACCACTCCAGTATACTTGCCAAGAAAATCCCAAATGGGGTCACAGAGAGTCAGAAATGACTGAAACGACTCAACAGCAACAACAAAATCTATCCCACATTTTCACTTCAATTAACTGTGCATTCTGAAAGTAGAAACCAGCCTCGAATGACTCAAGCTCTTTTCCTGTGAAGGTTGTTTCACAAGTTGAGCATTCAGTGTTTCAAAGTAAGCAGAGATTTGTTTTCATTCATTCGTAGTCAGGGCTACTCTCCACATGTAGCATGGAGAGTGTTGTTGTGTGGCTCAAAGGGGAGCAGAACAGACATCCCTAGTCTCTTCTCCCTCCACCATCCTTCAAAGGGAGACTTTAATTTCTGCTAGGAGGGGAAGGAAGCAGGAGGTTGAAGCCAGAAGTTTGGCCACTCTGCTCTTGTTAGAGAGCACACTAGAATTCTATCCATTTAATACCTTAAATACTGTTGGTCTAGGGAATGCAGTTTTGCTGTTCATTCATTAATGGAGAAAGACCCTAAGCTTTATATCAAAGGCTTGACTCCTCTCCCATCAAATATCATGTGTTCCCCAACGAACACATAAGTAGTAAAGAAATCCATTTACCCAAGTCAATGACAAAACAGAAATCAAAATACTTTGAAAAATATATACCAGATAATACAGAATGAAGGATCTTTCTCACTGGGAGATAACTGCTCAACCAGGAGAGTCCAGATCTAACTAAAAGCGGAAATTCCCTAAAGTCTCTTGTGTAGCAAGCTGGGGGCAGAAACATGATACAGACTGCCCACTCCTCTCTGTCATCTTCTTCCAAAAGTCTTATTCTCCCCTCAGCAACCTGAAATGAGGTTGGCATCATTCAACTTCTCTCTCAAATCTGGAAGCTAGAAGTGCCCAAAGTGACTATGGAATCCAGTGAAACTTCAGAGCCTGAAGAGACCCACAAGAAGTAGAGATTCAATTTTTCTTCTCTCTAATCTCCAACTTTGCCCTATCTTAGGAGATCCTAATGTTGATCATGGATGTGGCTACAGTCACAAGAAATTCTCCAGTGTAGATCTGTTTTCATAGTAACTAAGTTAATGTATATGATAATAGCTTCCAGTAAATAATGGAACTCTACTTGGTTTTTCCATTAAGGTGAGAAACTTGTTGATTTAGGATCATGAATTAACCAGGTGAGAAATTGTAGAATCCTGGCCTCCTTAATATGTGCGATGAAACTACTATCATTTTGGTTCAAGAGGCACCAGAGTATTGTGGAAAGAGTTATGGATTTGGAGCTGAACACTTGGGTTCCAATCTCAGTCCTGTACTGTACAACTTGCATGACCTTACCCCTCTGAGCCTGACTGTCCTCATTTGTAAAATGAGGAAGCTAGATTTAGATGAACTTTCAATTCCTTTTCAGCTCTAAATCAATGATCCTGTAAGATGATGATGAAGATAATGATGGTGATGGTGATGAAGATGAGGATAACATTTGGAAAACAATGTGATATAATAGAAAGAGAATTGGAATTATAATCAAGAATATAGAAGCAGTTGGGTGGTAAAGTGTATAAAGGACTGGACCTGGAATAAGGAACCTGAATTCAAATCTGACCTTAGATAATTACTAACTGTGCTACCCTACACAAGTCACTTAACCTCTCTTTGCCTCAGTTTCCTCATCTACAAAATGGTGATAATAATAGCATTACTCCCCAGAGTTGTAAAGATCAAATGAGATAAATATTTGTTGGTTTTTTGGGGTTTGGTTTTGGTTTGGTGTTTTTGGCAGGGCAATGAAGGTTAAGTGACTTGCCTAGGGTCACACAGCCAGTAAGTGTCAAGTGCCTGAGGCCAGATTTGAACTCAGGTCCTCCTGAATCCAGGGCCGGTGTTTTATCCACTGGAATAGACTTCTTTAAAAATTAATGAGTTGGGGGCGGCTAGGTGGTGCAGTGGATAAAGCACTGGCCCTGGATTCAGGAGTACCTGAGTTCAAATCCGACTTCAGGCACTTGACACTTACCAGCTGTGTGACCCTAGGCAAGTCACTTAACCCCCATTGCCCCGCAAAAAAAGAAAAAAAATTAATGAGTCTTTCCTCTCTGGAGGTCTTTTAGCCAAAGGATAGATGACCATTTATAGGGCATGTTGTTCCACTCCATGCAGTTATTTAATAAATGCTTTTCCAGGTATTCATTCTCTCTTGGTCAGATATAAGTTGGACCAGGTGACCTGTGAAGTCCCTTCCATCTCTGAAATTTGATGATTTTAAAATTCAGATTAAAAATTCAGACCCATGTTCTGTTTAAAACCCAAGTTCTGGTATTCCCATGTGCTTTCTTTTGAACACAAGTGCAGTGGGTATAGGAAGGCCATTCAGGCACAGCTGGTCCTGCTTTACAAGGAAATGGTTCAGAACAAATGGTATAAGCTAAAGCAAGCAAGAAATTTATAGCATGAAATAGGTCAGAGCTAAGGCTAAAAAGAGGTTGGCCTGACAACTCAGTTTTATCACTAGGTAACTGTAAGGAAGAGGATTCGGAAAGAGATATAAAAACCTCACGACTGCCTATTTGGAGTTTAACAGTTTCTTTCTATTAGGATCCTTTCCCTCTACCCTCATTCTTTCCAACAATCAAAATGACATTTAATCATGAAAATTGCTAGGGTTCTTATGTATATGAACATGGAGTTAATAAGACCTGAGTTAGAATCCTACCTCAGACAACTCACTAGCTTTGTGAGCATGGGCAAGTGACTAAATATCCATGAGCTCTGTTTTTTCATCTTTAAAATGAAGGTGAAAACAACACCTACTTCACAGGGTTGATGTGAACTTCAAATGACAAATGGTATATAAAGTATTCTCTGACTCCAAGTCCACACACCAGCATAATAGCCCTATCAGTTTTCAGGGAAATTCATTCTCCATGATCATTCCAAAGGCATTTCTTCCCAAAATGAAGAATTTTATTTGCATGAGAATTACAAAATCAAATTGGAACAATTTCAATTGTGAAGGTAAAATACATCATCACTGAGGTAAAGGCACACAAACATAATCATCTCAACACTAGATTTATAAACAGATAATGTGCTGCCTTCCTTTCTAATCCAACACATTCTCCAAACAGACAAAAAGGCAGAGTTTCATTATGGGATAAAAGAGTAAAGATTCAATATTTGCATTTTAAAATACAAAAACAAATAAACACCTGCCTGACTTTCCCATTCCAGTCATACTAAGTAATCCCAGTCATTCAATGAGAATAACTTTACTTATGCGACCTAATTCATAAGGATGTTATGCAAACCTTATGCAACCTCAACTTTACATACCTGAAAAACCCTCCTTCAAATTGTTAGAATTTTTGTTTGTTTTTGATGACCTTTTGTGTTTCTCAGAACCAAGAAAGGGTGTTGTCTATAAACAGCACAACTTCTTGATGCCCAGGATTCAGTTTAAAAGTCAGGTAATGGGGGGGGGGCAGCTAGGTGGCGCAGTGGATAAAGCACTGGCCTTGGATTCAGGAGTACCCGAGTTCAAATTCAGCCTCAGACACTTGACACTTAACTAGCTGTGTGACACTGGGAAAGTCACTTAACCCTCATTGCCCTGCAAAAAAATTTTTTTTTAATTTAAAAGCAACAACAAAAAATAATAATAATAAACACTTTTAAAAAAAAAAGTCAGGTAACGGGGGCAGCTAGGTGGCTCAGTGGATAAAAGCACTAGCCCTGGATTCAGGAGGACCTGAGTTCAAATCTGACCTCAAACACTTGACCCTTACTAGCTGTGTAACCCTGGGCAAGTCACTTAACCCTCATTGCCCCCCCCACACACACACACACAAAAGATAAAAGTCAGGTAACAAAGGGCAACACGACAAATAAACCAGGATCACATGCTGCCCCTGTCATTTACTGGCTGTGAAACTTTGAGCAAGTCACATAACCCCTTGTCTCAGTTTCCTCATCTGTAAGAAAAAGGAAGTGAATCAGTTTGCCTTGAACAAGGCTTAATAGCTCTAATTCAATGATACTGGCTATAAAGTAAATTGATATATAACCCTGAGTGAAAGTCTGACCCTGAATCCAAGGTAACCATAGAGATGCAGATGCTTTCCCTGGATTCCACTAGCTGCTTAGATCATGAACTACATGGTTTCCAGAAATGTTCTGGGAAGAGACGTTGAGAGAAAGGAGGAAGAAGGTGGCAAAGTTAGTTGTGAAAGCACAACTTCCATCTTGGGAACATATGGGAAAACTCTGATGCCTAGGTCCCCTAGTTCATTCATTGAGACTATGACTGACAGTGTTGCTGATGTGGTAGTTGAAAACAACGAGGAGCTGTTGTACTTACTGAACAGACCTGATTCCATGAGACTCTCTTTTAGAAGTATTCTCATTCCCTATAACTCCAACACATAAAGAAAGCTGTTGTGTTAAGTGGTCCCTCCCCAGTGGCACAGCAGGAAAAAGGCATTTCATGCCTATTTATGTGTGTTCTGCAATGACTGCACTATTTTCAATGAACTATACTAGTGAAACTGCCCGGTGTCAACTTTGATGCAGAGAGGAGCAAAGTGTAAAAACACTGAATGGGTAGAAAGGGGACAGGTTATTAGGGACTTTATTGGATTCTGGTCAGGAGAGTGTGATGAAATAATGGGATTTAGCAGATACTCAAAGACCCACCTGTAGATTAATCTATACTGATTGAATCAAGGGAGAGTGATTGACTGCTGATTAAGCCTACTTCAAGTTAATTGGATTGTAATCACACCTGGCTATCCCTTAAGAAGGTATTGTTCTCAGAAACTAGACTGTGAACTCAACTTGAGAACACCTTCAAAGACAATGGATTTGGATGACGCCAACCAATCACCTTGAAGCAGGGTGTAAGGACCACCTCTGTTCCAGATGTATAAAAAAGCTTCCACAAACAGCTTGTGAAAGGGTGTTCCTGATTAAAGCAGGCTTGTGGAGGAGGACTTCAGGAAGAACCCAACCAGGCTGGAACTCTAGGCTAGACTGGAGCTGAAGCTTCTGATTTAAGGTGACCACAATTTAGATTTTAAACATCACAAGAGGGAGTTCTTATTATTACCATTTCATACTTAGGTGAAACCACCCAACTCACTATGTACATGAACCTGAAAAATTCCTTAAGTTTGAGGCTTTTTTATATAAAATTAACTACAGGCAACTCTCAATGACCTGCACGTAGTGATTTTTCTATGGCAAATATTTAATCCTTAGAATGTGGGCAACTTGAGGCCAAGGGTTGTTTCATTTTATTTACTTTATATGCCTATAGGGCCTGGCACATAGTAGGTACTAAATAAATACTTCTTGATTCATTGATTAAAAGAGAATCCTAGTTTACATGGATCAGTAGCATATCAATCAACAATCATTTATTAAGTGCCTTCTATCTGCCAGGCACTGTGTTAGGTGCTGGAGATATTCAGTGATAAAATTTCTAAATGTCTGATAGCAGAACATATGCTCAAATATGTCTCTATAATCTTACTCTGAACTTTTCATCTAAAGTGTTCACCGGCAATAACTTAGAACTGAAAGTTCATCAACAACAGTTACTGGGATTTTGATTGGGTAGTGGATACAGATTGCATGAACCTCAAGGGAGGAGAGGTTACTTAATGATATGAGACTTTATTTTCACAAGTGAACAAAAGTCAATTTTCTATTTTAGTTAAGTCTTGAAGGGACTCTTATGATCTTTTGCACACCTAAAATATTATAAATGGCTATGTCTTTGTTATTGGCTTCGTTTAATAATAAACTATATATACATATATTTAATAATTTTAAATTTAAACAATTATTTACTAGAGAAATAGGAGAAGTTACTATTGGGAAGACAAATTTCTCCAGTTCTTAAATAAATATTTGATAAACTGGGGTTGAGGCTTGAGTGAATTCATTCATTTATGGGAAACAGGTGGTAATTGTACTGATTACAAAGAAAAACATGGACTTCCCTAGAGTTCAGAAAAGACAATTACATCAAAGAATGAATAAAGTGACAGGCTAAGGAGTGGTCTACAAGTGAAATTCATCAGCCCCATTTGACCTTGATACAATTAGATTTGTTGCATTACTATCCAGCTAAAAAACTGGTTCACATTAAGCAAGATATAATCTATCACATTTATAAGCCAATAAGTTCAAAAAGTCCTCTTGGAAGAGCTCGAAAATTATCTTTAAAACAAATAAGAAAGGTAGAAGAAAAATATGGGAAAGAAATGAGAGTTAGGTAAGATAATCATGAAAAAAGAGTCAACAACTTAGAAAAGGAAACATAAAAATTGACTTTAGAAAAGAACTCCTAAAAAAAAATAGAATCAGCCAAATGGAGAAACAATTCACTGAATCAATAAACCCAAAGATCCCAGCCTTTGGGACAAGAACTCACTATTTGATAAAAACTGCTGGGAAAAGTAGAAAACCATAGGACACAAACAAGGTATAGACCAACATCTCATACCATATATGAAGATAAGGTCAAAATGGGTGCAAGATTTAGACATAAAAGGTGACACCATAAGAAAATTAGAAGAGCAAGGAACCATCTATTTGTCAGATCTATGGGGAAGGGAAGAATTCATGACCAAACAAGATAGAAAGCATTGCAAAATATAAAATAAATAATTTTATTATATTAAAATAAAAAGCTTTTGTACAAACAAAACCAATCCAACTAAGATTAGAAGGAAAGCAGAAAGCTGGGAAACAATCTTTATAGCAAATATCTCAGAAAAAGGCTCAAATATTTAAGGAACTGATTCAAATTATAAGAATACAAGCCATTCCCCCAATCAATAAATGGTCAAATGATATAAACAGGAAGTTTTCAGATGAATAAATCAAAGCTACCTATAAGCATATGAAGAAGTGCTCTCAGAGGTACCACCTTACACCTATCAGATTGGCTAATAGGACAAAAAAAAAAAGGAAAATGATAAATCTTGGAGAGGTTATGGGGAAATTGGGATACTAATGCATTGTTGATGGAGTTGTAAACTGATAAAGCCATTCTGGAGAACAATATGGAACTATGCCCAAAGGGCAATAAAACTATGCATATCCTTTGATCCAGCAATGCTGCAGCCCTCTTCTGTGTCCTGGGTCTGGAGATCCTGGACCACTCCAGATCTATAATCACTAGTCAGTCTGGCTCTCTTAAGAACTTTGTTGAAGTAGCTATTGGGGAGCTGGGCTCCACTGCTTCCTCCTATTCTGCCATCTTGGCTGGTCTCCTTTGCCACTTGGATAAAGGAAATTTAGCATTTTGGAATTACTTTTGCAAGGTTGCTTTATCCTCATACATTGATAAAATACCTTTTATAGTATTTAAAAATATGCTTTTAGATCAAAGAATGTGAAGTCTTATAAATAGATAGCAAATAGAAACTTGCCCGTTTGCAGATAAGCTCTCCCTTAGTTCTAAGGACAACAAAAGTCATTTGAAATAAGCATAAATTCCTACACTTTGAAAAATGGTTTATGGTAATGACTCACATAAAACACTTCACAGTTTATATAATATCATGATGAAGTAGGTAGAAATATCATTCCCATTTTGCAGGTTAGGAAATTACCTGAACGAGCTGATGCGACTTCACCAATTTTATATAACCAGGAAATGTTGGAACCAGTTTTCAAATCCATACCTTCTTCCTTCAAATCCAGAGTTCTTTCTACTATACCATTCTACCTTTATCTAATGAGGGTACCACCATTTTCTCCACTACCCAGATACACAACCTTGGAGTGATCCTCAAATTTAGACTTTCAATTATGAGTATACACATATGTAACGTACACATACATATATATACACATACATACATAATATACATAATTTCCACATTTTTAATTTTTCCTGCATGATATATCTGCATCTATACCCTTTTTCCACTCCCATGACCACAGGTACATTATATATTACCTGAATTATTCCAATAGCCTCTTAATACCTAAAGTAGGGTGAGTCAAAATGGAGAAAGAAAACTATAGGCCAATAACCCTAATGAATATCAATACAAAAATTTTAAATAAAATATTAGCAAAGAAATTACAGTAACATATTACAGAAATTATACACTAAAATTAGGCTAGAATTATAAGAATGCAGGGTTTGTTCATTTTGGGAGAAGTCAACATAATATACTATATTAATTACCAACAAAATTTGATATCATTAGAAAAAGCTTTTGACAAGATATAATATATATTCTTGTTAAAAACACTAGAAGGCTAGGGGCAGCTAGGTGGCACAGTGGATAGAACACTGGCCCTGGATTCAGGAGCACCTGAGTTCAAATCTGTCCTCAGACACTTGACACTTACTAGCTGTGTGACCCTGGGCAAGTCACTTAACCCCAATTGCCTCACCAAAAAAAAAAAAAAAAACAACAACAAAAAACACTAGAAGGCTTCCAGACACCAAATTATATTATTAAGCAAGAGTCATCGAAACCATCTCATATTGGTTAAAAAAATAAGATAGACCAATGGAACAGATTAGACAAGGCAGAATCAGAAACAACAGAATTCTGTGACCCAGTGTTTGAAAAAGTGGAAACACAAATTACCTATGAAAAAAGTTTACCTGATCAAAAAAAAAAAAATCCTGCTAGAACAATGGAAAGCAGTCTAGTAGAAATTAGGCTTAGACTAATACCTTATACTATATTCCACAATATATTCTAAATGGTTAGATGTCCTTAATATTAAAGATCAAACCATTAAAAAACAGAAAAGTAGATCATATACCTCTCACAACTACAGACAAAAGATGTATTCTTAACCAAACAAGAAATAAAGGTGATTACAAAAGACAAAATCATTTTAATTACTTGAAACTGAAAAGCTTCTATAAAGACAAAATCAATATAACTACAATAAGCAGGAAAGTGGTTGAATGGGAAAAAATATATTTGTATCAAAGTTCTCTAATAAGGGTTTGGTATCCAAGATACATGCAAAATTATACGTGTATATATGTGTGCGTGCATGTATTATGCACACATACATACACATGTGTTCATATGTATATAGATATATGGAGAGATCAATATAAGACTAATAGGTATTCCTCAATAGATAAATGGTCAAAGGACATGAATAAACAGTTCTCAAGAGAACTGTTCAAAACCATATGGAAGGATGCTCTAAATCACTAACGATAAGAGAAATGTAAATCAAAACAATCCTGAGGTTTCACTCCTACACTTTGCAAATTGGCAAAAATAACCCAAAAAGGCAATAGTCAATGTTGGAGCAGTTGTAAAGTGATAGGCACACTAATATATTATTGGCCGAGCTATAAAATGACACAACCATTTTGGAAAGCAATTTAGAATTACGCACATAAAGTGACTAAAATGTCTGTCCTCTTTTAATCAGAGAGTCCATCATTGGCCTTATCTGTGCCAAGGAAGGCACAGATAAGAAAAACTCCAAAATATTTATAATAGCACTTTTTGTGATGGTTACAAATTAAAAACAAAGTCAATGTCTATTAATTGGGGATGGCTAAATAAATTGTGGTTTATGAATGTAATGGAATAATACCATTAAGTAAGAAATTATATATGTGATAAACATATAGAAACAAGGAAAGAACTGTATGAACTAATACAAAGTAACATAAGTCAAGAAAACAGTGTACATAATAACTACAATGCAAACAACTATGTGCCAAAAAAAAAAAAAGTAAATGTAGCAAAATCCTAAAGGTCAAGCAGGACTTGAATGAAGAATATAAGAGGACACCTTCAATCCACACCTTCATGAAGGTAGGAGATCCACAAGTTTACACATTGCATGGGCTTTTCTTGAACTTTTTCAATGTATTGGGTTAAGTTGTGCCAATTTTTTTTTCCACTCTAAAAAATACTATTAGTTACAGGGAATGGCTCTCTGGGAGGGGGAGACAGGAAAATATTTAGGATAACTATGATGATGTAAGAAACATTAGATATCAATAAAAATAATGTTTTTAAATACCAGGAAACATAGGCATAAATGGATCTTTTGTTCATAAGATAATATCTATCTAAAACCAAGAACCAACATTACATATAATGGGGATAAGTTAGAGGATTTTCCAATAAGCTCATGGCTAAAGTATGTATGATCATTATCACCATTACTATGTAATATAGTGCTTACAATTCCACCTATAGTAATAAGACAAGATTAAGAAATTATTGAGGGCATAAACATAAGCAAGGAGCAAAAGAAAAATATTTTTTGTAAATGTTAGAGAACTCTAGAGAGTTGACTAAAAATTAATTGAAACAATAACTTCAGCAAAGTTTCAATATATAAAATAAACTTACAAATTATGAGCATTTCTCCATATCAATAATAAAACCCAGCAGGAAGTGATGGAGATTACATTTAACATAACTACAAAATGTATACAACACTTGGGATTTTATCTGCCAAAACACACAAGAATAATATAATGTAATTACAAAATACTCTTTATACAAATAAAGACAGATCTAAATAATTGGAGAAATACTAATTGTTCATAAGCAGAGTCAAAACAACAATAAAAATGACTAATTTAATTTATTTATTTGGTGCCATTCTAATAAAACTACCAAAAGATATCTTTATAGAACTAAGGGGAAAACTCATTTATCTGGAGAAGTAAGAAGTCAGCAATCTCAAGAGAAATAATGAAGGAGAAAAACAGGTGCAATGGAAGGAGGCATAAGCAGAACCAGATCTCAAAATACACTACAAAGCAGTAATCACCAAAACTATTTGATACTTTTTAAAAAGATAGAATGATCAGTGGAACATATAAGTATAAGTATACAACATAGAGAAGAAAATTGACCTAATAGCCTAGTTTTTAATAAACCAAAATATTTCAGCTACTGGGTTAGTGACTAAGTAGATGACAAAAATTCTTGGGAAAACTGGACAGCAGTTTGGCAGAAATTAGGATTAGACCAACACTTCACACCTAGATAAGCTCCAAATGGATCCATGACCTAGATATAAAAGGTCACACTATAGACAAGTTACAGGAACAAGAAATTACCTTTCTGATCTAAGGATGTGGGAAGAGTTCATAACCAAACAAAGGTCAGAGAGGATTAAAGGAGATAAAACAGACAATTTGATTACATAAAATTAAAATTTTTTTGTACAAAATAATCTAATACAGCTAAAATTAGAAGGGAAAAAGGTAACTGGGGAAAAAAAAGCTTTGAAGCAATTTCTCTGATACAGGTTTAATTCCAAGATATCTAAGAAGCTGATTCCAATTTGTAAGATTAAGAGTAATTCCGCAAATGACAAATGGCCAAAAGATATAAACGAGCATTTCTTTTTTCTTTCTTTTCTTTCTTTCTTTCTTTTTTCTTTTTCTTTTTTTTTCCTTTTTTTTTTTTTTTTTTTGCTGAGGCAATGGGGGATAAGTGACTTGCCCAGGGTCACACAGTTAGAAAGTGTCCAGAGTCTGAGGCCAGATTTGAACTCAGGTCCTCCTGACTCCAGGGCCAGTACTCTATCCACTGTGCCACCTAGCTGCCCAGAACCAGCATTTCTTAAGGAAAGAAATCTAATTTATTTATACCCACATAGAAAAATGTTATGTCATTAATAATAAAATAATTGCAAATTAAAGCAACTCTGAGGTTCCGCCTCACATACAGCAGATTGGCAAAAATGACAAAAATGGAAAATGATAGATGTTAGAAGGGCTGCAGAACAACAGGCACATTGATTCTGTTGGTAGAACTGTGAATGGATATACACATTCTGCAAAGCAATTTGGTATTGTTCCCTTTAACTAAATACTACTGCTACTACTAAACCTATAATGCTCCAAGGAGATGAGGAAAAAGAAAAGGTCCTGTAAGACAAAAATATTTATAGCAGCACTTTGTGTGGTGGCCAAAACCTAGATACTAAGGGGGTATTCATCAGTTGGGGGACAGCTAAACCAATTAGGCATCTATGAATGTAACAGATACTATTATGCTGTAAGGAATGATAGGTTTCAGAAAAATGTGGGAAGACTTGCAAAGTGAAATGAACAGAATCTAAAGAACAAAATATCCTCAAACAACATTGTCAAAATGAAATTTTGAAAGACTTAAGAATTCTGATCAACATAATGATCAACTATGATTCCAGAAGATCATTGATGAAGAAAGCTACCCACCTCCTGACAAGTGACAGACTGACTACATGTGCAGAATGAGACACGCATTTTTGGACATGGTCAGTATAGAAATTTGTTTTGCTGGACCATGTATATTTATTGAAAAGGTCGTTGGCTTTGTTTTTGCTTGCCTTCCAATGGGGGAGAAAGAGAAGAGAAATATATATATATATATATATATATATATACTTGATAATAGGAAAAATGAAATTTAATTAAAAACCAAAGAAGTTGGGAAGAACAAAACCTTTTTAGTTTGTTTTTTTTGTTTGTTTTTGCAGGGCAATGGGGGTTAAGTGACTTGCCCAGGGTCACACATCTAGTAAGTGTCAAGTGTCTGAGGCCGGATTTGAACTCAGATACTCCTGAATTCAGGGCTGGTGCTTTATCCACTGCGCCACTTAGCTGCCCCAGGACAAAACCTTTTAATGTCAGTCAGCCATGCAGCATTTTTTAAGTACTCACTATGTGCCAGACCCTAGAGAAGTCACTCTACTAAATGGTCCTTGACAGGCTTAGAAGCAACAGTAGCATTCTTTCCCTGAGTGACTAATTTCCTGGAGTGGTTTCTTCACTCTGCAGTCTATGGTCCAGTGTTTAGATCTTGAGAAACCATATTAGTATTTGCAATATATAATATTCATGATAATTTCCCTTTCCAGCAGTACAATTCTTGTTATTCATAATTTCAGATTACATGCATAAAACACTTGCCACATGCTTGCTTCCTCATACCACCTTATGAAGTAAACAACTGTTTCCTTTACTTACAGTGATGAGCAAAGAGAAGTTGCATAACACACTAAAAAGTTCCTCAAGATATTAAGGGTAGAAATGGGTTCTAGCAGAAAGAGGATAGCTTTCACTGTGTAATTTACAACTATGCCCCATTTTATGAAATAAGTAAGTTCTCAAAAGACTTTATTTTAAATGCAATAAGGGAGCTTTTGAATGAAAATTCAGTGAATCGTATAGTAAATAATATTTTTGTTAGCAGTCATCCCCCAATTTGTCTAGTTTTTATTTCTTTATAAAGTGATTTTCATTAAAATGATTCCAATCTATAAAACTACCTCACAGAAGCACAGTTTAGAAAAAAAAACTATCTTAATATCTGTTTCCTAGCTCTATGTTCCTCCCCTTTATAGAAAATAATTTTGGACTCAAATAATTTTGCAGACCATGGCTAAATAACATTGCTTTTTCTGAAAGCTGTTTTAACAAAAATGTCCTATTAGGAAAAATAAAATAATATGAATATTAATTTAATATGCCATTTATTATACCTAAATGTATTTTGTTTATTTAAATATAAAAATATATAGTGTTGATATGATTGATTACTTCTAAATAGCTCATGAAAATGCTAATAGGACACCACTACCATCTTAGCTCTATCAATCTAATATTTTCTTTTTACAGTAAAATCATTTTTTATATTATGCTTTTCCATCTGTTAATTTTTCTACATTGCTAAGATACTGAATTCTCAAATTTCATACTTGTTTTCCAGAAATTCTCCACTGTTTGCTATGAAACTAATTTCAAGATTCCTATACTAGCTCTGAGCACTTGACACTTTCTTTAAGGACAAACATGTATCCTTCCCCCAATCAAATCCAAAAGCATGAGTCCCTATACAGTGTTAATGAGTGTTTAATACCTTTTTAGAGGGCCCCTTGGGTTGATATTCAAGCTAACCCAGATTAATGAGATGAAGTTTGTAAACACTTTAGAGGAAGTTGTAATAATTTGACTCTAGAGCGTTGTTGATTATGTGAAATGAGAAAAATCCATAACTGCCTTAGTCAACACTCGCATTTAAGTCCTACTTTTCATAAAACATATGATTGACACAGCAAACATAAAGAATTCTTGACATAGGATCTCCTTCTATCAATTGGCAGAAGGTAAATATCTATGATTTCCAGCCTGGAGTCGGGAAAACTTAACGTGTTTGCCTGAGTTTCCTCAACTGTAAAATAGGGATAATAATACCACCTACCTCCCAGGGTTGTTTTAAGAATCAAATGAGCTATCTGTAAAGCAGTCAGCATGGTATATCAGAAACACTATATAAATGTTAGCTATTATTAGTACCGCTTCCAAAATAATGCACAAAGTAAATGTTTTTGCTTAATGATGGTTGTTTTAAGAATGAAAATTCCAATTTGGTATCCAGAGATTCTGAACTTTAAAATTTTAAATTTTCCCTGGCAACCCATGATCCAAAATATTCTGACACTTAGGTACTCAATCAGTACAAAAATTAATGTTCATAAGACCTCTTGGCACTTCAAATCCTGAAATACTTCTAAATTAAGGATTAAATTCTATTCAATAATCTTTATACTTAATTGTATTTTAATTAGGTGAAAATTGGTAAGCCATGTATCTTTAATATTTAAAGTAGTAACTTACTTGTCATCATAGTCAATTAACTAGAGCACAATTTTCCCTTAACATTCTGGTTAAAAAGTTTTCTGTACCTCCATATAGTTTGATTTAGAATGCTATTTGGCAGTCAGTTCCGAGGAAAAAATATAAGATACAAATTTTGAAATCGTACTTCCTTATGTCAATATGCTATGTATTTTCCTCAAATGTGTTTCCGAGCAAAACTCTCCTAACACACTTGAATTTGTTATTCAAGTTCTCTCTCTGCTATTTAATTAGGCTTAGTGGCTAATTAACCTGGGCTTTGGCACCACCTAATGGCAGAAAATGAAATTTAGATTCTTTTATCAAATTTTCTTCAGTTATCACCCTATACTATTCCATTTAAAACAATTTACAAAACCCCTGATGTTTAAAACTTAATTCTTTAAAATAATCAGTTTTTAAAGATGTTAACACATCATTTCAATCCCTAATGACAGCTAGAATGGTGATATCATCTTTTGCAAGTGAATATATACTAAGAAAAGAATTCAGAATAAAACACTTTTATCTTTAGTCTAAATATAACTTAAGAATTTAAACTATCTTCTGATGATATTTTAATCTCTAAATGAAGTATGCTCTTGTACAATATAGCTTTTCAGGTTAAAGAAAAAAGTCCTCAAAATATTCAACCTTTTATAAAACTGAAAGGCTTTAATGCATTTCATTCAGCTACTAACGCCTATACTGCATTATTCTACACGCAAAAAGATACTGATACACTCTTCAAATCACAAAAATTTAATTGATGTTTTTGTGTAATATAGCAAAAAAGGCAAAACACATAAGACCACATATAACAGATATCCAATGTTTTAAGAAAAGTTATTTATTATTTACACCACTGCTATAGTCCCTTAAGAACAATATATACCATGTTTATTTGAAAGGCTCGGACTTCTTTCAAATACAAGAACTGTATAATGTAACACTGTCAATAACGCAAAACAGCAGTCACATCACACTTCTATAGTGCAGGCTTAAGCAAAGCAAGTAAATGACTTTTTGAAAACTGTATGACTAGGTATTTCAGTTGAGACATGGTGTTTGCACTTGGACAAGATTTAACTAGAACAGAACAAGGACTTTTGTTCATGCTTTATTAGGGATGAATCTTTGACATGTCCTATTTGAAATTTAGTGCTTTTAAACTGCTTATGACAATGGTTTTTAGGCAGAAATGCTTCTACTTAGCCATCCAATATAGCTGGACTTTTTTCCCTTCAAATTTATTTTGTCAGTAATTATTTTCCAGGAATCCACCTCTTCCCAATATGGCACATTTGCCTTAGGGCTGGTGCCTTCCAGTCTTACACAAAGAAACACTGCCACACAAATACAAACCAAAATGAGATAGTTTGTATTTAGGAACCTAAATATTAGAACAGAGAAGGAAAACTGTGTCTAAGACAGAAGGATGGAGAATCTTGGTAATTTTTTAAAATACCAAAATTGGCTCCCTGCACAAATTTTTTGGTCTTAAAAATATAAAATAAAACCTTGCTTTCCAGTTTCAAGATAGGTTTTGGTCTTTGGAGATTTAGTGAAACAAAAACCTAAAGCCTGAAGTTGTTTCCAAAGTTACTGAATGACATCATTAGGAAAATTGCTAAATATATTTTCCTCCATGGAGGGGCAGGGCAGAGAAAACACATTTACAATAATACCTTGGAAGCAGTCGGGAAGTAGGTATTATTTTTAAATAGTAACAAAGTGTATATAAGAAAAAGAAACATTTTTTTTTCTTTTAGCTTATTGCTGTGATCTTCGGAAAAAAAATACAGAATAAAATAAAATTTAAAAACTGGAAGACCAAGTATAAGCAGTCAGTCAGTCAGTCTGGTATTTGCTTCAGTGTCCAGCACTATTATCATAATATCTAGCATAAAAGCAAGGAAAGGTCCATAGATCTCAATTATCTTCAGTTAAATGCCAAAGCATCTTAGAATTACTGCCCTTGCTTCTTTGAGAGATACCTGCAAGAAATGAAATTATCAAGATTTAAAAGCTATTTCACACCAAGACTATTAAAACAATCCAAATATAATCCCTAAAAAAAGTTTTGCCTTTCTTTTCTTTGGGGGAAAAAAAAACATGGTATGGTTCAAAATAAAAATAAATATGTAGATCTTTTAAATGTATAAAATATATGAGATTACCAAGGAAACTAATTATATTCAAATATAATTATCAAAATATTTCTTAGAATGAGCTCACAATCCCCAAGAACCCCTGATCTACTGTGATATATAAATACATTTCAAAGTGTTTTTAAAAGCCTTGTTATGGATGACAATCATTGCAGAAAATAAGCCAAAAGATCTTGATCATGAATAGGAAATAGGAAAAGATACCCAGATAACAGAGGCAAGGTTTTTTCCTCCCTATTGTCATAGTGAAATTACATTATACTACCATATGTGCTTCTACATCTTTTTCACAATTTCTAACTATAAATGGCACACCATGGTGGGTAGAAAGAGGACCAGCTTGGGAACCAGAAAAGCTAGGCTGTAGTCTGTGTTCTGCCACTAACTATACATAACCTTAGGTAATCTCTCCAGGACTCAGTTTTCTTCACAGGAAAATGGAGATGATCACAATAATAGTACCTATTCTGCACATCCCTCAGAGTACTTGTAAAAATTAAATAAAACTTTATGTGTGTGTGTGTATATATACATATATATATACACACACACACATATATATATGTATGTATATGTATATACTATATAAATATATATGAAGGGTTTTATAAACTATAAAACATTATAAAAAATATATTATCGGGGGCAGCTAGGTGGCGCAGTGGATAAAGCACCAGTCCTGGATTCAGGAAGACCTGAGTTTAAATCAAGCCTCAGACATTTGACACTTACTAGCTGTGTGACCCTGTCACTTAACCCTCACTGCCCCACCAAAAACCAAAACCAAAACAAAACAAAACAAAATATATATATATATATATATATATATATATATATATATATATATATATATATATACACACACATACATATATAAATGATATGAACAATGTTTTATGTTCCTAGAACAAATTTAACATTATTAATAAAAAGCTATTAAAATATTGAACTTTAAAGATTTGAGTCTAGTGGAAATTCAATTACTTGCAAGACATAATAATTCCTTGAATTTCTCTGGAGCTTTAACTTTTAGTGTGTTTTTAAAAGCTTTATTTTATCTTCACAACTTCCCAGGTCCAGTAAAACTGTTCTCCCATCAAGCTGCACTATGAGGTTTGACCAAAGTCATAGAGCTACTTACAAGGTATAGTAAGAATACAACCCAAATGTATTAAACCCCATTCAGAGAGGGGTTTGCACTAGATACCAAACCTCTGGAAATCCTTGAGATAAAGAAAGGACAACAAAAGTGCTCTTTTCCAAGAATCTTTTAAATAGAAAGTTTAAGACAGGCTATTTTTTCTAAATTCTATATAACATTTTTAAAGCATGTACTGTTCATGCATCAAAATGTTTAGAAGACAGTTTCAGAAAAAGGTGAGATTTCTGACATGAGGAAAACAAATTTTCTTTGGTTTCTAAATTATAAAATGACCCATTCCAAATAATAATGAAGTTAAAGTGTCAAGTATATTTGAGTCTCCTAGTTAATTCTGTAAACATGTTGTCATTAAAAGAGGAAAAATGGGGGCAGCTAGGTGGTGCAGTGGATAGAGCACTGGCCCTGGAGTCAGGAGGACCTGAGTTCAAATCTGGCCTCAGACACTTAATACTTACTAGCTGTGTAACCCTAGGCAAGTCACTTAATCCCAATTGCCTCACCAAAAAAAAAAAAAAAAAAAGGAAAAAGGAAAATTTAGTACTTACCTTTCCCAATGTTTGTGATTCAGTTCCAAAAAGTCGTCTAATTTTGCTATTTCCTTGAGGTATTGGGTTAACTTTAAAAGTTCTTTATCCTTATCTCTATTTAGATGAGCTTTCATAAAAGGCCTTATCTATTAGGAAACAAAGATCATTCAGCACCTTAGACTGAGATAAGGAAATCTATAGCAATCCTTTAGTGTTCTACTATTTACAAGAGACAACTAAGCTTATAAAAATTACTAAATCTTTTGAACACTAACAGCAACACTTCTATATTAATAGCCTCAGATCATTAAACTAACAATCAAAGAAAGTTGCAAATTCTTCAGACTCCAACAATATTGTGCCAGCTCTACCTTAAAACATCAATTTCAGGGATTGAAAATACAATTCTATCTTTCTTCTAACTTTTGTATACCCAAGGGGCTACTTTGTATAGCAGTTCTACTGCTCTGTATTTCCCCTTCTAACATTCAAGTGACTTTCGCAACTAACTAAATCTTATACTACTTAAATACAAATAATTTCATTTGGATAAATTAGCCAAAAAGCATCATTATTTCTCATCCTGTGCCTAAGTGTCAAATGTGAGGAGTTTAATAAAGACAAAGAATGAAAAAAATTGTTTATAAGTAGTCTTTCAAAGGTATAAGGATAGGGGCTGGAACAAAGTAACAAATATATATACTATGTAGTCTTCAAATGTAGACAGTTTCATTTCAGTAAACTTAAATAAGTGACAAACTCCTCTGTGGTGTTTCAGCAAAAACAATTAGATGCAACTATTATTGCTATCTTCTCTTCAACTTAAGGGTTCATGGATATATTTTGCAAAGTATAAATAATTTCTACCTTCAGCAAAGTCCAAGAATTTTTTTATGCCACAAAATTTAACGCTTTCAACATATCACCCATTCCTCAAACCTTTATGTAGTGGTTTAAAAAGAAAATCTTCCTTCGTAGCATCTTTGTTTATCTGCCCTTATTTTAATCGAATTAAGGAACAAAGTATCCTCTAAATTATACAGATTACCATTCATAAATAAGAATGGCAATGACCTCAAATATATTCTTAATCACTTCTCTCCTTCTTCAGCTAGTATCAACCAGCACAAACAAGAATTGTGTACTACCTACCAATACATCAAGAGGAAGGTTTAGATGAACTACGTAGCTGCCCAACACAACTCTACCATACTTCAACATTTATTAAATGCCTATTAGGTATAAGGTAGAGGCTGCTGGATGGCTCAGTGGATAGAGCATTAGGCCTGGAATCAGGAAGACCCAAATTCAAATCCAGCTTTGAGATGCTTACTTGCTGTGTGACCCTAAACAAGTTCCTTAACCTCCGTTTGCCTTAATGCACTGAAGAAGTAAATAGCAAACTACTCCAGTATCTTAGCAAAGAAAATTTCATGGACAATATTGATGTGCTATGGTCCATAGGGTCACAGAGTCAGATAGGACTGAAAAACTCAACAACAACATGTATATGGTACTATGGAAGACACTGAGGAGTCAGAGAGAACATGGAAATCCTGCCCTAAAAGAATCTGTAGTCTACTAAGACAGGTATGACATATATGCAAATAACTCCAATACAACGGTAAGCGATGGATACAAAGAAAAGATCTATCAAAGGGTCCTAAGACAACCTGAGGGAATGAATGTTCCAAGCTAAAGTAATAGGGAAGGTAGCACTGAACTGCATCTCAAAGGAGGAGTAGAGTTATAATGGATAGAGTAAAGATGTGTATTCCAGGCATGGAGAATGATAGGAAATGGCAGAAGCAGATTAAGGAAAAGCTAGTAGTAGTTCAAACTGGTTAGAACATGAGTATAAGGAAAAATAATGTGAACTAGAAAGAATAGAACAAAAACAGTCAATAAGGAGTTGATACTCAAGATAAAGAGAAATATAATAAGAGCACCTAGCTACCTTAACAAGTTCAAATCATTTAACTTTCCTTGGGTACTAAAATAACTGGTGGATGTGACCGATGAGCCTCCAAGATCATGAAGAATATGAGAAGTACTAGAGAATTAAAGGTCAAAAAAGAGATAAGAATGGGATATGTAAACTACAGGCCATGGAGCCTGATTCCTAGCAAAATTCTAGAATGTAACACTAAAGAGACATTTAGTGAACATTTAGAAAGGGATGAAGTGTATGCAATAGCAATTTAGTTTCATATACAATCCTCTTTGTCTTTGCTTGATTATCTGAATTTGTGGATAATTGTTAATTTTTTTAAAAATCAAAAAAGGAAGCAGTACATGTACAGAGACAGGATGTTTTTATCAAGAACAGTTCATACATATTAAATTAATATTATTCCATATTAATCCTTCTTTTATCATGTTTCTAAACTGCTAGGCCAGCGGGATGCTATAGATAAAGCTTATCTGTGTTTTAGCAAAGCATTTGCTAAAGTCTTTCCTAACATCTTGGTGGGAAAAATGAACTCTAGATAGTTGTACAATTAAATGCAGCTGGAATTAGATGAATAGCTAGACCTAAAGAGGTGTGGATCAATGTCAACTTGGAAAGTCTCTGTAAGAGTGCATCAAGATGTGTTCTTCACCCTGTGCTAGTTACCATTTGTATTAATAACTTGAATAAATGCACAGAGGACACACTCATCAAATTTACAGATTCCCAAAGCTGGGTGGAATCACTAGCACACTGGATGACAAGATAAGAATCAAAAAAATTTTGATGAGCTATAACAATGGGCCAGATACCACAGGATCAAACTGACTTCCCAAGTACAAGATGGGGGAAGGTATGACTAGACAACAGTAGCTTGTTTTAGTGGACTTCAAGCTCAATGCAAGTCAACAATGATATGGCAGCCAAAAAAAGAAAGGCATACTGTCCAGGAATATGGAGGTGTAGCCTCCTATAGTCTGCCCTGGTCAGGCCACATCTGAAGTACTTGTTCCAGTCTGGGTAAACACATTTTGGAAAGGACACTGATAAGCTGATGAACACTCAAGAAAGGAAATGAGAATGGTGAAGGGCCTCGAGTCCATGCAAACTGGTTGAAAGAACTAAGGCTTTTTAACCTGAAGAAGACTCAAGGAGGACAAGGTAGTTAATTTTAATTGTTCAAAGGGCTTGTTCTGCGTGAGGACAAGGTAGTTAATTTTAATTGTTCAAAGGGCTTGTTCTGCGTGGCACCAGGGCTTAGAATTAGGAATAGTGGAGTGGAAATCATAAAGAAACAAATTTAGAGTTGATATAAGGAAAATTTTCCTAATAATTTTATCATCTAAAAGTTGCATGAGATAATAGGTTCCCCAATCCCTAAATAGCTTCAAGCAAGCAAATACTATGTTAACCATTTATCCAATAGAGAAGATTCTTTCTACTCAAAGGTCATGCTTTTGACACCATTAATTAACTTTCCTGTCCATACAAGCAAAAACTCATAATTATTGCTGTCGTATTAAGATGAAATCTTGTTGAAAAAAGTAAATACTTATACTTTCAAATACATGTTGGCCTTCAAATACCTGAAAGGCATTTTCCCTTAAGTACTGTATATTATTTACTTAAAGAGTAAAGTCATCACTACCAAATATGGATTATACTATCTTCAAGTACATTCTTTTCCAAGTTTAAATTTTAACCATGTCCTATTAATTAAATAAATTAGCATTCTTGTCCAATGTCAATCTGTGAGGAAAGCACCAAAAATTGGCTTGCCTTAAGTTTTTTTAATTAACTATTTTTTGTGTTGCTAGGAAAAAGAGGACAAGAATGAAAAATTTTATTGCCAGCATTTCTATTTTATACTAATAAACAATCTAATGATTTTACTTTTGATGTGTGAGTCAAATAGTAGTCAGTATATATTGTTCTGCAGTTAGATTGCTTTCACAGTAATTAAAAAAAAAACTTGGATGAGTTGGTTAACCAAGGAGACATGACTCAAAAATACAGGGAGCATGAAGTAATAAGGTATTTTTAACTACCTTGCATATTTTTCTATAAGTGTCTTATATGATAAAATTAAACTGTGAAGATTCAAGTGCTTAAATCTATTTTAATCTGACATACGGATTTCATAGAATTTAGAAAAAACACAGTAAGATGGAAAGAACTATTCAATTTTATGAATTTTTCTAAATAATTTAAGCTTCTTTCAGCCTGTGGGGGTCTTAAGAATAGTTCTAAACAATTGTTCCTTCAAATTTCTGCCATTTCTTCTAGGTCATGTAAAATAATAATAGTATGACTGATTACCTTTAATCCATTCTGTGGGTTCATAAGAAAATTTCTTCCAATATCATCAAACATAATGGTATTTTTTTTGCTGTAAAACTCTGAAAATTTTCCCCATATAACACCAAGAGGTTTTACCTTAAGGATAAAAAGGAAGTTTTGTTTACATATAAGCTCAAAGTCTTAAAAAAAAATTTCTTCCTCTTAAAAAGAAATGAGAAGCATGAGAACTTATAATGCCAAATGGATATAGTGTTCATTTTCTCTGATAACTAGAAAATTAACAAATAATGGTAACTGAAAAAAATGGAGTAACTGTTTTGAGTAACTTCCAAATTCTGTAATAAAAAAAACTGTGATGCTTCGGCATTTTCCTCAAAATAAGACAACACAAAATCGATTTCTGGATAGTTCCTTGATGCCCAAAGAAAATTAAACCAAAGTAGTCTCTCAGAAGTAATAAAATGAAAATCTTCTACCATCAAATTGAGTCAATCTTTTAATTACTAAGAACCATTTGTAAAATAGTTTCTAAAATGTATAACCAAATGGAAATACTTAAATGGCCTGTGATATACGGGCCTATACTTTTGAATCTTTTCTCTTCATCTGATATCTAGATTATGGCATCCTGATTAAGATACCCAAAAGTATCTTGGTGAAGAATATTTTAGTTCTTGTTTTCCTACTGTCTGTTTTCACAATTTCAAAATTTTATACTGTTAAAAATTATTACTTTGCCTTTAATTTGGTAGCAATGCTCCATTTAGAAAGATAGAAGCCCCTTCTTGATAGATGATAATAGATTAATGGTGGCAAGTCCTTTTTTTTTTCTTTTTTTTTTTTTTGCGGAGCAATGGGGGTTAAGTGACTTGCCCAGGGTCACACAACTAAGTAAGTGTCTAGTGTCTGAGGCCAAAGTTGAACTCAGGTCCTCCTGAATCCAGGGCTGGTGCTTTATCCACTGCGCCACCTAGATGCCCCTGCAAGTCCTTTTTAATAAACATAACTAGTTTCAATTTTTTTTAATTCAAATGTATTTTATTTCCTAATTCTTTCCCTCCCCAACTGAGAAAACAAGAAAAGCAAAATTCTTTGCCAACATGCGCAAAACATATTCCCACATTAGCTATCCCTCCCCCCCCCCAAAAAAAATCTGTACTATGAGTCTATCACCTTTCTACCTGGGAGTAACATGTTTCATTGAGTTTTCTGGAACTGTGGTTGGTCATTGTGTTGACCACAGCACCTATGTGTTTCAAAGCTGTTTGACTTTGCAGTAATGTTGCTGTCCTGGTTCTACTCTCTTCACTTTGCATTAGTTTATACAAATCTTTCCTGGTTTCTCTGAAGCCATCTCCTTCATCATTTCTTACAGTATAATACTATTCCATCACAGGCATATGCCATAATTTGTTCAGCCATTCCCCAAATTGATGATCATCCCCTCGGTTTCCAATTCTTTACTACCACAAAAGGAGTGCCTTTAATCTCTTTGAGCTAATGGTGGTATCACTAGGTCAAAGACTATATGTTATGGGGCAGGTAGATGGCACAGTGGATAGAGCACGGGTCCTAGATTCAAGAGGACCTGAGTTCAAATCTGGCCTCAGACACTTGACACTTACTAGCTGTGTGACCTTGGGCAAGTCATTTAACCCTCACTGCCCTGCCCAAAAAAACAAAAACAAAAAAAAGACTATATGTTTAAAATCTTTGAGGGCACAATTCCAAATTGGTTTCCAGAATGGTTGGACTAGTTCACAGACTGTCCAGCATTTGTTATTTTCTTTTTTTGCCAACTTAGCCAAACTAATGGATGGACTTCACTTCTATACCTGAGAGTTGTTTAAATTTACAATTCTCTAAATATTAGTGATTTCGAGAATTTTTTCACATAGCTATTGATGGCTTGGATTTCTTCCTCTGAAAACTGCTTATTCATATCATTTGACCATTTATCAATTGGGAAATGGCTTTTATTCTTATAAATTTGAATCAGTTCCCTATATAGCTTAGAATTGAGACAGTTGGGGCAGCTAGGTGGCGCAGTAGATAGAGCACCAGCCCTGGAGTCAGGAGGACCTGAGTTCAAATTCGACCTCAGACACTTAACACTTACTAGTTGTGTGACCCTGGGCAAGTCACTTAACCCCAACTGCCTCACCAAAAAAAAATAAAATAAGGCAATTGAGACAGTTATCAGAGAAACCTACTACAAAGATTTTTTCCCAATTTCTTGCTTATTTGCCAAAATTTAGGTAAATTGTTTTTGCCTGCACAAAAACTTTTTAATTTTATGTTGCCAAGATTATCAATTTTATTTCCTATGAGCCTGTCTATCCCTTGTTTGTTCATGAACTCTTCCCCTATCCATAGACTTAAAAGGTAATTTCTTGTGTGTTCCTCTGATTTATGTCAACCACCCACTACACTTTTTAAAATTTTATTGGTTTCTTTTGTATTAATGCTACCTTCATTTTCAAAACTATCCTTCTCCCTGTCTCTCCCTAGTAAGTTATTCCTTATAATGAAGAGGTAAAAAGAGGGACAAAATGCATCTCCACAAAACTAACACATACATCAAGTCCGAGAACATAAACAACATTCCACATCCACAAATTTCTGTCTCTGCACAGATAGGCAATATGTGCATTTTCTCACTGTGTCCTCAGAGTCAAACTTGGTTAATGTAATTACAAAATCATTTGTGTATTTTTTCAAGGTTCTGCTTACTTCATTTTTAATACCAGTTTGTATGTCTTCTTCTCATGTTCCTCTGAATTGTTCATATTTGTCCTTTCTTACAGCACAGTAATATCCCATTCAACCCATGTATCACAATTAATTGAACTGTTCCCCAATCAATAGGCATCAACTATGTTTCTATTTCTTTGCTACCCTAAGAAGTGTTTCTATGACTATTTTATGACTATGAGATCTGTCTTTGTTTGGTGTAGGTGTGCTAAGAAGCAGTATTGGAGCAGGCTATAACTACGTTTTAGCATAATTTCAAATTGCTTTTCAAAAAGGTTGGACCAATTTACAATTTACCAATGGTATTTTAGTATGTCTGTCTTTTCATTGCACCTCCAAAGCTTACTTATTCCCTCTTTGCCAATTTTCTGGGTATTCTTCTTATGAATGCTTTGGGCCAATCTTTAAAATGATTATTAACAGTTTGCAGTTTTTTTGGAGAATCGTTTACTTACTGAGTGAGATCACTTAATCATTAGTACTGCACACTTATTGGTGGCAGTGTGGTATGATGGACTGAATCCTGAAATCAAAGTTCACTGACAGAGTCTCACTTAATGTTCATTCTGGAAAAGCCATTTATTCAATTTTACTCTCTATCCACTATGAAGAAAACTAATGACAACTTTTCTTCTTCCTAATTTGACCTAATTTGCAGTTTGGTGAATGAAAAAAAATACAAAACAAATATTTAAAGAGAAATATATAGGAAATACCACAATGGTAAAATACTAGATCTGTACAGCCTTTTGCTAACAAAATGCCTAAGGGGCGTGCTATGAGAGGATAGAGTCCACAGATTTAGATCATGTATATCTCAGCTTCTCTTGGTAACCATTCATCATTTTGTCAAATTCTTTCGGAATACAATCAAAATGCCTCTTAGTATGAATGAAATAGCTATCTATATCATCATCCCTTTCAGCTTTTGCCTTTCCAAAAAAGAAGATTCTTAATCATTTTTGTCTATCCACATATTGCTACTCCCCAGTGTCAATCTCTTAGCTGCTCTCCTCTGGACCTTCTCTAATCCATTATGTCTTTCTTGATGGCAACAACCAAAATTCCACATGTAATTTCAGATGTTGATAAATCACAATTCTATACAGAGGTAGGAAAATGCTATTTTTATTTGTAATACCCTCCCCTTAATTTATTTTAACATGTAATATTTTGCTAACTATTTTTTTATCATGGTGGCTTACACATATTTGTGTGTCACTGTGGGCTCTTAGTTATAGGCTAGAAAAGAGACTTAATAGTCTCCGTTCTATGAAGTTGTCAGTTTAGTACACTATATAGATAGATCCAATCTATCTAGAAAATTAAAAAAGCAAGAGAAGAGAGAGGGAGGCAGGAGGGGGAGGGGGAAGAGAGGAAAGTGGGGAGAAAGAGAGAGAGAGATAGTTTGGATTGCTTTCTCCATAGCACTGGCCCAAGTAAAAAAACTAATCTGCCACTTTCCTGCCCATCTGCATAAATTTATAAGCTCTTTCTATAATACACCAGTTTGGCTTTTATTAAGCAAAAGAATATAAATGTGAAGTATCATATACTTCCAATATGATTTACTTGGTGTGGGCATTCCCTTTGTCAAGTGAGATCAAAATTCATCTGTCACAGAAGCAATATTCCTAGGGTCCTGACATAGATGATTTAGCTTTACATAAGGTTCTCGCTGACACGGGCTAGACTGGTGTTTCCTTAAAAGGCATCGAGAAAATCCTTGAATCTGACTGATTCCAGGGACTAAAGACTCAGGTCTTTGACACAACTTCCTGGTCCTATGAGTCTAAAAGCCAAGGCATAAGAGTCTACTGGTTCCTCCTTCAGCATTCTGACTTAGCAGACTACTATGAGCAACACAAAGTCAAGGAAGCTGCACCCAATTCAATCAATATTATATTGCTATAGTATCCGTTTGCTGCTCTGCCTATTCTTCCTTGATATGGTTGAGTAAACTTTCTTCTGATAACTATCAGATGGTCTATAAGTGTCCCATGTTGTTCCAATTCCAAACCTGAAGCATCAGACTGTTCAATTCTTGGGTTTCTGTAAGTCCTACACAGAAGATGTATTCAATGTACCATAGGTCTTCGAAATCTTTTAATATTTTGTGAGAACACAGGTAAGCATAACAAAAGGTAAATACATTTTCAAATAAAAATACTTCTTACATCTATTAGGCCTCTTCTTGGTGTATGTACTGTTATCATAGCAGCACTGTCCAACATGAAGGTGATCTTATAGTTTGTATTTGTACTTACTCCCAGCTCCTATAAACAAAAATACCCATTACTGGAGTGACAATTGCTTCAGAAAAACTTTGCTGCTCTTCTCTATTGCTTAGCTTACTGGGGTTTTTTCTACAGTATAAACACCTAAGGACACTAGTTCAATTAGGGGGAGATTCCAACTGTCATTTCCTGAATCTCCAATGTTCTAGTCACATAACTAACATTTTGCTGAGCTGACTAGATGAAGTTAAAAAGATGAGTGAAGGGGGCAGCCAGGTGGTGCAATGGATAAAGCACGGGCCCTGGATTCAGAAGGACCTGAAGGACACACTAGCTGTGTGACCCTGGGCAAGTCACTTAACCCTCATTGCACCACCACCACCACCACCAAAAAAAAAGATGACTAAAGAGTAGATAAGGATGAACTAAAAAAAAAAATTAAAAACATTTAACTTATTTGTCCAGAGCATCATTTTTTTTCAATCATTTCAATCATAGTAAATGAATGAGATTCAAATTGGCATTTTAAGAGACAAAATAGATATGATAAGCAAATTTCTGATGAAAAGTATCAAATGTCAAATCCAAAAAAACTCTAGTGACATCTCTTCTCCCAGAACTAGAGTACTGTTTTTTATCTCCTGACTACATTCTTTTTTTTCTCCCCAGGGTAATGAGGGTTAAGTGATTTGCCCAGGGTCACAAAGCTAGTAAGTGTCAAGTATCTGAGGCTGGATTTGAACTCAGGCCCTCCTGAATCCAGGGCTAGTGCTTTATCCACTGCACCAGCTAGCTGCCCCCTCCTGATTACATTCTAATGATACTTTAAAAAATGATATTTAAAAACAATATTTTTTATTGGGTCTAGCAACTACTGAAATTTTGGTAATCATAAAAATTGTTTTCTAACATTTACCTTCATTTTAGCTTCAATCCACTTCATATTTGTAGCAGCTAAAATACAAAAGATAATACGATATGAAAAATACAGATTACATAATAGTAAAATCTTCTCTCTTCTGTAAACAGAGCTTTCCTCTGAAAATGCTTGAAGCAAAGCAAACCTTAGATATACATTAGTACCTTGATAGCATTTTCTTCAATCTTTACAAATAAAAACAAAAGAACACCAATTGTTTTTGGTATATCTTCAAGAAAGGAAATTCTGCACTACTGTACAGAGTATATAACAGATTTAGAGCTCGAAAAATACCTATTTTCATAGTAAATGAATGAGACTCAAATTGGCATTTTAAAAGACAAAACAGATACAACAGATAAGCAATTCTCTATTTCAATCACCTCATTTTATAGACAAATAAAGTGTCATCCAGAGAGGTTAAGTGACTTGCCTAAGGGTACAGATAGGACAGGCAAAATTCAATCCCAGGCTGTCCCCCAGATCTTTACACTGAGATCCTTCCCAGCTCTAAATCTATGCTCCTTTTATCTATAACATACACAAATCCTTTGCTTAAAATAATTACAAATGAAGAACACTTATAAGCCAGATCGCAAATTCCCTTTAAGAAATGGTACCATTACCTTATGATTCTCAAACCTCAAATTTGCACATTTTGGGCTATACATGGTTCTATCTCATTCAAGCAAATGCTACCAGAGTTCTCCTGGTCATATTGTTACAATTATAAGTGTGCTCCTATGTCTTGGCATTGATTACTACCCAACTATAATCAGTTCCCTCTGCAAACATAACACTTGTTGAGCTGGCAGCTTTTACTGATGACACCAAAACTAACTACATACACACATATACAACATGCTCATTTTCCAACTATTCAGGTACTGGTTCACGTGGAGACCAAAGGTAAACAGTAAGAGACTAGCTCCTCTGGTCCAAAGAACCATACAGATCACTTCTAGAGAATAAGCTCTATGAGGGGCCAGAACTATGTTTTATTTAATTTTTATATCTCCTCAAGAAAATAGTATGGTCTCCTGTCCATAAAAGATGCAACAGTAAATGTTTGTGGAAGGAACATGAAACCATTACTGAGGTGTTAGGAAAGAGACCAGTAAATTAAAAATTTGGGGAAGGAAAGTTCAAGAGTAGTAAAAGAATTACTTTACACCTAAAAGTGCAGAATGTTTAAGGTCAATGGAAAAATGTAACTCAAATGCTAAAGTTTTAAGGACTGTTATTGCTTCAATGGGAATAGTAATGAGGTAGACAAACATGCTGTTTAAAATACTATACTTTTTAATTCCATAGTTTTATATTATGACAATACTCCCCAATAAAAAAAAAATTATCAAAACATTAATCTAACACCATGCTACTACAGAGTAAAACCTTTTTCCCTTAAAACATATCATCATGGGGACAGCTAGATGGCGCAGTAGATAGAGCACTGACCTTGGAGTCAGGAGTACCTGAGTTCAAATCCGGCCTCAAACACTTAACACTTACTAGCTGTGTGACCCTGGGCAAGTCACTTAACCCCCACTGCCTCACTAAAAAAACAAAACAAAACAAAACAAAAAACCATATCATCATTTTAAAAGACTGGAAGAACAAGAAAATAGTCCTGATTTAGCTATTCTAACCCCACAAAGCACAATATTGTACCACATAGAAAGTAAAAAAAAAATCCTCTACTCAAACTGACTTAATATTCCTACTGTTACATAAATTCAAAGGAGGCTTTCTTCTTTACATTTATACCAATTTGTGGGCTTAAGAACTAGCATCCAGGAGGGATAAAAGATGTGCAAGGAAATCTTTAAGAGAAAAAATGTAGCTTACACCAAATAACTATGTCATAATCTTCATATGCAGATGTTAAGAATTCATGAAGATATGGTCGCATTAATTCTACCCCAGTCTCTGCACAGGACCTGTGATCTAAAAAGAAAATCAAGAAAATTAGTGAGATAATTATTAATTTAATATTACTGCCATGCAACTGTCTTGCCTCTAATTTATCCCACCTTTTAATTCATCCAGGATACTACTGGAAAATTATCCTATTTTACACTTTTTTGCATTGCTCCCCCAAAAAACAAACAAATTCAAGTTTAAAATGGAATTCAAGGGGCAGCTAGGTGGCGCAGTAGATAAAGCACCAGTCCTGGATTCAGGAGGACCTGAGTTCAAATCTGGACCCAGATACTTGACACTTACTAGCTGTGTGACCCTGGGCAAATCACTTAACCCCAACTGCCTCACACACACAAAAACAGAATTCAAGGTCTTTTACAATCTGGCCCCAAACTACCTTTTTAGTTATCTCACACTATTCCCCTTAATGCAATCTTATGCTACATGCTGGCCTAACTGGATTATTTGTCTTTCAATAAACACATCTTGCCCCTTTGCACTGTTACTCACAATGTACCATATGCCTAGAATGTTGTTCTATTTCTTCCCTCTTTTTTCCTCCATACCCATTATTGAAATTCTACCCATTTTTCAAAACCCAATTCCTCTAGTGCTTCCTCCATGAAGCCTTCCTTTAGCCTCCTAGCTAGAAGAGATCTCTTCTTCCTCTTAATTCTCAGAGGACTTCATCTTTATCTCATTTATGCACATATAATGTTCCATTCTGCATAACAGTTACTTGTGTTTGTCTTATTTTTTCTACTAAATGAAAATCTCTTTGAGGGGCAATAGCCAGGTCTGAGCTATTTTGGTATCTCTTTTACTTCAATGATTTAATAAAATGTATTGTAAATAATGGATGTTCAATGTCTGTTGAAATGAATTTTAATGAACATAAACATGAGCAAAACATTTGTAAACAACAGAAAACAAAATCATAGATCCGAGTTAATACATACTATATCAAATATTTGTTAGTGTAGAAATTAATTCTTTAGTGACAGAATTATTCCCTTGGAATCTAAAGCTAAGGATTTGATGCTAGTTTCACAAAGTCTAAAAAGAACAATGTCCTTTAGTAAAATTGCTCGCAGAACTACATTTTGTTAAGTCAGTACGAATACAAACGCATTTACATGTGTTTCCAGTCAAGATGAGAAGGAAGAAGAGTTGTATAAATATATAATTAAATTTTATCATTTTGAAAAACGTATTCTGAATTATTTCCATGATTTCCCTGTTTAGCCCAAACCCAGCTCCCCTTGTAAAAAAAAAAAAAAACACAGAAAAAACCAAAGACAGGCTAATTCACTTATAATCTGGTTTCAATTTTGAGTAAGCACTCATTTACTATTTACTGACTGCAAATATACTTCTCAGCAAACATTTATTTATATAGCAGAGCAATGAGGGCCAAGTGACTTGCCCAGGGTCACACAGTCAGTAAGTATCAGGTGTCTGAGGCTGGATTTGAACTCAGGTCCTCCTGACTCCAGGCCCAGCACTTTATACACTGTGCCACCTAGCTGCCCCTGCAAATATACCTTTTTTTTTTTTTTTTGCAGGGCAACTGGGGTTAAGTGAAATATACTTCTAATAAACAAGATGGTAGCATGGCAGTTTGTTTATTCTTCATGTTGTATAGTACAATTTTTTTAAAGTTGTTCATTTCTAAACCAATGTGACAAATTCTAAAATCTAAAAACCTTCTCAAGCATACTTAAGACATAAAATAGGGATATAAAGTGAAAAATTAATTTAAAATATTTTACATAAAACATTGTATTGCTAAACAAAGTTACTCCCATAAAATGCGAAAATTCTTATTAACTAACTTACCAAACAATGTATAATCAACATCTAGTACCAAAAGTTTTTTTCCTTCCCTGGGAGGATTCAAAATTTCCACTTTGTAATCTTAACTCTTCGAGAAAATTTTAACAGGTTTTCTTCCCTGATGCAAAAAGTAAAAACACAGTTGAAGTGTTTATTTTTACATATTAATCCCAATTTTCTCTGAAAATATTAAGTACATCACCTATTTTCTACTTCAACTACTTCCTCTTCGATATCAAATCATTGACAACATCATCATTGTCAGGTGGTGGACCTAAAGACATCTTCCTATAAATATGGAAAAGGATCATAGCCTTGATTTCAGTATTTCTTGTCATTTAATTTTAACAAATTAACCAAAATTATCTATCATTTTTCTATTTTAAAAATGTATCTTATAAAATTCAAATAACAGCAAGCAATTTGAGGAACAATGTCTTTACAAACATATTGTGAAAGATTTCTAAGGATAACTTTCACTATAAGGTTTGCATATTAAATCCCCATTCCAGCTACTTTAGTACTTACATATGGCTCTATAAAAAACAGCTCCACATATACTTAGTTCTGCTATGAGTTAATACCTTGCCTATAAGATTATGGCACTTTTTTATTTACTGCTAGACTGTGACAGCCCTAACTCACATTATAAACTATGGTACAACAGTGTAATGTAGATTGTAACATCTTCAAAGGAACAAATGGTTTGTAAACATTTACCAAGCTCTCCTCTCGAGTTCCCATCATCATGATTTTAGTATTTGGTTTCAGTTTGAGAGCTCCAAGCTTAACGTCATTTTCTGCAGGTTTGCCTACAATACAAGCAAATGACTGTTTTTTCACTAAAGTTCAAAAGCCAACTTCACTATTCCATGACACAAACCCTAACATAAAATTCTGTATAATTTCACAGCAGGTGAAACTAAACTAGCATAGCAATATGTTACTGTAAAGTAATAGCCATATGTCTAAAATACTAAAAAGCAGTAGCTGATCTGAGCGCTATTTTCCCCTTTGACCCATAAAATACCCTACCTTTATAATTTCATCTTTTACTAATTCAAAATTAAAAAAAAAAAATTTCCAAAAAGACTCAAGCACCATGCCTCCCCTCCCGCAAATGGTTACCACTTCTGCAGCTACACAAAATTTACCCTTCAAAAGCTATTATTACAAAAGCTAAATGCCATAAATGCTGTGAAAGGCCCTTACAGTTAGTGTGAATATGAGTACAACACCATCCTAAGTTAACAAGCAGAATAGATTAATATGGGATGACACAAAGGCCCAGAACTTTAAGAGATACTCTGAAAATTTTAAAAAATATTCTTGACTGAGTTTCATCTAATGTTTCTGTGTAGAAATCACTTTCAAAAAAATTATAAAAAGGATAAGGATTGGTAACTTCTCAGAAGATAAAAAGCAATCTAACATTATTGAAAGTTCTTTTCATAAATCAGCTTACTAAAATGTTACAGGCTTATTTGTGCTACTTAAGAGCAACAAAACCTCCACCTAAAATACATATTCAAAGTGGAGACAAAATACTGTACTAAAGCAAAAGGATATTTATACATTACACTAACATTTCCAAGAAAAAAATATATATTTCAATGGAGAAAATTGGAGAGCTCTACACATTAATTTAATTAAAAAGTAAATATTTTTACCTTTAACTTTGAGACCAAGCAACTTTTGGCGTTCTGTAGCACTCCTGTAAGTGTCTTGAGGGACTGCTTGAGGTCTAGCACCGTATCTTCTTCGGTAAAGTGTGGTTATTGAATATTCCTGTCCACCCCATTTATTATGAAGAAAAGAGACATCCCTGAAGCATGCGATCAAGCAGTATATTGTCAAAAGACCTAGAAAGGAAGGAATGGGCAAAACAATATTAAAATGAAACACATATACGAATACACACAATACTTAAGACATGAATAATGTTCTACAATTTGGTGACAAAAATGTTATTTAAAATGTGGTAGCTTAAATTATTATTTTTAATACTCCGTGGTTTCGCAGGAGTATCATGCGGCATTTCTTTCTCTCCATTTTCATACATCCATCATCATCATAGCTAACATTATATAGCACTTACAGATTTTCACAACTCATATTCTCCTAAGTCAAAGTACTCTAGTTTAAAAAAATAAATATAGCTATTTCTAAACTCTTTCATTTGGCTAATTAAACATTTAATTGAATTCTTCCAAAATATAGTTCCTTACATCCTCCTCTCTCCATTTATTACAAGCAAATGGCAGGGTAAAAGTAAACTCTGAATTTCAAAATCACTCAGTATTGGCATGAAAATTATCTGTAGGTATCTTCAACATGATCTATTAGCTGTAAAATCCAGAAAAAATTTGCTTCATTTTAAATAATTTAAAATCGCTATTAATGCAAAATACAGATTCTATTTCAGTTACTTAATCAATGTCATAAGCCCCAATAACACTCTAAATAAAAATGAAATGGTCTATTTATTTAGCATAAAAATGCTTATAACATTATGTATGGATATATCTACATATATGTATACATATACGTGTGTGTATATATATAAGTCATATATATATATACATATATATATATATATACTTAAACAGTTTAGGATCAATTTTCTTTTAACAGTATAAGATCAATTTCCTCTGAGGGAAAAAAAGTCAAATATTTAGATAAATGCCAATCGCTGAAGTATCATTTGCTAGAACAGTATATACTATATTTGGGCATTCATATTTCTAACATGTAAAATATTACTTTAGTAGTACAAGCATTATAATGAACATCATCCCTATATATTTATAGATTCGTAAACACATAACATTAAAGCAACAGATGGATGATGAAATTCAAACCTCCTGCCTTAGGACTATGACTGTAAATTCTTAGGCAAGTCACACACTCCTATGTATCACTTTTCTCGTCTGTAAAACAGGAGGGGATAGGACTAGATCATTCTAGGATCTCTACAAGCTCCAAATCTTATAATACTCAGAGGAAAATGGAAAAATACAAGTACACAATACTAATTAATTGTTTTTAATCCCAGCTCTAATATTAAACTGTGACCATGTAAATCACTTAACTTGTCTGGCTTCTAAACGTTCCCTCTTGGGTAAAATGAAAGGTTTGGACCATATGAAGCCCTTTTAGTCTAAGATCTTATAGTATACATCTTCAAATGAAGTCCACAAAGTATCAAAGAAAATAACAAAAGTCAACCTTTTCTCTTAGCTCCCTTAATAAAGGGAATGGATTGTATGATGTTTTTCAGTTCGAAGACCCAATAGACCTCACGTTGAAATGAAAATTATCAAAGTAGCAATAATGCATAAATTTATAATTGGACATACACAATTATATTTCCAGTAAGACTCTTCTTTTAACCTTCCTCTCTACATTTTCTATCAATAGTTATAAAACTCGTAACAACTTTAGAGAAAAAAATATTAGGAAAAAATGAACAACTATAAGCAAAAGATCAGAACTCAAACTAACATAACTGTAAAAAAGAGGCAGCTTTTATAACTAGAAGATATCTTAAGAGATCATCTAGCAAAATCCATTCATGCTCTAGATGAGAATGAGGTTGGGGAAGGGTACTAGACCTGACCAAAGTCATTTGATTACACATCCAGGGCTCTTTTCACACCAATACTACCTCGGTAATTTGTAAAAGGTCTAAAATGGCATGCTACCATCCACACTTTGAATAAAAGTTCGAAGACCACAGTAAAGGAAGGATAAGGCAGGGGAATGCAAGTGAACAAACGTTTATTAAAAGTCTGCTCTCTGCAAAGCACTTAGCTTGGCGAAAACACCCCCACCCTCCAAAAAGTCATGAGGAGGAGGCTGGCCAGAACTTGCAGCCACAGTAATTGCAAGACTGTGTAGAAAGCGACTCCCTGTACTGAGTGGCACAGCAGGAAACGGGGAGAAAAGCAAGAGAGCCTTAATATTCGTGTTGCCTTCCAATCAGTGACTATGCAGAAGGGTGTCGGGAGTTGCCAGGAATAGAACTGGAGGGGGTGACGGGGAAGCTGGACGCGGTGGGGGCCTGGGGTGAGATGAAGCGGGAGGGCAGGAAGCTTTCAAACAGGAAGGATGGGGAAACAACTTGACTGTGAGGGGGGAGCTGAGGCTCGCATTGGCCCTGGGGCGGGCGGACGGTAGGGGAGCCACCCCCGGCATCTCCAGTCCGCCTCACCAACACCCAGGTCCCGTCCTCTTCCCTCCCATCCCGCTCTTCTCCACAGGGAGCCCGCGGGACAGCCGCGGAGTCGGCCTTCGGTCGGGGTCCCCGCACCGCAGGCTCCACGGCCCTGCAAAAGAGGAGACCTGGACCGCACAGGGAAATGACTGGCTCCCCACAGAGGTTTCCGCCGGTTTCCGTCTATTCGCTTCGGGGCAACGCGGCGCGTCCCGCCCCCTCACCTGGAACGGAGTCCCGACTGGCAGCGGCGGCGGATACAAGAACCTGCCACACCGGAACCGGCGGCGCCGCCCGGAAGTGTGGGCAGGAAACCGGAACTGGCCGTCCGAACCGGAAGCCAGGGAAGACGTCGGGATGGCGAAGGGAAGCTAGGTAGAAGGATTGGAGAACCGCTTCAATGGTACTCAGAGGGAAAGGGACAACCTCCGGAGAAAGCTAAAGCTTGAAGTAGATACTTCAAGGAGAGGCTAAAGGCTTCGGGCCGCTGCGACCCGGATGTAGATGGCAAAGATGCTCTTACGGCTGGCTGTATCCTGCCAGCACCACGCGTGCGCATGTTACACATCAGAGTCTGGGCGGGGGAAGGGCATCCAGGTCATGGAACTGTCATTACGCGATTTGGGCTGTTGTGCTCCCTGAGGTGTCCCTCAGGTTCCCAAGTCCTGGGAGATTCTGCCCTCCGATGTATATGTTACCTGGTTATGAAAGTAGGAAACATTTAGTTCTTAGAGTCAAAATGCCTGAGATGGAATTCCTGTCCCAGCATTTATCTATATGACCTCGGGCAAGTCTCTTTAATAGCTCTGAACCTCAGTTTCTTTATCTGTAAAATGGGGGTGATAATAATATACTTTCTCCCCTTCCTCACAGTTGAGGAAAGCTCACCCTTCCTCAGGTGAGGAAAGGTTGTTGTGAGGAGAGCATTTTGTAAACTCTACATGGTAACAGAAGGCTGGACTTCTTTTCAGGAAGAACTGAATTCAAATCCAGTGCCTTAAACTTACATGTTGGCTGTATGGTCCCACAGTCATTACCCTCTAAGAGAAGACTAAAAATGTAAGTTGCAGAGAAGGTGCCAGTTGACCTTGGTAGAGGTCCATGTATCCCCATGGAGAACTATCTACATCAATGAAATCACGAGCCAGGTATTTTTAAATGCCAGGTAAAATTCAATTGCCCTTTTCCAAAGTGAAGGAGATGTTGATATCCGGGCACAGGAGGCTGGGAAACAGGAAAAATCCGTGAACTTCAGAGTACCTGAATTTGATTCTCCTCTCTGCCAATTTCCCCCTGTGAGTTGACCTTGGGAAAGTCACTTCACTACTCTGGCCCTCGTTTCAGTATCTTAAAAATGAGATGGTTGGACCAGACGATTTCTAAGGTTTCTTTCAGCTCTAGATCTAGTTTTCCTATGATCTCATGACTTATAAAGTGACACCACATCTCCTCTTCACTCTTGAGTTTATCCAAGTCTTTTTTTTTTTTTTCAGACCGGAATAAGGGAATGGAATGAGCACCTACTATGAGGCACTAGGCAGTGTGCTAAGTGCTTTGTGGATATCTCATTTGATTCTGACAACAATGCTTGCAAAGTAGGTGGGGCATTCAATTATACCATTTTACAATTGAGGAAACAAGCAAGTGATTTGCACAATCACACAAGAAGTGTCAGAGGCTGGATCTAAATTCCTGACTGTAAGCCCTATTCACTGTGCCAGCTAACTGCCTTGAATAAACATTTTCAATTTTTAATCTGCTCTCTCCCTAGAACATAAGAAATTCCTTGAGGACTGAAACCAATCACAGGATCTTATTTAGCCTTTGTATCCCACACCCCCCAGGATTTAGTGCAGTGCTGTTCACAGAATAAAGCCCTAATAAGTGTTAAATTAATTTTATTTTGACATTTTTTTCCAGTACCTAGCTATTGGCCCTACTATTATTTCTTCTTTTTTTTTTGGGGGGGGGGGGGCAGGGCAATGAGGGTTAAGTGACTTGCCCAGGGTCACACAGCTAGTACGTGTCAAGTGTCTGAGACTGGATTTGAACTCAGGTCCTCTTGAATCCAGGGCTGGTGCTTTATCCACTGTGCCACCTAGCTGCCACCACCTCCCCACCCCCCACTATTATAACATATCCAGGATCATAGAGAAGTCTGATACGTAGTGTTAGTAGTGATTGAAAAGATTTTTCAAGATGGTGGAGGAAAGACATTAAACGCATAGAGCAGCTGACACAATTACCCCCAAAACAGCAATAAAACAACCCCTGGAGCAGCCAAAACCCACAAAAAGACAGGCTGATTTTATTTTTCCAGCCAAAGACAGCTTATAAGGGGCTGTGCGGGGCTGTAAGAAGAGTCTAACCTTGTGATTGCTGTGACACAGTCCCCAGGCCGGCTGCACCAGAGAAACTTACCTCTGAGCCTCCAAATCAGCTGCGTCATCAGTGTCTTCTGGAACTAAGCTTATGGTCGAGTGAGAGGGCTGAACAGCTGGCCAGGGGCAGGGGGGAGGGGGGGGGCACAGGGGTGTCTTTAGGACCTAAGGAGGAATTCAGCTATTCCACCCCAGCAGGGAACCAGGAAGAAATCCTGAGAGGCGGGAGGCCCAGGTCAGGGAGGGGCACAGGCTCATGGGAGCTAAGAATCACAGCATGAAAAGTTTTGCTGGCTGGTTAATTAGCAAGTTGGCTTGAGGTTATCTTCTGACCAGAGAACAGGCTAAATGAGAGAAAAATCTTCCCTTCCTCAAACCAAAATACCTGGGACCCTCTGAAGTTTGAGACAGCATAGCTTGGAAGTAGGGCCCCACTGTAAGAGGGAGTAAAAGTCAAGAAAAGAAAGATCTTTATGCATCTATCAAATGTCTTTTTATGTTTTTAGTTATATTTTGTTTCTTACATTACCATGGCAACCAATATATCCCTCTCCCTCTCCCTAGCCATACCTATGAAAAATAGTATTTTTTAGAGAGGAAAAAAAAAGTCAGCACAACTGATCCATACTTTGAAAAAGTCTAAAAACATGTGCAATGTGTAATATCTGTGGACCTCCCATCTCCACAAAGGCATAAACTGGAAGTATTTTCTCATATTTCTTTATTCAAGTCCCATATCAAATCTCTTTAAAACAAGAAATCAAACTTGCTGGTTCCCTTCTGATGACACAGCCTCCCTGCCCACTCTTTCTAGAACTGCCTATACCTTTACTTACCCCCCTCAGTTCATAGATTCAACTCACAAGGGAGTTGGAATACTCCTCCCTCCCACCATTGCCACTTCCAGTTTCTCCGCCTGCCTCTATCACTTAGTAGCCTCTCCTTCTCTGAGGTTTAGGTTATTCATATTTTACCTCCATTTCCCCAACCCACTCAAAGTCCTTGTAGCTATTGTCAACAGACCTTCAGGCCACTCCCTCAATACTTTCAATACCTGGCTTATATTTTAACTCTCTTCCCCAACTCCTGGTTGTATAGTAGGGGATTAACTCTCACTCAAATACCCTGACCCCTCAGCCTACTCACTTCCACTCCACCTCAGCTACATACAAAGATAGTCATACCATCAGTCTTATCAACACCCACAAAAGCACCACCTGCGAGTTCAAGAAGGCTGAAATCAGGGGCAGCTAGGTGGCACAGTGGATAGAACAATGACCCTGGATTCAGGAGGACCTGAGTTCATATCTGGTCTCAGACACTTGAGACTTACTAGCTGTGTGACCCTGGGCAAGTCACTTAACCCTCATTGCCCCGTCTCCCCCCCCAAAAAAAGAAATTTTTTTAAAAAGAATGCTCAAATCTCTTTATCTGATCATAGTCTATTTGCCAAAAACCCTACTTTCATCTAAACCTTTCCTTCAGTACCTCACCTCCTCAGTTCTGCCCCAAGCCATCTCCCCTAGACTACTTGCCCACTTTCTCCTCCATTCCTCAGCTTGACCTCTTGAGAAACCAGTTCAACTCTATATCATCCTGTTCTCTTGAGTTCTTGGCCCCTTTATATCATCAAATGTGCCTTGCCAAGCCCTAGCCTTGGATCACTATCACCTTCACTTCTATGTATGTGCTGAATATCAGTAGAGAAACTCATACAACCACTCTAACTTGGTCACCATAAATTTATGCTATGTAACCTCAACTGGGCCCTCACTGCTACTTAGGCAATCCTTCTAAACCTCCTTTGTCAATTCACTATCCCACTCTTCATGGTGGCTCTTCCAAACCTTTTTATCCCTCCTCAAACCTCCCATGGCTTCCCCTTCCCCTACTTTCTTAGCTAAGAATCTTGCTTCATATTTTAGAGGGGAAAAAAATGAGGCCTTTTGCCATAAGCTTCCTCCTCCACTAACTCCTGTCTCACATAAAGACATGGCCCTATTCATTACCAAAGCAAATCCCTCTATTTGCAGGAGCAATCTCATTCCATCCCTTCTCCTCCAACAGACTGTCCCTTCTGTCATCCCCACTCTATTACTTATCTTCAATCTCTCCCTGTCTATGGGCTCATTCCCCACAGTCTACAAACATGCTCATATCTCTCCCATCCTCAAAAAATACCTCATTTGATCCTTCCATCCCTGCTAATTATCATTCTATATTTCTTCTCTCCTTTGTGGCTAACCTTGAAAAAGCTGTTTTACAATAGGTGCCTCTACTTTCTCTCCTCTCACCTCTTAATCCCTCATAATCTGGCTTCCAACCTCAGCATTCCACCAAAACTACTCACTCCAGAGTTACTAAAAATCTCTTAACTGCCAAATCCAATGGATTCTTCTCAAGTTTCTTCTTCTTGATCTCTCTGCAGCCTTTGACACTGTTGATCTCCCTGTTCTCCTTGATATGGTCTCTCTGGGTTTTCAGGGCGTGCTCTCACCTGATTCTCCTCCTACCATTCTTTTTTTTTTTTTTTTAGTGAGGCAATTGGGGTTAAGTGACTTGCCCAGAGTCACACAGCTAGTAAGTGTTAAGTGTCTGAGGCCGGATTTGAACTCAGGTACTCCTGACTCCAGGGCCAGTACTCTATCCACTGCTCCACCTAGCTGCCCCTCTCCTCCTACCATTCTGACCTCTCTCCTCAAACTCTTTTATTGGATCCTTATTGAAATCATACCCTCTGAATGTAAGTGTCAGGGGCAACTAGGTAGCACAGTGGATAAATCACCGGCCCTGGATTCAGGAGGACCTGAGTTCAAATCTGGCCTCAGACACTTGACACTAGCTGTGTGACCCTGGGCAAGTCACTTTAACTCTCATTGTCCCCCCCACAAAAAATTACTTTAATTCTTCCAAGTACCCATGATTTGATGAGTGTGGATATTCCATCCACTGACATATATCACAACCCTTTTCTACCAAAGGAGATAGTTTTCACGAATTCCTCTAGACAAGAAGAACATCACCTGGTAAACTGACTTCTGGTGATGAATCTCGCCAAACAATCTGTAGACAAATATGGGTTCTCACTGGACCAATACTCAGTGTTTCCAGGTTTGATATAACCTGCTATTGCTTGTAGTTAGTTCACTGTCAGCCTCCAAATCCAAGAGTTGCTTCCACACCATAAGGCATTGGAGTAGCACTATACATGGTCCATTTAATGATACAGTAAATAATCCCATAGGCCATCACACATTTCCTTTGTCAGTTTCTCCTTTCATCTCTCTATTTAGCTAAGCTTTTTAAAAGCAAAGCTGTTTTATGAATAGAAACAGTAATGTTTTGAAAATTACAATTGGAATAAAAGAACAGGGCTTATGGCACCTAGGAGGGAATGCAAAGTGGATAAAAGGTCCCAAGGTACCATGCAGCTGTTAACGAGAAAAGTGAAAGTAATGCTGCCCTGGTTGCTCTACTCCCCTAGAGCCTCTGATCATTTGTAGAAGATGCTCAGCATGTGCCTCCCTCCCACTCTTCCACCAGGGTTCCCTTTGGGAAAGCATAAATAATGTGATAGAGGGAACTTGGGAGTTCCTCCCTAGAGTCTGAAGCAGGTTCTTGGCTCTGAGATTGAACTTTGTCAAGGGAGAAGTAAAAAAACATTGCATAGAATCAAGTAATGAACCATGTTTACAATGATAATACCATACTTTACATATAAAGATGATTCTGCTGATCCACTATTTTTAAAAATGTGAAGTTTGAGTCCTTTTTTCCATTAGTTGTAATGGCTCTCTTCCAACCCATTTATATTCTTTTTTTCTGCTCCCTCTCTTGACCTAATGGTGAACATTTACCTGACAGCTGGATGGGACTAGGCCACAGTTTTTTAATCATAAGGGAATCATTTAAAGTTCAAAATAACAACAGATGATCTGACTAGAAAAATAACTTAAAGAATTAGGGGAAGCTAGGTAGTGCAGTGGGTAAAGCACTAGCCCTAGATGCAGGAGGACCTGAGTTCAAATCTAGGCTCAGACACAACACTCATTAGCTGTGCCCACAAAAGGAAAAAAAGAATTATTTTCTTGAAATTATTTTCCTCTCCCCAACTACTTGGCCCTCTCTCTCTCTCTCTCTCTCTCTCTCTCTCTCTCTCTCTCTCTCCCTTTCTCTCTCCACACTTTAAAACATCAACTGCTTTGCCAGCAGAGATTACTCTAAAGTGAATACAGTATTTTGGCCTTGCCCAGCCATGCCAGGCAAAGGTTAAGCTATCATATGTAAATCCATGCTGTCTGCTCCTGGCTGGGAAAGTAATTGGTAGTTCTATTTTTGTTTCTCTCCCCAATACTTGCCTGTGTGTCTTGTTCTTAGTAAGTGCTTCTTAAATGTTTTTTGAATAATTTATACTCCTTGCACTTCCTCTTTTGCCATTTTCTAGTTGCCTCTCCCCTCTTACCTCCTTAGCTTGATATTCCTTTTGAATCCATGCACCCAAGGAATGTTCTCTGATAGAAATGGGAAAATATTCCTCTTTTCCTAGAGAGGAATATCTATCTAGTCCATCTTAACCACTGAATTTAATCATTTTCCATGGTTCCTGTGGGCAGAGGACTAAAAGAATGGCAGGCAGCATCTTTTCTAGAAATTAGAGAGATACAATAAGGCTACAACAGCTACCTTGTTAGCTGTACAAGCTATAAGATCCTTCCAAACTTGAAACTTAAAAGAAATCCTAAATTTAACAATGTTTCAAATATCTTTAAATCATTTCCCTCAATTTCTGTCTCACAAATATATGCTAGAGAAGCTACTTATTCAAGTCCACTAGCCTTTAACTCTACTAGGTACTAGACTCTGTGCTGAGTAGTAGGGGATACAAAGAAATGCAAAAACAGGCCCTGCCCTCAAGGAGCTCACATTCTAAAGGGAAAAGCAACATAGAAACAACTAGGCATGACTAAAATAAATTGGAGGTAATTTGAGAGGGCAGGCACTACAGTGGGGGGTGGAGAGGGAAGGAGGAGAAGTAAGGGGTGGAGGGGATGCCAGAAAAGGGTTATTGCAGGAGGTAGGGTTTGGGCTGTCTTGAAGGAAACCAGAGAAGCCAAAAGGCAGAAATCAAAAAGCATTGGTCACAACGAAGTGAAAATAGATAGAATTTTGAGGTGGAATGTTGTATGAGAAATAGCAAAAAAGCCAGTGTCACTAGGTCACAGAGAATATAGGAGGATTTATTATGACTGAAAAGTAGGAAAAGTCCAGGCAGTGAAGGGCTTTAAAGACAAAAAAGAGGATTTTTTTTTAAATTTGATCCTAGAAGTAATAGGGAGCCACCATAGTTCATTGAATTAGAGGAATGGCAAGCAACATAGATTTAAAACATGGAAATTAGGAATGTTATTACATCTCAGTTTCACTTAACTTGCTATGTAGAATTTTGGTATTATAAAAATTTAGAGCTGGAAGGAAACTTGGAGGTCATATAATTTGAAATCTGCAACCCACCTTTTCATAACTAGTTAACAATTCAAAGTGAAGCACTGTTCTTTTAAATTGGGATTGAAAATAATTGAGTCAATGAAGATTACTGGTGGTGTTAGACTGCATCACCTGATCTTAGAGTGAAAATATCAAAGGAAAAAATAAATGGAAAATTCTTCAGCAAATGAGGCCTAAAGGCATACTTGCAAGCATAGGCAGGCATGGTAGATAGTTTATTCTGCCTCTTTCCTTATAGTTGAGCAAAAAAGCAAAGGCTCTTTAGCTCTGCTCTTCTCTTTACTAGTGGATAGTGGAAATAAGAAGCCCTTTTCCTTCCTTCTCCTGGTGCTCAAGTGAACAAAGGTTTCTTAGCCCATCTTAGTCTGTTTTCTTTTGAGCTGAAAGGTATTAGTTGCATCTGGTTAAGTTCCTAACTTATCCCTCTGGCTATCTCTTAAACATCTTCTAGATGATCAAAGGAGGCCAGCGCTGGGTGTTTCAGGTCTTTCTGCTTCTGTTGGTGGGCATATGAAAGGCTTCAGATTGATTCTTCTCAGGTGGGCATATGAAAGGCCCCTCTAGATCTAGGTCAGACTCCAAATCCTCTCTGGCTAAACCTGTTAGACCAGTGTACATAACCAAAATTTACCTCCTAGAGCCTAGGTACCTGAGAGCTTCACACTAAGCAAATGGAAGCTTTGAAGAGCTAAGGGCTCAATTTTCATCAGATAACTTGAGCAGATCTATAAGAGATCTGACCCTCAGGACACCAAAGACACTGGAGGACCTCAGATTTGGAGAATAATAAATTAGGAGCTAAATGCTTTTTCCATGTGTGGCATATCTCCTCATTACCTGCCATCTTCAGAAGACTACACTATACTGATTCATAGAACCCTGCATTATGTGGGCCCTGCCAGATCAACTGGTTCTTCCTCCATCCTACTTCCTGTTCCCTCTGTCCTTGTGATTAACAGTTGCTCCTTCCTGAAGGAAAACCCCCTTCCCACCTTTCCCTTAAATTCTATCCACCTCAGCTCTACAGCTCCATAGTTTATATCACCCTCTGTGGTTCTATTTCATTGGGCTCTCTAGATCCTCAGTGACATTATTATTGTTTTATAAATATATCCTATATCCCTTAATCTCATACTCTTTCCATTTTCTGGCATTCAGGGAAGACTGACTTCCTCCAGAACACACAGACTCTCTGGTCACCTTTTCCAACACTAGTTGCTTCTTTTCTCCTGTTAATTCCTATTCCATAATCACCTATACCCAAATACTCAAGACCAACAGGAGGAGTGGACGCTGACACTTCTAAAGTTGTTGCCATCACTGAGTAGCCTCTCCTCTATTAATATTCACTCCATCCATTTATGTCACAAAGTCCTGACCCTTGTTATAAAAAGCCCTACTTCACCTTCCCTCTCATCTCACCTGTGTAAATCCTGTGGTTGACCAGGTTAACCATATATTTTCCTTCATCCTTAAATTCTGTTTACCCCTTTGTTCTCTTTCATATCAGGCCTTTGCAAACTTTAACATTCATTGGCCTCCTGTAAGGGGGAAGATCTGTTCTGCCCTGATTATGCCAATTGTAGGGTGGCATGCCCTCTGAGAGAATATTGAGATACTAAAGAAAGAAGGGCCCATGCCAGCTTGATTATGAATATATTTTATTAGGGTTAATTAGGTTAATTGGGGGAATTTACTCACAAGACTCCAGTCATCCTGGGCGGCAGCAGAACAAAGTAACACAGATCCTCCCACTAACCTCGAGTCAGGCCATGTATTATATAGAAACAAAACAGAGAAGGCACAGTGTCTGGGATAACCCAGGGTCATACACAAGTTTTCCAAGGAGATGGCTGAAGCTTCTTTTGCCATTTACATTTACTCAAGGTAGTTCACATTCTTCTGCGGAGTCATAAGTCATATTCCCATTCTGGTTACCAATATACACCTTCACATAATTTTCCCTTTTTTTTCAAAGAGTTCAGTACCTTGTTCCTAATCTTCCTTTCCACCCCAACCTCTGTACTCATACTTTGGAATTTAAATATATACATTGCCCCCTTGAATATACTGTCTTCCTATTTTATCAATTTTCTTAATTCCTGTAGCCTACATCTTTATTTTACCTTATTTACCCACAGGGATGTTTATATTTTAAATATTGGTATCCCTATAAATGTGTTACCTCCATGATCTTGAATTCTAAACTTCCCCTTTCTGATCTTAACCCATCTTTCCATATCTCCCTTTTCCCTCACTCCTCATAAACTTACTCTTTGTCTTCACTGGAATCTCTTCTCTCTCCACCCTTCCCTATTTTCCTAGTACACCCCTCTGCTCTGGTTTCACTCTCCTATCATCACAATCTTAATCTTACAGTTGATTAGTTCAACAGTATATTATCATCTATCCTTAAATTCTTTATCCTCTTGTTCTATTTCAGCCAAGACCTTTGCAAACTCTAACCCTGAATTACCTTCACTATCTTCCTTCTCTGCTCCTTCCTTCAATGATGCTAAGTGCTATTTTAAAAGCCATGTAACTATGCCCTTAGACCAAGTTCACTTCAGTATGGTCTCTTAAAAGCTACACCCAGAATAAAAAATATTCTTTGAATCTGAATCTGTTCAAATCCACAGCTCACAAATCCCCCGATGATGTTCCCCTTTATCAGATCAAATCAGATTATACGTTAATTCATAGCAAAAGGCATTGATGTAGACAGAATTTTTTAAAAAAAGATTAAAAAAGGGAAAAATCCCAGCCCTCGTAAATCTAAGGAAACCAGTGCCAATGAGAGAGGGAATAATCCTCCCTAGAAAACTCAATCCCAAAGCAGTCATTTGTACAGAACAGCTGTTGTCCCCTGCTGTTGAGCTGTTTTCTCTGCTGAGCCGCCTCTACTAAACGATTGCTGTATGCTACTTCTCTGAAGATCACTACTATCTTCTATTCAACACTTTTGCTAATGTTTCATCTCGAACTAGGGGATATGTCTAAAACAGTGGCTCAGTGTGCTATATCTGGTCAAGCCACTATGTGGTGATGTAACTTAGAGTGGTATAAGTCCCTTAGGCATGTGCAAGCAAATCTCTCCAACTCCCAACCTTAAACAACTAGTTTACTGACTGTGCATGCACAAATAATCTTAGCCATCTGAGCTTTCAACCTCTATTTACTCCCTCGTGATCACATAGAAGGATATGGATATTCCAATAATATATGATTCATAATTCACTTGGTTCTTTGCCCTCACATAGTAGACCCAGTATTTTTCCCTCCTCAACATGACCTCCAAAGAATTAATCAATATTTAAATGACTACAAACATAGACTATATCTATATCTATCTATCTATCTATATATATATATATATATATATATATATATATGTCTATAGATGATAGATAGAATGCCATAACTTTGAAAGGAAGTATCTTTAAGCATCCTCTCCTCCATTCCCCATGCACACATATCAAAGTTATAGAGGGGAATTTGACTGGCCCAACTTCAGCCCCTCTTTTTTTTTTTCTTTTTTTTTTTCGGGGCAATGGGGGTTAAGTGACTTGCCCAGGGTCACACAGCTAGTAAGTGTCAAGTGTCTGAGGTCGGATTTGAACTCAGGTACTCCTGAATCCAGGGCCGGTGCTTTATCCACTTCACCACCTAGCCGCCCCCTCAGCCCCTCTTGCTCCTTTGCATGACCTGTGATTAAAGATATATACTTTCCAACTGGCAGCCAGGTGAAGCCCGTGGTCTGATCCTGGGAAAATTCCTTCCTAGACATCTTGCGTGGTCAGCTTCCTTCTCCATATCTATTCATATATAGCCAATGTAGCTAGAAACAAAGGTACAAATGCTAAAGTTTTTCCTGTAATTACAAATAAGACATAAAGAGCATCAGAAAGGAGAGCACTGATCTCCCAATCTAGCAGAAACCTGCTATCTGTTTTGATTCATCCACGTGGTCTTCAGCTGCGAATAAATTCATTTTAACTGCAATCATTCTCTTAGCAACTATTTCCAGGGATATGTAATTTACTCTGGAACTTCACTTAGCAACATATAGGGAGAGAAAAGGAGGAACTTGCAAGTTTTCCCCTGAATTTCTATACCCAGGTTACTGGATCAAATCAGAACTGAGCCATCACTGCTTTATGGCAATCCTTTTCTTTTCCCTGTGTGTCTGAATAGATAAGCAAACTTGCCATGGTGGCAATTCCAAACCTTTCTTTTTCTCCTTAAGCCCCTTACATGACTGCCTCTACCCTCTGTTTCAATGGATGATCTCCCTTTACTGAAAAAAATAGATACCATCTTTCCATGAACTCCTTTTTCTCCCCTACTCCACACCTAAAAACCTATGTCATTCTCCAAATTTCTATTCCTTTTTTCCATTCTCTGAGGAAGAAGTGATCTTTCACTTTGATAACACCAGAACTTCTACTTCTACCTTTGTTTTTATCCCCCTCATGTCCAGTTGGAGCCCTTTTGATGATCCCCTTTCTCTCTCATTTCCAATTTCTACTTAACCACTGGCTCTTTCTCTGCTGAGTATAAACATGCTCAATTCTCATGCTATTCTTTTTTAAATAGAGATTTTAAAATTTAATTTAATTTTTTTAAATTTTTTTTTTTAGTGAGGCAATTGGGGTTAAGTGACTTGCCCAGGGTCACACAGCTAGTAACTGTTAAGTGTCTGAGGTCAGATTTGAACTCAGGTACTCCTGAATCCAGGGCTGGTGCTCTATCCACTGCGCCACCTAGCTGCCCCGAGATTTTTTAATTTCAAATGTTTATTGATAGCTTCTGTTTTGAAATGACTATCATTTTGCTTTTTAATTTTTTAATTTATTTATTTATAGCAGCTCTTTTTGTGGTGGCTAAGAATTGGAAATCAAAGAAATATCCATCAATTGGAGAAGGACTAAACAAGCTGTGGTATATGAAAGTAATGGAATATTATTGTCCTATAAGAAATGACAAGCAGGATGATTTCAGAAAGACCTGGAAAGACTTATATGAACTGATGTATAGTGAAGTGATCAGAACCAAGAGAACATTGTGCACAGTGACAGCAATATTGCTTGATTAAGAACTGTGAATGACTTAACTATTCTCAGCAGTACAATGATCCAAGACAGTCCCAAAGGACTAATGATAAAGCATACTATCAAGATCCAAAAAAAAGAACTGATATTGGTTGAACACAAACTGAAGCATGCTATTTTTCACTTTCTTTAATTTTTTCTTTTATTTGTTTTCTTATACAAAATTACTAACATGGTAATGTTTTATATAATGTCAAATGTATAACTTATATTTGATTGCTTACCACCTCAGGGAAGTAGGAGGGGAGGGAAGGAAGGAGGGATAAAATTTGGAATTCAAAACTTTAAATAAAAATGTTTATTGGGGCAGCTAAATGATGCAGTGGATAAAGTACCGGTCCTGGATTCAGGAGGACCTGAGTTCAAATCCAACCTCAGACATTTGACACTTACTAGCTGTGTGACCCTGGGCAAGTTACTTAACCCTCATTGCCCTGAAAAAAAAAAAGTTTATTAAAATATTTATTTATTTTAAACATTCTTTTCTTTTAAAATTTTGAGTTACAGATTCTTTCCCTTCTTCAAATCCTTCCCCATCCACTGAGAAGGCAAGCAATATTATTTCAATTATACATGTGAAATCATGCAGAACATTTCCACATTAGTCATATTTTTTTTTTTAAGTGAGGCAATCGGGGTTAAGTGACTTGCCCAGGGTCACACAGCTGGTAAGTGTTAAGTGTCTGAGGCCGGATTTGAACTCAGGTACTCCTGACTCCAGGGCTGGTGCTCTATCCACTGTGCCACCTAGCTGCCCCCCTTTTCTTTTTTAGTCATATTTTTAAAAAAATTTTTAAATGGGAAAATGATACTTCAAATTTGCACTGAGAGTTCATCAGTTCTCTCTGGAGCTCAATAACATTTCTTCATCATGAATCCTTTGGAATTATCTTGGATCATTGTATTGATCAGAGTAGCCAAGTTTTTCACAGTTGATCATCATTATAACATTGCTGTTAGTATATGTTCTCCCAGTTCTTCAACAGTTCATACAGGTCTTACTAGGCTTTCTGAAACCATTCTACTCATCATTTCTTATGGTATAATTTTACCCCATCATAATCATATGCCACAGAATGTTTAGCCATTCCCCAATTGATGAGCATCCCCTTGGTTTCCAATTCTTTGCCACCACAAAATGAGCTGCTATAAATATTTTTGTACATGGAGGTTATTTTACCTTTTTTATGATCTTTTTAAGATACAATCCTAGTAGTGGCATAGCTGGAGCAAAAGGTGTGTACAATTTGATTGCCCTATTGGCATAGGTTGGACTACTTCACAACTCCACCAACAGTGCATTAATGTCCCAATTTTTCCACATCCCTTCCAACATTTGTCATTTTCTTTTTCTGTCTTATTAGGTAAAGTGATACCTTAAGAGTTTTTTTAATTTGCATTTCTCTAATCAATAGATTTAGTGCATTTTTTCATATTCCTATGGATAGCTTTGATTTCTGCCTGTTCATATCCTTTGGGGAATGGCTCTTATTTTTATAAATTTTTTTTTCAGTTCTATACTCAGTATATACTGAGAAATGAAATCTTTATCAGAGAAACTTGCTGTAAATTTTTAAACACATTACTTCATTGTCTGTGTTATCTTTTAGCAAAATGTAGTTTCCCTGTTTTAATTAGGTCTGATTTTCAGTATATACTGAGAAATGAAATCTTTATCGGAGAAACTTGCTGCAAAATTTGTTTAATATTACTTCATTGTCTGTTATCTTTTAGCAAAATGCTGTTTCCCTATTTTAATTGGGTCTAATTTTGCTTTTGTTTTGTCTGAGATCATGATTGCTACCCCAACCTCTTTTACTTCAGCTAAAACATACAAGATTCTGCTCTTGTCCTTTATTTTAACTCCATGTGTGTGTTTCTGTTTCAAGTATATCTCTTGTAAATAACACATTGTTGAATTCCTGTTTCTAATCCATTCTGCTATCTGCTTCCATTTAATGGTGGGCTGAACCTATTCACATTCACAATTATGATTACTAACCGTGCATTTCCCTTCATCCTGTTATCTTCTATTTCTTCCTCTTTTTATCCTGTCCCTCCTCAAAAGTCTATTTTGCTTCTAATCACTGCTTCCTTTAATCTACCCCCTTAAAATCCCTTCCTTTATTCTTTTTTTTTTTTTTAGTGAGGCAATTGGGGTTAAGTGACTTGCCCAGGGTCACACAGCTAGTAAGTGTTAAGTGTCTGAGGCCGGATTTGAACTCAGGTCCTCCTGACTCCAGGGCCGGTGCTCTATCCACTGCACCACCTAGCTGCCCCCCTTCCTTTATCCTTATCCCTTTCCCCTCCTATTTCCCTATTGAGTAAGTTACACTTCTCTATATAACTGTGTATATATAGTCTTCCTTCTTTTAGCCAGTTCTGATGAAAGTGAGATTCAAGAATTGCTGGCCACCACCACCCATTTTCCCTCCTTTGTAAAAATTCTTCTTTGCATGCCTCTTTTATGATTATATTCTACCTCTCCCTTCCCTCTTCTCCCAGTGCATCCCTTTCTCACCTTTTTTTTTTTTACATAATCAGCTTATACCTATGTCCTCTGTCTATGTAAACTCCTTTTAATTGCCCTAATAATGATAAGGTTCTGAGGAGTTATATATATCATCTTCACATTTAGGAATAGAAATAGTTTTTTATTGAGTCCCTTATGATTACTCTTTCATGTTTACCTTTTTATGCTTTTCTTGAGTCTCTGTTTGAATTTAAATTTTATATTCAGCTTTGATCTTTTCATCAGGAAACTTAAAAATCCAGTGGCAAAACAAAAGTCAGGATGACTGGCAATGGCCCAGGATGCAGTGGATAACCTTGTCATTTTTGATGTCTGACCAAACTCTAAGTACTCCACAGTGCCTGTTTCAGCCATTTTCATGGCCACTGGAATAAATTGTTCTCATCTCCCCATTCTACAGAGGGAAGTCTTCACATGCTTGAGGTAAACATCCCCCTAACTCACCAACAGATTTCAGGGCTGTCCATCACTCTCAAACTGCTTTAGCATTTCTGCCAAGATAGTTTTATAGGGGTGCACCACTGTGCATGCTATAGCTTCTTGGAGCCACAAGTGAGAGTTGGGTGAATCAGATGGACACCAAAGGTAAATGAGTGCCCTGAAAGGGACTAGTCCTCCAGAACACCCTCCCCCACACACACTACTGGATAAATATCTATCTGTAATTGGGCCTCTCTTCTGTTCCTCAGGGTTGCAGTGGTGTCTCTGCTGGTGGGAAACTGACCTAGACTTCCATCTCTCTTACTTTTTTTTCTTCGAATCTCTGACAAAAGTTCACAGAATCATAGCCATCTCTTTCACCTGCAAGCAGAAAGAATAAATGCAAAGAGACAAAGAACAGAAGACTGTATTCATGGGCCACATGTCTACCCTAGGCAGGTAGAATCTGAGGTTTTCCATCCAGAAGCATTCACTCAAACACAACCAGGTAATAAAGAGGAAACTCCTTGACCTGTTAATGCTTTTTGAAGGGTATGCTTGTTTATGGCACAGAAGCCAATCAAAAGCTAGTCTCTTAACTACATGTCTAACAAAAGACTAAAAACAATACCTGCATGTCCTCCCAAGTCCACAAACAATTGCCTCAAGTCAAGCATACTGCACATACTCTAAAGGCTAGGATCTCATTGTCTCAGGAGGTGCTGACCATGTAGGAGGCATCCTGCCTATATACACCCTGAGGTGGGAAACAGGTAAATAGAATTCAGGTGCCCTAATGAGCTAGAGACAGTCCATTGAAGTCTTTTTTTTTTTTTTTATGCGGGGCAATGGGGGTTAAGTGACTTGCCTAGGGTCACACAGCTAGTAAGTGTCAAGTGTCTGAGGCCACATTTGAACTCAGGTCCTCCTGAATCCAGGACTGGTGCTTTATCTACTACACCACCTAGCTGCCCCAAGAAGAGTCTTTCTGACTCCAGGCCTAGCTCTCTATCCACAGCACCACCTGGTTGCCCCATAATATGTGCATATTTATTCTTTTTTAAGTAATAAGCATTTTTATTTGTAGTTTTGGATTCCAATTTTTATCCCTCATTCCCTCTCCCCTCCCCCTTCCCTGAGGTGGTAAGCAATAGATATAGGTTGTACATGTAGTATTATTATATAAAACATTACCATATTAATCATTTACATAAGAAAACTTGAATAAAAGACAAAAAGTGAAAGAAAATGAAAAATGGCATGCTTCAGTCTGTGTTCCATTCTTAAGGGGCATGAATTATTTTCTTGACCAGTTGCAAAATGTTTTCTGTGTGGTGTCAGTTGCTTTCATTCAGTGATGAAGGTTCTATAAGTATCTCAAATTGATTAAAGATGTACTCACGCATTGTTCTTGGGTTGTAGGAAAATCCTTTAATACCTATTTTAAACCTTTTGATTACATTCTGAACCCTTCTTGACCACATCAGTTGAAACTAGGAGGGAATCTTCTTCCTTTACACAAGGTTCGTCCAGGGATCTAAGGATGACAATGTTATACAGAGAAAATGACTGGAAATAATAAATATCAGGCCTGCATAATCAGTTATGGACTATAGAGACCAAAAGACAGGCCAAGCTGATGTCATTGAAGAAACTCAAGACAAATCTGCTGGAGGTCAGATCAGTATACAGAGCCACTCCTCTCAGAAGGTCAAAAGGGCTTGAGACCTGATGTTGAAGAGACCTACTTAAGAGAGAATGAAAATAGGATTTAATGAAAAAAATTGTATTTTGCTAAAATAGTTCATCTCCTGACCCATCAGTATTTCCTGTTTTTTTTCTACCCAGATTAAAAGGATCATGTGAAATAGGGACAGGTTTGAGGATAGAAGATGTAGGTTGTCCTACTGTTCTGAACAATAGATCCCAAGTGACAATTATTTGCATATTTTAGCAACACATACTTCTACAACAAAAGATTCTTACTCTTTTTTGGTGTCATAAACTCCTTTAGTAGTCTAGTGAAACCTATAGACACTTTCTCAGATTAATATTTTTAAATGTATAAAATAAAATAGATAAGGTTCCAAAGGGAAACAATTGTATTGAAGTACAGTTACTGAGATACAAAAAAAAAAATCAAATTTATGAACCCCAGGTTAAGTGCCCTTTATTCTATGCAGAGCCTAGGCTTCTTTGGACTGTATGAGAACTACTCATAGATGGGTTTTCTCATAATGAATCATTTTATTTGTATCCTGAGTGTCTAATAAAGTACTTGGTACAAAGTAGTTGCCTAATAAATGCTTATAGATTGAGTGCTTGGCACATAGCAGGTACTTAATAAATGTTGACTAATAGATTGAAGTGTAGGGTTATCAAGAAAGTAAACATATCTCTGAAACCTCCAAATCTAGTGAATGTCCAACAAGTCTATGGCATCATTTTTAGTAGAATTATATGCATGCATCAGAAAAGACATGAGTTAATTCCACTGAGCATTGTAATCAGGTAAGTGTCTTTCAGGCTACAGTTTCAACATTAATTGGGACCCACTCCAACCTATTCAAAATTTTTGCAGAATACTGTATGAAGTGCCTGGGGCTCACTCAGTACTTATACACCTGTTCAGAAGCTTAAGGTAACCTGCAGACTCATGCTAGCAGATAACATCGGAAGTATTTAACATCCCAAATTAAGGGTGGACCCAGAGCTATTTAACTGAAAACTCTTCATTGCCTGAGGAATAGAAAGGATAGTCTGTGTTTAAAAAAAAAAAAAAAAGGAAAACTCAACTGGTACATTCTTAGTGGATAAGCAGGATGTGCCATCAGAATGACACATATAATCCTGCTCAACAACTCATGACATTTTTGAAAGTTATCTTAGAAAATTCTTCATCAGAGATCACTGGAAGACTTTATAGTCTGTGTGCCATAGTAGTAGATAGAAGTATACTGGAAAATTTAGATATCTGTGGACTCTCAGACTTTTAATAAGAAGAGTGAGATATATCAGGATACTGCACCTAATTCAAGATTCCTTGAACTATCTCCTGGGCAATCACTCACTGGTTTTCAGTTTTGGTCCTGCACAATGGATACTATCAGATAGATTCCCAAGGCAAAGGAAGATAAGGAAAAAACAGCATTCCAATGAGATTCTTTTGGGGGGGGGTAGGGAGAACAGAGCAATGAGGGTTAAGTGACTTGCCCAGGGTCACACAGCTAGTGTCAAATGTCTGAGGCTGGATTTGAACTCAGGTTCTCTTGAATCCAGGGCCAGTGCTTTATCCACTACACCACCTAGCTGCCCTTTCCAGTGAGAGTCTACCAATTTGCTTACATGTCCTGTGAGTCCTGATACTTTTCAGGAGAACATAGAAAAACGAATTGGTGACATAAATGTCTTGGACTTTCTGGTTTATCTGGATGTGTTCATTGTATTTAGAAGGATGTTGGAAGAATGTGGGGATAGGTTACTGAAAATGTTAGATGAACTACAGTAGAACCCTCTGGTCTAAAGTTATAAGTTGACAAATAGCAATTGTTCCATTTCTTTTAAGAACATATCATATAGTGTTTTAGCAAGGAATGAGTACCAATCCTGAGGACATAAAAATGATCCTTATCTACCCACAGCCAAAACATTATCTAGAACTGAAGACTTCCTTGGGATTCTGTGGCCACTATAATCATTTGTGAAGAGCTATACAATTGTAACTTTTCTCTGGGGCCCCTCCTCCTCTGAGGCTGGCTGAGAGCCAGGATTGTGCTTACTTACCTGGGGTCAATGTCACAGGGAAATAGGTGGTGGGAGTTCTTAGGTATTCCTCTTTAAAGAATTATACCCTCTCCCACACAATCTAATTAGAATAAAATAGTCTTATTTCGGCACTAGAAAAAGTGACCAAGAAGCAAGTCAAAGACTTTCCTGGACAGGAGAAAATGACTTAGACACCACATGATTCTCTGAGGCCCATTTCTCCTCAAAGAAAGGCAAAAACTATTATAGCTGGTAGATGGGGTGACCACCACCTGACATTGGAGGGGTGATAGTGCTGACTTCTGGAGTTATCTCTGTCCCCATGCAGATCTGGCAGCAGCCATGCCTAATGTGCTTATCTCCCTTACTTCTTAGGTGTGTCCTTCCTTTAGCTGGTTGGCCCAACCCCCATGTCACTTAAGAAAGAAACTGGGAGTTTGGGAGGAACCATGGAGCAAGCAGATATAAGGAAAGTGATATCAGATGGAAATGGTATACAAATCTGGGAAGAAAAGACATGGGCAAAGAAAGGAAAATGTGGTACTGGTTCCAGGGCATGAAAGCCATGCTCCTGCAGTCAGTGTAAAGGACAACAGCCAGCTAAAAAGTAGTAAGATCATATATCCAGGAAGTCTTAGAGTGCCCAGAGAACCAGACTAGAAGCTAAGTGGCTAACATTGTCTCCTCCTTCAGTATCAGATGGGGAGGTATCTGAAGGAAGAGGACTATCACAGAATAAGAGGGGAGAGTTACACCATCATTGAAAAGTCTTTCAACAATCTCATTCTTGGGCATATGACTGAGAAGAACCAGAGATAGGAAAGAAGAAAGAAATACCTTGCCTGAAACCTCTAGCACCAATTAAATATCTTTGGGATGGAAGGCAGTGGAAAGAGAACTGGCTTATTTGTCAGAGGACCAGGATTCAAGTACTGCATCCTAGCTTCTTAAACTGTGGCTCACATCCCCATACCAGGTCATGTAACAATGTGGGGGTCAGGAAAAACTTGGCAGCAGTTAAAAGTTATGTATGCCTATTTTATATACCTATATACCTGGGGTCAAGTAAACATTCTCAGGTGAAAAGGGGTCGCAAGTGGAAAAAGTTTAAGAATTCCTGACCTATGTGACCTTGGGAAAGTCTTATAACATCACTGGGTCCTCAATTTCCTTATCTGTAAAATATGGGGATTGGACTTGTTGGTCTCTGATGTTCTTTCCAATTCTAAATCTATGAGCTTTTGAGAATGTGAACCTTTAAGGATTTGGTTAATTGCCTTATTTGTGCCTTAGTGTGGGTTTTTGTCCAATTAAGTAAGCCTTTTATGTTACAATAGCATAGAGAGCTAAGGAACAATTATATATTCTGAGATACCAGACTTCTGGGTACCAGAAGTCTATCAAAAATGAAAACAAAGGACTGTTGTTATTCAAAGTGAGATTCATTATCCCATGCACAAACTGGATTTTTTTTAACCTTAAATATGATTAATGCTGATAAGTTCTGAGACTATATGTATAAAAATCAATTCCAAATATGAACAGACAATAATCCACTAACATTCTGACAAGCACTAACTTGGATCTCACCAGCTAGAGATGGATATCAGTCCTAACCAATTCTGAGTTCAGCAGATAACCTATTCCATAGACCTCATGAATGAGAAGCAATCAATCAATAAACATTTATTAAGCACTTACTGAATTCCAGGTACTGTGCTAAGTATGGGAGATACAAAGCCAAAAGCTAAATTGTCCCTGCCCTCAAGAAACTTACATTCTAGCAGAAGAGACTATATGTATACATATAGATATAGACAAAATATATACAAATCAGATACAATATGACTTTAGAAGGGAAGATACTAGTAGATGGGAGAATCAGGAAAGGCCTAATAGAGGAAGGAAGGAAGGAAATTCAGTATTCCAGGAAGTGGAGTTGTAGTAAAAGAGCTGATGTTTAAAAAAAAAAAAAATGGGTCTGTTTCTGGAAACATTTTGGGATTTTTGAAAATACAATCAGGTATACTCTTTTTTTTCCTGTTAAATTCTGGATCCATTTCATTGCCCATGAGATAATATATGTAAAGCCTTAAAGAACTTTATAAGTAATAGCTATAATAGTTGTTAATACCTTATTAATTATTAACATTTTCATCTATAGTACCTATCAAACACCTATGTATTGATGGACTTAATGTAGTTCCCACCAAACTATATGTCATAGTCTGCATAATAGGCATTTTCCCTTCATTAGGTAGGTCACTTGTGTAGGTATGAAGCACCTAACACATAGTGAAGTAGGTGCGATTGTAGCAATGGATTTAATTGATCAAATCGATTGTGAGGCATCCCAAAAGAATTACAAGACTCAGTGACTCAGTTTCCTGAGTTTTATTAGAATACTGTGAGGCCACAGGGAGAATACCATAGGAGAAAAGAAAAGGAATCTCAAATAGGGAAAGGGAAAATGGTTACATTTATAGTGAGAAAAAGTAGGTTATCTCATTATCTTAATCTCCTCCTTATGGAGGTACATGGGAGGGTTTATCCTAATTTGGACTTGCTGGGGTCCTAAAATGTGCTCCAAGACAGGTACCTTTTTCCTTAGGGGTGTGTTTTGGGGATTTAAATGTCATAAGTTGAACCTAAGGACACATTTGGCCTTTTCTGCGCATGTTCATAAAGACATGTTTAAACTTGTCAGATCCTGAGGATCTCTCTGTCTATGGTATCTCTTTACTTTAAGATCTGGTTTCTAGGTGTCCTGTCATGTAGGAATATTAATGGCTATTAATGGTTCATGGTCCCTGGTTACCTTCCCTAAACTTCTGTTGATAGTGTTGGTTGAGAGTAACCCTCTGGTTACTAAGGTCTTAGTTTCTCTGTTAACCCTTTTAGCTACTATTGATCAAGTCTTAGGTTATCTGTTAACCTCTTTTTAGCTACAGTTGATAGGTGATCTGTTAACTCTTTTAGCTTCTTCCATCAACCTTTTTAGTCTCCTTCATCAATAGTAGGTATTCACTAAATTTTTATCAAATTGAATTAAATTCCTCCGTGGATTGGCAGGTCTATTTCTTTTTAGAGTGGCCATGTGTCTCACTGAAGAAGCCATATAGCATGTTGAAGCAATCAGTTTCATGTTATCTACCAATAAGAGCACTTAGAGCATTTAGAGAATAATCCCTTCCTCCATAATGACTTGTCAATGATTAATAGAAGAGGCAGTAAGAGAGCAGCAAGATTTCATCATCTACAGGGGTTCATTCTTCCAAAATGACTAGTAAATAGAATGGTATATATACTATGCTTCAGTGGTAATAATACTGTAAAAACCATCTAAGCACTTGCTACATAGCAACGCATGTCTTTGATCAATAGTTTGCTGCCTATAATATAGGCTACAGTTGTTTTACTAGCTACATTTCAGATTTATGAAGAATCTCTTTATGGGTAGCTAGGTGATATTATGGTTAGAGCACTGGGTTTTTATTGGAGTCAGGAAGACCTGAGTTCAAATCCAACCTCAGATACTTATAAGCTGTATGATGTTGGACAAGTCACTTAGTTTTATCATCTCCTTTCCCCACCTATAAAATGGGTATAATAATAGCAACCACCTCAAAAGGTAAATGTTGTGAAGACCAAATGAAATTACACACACACACACACACACACACACACACACACACACACACACACACACACACGATGGAAATATATACAAACAGGTATAAATATTTATATTCTATAATATATAAATATGCTTATATGTATATCATATTTACATGTAATATATTACATCAATATATATTTGTTTAGTATACAAACATACATAGAAACATAAATATAATATATAAATAAAAATGAATTAAAGAAATATCAAGAGAAATAAATTTAAACATACAAACATTTATTTATAACATATAATATATTAATTTATATATTTGCATTAAACTATATCATATTTATATTACACAAATTATACATATATCTATTAAATATATTATTTCATAAAGTAAATAAATATCCTATGCATTGTGTTATACATTATACCACATACTATATTGTATAAATTTTCTATAAATAATACATTTGGAACTTCTTACATCTTATATAGATATCTATATTTATAAGCATATAGTCTCATATGTGTATAATATTATATAAAGTATTTTATAAAACCTTAACTTGCTAAATATTAAGGTTAACTCTTATTATTGCAATGGTGTTGTTGTTTGTCCTTTGATCTTGAAGAAGTCCATGACTCTGAGAGGTGATGTCATGACTTTCAGTGAATTGAATTTAAGTGAGGGAGGGATGTGTAAGGTCAACCAACCTCATTCTCTCCTCCAGAGCCATCTGAGTCCAGTGTCAAGATATATATCAGGATGACTGGAGATGGCCCCAGATGTTTAAGGCAATTAGGGTTAAGTGACTTGCCCAGGGTCATACTGCTAGTAAGTGTCTGAGGACAGATTTAAACTCAGGCCCTCCCAACTTCAGGGCCAGCATTCTATGAAATGCACCACCTAGCTGTCCCATTATTTCAAGAGTAGCATCAACTTAAGATCTCTGGATTATAATCCTAGCTCGTTCACAAATTTATTTGCCTTAACCTTGGTAAAAAAACTACCTGTCTGGGCTTTAGCCATCTCATATATAAAATTAGGATTCATGGATATAGAGCTAGAAGGGTCCTTAAAGACCATTTAGTCCAGTGATGTCAAACTCAAATAGAAATGACAACTTAGAAAAGCACAAATTAACGTTACCTATATTGTACTGTATTTTAAATGTATTTTGTTAAACATCCCCCAACTATATTTTAATCTGGTATGGGCTGCACTCTGAAGTTTTACTGCCCACTGGGGCTGGGACCTGATAACTCAATTCTAATCCAACCCTTCATTTTATTCTGTGTGTGTGTATGTGTAATTGGGTTTAAGTGACTAGCCCAGGGTCACACAGCTAGTAAGTGTCAAGTGTTTGAGGTCGGATTTGAACTCAGGTCCTCTATCCACTGTGCCATCTAGCTGCCCAAACCCTTCATTTTAAAAAGGGGTGAAGTGACTAACGCAATGTCCCAGAACTAGAAAATAATTGGACTTGGCTTTGAATCCAGGTTCTCTTCTTAATTTTTTTTCATTTCAACTTCCAAATTCTCTCCCTCCCTCCTGCCTCTTTCCTACCCATTGAGAAGGCAAGTAATATGAGATCAATTATACATGTGAAGTTATGCAAAAATATTGCAAAAAAAAGCAAGAAAAAGTGAAACTATGCTTCAATATGCACTCAGAGTTCATCAGTTCTCTCTCTCTGGAGGTGGATAGCATTTTTCATCATGAGTCTTTTGGAACTTTCCTGGATCATGGTATTGATTAGAGTAGCTGTCTTTCACAGTTGATCATCATTACAATATTGCCATGACTGTGTGTAATGTTCTGGTTCTGCACACTTTACTCTGTATCGGGTCATATAAGTCTTTTCAGGTTTTTCTGAAACTATCTCTCTTGTCATTTCTTATGGCTCAATAGTATTCCATCACAAGCATATGCCATACCTCATTCAGCTACTCCCCAATTGCTGGGCATCCCCTCAATTTCCTATTCTTTGCCACCATAAAAAGAGCTGTTATAGATATTTTTGTACAAATAAATCATTTCCCCTTTTCTTTGATCTTTTTGGGATATACACCTAGTAGTGGTATTGCTGGGCCAAAGGGTATGTACAGGTTTAGAACACAATATTACCAAACAGTGTGTTAGTGTTACTATCTTTCCACATCGTCTCCAGCATTTGTCATTTTCCTTTTTTGTCATGGTAGCCAATTTGATTAGTGTGAAGTGGTATCTCAGAGTTGTTTTAATTTGTATTTCTGTACAAGAGTGATTTAGAGCATTTGTTTTCATTTCAGACAATCTTTTAATAGGCTTTGTGAAGCCAAAGAAAACTGTATACAAGAATTCCTTAACCACTTCAAATACACTATCAATGGAATATGCATACTTCTTCCATTAAAAAAGGGCAATATAAATAAACATTTTCAAGAACCTCTTTTACAGAAAGTTTGCAAGTCTTTTTCTGGGTAATTTACAGTATACAGTAAAAATACCTTTATGCAGAATAAACATACAAGCAGTTTCTCTTTAAATATACCAAGGTGGTCTGCTTCTCCACAAACCCTCAGGGCTGCATTCCTACCTTGCTACACTAAAGAAAGGTTACAAAAAGTTGAAGGTAAGGTACTTAAAAAAAAAGCCAAACCTCCACAGCTTGTTCAGCTTCCTGGGAACATTGAATTTAATGTCCTTTTCTAGCTCAAAGAAAAGAGCATTTTTTTTTCATATGAATATACATAGCTTTGATTTCTCCTGAAAACTGGCTATTCATATTCTCTCACTATCCATTGGGGAATGGCTGAATCCAGTTCCTTTTCAGGCTTTTGTTGATTCTATAAAAAGAGGCCAAACTGAGCTGGGCAATGTTACCAAGAGAGATTCATATGCTTGGTCCCTTCATTGGAGTTTGAGGTGGCCTGGCTCATGAAGGAGAAATAAAACCAGAGAGAACTAGATCAGGATGCCCAGATTGCTAGAGGGTGCTCAAAAGTCATTAACCTCCCCTTCTTAACAATGTGGTAATTGAGAGGGACTGAGAGCTCTTACCTCACCTCATTAAGTGTTTACCAATTAGGGTTGCCTTTTTCTAGTCAAGAAAGGACCCAATACTGTGCTGTCAAGAAGGGGTGGGACATTTAAAATGATCCAAGGACTCTGCATCTTGGTCTTTGATCACCAAGAGAAGCCACTGACCATTAATTGATTTTTGGCTAGCCTAATTAATAAATTGATTTTTTTATTACCCAGAACTTTGTCTCAGAATTTTTACTTGCCACACTAGAATCCTTCTTTGAGGATATTCCTTTACAGATCTCATAGAATGAATGATATTTTAGAACTAAAAGGGTCCGTAGTCATTATCTAATCTAAACCCTTCATATTAAAGATGTGTTTTTATTTCATCTATGAGGAAACTGAGGTGTTGTTGTTGAGTTGGGATTTTCTTGGCAAACACACTGGAGTGGTTTGCCATTTCCTTCTCTAGTTCATTTTCCAGATGAGGAACTGAGTTAAGTGACTTGCCCAGGGTCACACAGCTAGTGTCTGAGGCCAGATTTTAACTCAGAGAGATCAGTCTGACTGACTCCAGGCCCAGTGCTCTATCCACTGTGCCACCTAGTAAGTCATCTACAACTTGTAGAAACTCTCTCCATGACCCCTCAGATCCTTTTGTTTCCTTCAATACTCCACTGGTAGTTCAGCATGCATACCTGGTTCTATTGCTATTTGTCTCCAGGGTGCTACATGGATGCAGCAACTTTCAGAGCAGGCCTTTCTACAGGGTTACATGCGACTCAGTGTCTCTGTCATATACCAACTCCTATCTGCCCTATTACTACCTCACAGATGTGCCCTGTCCCCTCTCTGCACTCATATAGAAACAGCTCCTCTATGCCGGTCTCTTTAGCATAAAGTTATTATCTGATGTCATGGTGCTCTTAGATAACGAAGGAGAAATAACAACCAACATTCTGTGAGTAACAGTGGCCCTACTGGGGACTCAACTGGCCTGCTCTAATTAGGCAATGAAGCTCCTTCCTTTCTTTTCTCCCTTTCCTTCCTTTTCTTTTCTTTCCCTTCCTTCTTCTCTCCGCCAGATAATGAATCATACCCTAGCCTCAGGGCACTCTGCCCAAAGGAATAAAAGTTTGTTTGTTGAAACCCTACAAATATCTAGGGGTTTACATGCTAGATTTCTATTAAGGAGGACTCCTTAAACTCTCATGGATTGGCCAAAAATAGGTCCCAGCCCAGGTCTTATTTTGTCGTTGTTTGGATTATGATGGCTTATAGTGAGTGTAAATAGAATTGTTTCTGTTTTGGCCAGAAACCCTCAGGGTCTTCTGCTCCCAGATTGATTCTATTTATTTATTTTCTTTTTTGACTAGGTGAAAGAGGCCCAAATCACTGAGTGGATGTTGCCTCAGGTAAACTGAGACCTGTGAAAGCCTTAGCTTAAAAGGCCCGGGTCTCCCACTATATCTGGGCTATCTTCAGTCTTCCTGATCTATATCTTGCCACTGGAACCTGATGGCTCCAGAGAAGGGAAGAGAGAATGAGGTTGGTGACTTTGCACAGCCCTGACTCACTTAAATACAATTCACTGCAAGTCATGATATCACCTCCCGGATGTCATGGTCCTCTTTGAGAAAGAAGGACACATAGTTGGATAGGGAGAAGAGAGAAAGAGCTTGGGGGAGAATATCAGTTCCTTCAGGCCCATTCCCATTACACAACTGCTCTCCAAACTTTCTGAAACTGTTTATTACCATCACATTTAATTTGTAGAAAGCATAAGGGATGTGGGTTTTGTTTGTTTGTTTTGGTAGGGTATTTAAAGTTCAGAGGCTGAACAGAAGTTTAGTTACCTGCTTTATTCAAGATACCCTCACACAGGGAGATCTCAAATGCTGACCCTGATGTGCTCTACACAGTATAGACTTCCTGCCTATGATTCAAGGGATCTCATACTGAGGCTGCCTGATTTTATTTATTTATTTTTGGGTAAACATTTTTATTTAAAGTTTCGAGTTTCAAATTCTATCCCTCCCTTCTTTCCCTCCCCCCTCCCTGAGGCAGTAAGCAACCAGATATATTATACATGTGCCTTTATGTAAAACATTACCATAGTAGTAATTTTGTATAAGAAAACTTCAATAAAAGAAAAAAATGAAAGAGTGAAAAATAGCATGCTTCAGCCTGTGTTCAATCAATATCAGTTCTTTTTTTTGGATGTCGATAGTATGCTTATTATTAGTGCTTTGGGATTGTCTTACTGAGAATAGTTGTCATTCACAGTTCTTCATCAAACTATATTGCTGTCACTGTGCACAATGTTCTCTTGGTTCTGATCACTTCACTTATATACCAGTTCATATGAGTCTTTCCAGGCCTCTCTGAAATCATCCTGCTTGTCATTTCTTATAGCACAATAATATTCCATTACAATCATATACCACAGCTTATTTAGCCATTCCCCAATTGATGGACATTCCTTTGATTTCCAATTCTTAGGCAACACTAAAATAGCTGCTATAAATATTTTTGTACAAATAGGTCTTTTTTTCTTTTTGGTGGATGTCTTTGGGATATAAACCTAGCAGTGGTATTGCTGGATCAAAGCATTTGCACAGTTCTATAGCCCTTTGGGCATAGTTCTAAATTGCTCTCCAGAATGGTTGGATCAGTTCACAGCTCCGCCAACAGTGTATTAGTGTCCCAGTTTTCCTACATCCCCTCCAACATCCAACATTTTCCTTTTTTGTTATATTTGCTACCTGATTTTAAAGATATGTTTTCTCAGCATCATTTATAACAATAAATGCCTGGAAAGTCAGGGAACCCAAATACCTAAGGATTTGTGCAAAAAGGAGAATATTAAGAATAGCATTTTCATTCGAATCAGTTTTCATAAGATATTTGGGGGGGGGAAGAAAATTAGTTTAAAGCAGCTTCTTTTAAAATCTGAAGTGTCAGGTTCCTGTGCCAAACCATTTGACATAAACTTTCTAACATTAAGACAACTGGCAATCACTTTAAAATCTAAAATCACTTAAAAATACGTACCTGCAGCTAAATGAGTGTGTTCTTACTCAACCTAATAACAGGAATGGAGGCAGGAAAATTAGATTATGAAGATCAGCTGTATTGGTGGAGAGAGTATGTTAAAAAAAAAAAAAGCTACCGTGTGTCATTCAGAGGAATGTTTACGCTAAGAGAAAATCTTGTTGAAGGATTTTTAAGCACATGAGAGTCACTGCTCCATTACTGGTCAACTGCCTTCTACATTGTTGTTTTGGGGTTGGGCTGTTGTTGTTGTGATGGTTGTTGTTTTTATCTTTTTTTAAAAAATTGAACAAAAACCAAGGCTAAGTTGACTAAACTGAGAAATGTATCATTCAACCCTGATTTTGGTTAATAAGGCTAAACCATCAATAATAAAATTTCAAGATTAAAAAGTTTGGCAATCTATTGTGAAAATCTTTTATTCTGCCATTTTTAATGAAGACATTTATGCTATTTGTTTACAGGTATCATATCCCTATCCCTTCCCCTGACCCCATGCCAGCCAAAGGACTTCCTGAAAATTCTGCCAAAAGAGGAACTAACTCCTCTAAGTGTAATATAGTTTTGTCTGATTAAAATGCTAAAAGAATAAAATTTTTTAAAAAATACTTTGGCTCAAGGAAATTCCATCCTGTAAGGAATGTCCCTACTTGCTTGTGCCAGCCTCTTCAGAGACGAAATGTCATCAGTTTACAGCAATTCAAGAGATGTGTTTTTCTAGGGGCAGCTAGGTTGGCGAAGTGGATAAAGCACTGGCCCTGGATTCAGGAGGACCTGAGTTAAAATTTGTCTTCAGATACTTGACACGTACTAGCTGTGTGACCCTGGGCAAGTCACTTAACCCCCATTGCCCTGCAAAAAAGAAAAAAAAAGGTGTTTTTCTTGAAAGTCTTCTTTTAAGGTCCTTGATATGTCAGAGCAGAATTCTGAATGCTCCTTGAAACCACATTGACAGAACTGGAAAAAAGCTCTAGAAACCATTAACTAGAATTAGAGTCACAGTGAGGTAGGGTTTTTTCACTTTGGGAAGCCTCAATTCTAAAGCCTTTAGAAAGAAAGAAGAATCAAAAATGTGGCCAAGTTAGTAAATATGTTGGTATGTTTCCAATTCCTATAGTTACCTTTCCAAAAACAAACAAAAATAAGACAGTTTTGCATTTTTTGAAAGAAAGATTAGGTTGGTTTCCTAAGTTTAGAGTTTCTCTTTGCCTCTAAACTGGTGTTACTATAGAGCTACATTTGTTCCCATAGTTGCTATGTGTGCAAAATGCATCAGTGTGCAAGGACAAAAGAGCAGCAAGATTCTCAATGGTTCTAAAAATGCATTTGTTCCTGAACATGGTGTCCATCTTTTAGTAATGTAGTTGAAGAGTAAGGAATACTATAAGATTGAGAATTGACAAGGACCTTGAAGGTCTTTTAGTCTCTGACCTCTCTATTTTAACAGATAAGGAAATTAATCCAAAAAGCAATGTTGTACAGTGAGTTAGATTGTCAGATTTAGAATTAAGAAAGACCAGGATTGAAATCCTGCCTCTGATAGAAGATAGCTGGGTGATCATGGACAAATCACTTAGCCCCATCAGTATCCTTTTGTTCTTCTATAAAATGAGAATAATTCTACTACCTACTTTGTCGGGTTACTATGAACAGAAAATAGTATATATGAAGTACTCTGAATGCAAATCTGGTGTTCTTTCCTCTGTACCACATGAACTTTTAAAAATCTATTCGAAATTAAAGTTCAAGTTTAATTAATTAAAGATGCCTTTTGTTTTTATGTCAGTCTTCTGGATATACCACCCACTTACCAAACCAGTTAGCCTTCATTTATAACAAGTGTATCGCGGAGTTGGCCAAAGGATCCCAGTTCTTTGAACTCATAGAGTGTGTCTACTTCCAAACCAAGTGGGGAACTCTGTGGATCTGGGCAGGTGTAATGGAGAGCCCAGCCTAGAGGTATGATGAAGACCACTCTAAATAGATTGGGAGAGAACCCATTGTTAAATTGTCAGTGTGAGAATTTACATCTCAGAAATCAGCTTTCACTGCAAATCTGGATTTGATTTACTATTTTGTTGATTGGCTAGACTTTTAAAAGTGTTAATAAATAATGCAGATTAAACTTAAAAGAAGATGTGCATACATTCCCCACTACCAGCACCACCACACCCACACCCACACCCACACCCACAGTGTTTGGTTGTTAAACATTTAGCAGTATAACCACTATGAACATTGCTTGAACTTAACAGGAATCCTGTAAAAGGCTCAGGGGATAAAATAATTATCAGACTGAAGGCCTGGTGACTACATGATGATGTAACATCATCACAGTGATACTAATAAATAATAAATATAAATATTTATAGAATGTTTTAAGGTTTTCAAAATGATTTCCATTTTAAAAAATCTCATGTAAGCCTCAAAATACCCCTGGTCCTCCCCAACCCTCTCTAGAAAGTGCTCAAATATTCAGTAAACATATCCTATTTGAATACTACAAGGTGATGAAAAAGCTTTTGGTTTCTAAGGCATAACTGAGTACTTTAAAAAGGCTCTAGTGGAAGAATTTGACCTTTCTCTCTTTCCTGATGGTGAGCCCTAAGTGGGGAGAGAGGAAAAAGGTACCACTACCAGCAGCCTTATTTCTATACCTGGACTTCCATGTGACAATGAAAGCAGGGTTCTTCTATTTTGTCTCTGTGCATTTCTTTTCTGATGTTAGGTAAAAGAATATTGGAGGAAGAATGGACCATGTTATGACCTTGTGATCTCTGAGAAGTCAGAACATCCATCAGAGGTCCAGTTATGGGAGTTCCTATGCCTGTAACCCCATTAGCTAAGCTTTATGAGGAGCCAGCCCTGAGTATAATCCAACCCAGTAGTGTATCAACTAGGAAGTCAAGGATGCCTTATCCTTTAAGAAATGAAGTAACTCATCAATTGTCTATGGTGCATCCAGAAATGGATGGGAGGAATGCTTTGTAGCCACACTACTTTAAATCTGAGCCCAAGGGACTACTGTTTAGAGAAGAATATTACCCTGGTTCAGGGGAATGTTTTTTGTTAATGGGTCAATTGATAATGAGGCACTAATAACTGAATAGATGATTTCGAAGAGATAAGTGGCTAATTGCTATTAGGGGAAATACACTGGATGGAGGCTGATGAGTCATAGAATTAGAAGAATCACTGGAAATTCTTCAAGGTTACCCTCTCCCTTGGGGAGATTTCACTGAGCTCTGAGGAACCAATTCTCTAGTGAGTGTAGGTAGGGAGAGTGAGTCCAGAGTCTACCTATACATGTTACATAAACTAAAACATTTAAGCAAACCCTACTGACATCAAGTGCAGAAAGAAAATCCAGTGTTCTGCCTCCATAGTTTCTTACCTCACCAAAGCTAAGAAGGAAATGCACTTCATTTTTTCTCTCGGACTTAAGTTAATAAACACAATGAAACAGTATTTGGTGACATTTTAGCACTGTTTGCACTTTAACAAAGTGTGATTTTTAAAAGCCCTTGAAAGTATACATAGCTATAAGTTGTTCCATTCAAGTTCCAGTAAAAGAACAACAAATTTAGTGACACTTATAACAGGAGTTCCTAAAGAAACTTGTTAATTAATTATTGAGGTAGCATGATATAGGGAACAACTTCAAACTCAGGCTGAGTAGAACTGAATTTTTTTTAAATTTTTTTATTTTTTAGTGAGGCAATTGGGGTTAAGTGACTTGCCCAAGGTCACACAGCTAGTAAGTGTTAAGTGTCTGAGGCCGGATTTGAACTCAGGTACTCCTGATTCCAGGGCCGGTGCTCTATCCACTGTGCCACCTAGCTGCCCCGAGTAGAACTGAATTTAAAGCAGGACTCTGCCACCTATTAGTTGAGTGATCCTAGGAAAGTCATTTAACTTCTCAGACTCTAGTTTTCTCATCTGTAAAATGAACATAATGCTTGCTCATCTATTTCAGAGGGGTTTTTTTGTGAATATCAAATGAGGTAATGAATTTAAAACATAACCATAAAGTATGCTATAAATATGAGTTGCTATTACTTCAGGAAAATAATGGAATAACTAATAAGAAATATAATGCTGAGTTTAAAATGTTATCCCAGATAACGAATTTATTTAAAAACCCTTCAAATTGGAAAGATAAACTTGACAATATTAATTCCAAGGGACCAGTCAAAATTATGGTCCATCTAACTTCCCTGGTCTCTTCTTCCTACCCTCAAAAGAGTAATTACTCTAACAATAATGACAACACACATTTATTAAGCCTAGGAATACAGGGACCAAAATAAAAAATTCCCAGTCCTTAAGGAACTTATGAACTATGAAGTAGTGAATAGAGAGCATGGGACTTGGGATCAAATTCTGCCTCTGGTACTGTAGTAGAAATATGCATTGTCATATTATCCTTTGAAGCTTCTTAGACTCCATTTTGTGAGCTGGGATCTAACTTGTAACTCTGATTTGTGACACAATTTTAATTTGCTGTGGAAACTTACTTGCTGGCTTTCTGAACTCTCCACCCCTACCCACCACCCACTCTCACACACACACACACACACCACACACACACACACACACACACACACATCCCTTGGCCCTCCCGGTCTATGTGTCCTGATAAGAGACAATCTGTTACCCTATTTTTTGGCATAAAGCCATTTTCACCTAGAGACACCAAAGGTCAGAATATGGGTGATTTTCTGCTTACCCCACACTGTGAGGACTCCTCTTTCTTTCCTTCCTCTCCCACCTGAGAGTCTGTTGTAGGCATAAACTCTAACCCCAGCACACTCTTAGTTCAGGTTCTGGTTTGATATTAAGATAAAATGAGAAATTTTGTGAGTTATTGAATAAACAGGTGTTTTGTTCAAAACACAGCAAGGATATATGTCAAGAATACTGTGGCACTTAAGTTCTCTGGACCTGACCCTTCATCTTCATCTGAAAATACATCTGGTCAGTATGTCATCAGTGTATTAGTGACTCCACCTATTATTTCAGGGAACCAAAAATGTGAGAGGCATTAGCACATGTGGCTAAGGATCTTTTTTGCCCTCCAGCCTAGGAAGCTGTGTCAGGGAAGCTGGGGCCAATCAGATTGTGCAGGAGGAGGAAGTCAAGGATGCTAGGGAGGCTCTATCACATACCACCCTTGGCTTCAAGGTGCTGATGACCTTCTCTAAGACCTTCCACCATTTTAATGACTGGGCAGTGGGTAGTATTAAGGAGCTAGGGAGTGGGGGTGAGGGGAAGGGACAAAGGAACAAAACAAAAAGAAACAAAACAAGACAAAAAACAAAAATGTGAAGAACAAAAGCCAGAAATCCTAAGTCTTTCCTTCCCCATTCAGAAAAACGAAATCTCAAAGACTCTTAGTCTGGCCCATATGATGGATGAGGTGACATCTTGGTAAGTCACAGTGGATTTTCCTAATGCAAAATGGTGGTAATCTGCTGGAGCATCACCAAGAATATCAGAGCCACAATACAGATGATGCTTGCAGTGTAGCCAAAGATTTCTTCTCCATGATGTGGGATCGGTAAATAAGCAGGAGGCAGCTCCAGGAAACATTCAGGACCTGTGCATGGCTCTTACTTCTGGAAAAGTCAAAAAATTCTCCCTTCATCAGGGTTGTCTGTAATGAAGTGGCAGGTTTAGTAGTTGCTGAAATCCACTTGAGTACTGTGTATCTTATAGCAGACTGGAACCATTGGTTAACAGGTGAAATAGCCTTCTTCAGGAGTTAGGATCTTATAGATGGAATCCATGGGTCATGGAGGAGGCAAGGTTCTCCCTTATAGTGTTGTTCAGTTGTTTTTCAGTTTGTGTTAGACACTTTGTGGCCCCATTTGGGCTTTCTTGGCAGGGATACTGGAGTGGTTTTGGTTTCCTTCTCCGGCTCATTTAACAGATGAGGAAACTGAGGTCAATGGGGTTAAATGACTTGGCCAGGGTCTTGCAGCTAGTCTTCCTGATTCCAAGCCCAGTGCTCTATGCACTGCACCACCTAGCTGCCACTTCCCTAAGATCAGAGTGAACAAAACCTTCTTGGGAGGAACGACAGGATAAGGACTATGACTTATCTGTCTCAAGTTTCTGTCCCAATGTCTGCTCTCCTCTAGTCTCCTGGTTTGTATCTCTGGAGGATTTGGGGACATTTGGTCATAGGATAGGTTCCTGGCTGGAGCTCCTTGGGTCCCACCCTATCAGGAGAAATCTCTTCATTTGCACAATCTCCAGCTTCTTTAGTCTTCCTTTTGCTTTACCTTGTATGATCCCTAAAAGCCAATAACTCTCTTTAGCGGCTGAATTCTCGGGCCTAGTTTACTTTCAGTTTGACTACCCTGGCAGTCCAGCTTCTGTAGTAGTAAATAATATCCATAGAATGCTGGTCATGGTGCTTTCTTTATCCTCCCGAGCAGCCTGGGAGCTAATCTGTTTGCCTAAGCAGGAACCTGCTGCTGGTCCAAAAGAGAAGACTCACCATAGGAGCTCAGGAGGTCTATAAAACAGGGAGCCAAGCAATGCAAGCAATGTCCGTCCATCTGGTCAGACAGCTCTCTTTCTTTACATTTGCTGGGTTCTTTCCCCAATTTAACCATGATATGAGCCTCAAGGCCATCTCCTCTCATCCCAACTTGCCAAATTACTACCCCAAATGTTGGAGGCATGGTTCTAACCCCCAATGCCCTCTTAGTTCAGGTTCAGGTTTGATATTGGATGTAAAGAGGCACTCATGAGTCATTGAACAAAAGGAGGTTTACTTTGTTCAAACAGAGCAAAGATATACAGCAAGAATACAGTGACACTTGATTTTTCAGGGCTTGGCCCCTCTTACTTCCATCTGGAAACACATTTGGTCAGTAGGTCATCAGAGTATGATGACTCAAGTGGTTTCGAGGGAGTCAGAGAGCAGAATTTGTAGTCAAGGCGAGCAATCACTGCCAGTCCTTTTTACAGAATATTCATCTCCCACCTTTGGCTGCTGCCTAGGGATTAGCTCTTTCCTTCCCATTGGTGTTATTTAATGAAACATTACTTTCAAGCATTCCCTGATGAAAAGACCAAGCTAAATAGATAATTTGACTTTAGGATACAATACTCAAGAGAAACATAAAAAGGTAAACATGAAAGAGAAATCATAAGGGCTCAGTAAGGTTAAACTGTTTACTGTTTGTTAAACTCTAAGAAAAAAATGGGCAGGCAAGAAAGAGGATGTTTGTAGAGTTAACTTGTGAATCCATATGGCACTGGAATTTTTTTTTACTAAGAAAAAATGGAAAAGGGAAAAGAAGAATGGGGAAAATTATCTCATGTAAAAGATGCTTACAAAGAAGAGTTTTTATAGTGGAGGAATGATGGGGAAGGAAAGGTAGGTAACATTTGTTTGGGGTTTTTTTGGTGAGGCAATTGGGGTTAAGTGACTTGCCCAGGGTCACACAGCTAGTACATGGTCAAGTGTTCTGAGACCAGATTTGAACTCAGGTCCTCCTGAATCCAGGGCCCAGTGCTCTATCCACTGCGCCACCTAGCTGCCCCAGTAAGGTAACATTTGAACCTCACTCACGTCTGAATTGATTCGAAAAGGGAAATAGATATGTACTTACTCAACTAGTAATAGAAATCTCTCTTTTCAACAGAGAATTAGGAAGGGAAGGTGATAAAAGAAAGCGGCAGGTAAAAGAAGGCAGTGTCAGAAGGAAAAGAATCTTTAGAGAAAGGACAGGATAGGAGAGAGAGAGAGAGAAAGAGAGACAGAGACAGAGAGAGAGAGAGGAATAGAAGATAATGGGAAAAAAGGAAATAACACAGTAATCCTAACTGGGAATGAGAATGGGATAAACTCACCATAAAATGGAAGCAAATAACAGAATGGGTTAGAAACCAGAATCTGACATTTTCTTGTTTATAAGAAACACAGTTGAATCCAAGACATACACAAAGCTAAAATAAAGGGTTGTAGCAGAATATAATATGCTTCGGCAGAAGTAAAAAAGGCAGGGGCTAGCAATCATGATATAGAGAAAGCAAAAGCAAAAATAAACCTAATCAATTACATCTTGCTTAAAAGGAACCATAGACAGTGAAGTAATATCAATACTAATCATATATGTACCAAATGGCAAAACACTCACATTCTTTTTTTAATTAATAAAGTATTTTATTTTTTTCCCGTTACATGTGAAGATAGTCTCAACTTTTGTTTATACAGGCTTTCCAATTTCAGATTTTTCTCCCTCCCCTAGACAGCAGGTAATCTGATACAGGTTATATATATATATATATATATATATATATATATATATATATATATATATATACACATAATAACATTAATCCTATTTCTGCATTAGTCATGTTATAAGAGAAAAATCAGAGCAATGATGAAAAACCTCAAATAGAAAAACAACAGCACCAAAAACAAAAGAAATAGTATGGTTCATTCAGCATCCATACTCCACAGTTCCTTTTTTTTTTCTTGGATTTGGAGATCCTCTTCCATCATGAGTTCCCTGAAACTCTTCTATACCATTGCATTGGTGAGAAGAATATAGTCCATCACAGTAGATCAGGTTGGACAGGGGGCAGTAGATCTGGTTCAAGCATTCACATTCTTAAAAGAAAACATAAATCTGAGGAAATAGACAATAAAATTATATTCTTGGGGGACCTCAGCTTTCCCCTCTTAGAGCTAGATAAATTTAACCATAAAATAAGTTTAAAAAAAAAGAAGTAAAGGAGATGAATAGAATCTTAAAAAGTTAAATATGTCAGACTTCTGGAGAAAACTGAATGGAAATAGAAAGGATATATACCTTTTTCTCAGACATCTATGGCACCTTCACAAAAACCGACCATGTATTGGGGCATAAAAACCTTACAATCAAATGCAGAAAAACAAAAGTATAAGTGTACCCTTCTTAGATTATAATGCAATAAAAATTATATTCAATAAAGGACTATAGAAATATTGATTAAAAATTCATTGGACAGGGAACAGCTAGGTGGCGCAGTGGATAGAGCACTGGCCCTGGATTCAGGAAGACCTGAGTTCAAATCCAGGATCAGACACTTGACACTTACTAGCTGTGTGACCCTGGGCAAGTCACTTAACCCTCATTGCCCTGCAAAAAACAAAAACAAAAACAAACAAACAAAAATTCATTGGACAGGGGGCAGCTAGGTGGTGCAGTGGATAAGGCACTAGCCTTGGATTCAGGAGGACCTGAGTTCAAGCCCAGCTTCAGACACTTACTAGCTGTGTGACCCTGGGCAAGTCATTTAACCCTCATTGCCCTGCCCCCCCCCAAATTCATTGGACAATAAATAATCTAATCCTTGTTTTCCCTGCATTGTGAAAGAAGAATCAGAGCATAAGAGAAAAACCTCAAAAAAGAAGAGGGGAAAAAAAAAACAGCTCCAAAGTAGAAACAGTATAGTTCAATCTGCATTCAGAATCCACAGTTCTTTTTTCTGGATGTGGAGAACATTTTCTATCATGAGTTCTTTGAAATTGTTTTGGATCATTGCACTGCTGAGAAGAGCCAAGTCTACCACAGTTGATCATCACACAATGTTGCTGCTACTGTATATAATGTTCTCCTGGTTCAGCTCTTCTTATTCAGCATCAGTTCATGTAAGTCCTTCCAGGTTTCTTGGAAATCCTCTTGCTCATTGTTTCTTTAAATAATCTAATCCTAAAAAATGAGTGGGTCAAAGAACAAATTATAAAAATAATCAATAATTTCATTAAAGAGAATGACAATGAGATAATATTCCAAAATTTGCAGAATGCAGCCAAAGCAGTAGTTAGGGGGAAAATCCATTGGGGTTAAGTGACTTGCCCAGGGTCACACAGCTAGTAAGTGTTAAGTGTCTGAGGCCGGATTTGAACTCAGGTTCTCCTGACTCCAGGGCTGGTGCTCTATCCACTGCACCACCTAGCTGCCCCGAAAATCCATATTTCTAAAGGCATGCATCAATAAAAGAGAGAAAGAACAGATTAACGAATGGAACTTTAAAAAGTAGAAAAGGAACAAATAAAAATCTCTAATTAAAAACCAAAACAGAAATCCTAAAAATCAAAGGAGAGATTAATAAAATTAAAAGTTAAAAAATGGGGGCAGCTAGGTGGCACAGTGGATAAAGCACTGGCCCTGGATTCAGGAGGACCTGAGTTCAAATCCAGTCTCAGACACTTGACACTAGCTGTATGACCCTGGGCAAGTCACTTAACTGTCATTGCCCCATCCCCCCAAAACAAAACAAAACAAAACAAAAAAGTTTAAAAATGAATTAATAAATAAAACTAGGACCTGGTTTTATGGGGGAAACCAATAATTATATCTAGAGAAAATATCTGTTATATTATAATATTTATATTATATTATATATCTAGAGATAAACCACTGGTTAATTTGATTTTAAAAAAGAAAGAAGAAAGCCAAATTACTAGTAGCAAAAATGAAAAGGGTGAATGTACCCCCAATGAAGATGAACTTAAAGCAATTATTAGGAGTTATTCTGCCAAGTTATATTCCAGTAAAACTGACAATCTAAGTGAAATGGATGAATGTTTACAAAAATATAAACTACATAGATTAACAGGGGAGGAAATAAAATACTTAAACAACCCTATCTTGGAAAAAAGAAATTGAACAAGAAATTAGTGAATTCTTTTCTTTTTCTTTCTTTTTTCTTTCTTTCTTTTTTTTTTGCAGGGCAATGAGGGTTAAGTGACTTGCCCAGGGTCACACAGCTAGTAAGTGTCAAGTGTCTGATGCCAGATTTGAACTCAGGTCCTCTTGAATCCAGGGTCAGTGCTTTATCCACTGCACCATCTAGCTTCCCGAAATCAGTTAATTCAATAGGAAAAAATTCCCAGTGCCAGATGGATTCACAAGTGAATTTTACCAAACATTCAAGGAACAATTAATCTCAATACTATATGAACTATTTGGAAAAATTGGTAAAGGAATCCCACTAAATTCATTTTATGATACAAATATAATTTTGATACCCAAACCAAGGAGAGCAAAAACAGAGAAAGAAAACTAAGGTTGAATTTCTATAATGAATATTGATGCAAAAATTTTTAAATAAAATACTAGCAAGGAGAGCACAGCAATATATCACAAAGAACATGCACTATGAACAGGTAGGATTTATACCAGGAATTCTGGGTTGGTTCAATATTAGAGAAACTATCAGTATAATTGACTATATCATTAACAATAACAAAAATTATGTGATCATATCAATAGATGTAGGAAAAGCCTTTGACAAAATACAATACCCATTCCTATTAAAAACAATAGACTCTGAGGTACCACCTGACACCTATCAGATTGGCTAAAATTACAAAAAAGGAAAATAATAAATGTTGGAGAAGCTGTGGAAAAATTGGAACACTAATGCATTGTTGGTGGAGCTGTGCACTGATCCAACCATTCTGGAAAGCAATTTGGAATTATGCCCAAAGGGCAATAAAGCTGTGCATATCCTTTGACCCAGCAATACCACTTTTGGGTCTTTTGCCCAAAGAAATCATGGAAAAGGGAAAGGGACCCACATGTACAAAAATATTTATAGCTGTTCTTTATGTGGTAGCAAGGAATTGGAAGTTGAGGGGGTGCCCATCAATAGGGGAATGGCTGGACAAGTTGTGGTATATGAATACAATGGGATACTATTGTGCTGTAAGAAACGATGAGCAGGAGGAGTTTAGAGAAACCTGGAGGGTCTTGCGTGGGCTGATGACGAGTGAGATGAGCAGAACCAGAAGAACATTGTACACAGTATCAACAACATTGTGTGTTGACCTACTGTGATGGACTAGATTCTTCTCATCAATGCAATGGTACAGAAGAGTTCCAGGGGACTCATGATGGAAGAGGATCTCCAAATCCAGGAAAAAAAAGAACTGTGGAGTATAGATACTGAATGAACCATACTACTTCTTTTGTTTTTGGTGCTGATGTTTATCTATTTTGAGGTTTGTCGTCATTGCTCTGATTTTTCTCTTATAACATGACTAATGCAGAAATATGTTTAATGTTATTATGTATATGTATATATATATATATATATATATAAAACCTATATCAGATTGTCTGCTGTCTCGGGGAGGGGGGAGGGAGGGGAGGGAGGGAGAAAAAATCTGAAATTGGAGAGCTTTTATAAACAAAAGTTGAGAACTATCTTTATATGTAACGGGAAAAAATACTTTATTAATTAAAAAAATTAAAAATTAAAAAAAAACAATAGAAAGCATAGGATTCAATGGTGCCTTTCTTGAAATGATAAGTAATATCTGTCTAAAACTATCAGCAAGAATTATCTGTAATGAGAATAAACTTGAATTCTTTCCAATAATATCAGGAGAGAAGCAAGGATGCCCATTATTGCCATTATTATTTAATATCATACTAAAAATTCTAGCTATAGAAGTAAGGCAACAAAAAAATGGAAGGAGTAAAAATATGGAATGAGGAAACAAAACTATTACTCTTTGCATATGATATGATGGTATACTCAGAGATCCTAGATTATTATCAACTAAAAAACTAGTTGAAATAATTAAAAACTTTAGCAAAGTTGCAGGATATAAAACAAACACATAAATCATCAGCATTTCTAATATACTACCAACAAAACACTTCAGGAAAAGGCAGAGAAATTCCATTTAAAATAATTATAGACAATATAAAATACTTGGGAGTCTACTTCCCAAGACAAACCCAGGAACTATATGAATACAATTACAAAACACTTTTCACATAAATAAAGTCAGATCTAAACAATTGGGAAAATATCAATTACTACAGGTAAGTCTAACAAGTATAATAAAATTACAATTCTACTTTATTTATTCACTGCCATACCAATAAAACTACAAAAGAACTATTTTATAGAGATAGGAACAATATTAACAAAATTTTTCCAAAAGGGCAAAAGGTCAACACTATCAAAGTAATCAATGAAAAAATGTTAAGGAAGGCAGCCTAGTAGTTCCAGATTTCAAACTATATTATAAAGCAGTCAATATCAAAACAATCTGGTACTGGCTAAGAAATAGAGTGGTATATCAGTGGAATAGATTAGGTACACAATACACTGTAGTAAATGACCATAATAATCTAGTTTTTGACAAACCCAAAGATCCAAGCTTTTCAGATCAGAACTATACATTTGACAACAATTGCTGGGAAAACTGGAAACTGGTTTGACAGAAACTAGCCATAGACGAACACCTCACACTGTATACCAAGATCAGGTAAAAATGGATAAATGATTTGGATATAAAAGGGTGATATAAGTAAATTAGGGAAACATAGGAAAATGTACCTATCAGATCCATGAATAAGGGAAAATTTTATGACCAACCAAGAGATAGAGGAGATTATAGGAAGTAAAATAGATAATTGTGATTATATGAAATTAAAAAGATTTTGCACAAACAAAACTAATGCAGTCACAATCAGAAGGAAAACAGGAAACTGCAAAAAAAATGCAGCAAGTTTCTCTGATAAAGGACAAATTTCTCAAATATATAGGGAACTGAGCCAAATTTTAAAAATAAGAGCTATTCCCCAATTGAGAAATGGTCAAAAGATATGAACAGACAGTTTCAGAAGACAAAATTAAAGCTATCAATGGTCACATATAAAAATGCTCCAAATCACTACTGAATAGATAAATGAAAATTGAAACAACTCTGTGATACTACTTCACACTTTCCAGATTGGATAATATGACAGAAAAGGAAAATGACAAATGGTGAAGGGGGATGTTGAAAAATTGAGACACTAAAGCACTGTTGGTGGGGTTGTGAACTAGTCCAACCATTCTGGAAAACTATCTGGAACTATGCCCAAAGAGCTATAAAACTGTGCATACCCTTTGATCCAGCAATACCACTGCTAGGTCTATATTCCAAAGTGATCAAAGAAAAGGGAAAAGGACCTATTTGTAGAAAAATCTTTATAGCAGCTCTGTTTGTGGTGGCAAAGAATTAGAAAATGCAGGGATGTCTATAAATTGCAGAATGGCTGAATAAATCGTAACATATAATTGTGAAGAGATACTATTGTGCTATAAGAAATGACAACAGGGGCATCTAGGTGGTACAGTGGATAAAGCACCGACCCTGGATTCAGGAGGACCTGAGTTCAAATTCAGTCTCAGACACTTGACACTAGGTGTGTGACCCTGGGCAACCCACTTAACCCTCATTGCCCTGCCCAAACAACAAATGTATGATGATCAACTGTGAATGACAGCTATTGTTAGCAATAGCAATACAATGATCTAAGTCAATTCTGAAGGATTTATGATGAAAAATGCTAACCATCTCCAGAAAAAGAGTGGAGTCTGAATGCAGATTGTAGCATACTTTTCTACTTTTTTTTTTTTTTGGGCTTGTTTTCAATCTGTGTTTTCTTTTGTAACACAGTTAATAAGAAAATGTTTTGCATGACTGTACATGTATAATTTATATCAAATTGCTTGCAAGATGAAATTCATAACATTTTGAACAGATTCTTTCTCAATAACACTTTACATTTTCATTAAGTAACCATTGCTCCTAATCAATACCATTATGTGAAGGAATGGATGATTTTTTTTTAACAAATGCAAGTTGCCTGGATTTCGTCAATTTGATTAGACATTTATTAATTATTTATGACTAGATGTCAGATCCATACTAAGCACTGAAATAGAAAAAAGAAACAAAATAGTCCCTGCTTCCCACCCACGAAGCTTATATTGTACTGGAAACATATAGGTTATTATTAGGATTTACACAGAACAGAGCCAAATAGTTGAAAAGACAAAAAGAAAGAGCTTGACACTAGCTGGCTTCTAATTATACAAAACTTAGTTCATGTTCCTGTCCCCCTACTCCCCCTTTTAGGTAGGAAGAATAGTTGTTAGATACAAGATTATCCTCTGCCTCTAGGGCTCGTAAATCTTAGCATTTTGAACTTTTAAGTAAAAGATTCCATGTTCAAGTCTGATACTGTTTTCACCTTTTCTCTCTGTTTCAACCCTAATTTTTTTTTGGGGGGGGGCAACTAGAAGGCTGTAGTTAAGAAAGACATCCTTTACATTTCTTTTCTTTTCAGTTTTCATTCCAGAGTGATTGATTAGTATGCTACAAGAGACTTTATAGATTAATTTTTAAATACATAATTCCAGTTTCTCATGTGCTTAGGATAATTATTTATCACCATCCCCATCTATTTATTAAGCAAGCACAGTGTGGTACACAGTGTGAAGATCATATAAAAATAGATGCAATCTGTGCCCTCAGAGTGAAGCCATGAGGGAAGAAGGGAAAGGAAGGAAGGAAGGAAGGTGGTACAGAGAGAAACAACCACATCTATCCCCTAAAGAAAAATCTCCACCACAATATACCTTTTCTTACGAATTCTGCTGTTATTCTTTCAGTCAGTGAGCACAGCACTTTGGTGTGTTTATAGGAGGCAGGGTTATTCGTGGAATGATTCACCCCTATGGTGTGTAAATATGGTTTGTGCCATCTTAGGCTCTTGCAAAATGCCTGATGATTCTTCCAGAAATATTCATGTACTCTATTTGGAATATTATTTAAAAAATAATCATTAGCAGTAGTGTGTGGTATGTGTGTGTGTGTGTGTGTGTGTGTGTGTGTGTGTGTGTGTGTGTTTTGGTGAGGCAGCATGGCCTAATAGTCAAATTACATGCCAGGGAGTAAAATGTTTAAAAGTTAATTATTTGATTTTCTATTGTGGGAGGTATATTGGAACACTTTTTAGGCAAAGACTTCTTATTCTCTCTCTATAACTTACTTGCAATATGGCTAGTGCAACCAGAAGAAGTAATTCTTTTCTTTTTTTTAAAGGAAGGTATTTCAAATCTATTATTAAATATACAATGTCTTAAGTGTTGCTAGCACCAAAGTCTTCTGCTGTTAGCATGAAGGTGAATCTGCTCCCTGTAATGCTACAATATTTCCAAGCACTCAGATTCACAATCATACAAGATTTATATAGAGATATATGTTCAAGATACACGTGTAACATCTAAGATATGTAATTAAATGTATAACATACTTGCAATATGTTTGATATGTACATATTTGCATATAGTTTGTATGGACATAATTAATTACATGTCTTCTCTGTTAGAATGTCATTTTCTTGAGGGCAGAGACCATGTTTTTGCCTTTCTTTGTATCTCCCAGTGCTTAGCACATAGTAAGTGCTTAATAAATGCTTGTTGACTGACAATGTCAGAGGAATGTAAGCTCCTCTAGATCTTGTCATACTGGAGATGTTACCACAGACCTAGTGACAGATCATAGGCCTTTCATCTGAGAAGCTCCACAACAAAGTCTATGGATAAGTTGGGCGCAGAATGATGAATTTTCTTTACTTAATCATGGAAGGATTGTGCTATGAGTTAGTAAAAGGTATACCTGGCTAATGCAATCAGGTTTCAAAGTATATACTGCCTTGTCATGGCACAGGGACTTCCATAGCTCGGTGAAACTATGAGCTAGGCTATTCAAGGTTACCCCAGATAGACAGGTCAGAGTGCAAAGTTCTGACAAATGGTGATCCACTGGAGAAGGAAATGGCAAACCATATCCTTGCCAAGAAAACCCCATGAGCAGTATTAGAAGCAATGAATATGAGCTTGGAAAGATTTCAGGAGATAGTAGAGGACAGAAGAATTTGGTGTGCTATAGTTCATGGAGTCACAAAGAGTTGGACACGACTGAAAAAACCCAATAAAATTGAAGTAGAAGTTGAAGAAGTTTTAGTTTTGTAGCAATGAGTAAACACTGTAGTATGTGGAATATATTCTTGTCCTTGGAGTTGTACTTGACTTTTACTTCTCTTTTACCTCCAGCTAAACAATCGTCAGATTTTATTATTTCTATCTCCATGATATCTGTTATATGAAACCTCTTCTGTCTAGTCATACAGACTCTACCTTAGTTAATAACTCATCAACCTTCACCTAAATTTGCAATAGCTTCCAGATTGGTGTCCCTGATTCAAGTCTTTCTTCTGTATCGTCTGTCCCCTACACAACTGCCAGATTGATAATTATAAAACATAGGTGTGTCTATGTCATCTCCCTTCTGAAAAATATTAAATTTTTTCCTATTGTTTCTAGGATTGAACACAAAACTCCCAGTCTGGCATTCAAAGCCTTACACAATTTGGTTCCTGTGTATCTTTCAGGTTTTGTTTAATATAGTGAATCCCCCATGCACTTTCCATTCCAGTCAAAATAACTAGCTACCTCCTTTGTTGGCTTTCTATCCCTCATCTTTTTTTCTTTATCTTTTTTTCTGGGGCAATGAGGGTTAAGTGACATGCCCAGGGTCACACAGCTAGTAAGTGTCAAGTGTCTGAGGCTGAATTTGAACTCAGGTCCTCCTGAATCCAGGGCTGGTGCTTTATCCACTGTGCCACCTAGCTGCCCCAGACAATATGCTTTTATAGAGATTTCTTCATCCTAGGGAGAAAACAGGATACAGTTATGATTCTTTCCTTTGCCCTTGTATTCAATCTACCAGATATTTTCCACCTCTATTCTCTCTCTCTCTCTCTCTCTCTCTCTCTCTCTCTCTCTCTCTCTCTCTCTCTCTCTTTCTCTCTCTCTCTCTCTTTAGCAACAAACATTTATTTTATTTTTTCCAGTTACATGTAAGGGTAGTTTTCAACATTCATTTTCATAAGATTAAGAGTTCTAAATTTTTCTCCCTCCCTCCCTTTCCTCCCCCCTCCACAAGACAGCAACCAGGTTATATATGTACAATACACAAATGTTATTTTTATCAGTTCTTTCTATGGGGGTGCATAGTAAGCTTCCTCATTAGTTCCTTGGGATTGTCTTGGATCATTGCATTGCTGAGAGTAGTTAAATCATTCACAATTGCTCATTGAACAATACTGCTGTCACTATGCACAATGTCCTCCCAGTTCTGCTCACTTCACTATACATTGATGTTCATTAGTCTTTCCAGGTTTTTTTTGGGATCATCCTGTTTGTCATTTTCTATAGCACAAGACCATTCCACTACAATCATATAGCACAGCTTTTCCCATCATTCCTCAATTGATGGACATTCCCTTGATTCTCAATTCTTAGCCTCCACCAAGAGCTGCTATAAATATTTTTTGTACAATTTTTCCTCCTTTTCTCTTTTTCATGATTACTATTGTTAACTGTTCTTCCATCCTATTCCCTTACCCATGATATCTATTCTATTATCCATCTTCTTTCATTCTATCCCTCTTCAAAAGGGATTTGCTTCTGTCTGTCCCCTCCCCCACTCTGTCCTTCCTTCTTTTGCCCCTCTCTCTTTATCCACTTCCTCTCCTGTTTTCCTGCAGGGTTAGAGAGATTATTCTACCCAATTGAGTGTGTACATTATGCCCTCCTTGAGCCAATTCTGATGAGTGTTTGGGCTCATTTACTGCCCATATTAAATAGAATACTTCACCCAGTTGGGTGTGTGTGTTAGTCCCTCTTTGAGGCAACTCTGATGAGTTTAAGGTCTTTGAGCCTTTTCTGATGAGTGTAAAATTCATTTACTGCCCTGCTCCTCTCCCATCTCTTCCCCTACTCCATAAGCCTTTTCCTGTTCCTTTCATGTAGGATTTCACCTCTGTCCTTCCCCCTCCCCCAGTGCATTCCCTTCAACCCTCAGTTTAACCCTAAAGATGTCATCACCTAGCTAGATGACACAGTGGACATAGCATCACCCCTAGACCCAGGGGGATCCCAGCCAAAACACAGCCTCAGACACAAGACAATTGCCCACTGTATGACCCTAGGTATGTCCCCCAGCTCCAATTTTTTATGGTTCTCTAGGGTCTTGTATTTGAAAGTCAAATTTTCCTTTCAGTCAGGTCTTTTCATCACAAATATCTGAAAGTCTTCTTTTTTCATTAAAGCCCATTTTTTCCGCTGAAAGATTATGCTGAGTTTTGCTGGGTAGGTGATTCTTGGTTGTAATCCCATTTCCTTTGCCCTCTGGAATATCATATTCCATGCCCTCTGGTCCTTTAATGTAGAAGCTGCTAGATCCTGTGCTATCCTGACTGGGGCTCCACAGTACTTGAATTCTTTCTTTTTGGCAGCTTGCAATATTTTCTCCTTGACCTGAGAGCTCTGGAATTTGGCTATAATATTCCTAGGAGTTTTCCTTTTGGGATCTCTTTCTGGAGGTGATCGCTAAATTCTTTCAATTTCTATTTTAGCTTCTTCTTCTAGAATTTCAGGGCAATTTTCCCTGAGAATATCTTGGAAGATGATGTCTAAGCTCTTTTCTTGATCATAGTTTTCAGGTAGACCAATAATTTTCAAATTATCTCTCCTGGACCTATTTTCCAGGTCAGCAGTTTTCCCCAGAAGATATTTCACATTGCCCTCTATTTTTTTATTCATTTGGATTTGCTTTATTGTGTCTTGGTTTCTCATAAAGTCACTGGCTTCCATTTGTTCAATCCTCTGTAATGATTGGAATGATGCCACCTACTAGAGACTTGCTGTGGGAAAGCTCCACCATGAGGAAAATGCCTCAGAGGCATTGTGGCTTTTCCTTGGCGTCAGGAAATGACGTTTGCTCATGGGTGCTGTCTATCAAGGCTACCAGCCAATCAACTTGAGGAGCCTCCTATGATCTGGGAGGAGACAGGAAGGAGGAAAGGGAGCCTGCGCGGAGAGCGCTGGCCCTTTTGGTTTCCTGACTTGATGGTGGTGGCGGCAGAGGACTTCACAGGAAATTTGAGGAAAGATAGGAATTCCAGGCTGTTAGAATTATGTTCTCAATCTTTTTCTATTTTCCAATAAACCCTTAAAAACCTAAACTCGTTTTATCAGTGATTTTTAGTCAGTTTCCCCAAACTGGGGGAACAGATTAGAATCCACATTTAGAATCAGTTTGGCTGACCACGAAGAGGAAAACCGAACGTTCATCTTCTGATCTTCTGATTGGGTGAGATTTCCCCTCCCTTGTCCCCTTAAATTGGAAAGAACTACCAAGTATAGGCTATTTTAAATTTCAAATGGATCTTTTAAACATCCTAAGTACCCCTTTTCTAGCTTTACCTTCACTAATCAGAGATGTTGGCCAGTTTGAATTTGAATATATTTTTATTACTCTTTGTGGTTTTGTGGGGCTTTGTGGTGTGGTATGGAGAATTTGGCATGCCCCAGATAATGTTAGAATAAAGATGATTCCCTGGGATTCCCCATTAGGAAAGCTACTTATGGATTGGAATGAGGGAAAACTTAGACTAAATACAACCATGACTAGAGGAGAGCTTATCAGACTGTGTTTTATGTGGCATGAGGAATTACAGGAAGAATGGCCCAAATATGGGTCATTTGATCCCCAAACATTGAGGCATTTGCAAAGAACCCTAAGTAGATGTCCACCTGAACATTTACGTTATTGGGAAATCTGGGCCAGAGCAAGCGAAAATTATCATACTAAAAATATAAAATGAAGAAAATCCAGGCCCCAGTTTACATCTGAGTCTGCCACCCAAACTGAAACAATAAACTGGCAGAAAGACATGGCCTCCCAAACCGAAACGCCCAATAATACAACTAAATCCAAGGCCATTCAGACTGAAATTCCAAATGACCCAACTCTTATTCCCTCGCCCTCTACTTCCTCCATGCCAAAGAAAGAAAGAAAGAAAGAAAGAAATGATTCCCCTGTAGAGGAGACAGAGAAAGTAAAAATTTTTCCCCTTCAAGAGATCCTCGCCCATGGTCAAAAAGGTACTATATGTAAGTTCAGACAATACACACCTTTTACACCCAAGGATTTGGCTTTATGGGGACAAAGCACTCCTAAATTTGATGAAGATCCCACAGCAGTTATCAGGCAGTTTAGAGCAATTTTTAGAGCATATCAGCCCACTTGGAATGATGTTACTGACCTTATGGAAATAATATTGTCCCCAGGAGAAAGAGCAGATATAGTAGCTGCAGCAAACAGCCTGGAAGCCACGGGAAAGGTTGATATTGGGTGGCCTATTCAAGACTCTGACTGGGACCCCAATAACCCTAAGCATTTTGATATGTTGAAAGATGCAAGGGAAACATTGCTGAAGGCAATGGAATCCTGTATTAGAAAGACTGATAACTGGCAAAAATTTATAGATAAAGTTCAGGGACCTGATGAGAGACCTAATAGATTTTATGACAGGCTGTGTAAGTATGCCAGGCAATATGCTAGACTAGACCCATTAGACAGTAGAGACGCCCATATTATCTGCTCTCATTTTGTAAACCAGTCATTACCAGAAATTCGGAAATATTTTAAAAAGCAATGTCCTGGGTGGAATAGTTTGAGTCCTGACAGACTTAAAGAAATAGCAACATATATTTACGAAGGAAATGAGAGAGAAGAAAGGAACAGACAGGACATTTTAGCTCCAGTACAGGAAACAACAGGGCAGAGAAACTGGAAAATTGAAAATCGTTATCAACCCCCTAAATTTTGTGAGTACTGCAAAAAACAAGGACACTTCTTGAGGGAATGTAGAACTAGAAAACAAGACCTTAAGAGGACAATGACCGAGAGCCTTGAGGAATTCTTTGGGGGAAATCGAAATAATTTTGGAAACTTTTATCAGAAAGGAAACAACCGGAGTAATTATAACCCTTATTACAGGCAGAATCAAAATAGATATAAATCTTTTCAGGGGGATACAAAGAGACAGTATCAGAATAACCGTAGACCCTATCAGGGAGGAACAGAAGGACAGAACCAGAATCAGGGTAACCATGGACTCCCTCAAAGGGGGGCACAGGATTGACAAGAGGAAGGGGAGGAATGGAACAAAGATAATGAAAGCAACATATTCCCAGATCTGGATTTTTTGAATGCACTTGTGCCAGTTCATTCACCTCCCCAGAGTAATGAACCTCATGTGACCCTCAAAGTAGGGGACACGTATTATGACTGTTTACTAGACACAGGAGCTTCTAAATCAGTACTAATAAGCAAACCAGATGCTGGGTGTAGACCTGTAGGATTTTTGAATGTAGTAGGAGTCTCAGGAAACAGTCAGAGAGTGGCAAAATTGAATCCTCGCATGGTATCTATGGGGCCCTTAACAGTAGAACATTCATTTTTACTCATGCCTGATGCCCCTGTAAATTTATTAGGTCGTGATCTCCTTTGTAAGCTTAGAGCAACCATATCTTGTGCTCCAGATGGGGCTGTCTCCCTACAATTGCCAGAGGATACTATTCATTTATTACCAATTTTACTTACAGAAGCTCAAGGAACAGCAGGGGAGGTATCCAAAATCCCCTCTGACATTCCTGAGTCTTTATGGGCCTCATCCCCTAATGAGGTGGGGCTCCTTAAGTCTGCCATACCTGTTACCTTTAAAGTTAAGGGGGGACCACCCCCCTCCATTCCACAGTATCCATTGTCTAGGGAAGCAATAGAAGGGATCACACCTATAATTGAGGCTTTGAAAAGCCAGGGTATTATTATTCCATGTCATCACTCTCCATGCAATACTCCCATTTTGCCAGTTAAAAAACCCAAGCCTGGACCAGATGGTAAACCTGTTTATCGTTTTGTGCAAGATCTTAGAGCAATTAATAATTATGTTATCCCTAGACATGCTATAGTGCCTTCCCCTTCTACCATAATTTCTTCCATTCCCTATGAATCTACATGTTTCACAGTGGTAGACCTCTGCTCTGCCTTTTTCTCCATACCAGTACATGAGGACTTCCAATATTTATTTGCTTTTACCTGGAAAAATAGACAGTGGACCTGGACTAGACTCCCACAGGGATTTGTAGACAGTCCTACACTATTTTCCCAAATTTTACAACAGGATCTGGCCTCCATTACCTTTAAAGGCTCCACACTAGTACAATATGTTGATGACTTACTCTTAGCCTCCCCTAATGCTGAAATTTGTCAAGAAGATAGCCGTCACTTACTACTAGAGCTGCACAAGAGAGGCCACAAAGTGTCCAAGTCAAAGGTACAATGGTGTTTGCCCCAGGTGGAATATTTAGGATTTATTCTGGCTGCTGGAACTCGCTCTGTCTCTTCTAAGCGAGTCCAGGCCATTCAACAACTTTCTGCCCCCTCTACTAAGAAGCAATTAAGAGCCATTCTGGGAGCAGCTGGGTATTGTAGACAATGGATACCCTCTTTTGGTGAAATTACTAAACCTCTCATAGCTCTTACAAAAAGTTCTGTTCCAGACATTTTACAGTTGGATCCCCAGCATCTCTCAGCCATAAAAGAATTAAAACGGGCCTTGTTATCAGCACCTGCCCTAGGACTACCAGATTATAGTAAGCCTTTCACTCTCTTTGTGCATGAACAAAGGGGGGTGGCTTCTGGAGTTCTGACTCTGTCACTGGGGCCTAACCAACGCCCTATAGCCTACTATTCAATTCAGCTGGACCCTGTAGCGGCTGGAGCGCCACCTTGCCTTAGAGCAGTGGCGGCCACAGCCCTTTTGGTAGAAAAAGCCTCTGATTTGGTCCTAGGTAACCCTCTAACTGTGCAATGCCCTCACGAAGTGGAGGCTCTCTTACTACATCACAGGACACAAGCCTTTTCAGATCAAAGGCTGGCTAAGTATGAAATAACCCTGTTAGGTAATGAGAATATCACTTTAAAACGCTGCACAGTTCTTAATCCAGCAACACTACTCCCTAACTTACCATTCTCGGGGGAACCGTTGCATGACTGTGCTTCTTTAGTTGATATGGCTGAAAAACCCCGTGATGATCTTTTTGATACACCTTTAGAAAATCCTGATCTTGTCCTCTATACAGATGGTTCCTCATTTATGAGAGAGGGAACCCGTTTTACTGGAGCTGCTGTAGTTTCTGATTATGACACCCTCTGGGCAGCTTCTCTGCCTTGCCATTTTAGTGCACAGGCTGCTGAACTTGTGGCTCTTACACAGGCCTGTAATATAGCCAAAGGTAAGAGTGCCACTATTTTACTGACTCGAAATATGGCTTTGGCATATGCCACTTTATTGGTATGATTTGGCATCAACGAGGCTTTCTAACATCCTCGGGCAAGGCTATTGCCAATGGGGACCTTATCAAGGACCTCTTAGATGCCCTGAAACTGCCTTCTTCCCTAGCTGTTGTACATTGCCCTGCCCACACAGGGAATAGTGATCCTGTTTCAAAGGGAAATGCACGAGCCGATTCTGCAGCCAAGCTTGCTGCATTAGAAGCTCCTGAACATGTATTTAACCTTTCACCTTCTGAGGATATTCCTTCCAACCTAACCTATGATGATTCTGAAGTAGAAAAGTGGAAAAAGAAATTTAAGGCGAAACAGATCAATGGCATCTGGGTGTCTCCGGAAGGTAAGCCATTTCTTCCCCGGAAATTCTACCACCAGGTATGCCTCTCTATTCACAGAAAAGGCCATTTTGGTACACAAGGCATCGTAGACTCTATTAAGAGAACCTGGATAGCACCAGGTGTGACTAATACAGCATCTCGAATCTGCTCGGGCTGTTCCACATGTCAGTCTTATAATCAGTATGCTTTTAAGGCCAAAGCTTATGGAGGGCGTCCCCTAGCATATACACCTTTTGAGCACTTACAAATTGATTATATTACTATGCCAAAAGCAGGACATTATAAATTTTGCCTTGTTATAGTTGATCAGCTCACTCGGTGGGTGGAGGCCTTTCCCAGCCCCCGAGCCACAGCTGCCTTTGTTGCCAAAATTCTTCTTAAAGAGATAGTACCTCGTTTTGGCCCACCAGCCCGCATCGATTCTGACAAAGGCACACATTTCACTGATTCGATTTTATCCCAAATCTACTCTTTCTTGGGAGTGACTCCAAAATTCCACACGCCCTACCATCCACAAAGTTCAGGCCAAGTTGAACGTATGAATAAAGAGCTTAAGAGCATGATTGGCAAATTATGTACTGAAACCCATTTGAAATGGCCTGATGTTCTACCATTGGCATTATTCTATCTACGAAGTAGACCAAGGGGAGAACTTCATATATCTCCTTATGAAATGCTTTTTGGTCACCCTCCTATCCAAGCTAAAACTTTTCCCCCAGTTTATACATCACTGGTGGGAGGTGATACTTCTGTTGCCTCCTATATACAGGAATTACAGACCAGGCTACGTGAACTCCATGAGGCAGGAGCTGTGGTCCAGGCAGGCCCATTAGACTTTTCATTGCATAACTTCAACCCAGGAGATAAAATATATGTAAAGAATTTTCAGAGAACCAGTGGAACCCAACCTGCCTGGGAAGGACCTTTTCAGGTATTATTGACAACTCCTACTGCCATTAAAATTGGTGAAAAACACTCATGGATTCATTGCTCTCATGTAAAGCCTGCACCATTCATAGGTGAAGAGATTTCAGATAGACCTGAGGTAGACGCTAAAAAGCTAAAAACCCTAACGATAGCAACTGTTAAAGAGCAAAGAGAGTTCAGAGGAAATAGGCAGTTCCCATTTGATAATCCCACTGATCAGTTAAATGCTTTGGGACTCAGTCTTCGTAAAGTATCAGGAGACGGAAATTGCCTTTTTAGGGCTGTAGCAGACCAGCTAGAAGGTCACTGTAGAAATCATCTCAGACACAGACAAGAAGCTGCTTCTTATATGATTAACCATAGACAAGAGTTTGAGTCTTTTATAGTAAATGACTCCCCTTTTGAAGAATATGTTGATGAATTAAAGAAATTTGGAAAGTGGGGAGGAAATGATACAATCGTAGCATTTGCTAAGCAGCATCAGCTGAATGTTGTGGTTCATCAGTTAAATCAGCCTTTATTGAAAATCAGTGGCACAGACAAAACTGATGCTAGAGAACTCCACATTTTCTACCATAAAGAACATTATGACAGCATTAGAAAGATCAATGACAATTCAGAAACCCCTGCCACTTTGGCTTGCAGAGAATTGGGGAACCAGTTAAAACAATGTGGCATACCCCAAACTCTAGCAGCTTAAATACCTTAAAATTTAACAAGCATTTCCTTCCACAGGCAAAAGCACTGAAGCACATGGCCTAGTTTTCTGGCCCACCTCAATTTCTCCCACCCTTTCCCTACCCTATACCTATTTTTTTTAAATCCTTTTTGTTTTTGTTTTTGTTTTGTTTTGACTTTTGAAAGGCACTGAAAAAAAAACCTGGAATTCACCACACCTTTAAGTTCTTTAAGAGCAAAAAAGGGTGCTTAGCAAATCTTTTGCTTTTTATTTTTGGTTTTTGGTTTTGCTTTGGTTTTTTTTTTTACTTTTTTTTCTTTTGCTTTTCTTTAAAACTAAATTTTGTAAACTAAGTGATTATTCAGAGACATTTTAAGTATATGCTGTCAGTGAGGCCATTGGGCCTCAGAAGCTACCAGAATTCTTTTTTTTTTTTACTCTTTCTTTTTGAGAGAACCATGAGTTCTAATGAGTTTTTTTTTCTCCTTTCTCTTTTATGTTGTTCTGTTTAACTAAAAAAGACCGGAAAGGGTTATTGAACCCTATTGCTTGATACCTCACTGAAAACATTGAATATTGAAATCTTATTTCTTTTTGAAAAATTAATCACCACTTTAAGTATCTGCTACTGTTATACTAGAGAATTCATGTATAAGATGATGTGGTTTACTTGCTAAAAGAAGATTATGTAATAATGTCTAATATAATCAGCTATTTACATTCATTTATTATTTATATGTCATTATACTCTGGGTATGGTTTGGAATTATTGTATATATCACTAATATATTCTCAGTTATGCAGCATAGCATGCATTTTTACCATCATACTGTCTTTGGTGAAATTAATGAGATTTCAGAAATATGGAAACTTATCATTTCAGAGACTAACTTGCTGTGAACTCTGATGCAGGCCCTGGAGAGAATATATGTGCAACAAAAGGAGAGACAGGTATACGTAAGTCCATGGTTTGCTTATGATGGTGACTATGTAGAGCATAATTACTAGGCACAGTCCAGTATTCATCCTCTCTTCCTCCTAATTTAACCTAATTTAACTGAACTTATTTATCTTTTTATCTCACTCTGTTGAACTCACCTGTGGCCTAGCACAATCACTGGCTGTCTCGGAACCATAAGATATGGTATGATAACCTTTCCATAACATTTTCAGGTGTCATGAACACATACTAAATTTGGCTTTGATCCAGACACATGGTGGTAAAAAGTGTTACTGATTGTAAAACTACTTCAACCCTCTATTGGAAATCTAAGGATATAAAGAAGGGAATGTAATGGAATTTACTAATTTGATCATTGACAATGCTATGCTAAGGTTTAGTAAAAAATACAGCAATTCAAACAGTTAAAGAAGAGAATCCAGCTTTCCAGACCAGAGTCCAGAATCCAGAATCCAGACCAGAGTCCAGAATCCAGTTTCCTCCTGATGACATCTTACCACTTCAAGAAGACAAGAGAAATCAGAGACTCTATACGAACTGTTTTGTTTTGTTAGTTTTTACTATCTCCTTTCTGTTATAATATACATCATCTGTAACATGTACCCTATGCAGAGGCCCTCCCTTTGCAAGACTAATGTCAAAGCGTCGGTTCATGAGGACAAAAAAAAAAAAAATCGCCCCTCTGGACAAAACTTTCCTCTCTTCCTTTTCTATATTGTTGTTCACATATTATTAGTTAGCAATAGTTATTATATTCTTTTTACTGTTCCGTCAAGGAAACATTTTGTTTCTTGAGGAACAAAAGGGGGGACTGTAATGATTGGAATGATGCCACCTACTAGAGACTTGCTGTGGGAAAGCTCCACCATGAGGAAAATGCCTCAGAGGCATTGTGGCTTTTCCTTGGCGTCAGGAAATGACGTTTGCTCATGGGTGCTGTCTATCAAGGCTACCAGCCAATCAACTTGAGGAGCCTCCTATGATCTGGGAGGAGACAGGAAGGAGGAAAGGGAGCCTGCGCGGAGAGCGCTGGCCCTTTTGGTTTCCTGACTTGATGGTGGTGGCGGCAGAGGACTTCACAGGAAATTTGAGGAAAGATAGGAATTCCAGGCTGTTAGAATTCTGTTCTCAATCTTTTTCTTTCTATTTTCCAATAAACCCTTAAAAACCTAAACTCATTTTATCAGTGATTTTTAGTCAGTTTCCCCCAAACTGGGGGAACAGATTAGAATCCACATTTAGAATCACCTCATTTTTAGGCAATTATTTTCATCAGAGAGCTTTTGTACCTCCTTTTCCATTTGGCCAATTTGAGTTTTCAAGCTGTTGACTTTTTTCTCATGTCTTTCCTGCATCTCCCTCATTTCTCTTTCCATTTTTTCCTCTACCTCTCTAACTTTATCTTTAAAGTCCTTTTTGAGTACCTCTGTGGCCTGAGACCAATTCAAATTTTTCTTGGAAGCTTTAGATATAGGGGCCCTGATGTTGACATCTTCCTCTGAGGGTGCACCTTGGTGTTCCTTGTTACTGAAGAAACTTTCTATGGTCCTCAACTTTGTCTGTCTGCTCACCTTGCCTTTCTTTTACTTGACTTTTAGCTCCTTAAAGTGGGTCACTGTTTCCAGGCTGCAGTATCCCAAGTTTAAGAAGTCCCAGGTGGTATGATTTAAGGAGGATCAGGTTCTTCACTCGCCTGGCCCGTTCCCTGGTCTGTAGATGACCCCAGACCAACTTGCTAATCAACCACCTTTGCGTGTTGTTAGCTCTGACGAGCTTGTGCCCCTCCCCCACCTGGGCCATTGCTACTCAAGCCTACCTCCTGGTTCTCAGCAGGGGTGAAAAATCCAAGTTCTGCCTCAGCACCAGCATAGACCCCTGTAGTCTCCCCCCTGCCCAGGGCTCAGCCCTCTCACCAAACTGTGAGCTTAATTCCAGATGACACTGGCACTGATTCAGAGGCTCTGGGGGTCTCCTCTGGTGAGGCCTTCCTGGGACTGGATCTGTGTCAGGGTGACTGTGGGGTTGGGCTCAACTCCTGTATCAGCACAGCAGCTCCCTCCTTCTGACCTTCCAAGCTGTTCTTGGTTAAAAGATGATTTCAGCACCTTCTTCTTTGAGTTTTGCTGCTCCGGGCATTTTCCTATGGTGTTATTTGGATGTTTTTTGAGTGATTGTCTCTATTATCTCTTATTTCCATCATTTTCAAATTCACTAATTTGGCTGAGATCTACATCAATTAATTTCGATTTGGATTATTGCAGTGGACTGCTAGCTATGTTTTTCCCTCACACACATCCAAAATACATATAGCTTCTGGAGTAATTTTCCTCAAACATCATTTCCATCATGCAGTTCCCAAGCTCAAGAACCATCATTTGCTCCTAATGCTTATCTATTTTAGTAAATCCAAGCAATTTAACTTGGCATTTGAAATTCTCAAGAACAATTCAACAACAAGCATATATTTTTTCATTAAGTTCTTATGTGCTAGGCTTTGTGTGAGGTGTAGGGACACAAAGACAGAAATAAAAATCTCTTCCCTTCATGAACTTACACTCTATTGGAGGGAAGAAAGGACTGAAACAAACAATTATAAGACACATACTATGACCTCAGACAGTTATTGGCTATGTGACTCTTGGGTAAATCACTTAACCCTATTGACCTCCATTTCCTCATCTATAAAATGAGTTGGAGAAGAAAATGTAAAGCCACTCCAGTATCCCTGCCAAGAAAACCCTAAATTGAGTCACAAAGAGTCAGACATGACTGAAACAACTGAACAAAGAAAAATATAAACTAGTTCCTCAGAATAAGAGTACATGTTTAATATTAAAGGCAGTTTGTGAACAAGAGAATGGAGTTCCAAAGGGCACAATGTAAAGGTAGGATAGAGTGGGATTGGGCTGTCTTTGATGGGTGTGAAGGCACTAGGAGTGATGTTCAGGGAAAGGAGTCCCTACAACCTACAGAAAGAGTCATAAGGCAATAGAATGTCATGTCTTTTACAGAAGCAATGGTAATGTCAATTTGATTGGCATTTCTGGAGCAAAAAAACCCAGAAAGATGGGTGTGAGGAATAGGAAGAGCAGAAGACAAGTCTATAGTCCCACATGGTGATCAAAGCATAGGCAAATGGAGTCCCAAAGCCTTTGTGGTTTAGAAGGGTGAGGCAAGTTTTAAATACTCATTCTATAGTCACCAATTTTATTAGTTCTACCCCAAGGTTCATTCTAGAGTTGAACCCAGGGAGAAGTTCTCAGGTTGGTCTCTGATCTTGGATAGGTGGCCAGGGTGGAGGGGGAAGGATCCACCTAACTATTCTCAGTGAAGAAGTTCCTTCAACCAATGTAGATTACCCATTGTTCTTCAATAGTATGTATATGTATGTGTGCATGCATATGCATACACACATACATATAGATAGATAGTTGTATAGTTATGGTAAGTACCCTTGGTAGTTATATAATAATTTTGTACTATAGTAAAATGTGATAGTAGTATCATAGTACTTTTAGAACTGGAAGGAATTTGAGGGATTATTTACTAAAATGGAGGCCCAGAGAGGAAAGTAAGGTCATATAGTTAGTTGCTTGGTAACACAGGTGGGTCTAGAATTCCCAGACCCTCTTTTCTCTATATCATTCTATATTATTTTCTGTTTGTTGATTTGTTCTTCAACATATGTGGTCTTCAGTTGTTTTAGATGTATGTATTCTAATAAGATGACAGAAAATATCTTTTTTGTCTTTTGTTCATGTAGGTATTGTAAGAACTGATTGCGATTTGGGGACCCCATTTTGGCTAAAATTAGAAAGCCTCTGGCACACCCCTCATGGCTCCCTTCTCCCCAGGAATGTCCCAGGTCCTTCCGCCTGGCTGGGGTATGCATGGAAAACCTGAACCCTGGCTTCCTCCATCCAGACAAGGAAACCCCATGCTCCAGCCGGCCTTGGGTGCCACCCCTAGGGGTGCCAACTAATTAGCTTGGGGTGTGTGGATGGTCGGCCTGGATTTCCTGTGAGAAAAAGGTTTTTTATTCTGGGGGCGTGGGTAGAGGAAAGGAAGGAGGAGATGAGAAGAGAGACAGAGAGAGAGAAGAGTTCATAGAAGCAGGTGAGAGTTAAAGGTGGATGCACAGGGTGATAGAGAGAGTTAAATGCGAAGCAGCTGAGTCCAGTGGGTGAGTTTACAGGTTGTATTTCCGGCTTTTCTTTGTTCTTATTTCTAAATTTGTTCTCATCAATAAACCCTGGGGTTGTTTTGTTTTGTTTTTTTTAAAGAGGCTTTTAAATCTCCTTTCTTTTCAGTCTGGGAGAAACAGTTAGGGAGGGGACAGCGTGGAAGAGAGGAGGCTTGGGACCTAGAGGTCCTCCGTTGTTTTCTGAGTCCCAATATTGCAGCTAGCCTCCCAATTAACTCTTCCCATATTAAATTTGGCCCTTACAGATTGGTGGCCTATATGGGGCTTAACGAACTTGGGGGGGCCTTTTAAAACCCCCTTATCGTATCCAACAAATATTCACGACTGACTGATTAGGTTTGAGTTCTGTTCGTTTAGAGAATAATTAAATTATAAACCCAATTAACAGAAGAAAGGACTGCTTTTAAAACACTCTTCTATTTTTCTTATTTTTATATCACCATGTAAATATTTCAAACAGATCTGACTGAGAAAGTACCTGAAATTTTACTCATCATTCTATTGTTTTACAATTGAGGTTTGGTAACAATGAAAACTGATATATTATAGAAAAGAGAAAAGGCCATGAAAACTTCAGTTCTGGACACAGTGTCACATCTGCTTGAGCAACCTCTCCCCATTATTATAGCTACCTTGGATTGCTGACTCATTAAATTTTAGAGCTGAAGGAAATTGGAAAGATTATCTGGCCCTCTTATTTATAAATAGGAAACCCCCTTGAATTTCTTTTCGCTCTTCTGTTCCCTTTCTTCCTTATTTGCTTCCAAAGACTTTGGGGGCAGATGTATTCCTGGGTTGGCAATGTACAAAAACAGATTGCAGTTCAGTTATATGTCAGATCAGAAAAGCACACTTTGGCACACTTGACCATCTCTGTTTTTTGTTGTCCATGGCAAAAAAGTATCAAAGAAGTTTTCAGTGTAGTACAGGGTTGAGGAATTGCACTGAGGTATTGAAAAAGGACTTAAAACTCAGCAAAGGAGCAGAGGCTGCCGATTAAGAAAAATAATCCTTTATTTTCAGACACAGCTGATATGGGGATTTGTTTTGCTTGATTATGTATATTTGTTAAAAGTTTTTTTTTCCCAATTTGAGTTTCAGAGAGGAGGGAAGGATAAAGATCGGGTGGCCAAAAAAGAAGGAAAATAAATGTAAGAAAGAAGAAAAAAAGAAAAGAAGATCACTGAAGCATTAAAAATGACAACAACAAATATACAGAGGAAAATGGAAGGAAGGCAAGAAAGAATCACAGATAAGGAGGGCAGCTTTAAAAATTATATGTTGAATTTATTACATTATGTATTACATTTAAAAAGGAAAGCTAGTTATTCAAAATATAATTCAGTTTTATGTATAATCCTCTTTTTATGTTCTACCATGCATATAGACATGCCTGTCTTATCAATTCCATGTATCAATTATTCACCCTCCCCTCCCCCACAAAAGCCGAGTCTTAGGGTACACATTTTCAAAACTAAACAGTTTCTTGTGACATACCTCGCTTCCCCTATTATTAGCTCCCATACTTTTCTTTCTTCCTTTCTTCCTTCCTTCCTTCCTTCCTTCCTTCCTTCCTTCCTTCCTTCCTTCCTTCCTTCCTTCCTTCCTTCCTTCCTTCCTTCCTTCCTTCCTTCCTTCCTTTCTTTCTTTCTTTCTTTCTTTCTTTCTTTCTTTCTTTCTTTCTTTCTTTCTTTCTTTCTTTTTGGGGGCAATGGGGGTTAAGTGACTTGCCCTGGGTCACACAGCTAGTAAGTGTCAAGTGTATGAATCTGGATTCGAACTCAGGTCTTCCTGAATCCAGGGCCAGTGCTTTATCCACTGTGCCACCTAGCTGCCCCTTAGTTCCCATACTTTTCAACCATTCAGTTAACAAAATTAAGAAAGAAAAATGTATTTTCACAAGTAAAAATACATGCTGCCGGTTTCCAACTTGGGAGACAGACTTAATCAACAGATACTAATTAAGAATTTACTCTGTATATGATGTTGTGCTATGTGGTTTAATATATACAGATAATAGACTCAAATATTAATCATTTTTAATGTATCTGCATGAAAAATGTAAGGGACAGGATAGGGTAGGAAAACCAGGAAATCTATTAGAGTAGTGGTGTCAAATTCAAATAGAAAGGAGGGCCACTAAACCCTAGAGATAACTATGGTCTGCAGGTGGACTTAGAAAACAACACGTGTGATGATGATGGTGGTGATGGTGGTGATGGTGATGCCATCAATATATTCAAATCAGGAATTTCCTTTTAATCTGGTTCAGGCTACATTCAGGAGGGTTGTGGGCTTCATTTTTGATACCTCTGTATTAGAGAATTTTCTAAAAAGGAAGATTTTATTTTCTGGTGCAGGTAAGAAGTAATGGAAATGTGATGGACATATATTCCAAAAGTATGATATTTTTGAATATTACTAGGAAGCTGTTACACAATCTCTATCTTGAGGACAATAGAGATTGTGAATAGTACAGCACAGAAATAAAACTATAATTTGGATTTTATATGATAGTGCCTATATAATGGGCCTTATACACAGAAAGAGTTTTAACAATTTGAATGGAATTAATGAGTTGAATTCATTTAATTTCATTCAATTCATAAAATTAATTCAACTAATTGCATTGAATTAATAAATTGAATTATATGTTAAAGTTATAAGTGAATTCAGTAGGGGCAGGACCATATGACATAACATGTAACATATTAATAACATATTAATGCTAGTTACTATTCATACAAGTTTTTATTCTCAACAAAATCAGAAAATAACACAGTATTTCAAAATAAAACATTCAGGGGTATTGTCCAAAAATAAATAAAAGTACATTAAAAAAGCAAAATAAATTTAATCTAGAGTTAAGGGACCTAGGTTGATGTTCTGGCTCTGCTACTTAGTAGCTGTGTGACCCTTGGGCAAATTACTTAAACTCTTGGGACCTCTGTTTCCTCACCAGTAGAATAAAGGGTTGGATTAGATGATCTCTCAGGTCTCTTGCAGGTTTAAAATCTATATGATTTTTTTTTTTTTGGTCCAGACTGTTATCTCACTTGAAAAGGAAACTCTCAGTGAAGAAATGCAACATGGTACAGTGGAAAGATAGTTGGATTTGGAATCAGAACCCAAGTTCAAATTTCATCTTTGTTGCTTACATGGTCTGAGTGACCATGAGCAAATGACTTAACTTTTCTGGCCTGTTTCCTCATCTGACTGCAGATGTACTATGTTATTCTAAATCTATGAGTTCAAAAGGAAACACTCTTTCAATACAGACCAGACCTTTCTCTGTAATTTCTAGTTTTAGGATTGTTAAGTGACTTGTTTGTGGTCACACTGCTAACATGTGCCTGTTGTAGAACATGAATCTAGCTCTGCTGGTTTCTAAGGCTGGTCTTCTCTCTCTTAGTTCAGGCTGCCTCTAATGAGTGTCATTACTGTGTTAGAATTGGATGATCAGTGCAGTGCTTTGCATATAATAGACACTCAGGAAATGTTTGCTGAGTTTAAAAAAACTGGCCTTTTCCCCAAATCCTCAAGGTCACATATCCAAGTTCTCTCAACAACCTGACTCCATTATATGATGTACCAAGAGAAGTCTGGTATATGAAATACTGCCAGAGCCAGATGACAGTGCATAATAGACTAAAGGTCAATTATCTCAGGCAGAATTTGCAACAAAGGACTATTTCTCTGTGATCCATGTCATTAGCAACAAGTCAGTTTTTTATGGAAAGCAGTGACTGGCCTTTCTGAATGGGGCTTGATTTGCTAAAACAAATACACTTTTTCTAAACTTTGCTGCAACTTACAGCTTGATTTTTACAACCACTTAGTGTGTGGGGTGGTAAGCTTTGAAACCTGAGAGGGTCTGCCTGCCCCTTAGCCTTTCCGTTCTCTCCATATAGCACCTTGGGGTATTTTGTTTTAGATAAATGTCTTAGTTTTCTTTCATTTCCTAGAATTTTACTGAGGAACCAGCAACAAAGAAGATTTTCTTCTTCATGCTTTCCTTTATAACATGTTAGACAGTGGGTATAGCAGTCATCAAAATACCTGAGAAATTGAGATTGTTCCTTTTCATGCTGAGTTATGCACTCCCTCTCCTATCCAGTTTTTGCTTTTCATCCTTTCTCCCCTTCTGTTTTCTTTAGAGTTTAAATTGGTTATCTCCCTCTAACCATAAGGAGTCTTCAAATAACCGGATTGGCAGCAATGTAATGGTAGTAACCCATTCATTACACACTGCAGGGTAATTTTCCTTGCTTGATGTTTTGAACTTCAGCAGTTCATATTTATGGGTAGCAGCTATGAAAAAGGTGAAAAGGACATGTGACCTTTTCATGTTTTACAAGCATGGTTTTATGGTGGTGGGAGTTACAGGGCTCTGATGTATTTTTTTTCCTTTAAAAAAAGGGTTACAGTTTATTAAGTACTTTCTATGAGGTGGGAGTTAGCCCCATACACATACATTTAGAAAGATGTTCAACAATAGTATTTCAGCAATATTTTATAAAATTGCCTCTCTGGTTTAGCAAGGAAGAGTAAATCCAACTGAAATACAGAGTTATATGGACTGTGTGTCTTTTATAGTCATCTTTTGTGCCAGTTCATTTTCTTGGAAGAGTACTAAAGTTGTCATAAAAGAGTGCAGCCAAAAAGATTAGACTTTTTATCCTGCTGTTTTTTTCTGGTGGAGACTATTTGCCAAGAGACAGTTCTACTTGGGTGAACATGTGGTATGATATTACTAGTGGTAGGATATTACTAGTCCTAAGATTTTATAGTTGGTAGGGACCTTAGAGGTCTTCTAGTCCAACTTCTTTCCCCTCCCCCCATTTTACAGATAAGAAAACTGATACCTGGAAATGGACAAAATAACAATAGCTAGTATTTATGTGGTACCTTAAGGTTTGCAAAGTGATTTACAAATGTCACCTCACTTGATCCTCACAACAACCTTGGGAGATAGGTGCTATTGTTACCCCCATTTTAGTCTAGTCAATAAACATTTATTAATTGTCTAAGAGCCAGGCACTGTGCTAAGCCTTGGGAATAAAAAGGAAGACAGTTCTTGACTTCCATCTGTCTAATGGGGGAGACAACATGCAAATAACTGTGTACAAACAAGATGCATATAGGATAAATTGGAGATAATCAACAGAGGGGAGACACTAGAATTAAGGGGTGCCTGTGTGTGTGTGTGTGTGTGTGTATGTGAAAAGGCTTCTTGTTCAAGGCAGCTTTTAGTTGAGGCATGAAAGTAGTCAAGGAAGTGAAGAGGTGGAGATGAGGAGGAAGGGCATTCCAAGTGTGGACAGCAATAGAAAATGCCAAGAATTGGGCAATGAAATATCTTGTTTCAGGAACAAAAAGGAGGCTGGTGTTACTGGATCACAGAGATTTAAGGTGTAGGAGATTGGATGTGTGTGTGTGTGTGTGTGTGTGTGTGTGTGTGTGTATGTGTGTGAGATAAAGGGTTTTGAATGCCAAATAAAAGATTTTGTATTTGATCCTGGAGGTGATAGGGAACTGTTGGAGTTATCTGAATAGGGGGGTGACATAGTCAGACTTGCCTTTTAGGAAGGTCACTTTGAAAGTCAAGTGGAAGACTGGCCAGAATGGGGAAAGACTGGTTTAGAGAGACCAATTAGCAAATTATTGACATAGCCAAGGTATGAGGTGATGAGGGCCTGGACCAAGGAGGTAGCTTTATCAGAGGAGAGAATGGTGGATACATGAGAGCTGTTAGTATAGTATCAACAGGACTTGGCAACAGATTGGAATATGGGAGGTGAGGCATATAGATGAAGAAACTGAATCAGAGAAGTTAAGCAGTTTTGCCAGGGTCACACAATTAGTAAGTATCTGAGGCAGCATATGAACTCAGGTCTTTCTAACTTCAGGTACAATGCTCTATCTACTGTGTCACCTAGCTGTGTAAGTGAATTGTCTAAGTTCAGATAACTACTAAACAGCAGATCCAGAATTTGAGCCCAGCATCCTCTGATTCACTAGGTAACTATTGAAAACTTACTTTCCACAGAGTTTCCCACTGTACTGGTGGAAGAAGAAAATTTATACTAGAACAGGAGGCCATCATGAATTAAACTCAAACTGACTTCAGTGCCTCAAAAGAGCCTTGATTCTATCACTGTTAATACTACCTGAAAATATATATATTTTTTTGTGGGGCAATGAGGGTTAAGTGACTTGCCCAGGGTCATACAGCTAGTAAATGTCAAGTGTCTGAGGCTGAATTTGAACTCAGTTCCTCCTGAATCCAAGGCTGGTGCTTTATCCACTGCATCACCTAGCTGCTCCCTGAATATATATATATATATATATATATTTTTTTTTTTTAGTGAGGCAATTGGGGTTAAGTGACTTGCCCAGGGTCACACAGCTGGTAAGTGTCTGAGGTCAGATTTGAACTCAAGTCCTCCTGACTCCAGGGCTGGTGCTCTATCCACTGTGCCACCGAGCTGCCCCCTAAAAATAATTTTTAATGGCAGTATGCATACTCTTCCTTAGTTGCTGTAGCATTGAGATGAATGAAGCGTTAGGAAAGGACTTTAGTGGGAAAATGTCAAATAAACCTTTATAATATTAGCTAGATGAGGTAAACATGGTTCTCTCTCTACAGTGGAGTCATGAAACATTGGAGATAGCGGGATAACCATTTTAAAATAGAGAAGTTGAAGATCCACACTTTTAATGAAATAGCTTCAAACTTCCCAAATACTGTGTCTCACTTAATACTTCAGAAGTTCCATGAAATTTAAATTACCTATATGGGGGAATCAATAAGCAAGGCAAATTTAGATTTTTCATAGACATGAACTTAGAGTCAGTCACAGGCCCTGAGTTTGAATCCTGACTTGAACCTATCTGTCCAAGGGAAAGTCATTTAACTTTTCTGATTCTGTTTCTTTATGTGTAAAATGAGGGAGTTGAACTAAATAACAGCCAAAGTTCCTTTCAGCTCTGGATCTATAAAGCTATTTACTAAGACAGTGTTCTAGTGGAGAGAGGGCTAGCCTCTTAGTCAGGAAGACCTGAGTTCACAGTCTGTCTCTAACAAATAGTACTTATGTGATTTGGGGTAAGTACTTAGTTCTTTAAGCAATCTCCTAATTTGCCCTTCTCAGCTGAGTGAGTTGCAATACTACTGAGTTCTACAAAATGATGAACTCCCCTCTTCCCCATATACCTTTTTAATTGGGTCTGAATCTATACCAAGACACTCATAGCTTCTGAAATATCTAGCGGATCACGCTTCTGAAATGAATATTTTTGAATATGTCCTTAAATCCACTCTATTCACTTCCTCGAATAGGTAGGTTATCACATCCATACTGGGTAAAAATAGAAACTTTTTGTAAAATCTACTTATCTCAAAGGCAGAGAAAGTTTGTTTGTTGTTGTTTAAAGACTGTTTCTGCTCTTCAGGGATCAACCAAAGATGAACAACAATTAAACAAGTACTTTCCAACTCTGAAGTTCTGTGAATAACGTTGAAACTTTTATTTTCTTTGGTAACAGAAAAATGGGGTTGGTGAAAAGCACGATCATCATCATCATCCATCATCCATCATCCATCATGCATCATTATCAATTAATACCGAAACTTCAGTTTGTTTCAGGCTAAACTGTACAAGGAACCCTAAGACAAGATCCAGAAGGTGTTACCATTCCATTTGAACTAAAGCAGGATTCTGGGCTCAGTAAGTGGTGAGTTCATGACAAGAATGAGTGATCGATAGGGCATCCATATGTGTGCTTTTGTGCCAGGCTTGCAACACACATCCCAAACCCAGAAAGAACAGCACTCTGTTACGTCCCCTGCAACAGATCTGCAACCAAATACAAGTTGAGGTTTTTTCGTTTGTTTCCTCAAAGAATCCCGTGATCCAGTTCCCACCAGAAATTAGCGAACCGCAACAAAGGCAGAACATCGAAATATTCTCCTAATAGACGTTCCACGTAGCTCAAGTCACTGCTTTTTTTTTTTTTTTTTTTGCATGAGAGCGTACGTGTTGTGTGCCGGGTCCAGGAACGTTGGCGAACTCATGTCAGTGTGCACCAGTCCCAGCAATGTGGGTGCAGGGGAGGCGGGGAGGAGGGAATGGGGAGGGGGGCTGCGGGGGAAGGAGAAGTGGGGAATTGTGTCCACGTGTCATTGTTGTGTGCTTCACAACTCCATAAATGCGCTACGCATCCTAGCTTCTGTGTTCTTATACCTGTAGCAACGCCGTGGGTGGGAGTACATGAGCCTGCTGAGCACAGTGGCGGGGGGCGGGGGGGCAGGTTGTGGGGAGGCGTACAGAAGGTTGGGTTAGGGAGAAGGGACTTGGGGTGGGGGGCAATAAGGAGGGGGCGAGGACTCCCGAGATGAGAGGGGAGTGGGGGAGGGGCCCGCCAGGGGCCTGGCTGGTCTGCGCGCAAGCGCAGTCGTAGGCAGGAGGGAGGGGAAGGAGGCGGGAGCCGCCGCCGCCGCCGCCGCAGAGCCCGGAGGGGGAGGGGGAGGGGGGAAAACGGGAGGGAGCGAGTGAGCAGAGGAGCCGACGCGCCGGGAGGCACCGGCTATGGCCGCTGCCGCCTGCTGATGGGCCCGGCCCGGGAGTGCGGGGCCAGAGGAACCCGCGGCAGCGGAGGATGGTGACCACCGGGCTCATGCCGCGGCCCAAGAGGGAACAGCCGAGGCCGGGCGAGGAGCCGCCTCTGTGAACCGAGCCGGGACCCGCCGTCGCCGCCGCCGCCGCCACCTCCTCCTGTTCCTCAGACACTGACCGACCAAGACCCGGGGAGGGAGCCCGAGAGCCCGCCGGGCGGCGTAGCCGCTGCCGCCCCCTCCCCCCCCCCCCCGAGGCTGGGGCCCTGAGGTGACTGAAGCCCCGGCGCCCCCATCCTGCCGCCCCTCCCTCTTCCTCCCCTCCCCCCTTCGGAAATCCCCACGGCCTCTCCTTCTCCCCCGGCCCGGAGCCCTCCTCCGTCACCCTGCCCCCTCATCACTTTCTTTAGCATCTTCTCCCCTCCCCCCCGCGTCCGCGAGCCGTCTTCCCCTCCCCCGCCTTCATCTCCTTCCTGCCTTCACGTCCCCGGCCCAGCTCGGGGTCCAGCTCCCTCCATCCTTCATCCCTTGCCAAACCTCCTCCAGCCTCCGTTTCCTCCAGCCCTTGGCTCTGCCTCTGGCCTCAGGCCTCCTCTGCTCATCGGCAGTCCTGAACCCCGCGCTGCACTCTCCCACCTCTCTCTGCTGGTTGGGATTTGGGGAGGGGGTGGAGAGAGGGTCCGGCGAGGGGGATCTTTCTAATGGGGATTTTCCTCCTTCGCAGCTCTCCTAGCTCTCTTCCTTCCCTCCGTCCCTCCCCGCCAGGTCCTTTCATCTGGCATGGGGATATCTCTTTTCCAGTACTTAAAAAAATCCCCATTCTTTATAGTCCGCTCCCCCTTTTAAGCCCACCCAAACCAGTCTTTACTGGATTCTCCTTCTCACAACGTGCCTTTCCCACCCAGGGCCTCTAGCTATCGGGAAGGATACCCTTCTCCTGAGAGGGGCAGAGGATGATGGAGGTGGGCATGAGAGAGTTGAGTTTTTTAAGTCAAAGCTCCCACTAACCCTTTACTGCATCTGGAGAAAGGAGAGTTTGGGGTGTGCAGTTGTGAATGCTCTACGGTTGGCGGGGGAGGAGGGGGTGGGGTGGGGTGTTCCAGTTCCTCCTCCCCTGGCCCAGGTTTACGGTGCGTAATCCCCCAGCCCCGAGGCGGCTGCGCCGCCTCCTTTGCAGCTCTAGCTTTGCTAGGGGTTACTGGAGTTCAAACGCATCTGAGATCAGCGAGCCTAGAGGGAGGTGTGTGAAGAGGAAGGGGGCTTTGCAATGTTGTGGCATCAAAGATTAATGGTTGGTTTAGTTTTGCAACCCGGTTGTAAACAGGAAACTAGTTTGGTTTGAAATGGAAGCAGGGGATTGTGTGTGCATCTCTCTCTTATTAATACCGTACGGAGTTTGGTGCCAGAAGTGAATCTTGACTCAAACCCAAAAGATGAGCTCTTGGCACTGCAGTCGTGACCCAGGCTGATGGCTCTGTGGCAGAGATAGCAATATTTCTTTTTCCTGTGTGTCTCTTTGAGTTTAAATAAAAAATAATCCTGCAGCTCAGAGAGAAGAAGAATCATTTTTTAAGAAAATCATTTTGGAAGAGGTTATGAAAAGCAATAGAATTGCTAGTAGTTGATGTATTCAGGTACATCCCAAGTTAGCAAGTTAGGAGAAGGAGTGAGTCGGACCAGATATATTTAAAGTATGTGGAGAAGTTAATGCAAGATGTGAGCCTGTTCTGGTTTCTTTGGATTTGCCACTAAGTTGACTTATACCTTTTGAGAGAAAGAAAGAAAGAGGGAAGGAAGGGTAAAGCAAAAACCAAATGCACAGGTTTCTGCACCTATCAAACTTAGGTTGACTTTATTTTTCCCACATGATCTCTTCAAATTTCCTCTTTAAAATGAAAAACAAAAACCCATGAATATAGTCTTCTAAAATGTGTATCTTCTGCAAGAAATATTAAAACAATTTTTTGATTCAAATAGAGAGATATTTTACATTATAAAGCAACCAAAGAGTCATTAAAAAAATCTCAAAATATACAACAAACTAACCAAGAATAGGATTCCTAAACCACATTAAATGTGTTTCATATACTTTTACAACTTTTTTTTTTTGCTCGGGGCAATGGGGATTAAGTGACTTGCCCAGTGTCACACAGCTAGTAAGTGTCAAGTGTCTGAGGCCGAATTTGAACTCAGATCCTTCTGAATCCAGGGCCGGTGCTTTATCCACTGCGCCACCTAGCCGCCCTTTCATATACTTTTAGTAAATAAGATAGTCATTGCTGCCTACAAATACTGTGATTGTTTAACAAAAATACAAATGATTTAACACAACCTAACATTTCTCAGGTACAAATCATGATGTCATATGGTTCCAGAGGAATGGGAGGAGAGGGGAAATAAGCATTTATATAAGCACCTATTAAGTGCCAACCCCTATGCTAAGCACTTTAAAAATATTATCTGGTTTGATTTGAGAAATGAGGATGACTTTTTATCAGATGGTTTTCTTGACTAGATATTTATTTTGAAATGGTAGATAATTTTGTTCAATAAAATTAAGGTTTTATTAAATCAATAACCTATTTAATTAAAAACTATAATTTCAATCCTTATCCTTGCTATTTAAAAAATTTGCAAGGAGAAAACAAAAGTGAGACTACAGATAACATGGCTATAAACTATAGTCTTAAAGAATTTATATGTCTTTCAAAGTCTACACCTATCTCTGTAGTAACAGTAACTGAACTGTTGTTACAAAGTCAATTGTTTTCATCCTTTTTCTCCTCTTGATGTCTTTCCCCCATACAATTATAAAAAGTCCAAGGGGGCAGCTAGGTGGGGCACTGGCCCTGGATTCAGGAGGACCTGAGTTCAAATTTGACTTCAGACACTTGACACTTACTAGCTGTGTGACCCTGGGCAAGTCACTTAACCCTCATTGCCCTGCAAAAAAAAAAAAGTCCACCTACCCATAAAGTAAATCTCTTAAGCAGTTTTTATAGCTGTTCATCAAGACATTTTATACTGTAAATTCTAAGAATTCAAATCAGGAAAAAGTCCTTCCTTCCTTCCTTCCTTCCTTCCTTCCTTCCTTCCTTCCTTCCTTCCTTCCTTCGATCCTTTATTTTATTTCTTCTTCCCTTCCTTCCTGTTTTTTTTTTTTAAGATTTGATTTGGTCTATAGCCCTCTTGCTCATTTTTGAAATATTTTAGTGTTTTGTTTAAGTTTTACAGTACTTCTTAGTGAGTTAAATTATACTCAGCACTATCCGGTAGTCATTATAGATGAAAGTTTACTTAGGTTTGAAGCCTATTTCAGGGGGAAAAAAAGATATTGACATTTTACTCAGGAGGGAAAAGATAGACCTCACTTATAAAAAAATGATCTGGGAGGTTTTGACTTTGGCTCCAACTTTAGCAATGACTTAAATATAAAGTTGATTTTAGTTAGTCTGTTTTGAAAACCCCAGGATTATTTAAAACTTGTTTTTAGCTGTAGGCTTAGCGTATGACTTGTTGATATGAATATAATGTACAATATATGATTAGTACAGTTTATCATCAATAGACATTTCCAGACATGTCCAGTTTAGTTCAACAAGTCATTTATCATAGTGCCCAAACTTTTGTGTTAGGCCCTGGAGAGACAAGAACAAAAGTAAAGAGGATATTCCGCCCTTATTCTACTGGAGGTGGCAACACATAAATTGATAAGAAAATACAAGATGATTTGAGAAGAAAACACAAATGATCAGGGAGATCTATAAGAGATTTTCTTCTGAGGAGGCACGTAAGCTGAGCCCTTGAAGAAAGTTTAGGATTCTGAGAGGCCAAGGGGACAGAGAGGGCCAGGAGAACCACATTTGAGAGGTCTGGAATGCCAGGGTAAAAGCAGGGAAGTTGGAGATGGAATGCTAAGTTGAGGGAACAGTAAATAGACTAGTTTGGTTGGAACATTTGAGTGCATGGGGGAGAATAATATGAAATAAGTCTCCACAGGTAACCGGATTTTAGAGGGCTTTAAATGCAAAACTAAAGAATTAGATTTAGCAGTTACTCATAAGGGTTAGTGGGGAATGTACTCTAGATTTTTAAATTTAATAATATTCTTTAGGATTGATCCTCTAGTGTTTGTGTTTAGCTATTCGAATGAATAATATTCATTTAAAAAAATGAAAAAGCATGCTGGGTAGGCAGGCAACAGGTGTCTTGCTTTTCTTAAGCACCTTTGTCCCAGGTACTGTGCTAAGGGATAGGTGTTGAAGTACAAGAAAAAAGAAAGATATGCCTTCAAGGAGTTTTACTTTTTAATGGGGTAGGAAGACCTGCAGAAGAGAGCTAAAAGTGGGGAAAGTGAAGTTGTAGGGTAGGGAGGTAAGAGAATCAAAAGCACAACCCTCTGGGGAATGAATGTTGGTTGTCCTAGGCCCTTCCCCAAAATGGAGGTCCCAGCAGGAACTCACCAGTGAGAGAAGGGGACTGCTCTGAAAGAGGGATGTTCCAGGATGGAGGGGCTGCAGGAATGGATGGATGTTTCAGGGTAAAGAAGTTCTAGATGAAGGCTCTAGTGTGAGATTGTAGCTTCAGCTTAGCGTCAAAGTCTGGAAGGTCAAAAGGGGAATGGTAATTATCCTTTTGCCTAATCATAGCTTGGACTAGTTGCTTAACAACCCCAGATCTCAGTTTCCTCATTTTTATGATGATCAAGTTGGACTAGATGGCTTCTGATGTCCTTTGTAAATTTAGATCTCTATCCTATGATTCTGTGACATGTAGAAAATATGGATTTTTAGACTATTAATGTATAAGCATGGCAGGCATCTTGTGATAGCATATTCTAATTTTAGGTGAAGTACATAAAAACAAACTACCTTTTGAGAGCTGAGTTTACATACCCTTTCCCCAAAGAAAGAGTAATATATAATAATATATAATATAATTTACAATTGCACAACAAACCAAGTGGAACAGAATTTGGAGTCAGCATAGCTGGGACCATGGTAGAAGCAGCAAGCATTTGTGATGTAGGTGGGAAAAGAAATTGGAAACTTAAATTTGGTAGGGTTCTGAATAAATGATTTCTTCTTTCTCTTTTTATAGTACTTTGTGGGTAATTTTTTACTTGCTTTTGTGTGGATGAAATTTACCTTTTTCCACACTCTTGTTCATGAAACTTGCAGACAACTCTCTCAAATAGGAGGAAACATTTACTATGTGAATAGGTATATTGCTCTATCCAAGATCATTCTTCATGTATTTATGACATTTACATAATCATTGTACAATATTAGTCTTATTTTCTTTCCTGAACATTGCTTTCTTATTTTGTCAGTAATTTTGTATTGTTAAATCTGTATTGATAACTTTAAAGACTGATAATTTGCTTGTTCTGTCATAGATAGTGATGATAGTAATAGTGATAATAATAAAAGGTCAACATTCTGAGTTGACCTTCTGTAGTAAGGGTGATCTTCTGTATGTTTGGGAGAGGGAAGACTTCATTATTTCTTGAACATTAAATTCTTGATTTCTGATTTTTCTCCCTCATTAGATAATAATTGCAATGAAACAAAAAACTTTATATTTAATTATGCTATGATGTTAACTAATAATAATACCCTCTATGATTAAAGTGTTAAAGCCAAAGTGACAACTGAAAATGAATAGATAATATGGTAAAATGCTGAAAATAGAAGAAGACCAGCTAGCTACTGTGGTAAAAGCACTGGCTCTGAAGTCAGAGGAACCTGAGTTTAAATCCCACCTCTGACACTTAACTATTTGAGAGATCTTGAGTAAGTAATGTAATCTCTTTGAGCCTCAGATTCTTCAATTGTAAAATGAAGGAGTTGGACTAGATGGATTCTAAAATGCCTTCTAACTCTAGAGTTATGATTTCCTTAGCAAATTTGAAATGACACTGAAATAAAGAGGTATGATACCTTCAAATAGAACTAATTATCACTGATTTCTGATCCTCTTTTTGAATTGCAAGATATTCTCGAATATGAAAAAACTTTCCAAATTTTCAATTTTAATGCAAAGAAAATATCTGGAGATAGCAGTATATGTTTTTGTTTCAATATCTAGTGATTTTCCCTCTGATTTCATGTTAATGAGAAAATCTGTTGCACTCTGAAGTTAAATCTCATAGTTCATGCTATTCAGTTACCATTTTAGCTGGCTACTAGGGAAAAGAGTTTTTTCTTCATCTGTTCTTAAGTATCCTAGATAGCTTTGACATCTGCATCTATGTAGAAATGTTGTATAGCAGGTAAAATCTACCACCAGCAATTTTGAGAAACCCAATTGACCTTATAGCTGCCAGAAAGATGAATTAAGGAGTATATAGGGGCTGCTTTAGTTTTTTTCTTCCAGTTTTTTATTTGGATCACAAGTATTTGACTTTGTTTCATTGCTAGTATTATTTTCACCTTATTGGGGCATGGGGAAGGAGGGCTGGCAATTCATTAAGGAATCTTCTTATATATTTAAAATAATTAGGACAGCCGTATTCAGCATTGCATTATTGGTAATGTGGATCAATAGTAATTTCTAGTTCTGCATCCTTGTACACAGTATAATATAACAATCAAAAGAGTTTCATCAGTTGTATACCAACTTTAGTTCTATTGAAATTGAATAAACTTTGAAAATTAGGGTAAATGATGGAATAACGTTCATATTTACTATAGCATTGAAATATGCTCTAATATCCCTTAGAAATGTTTCCATTTGCTTTGTAAACTCTGAAGTTATTTCCAAAGCTACAAATGTGTTCAACATTCTCAGCAAAAATATCAGAGGAATACTACTAGGGTTGACAGGTCCCCAGACTTATCTTTATTTTTAAATTGCCTATTTGTTTATATTAGTTTTAATCATTTCTTCCTTTCTTCACCCACCTTCACCTTTCTCTAATTCCTTCAGTGAAGTTGCCCTAGATTGGAATATTTGAAATATTTCTGCCACTTAAAGCAATATATTTCACGTAATAGCTTCTTTTAAAAATAGACAGTTTTGCTTGTACTCAGTTCTCATTTATATTTTCGTTATTTTCTCTTTACAAATATCCATTAATTCTTCTGCAACTCTTCATGCCTTTTATAACTTTAACTTTTTTTCCTACCCCCACATACACAAAGGAAGCAATTAGAGGTAGGATCACATGTCATGAGACCGCGAAGACATACATCTGACTTTATACCATTAGTATGTCTGCATGGAGGAAAATTATTTGATAGGCATGTTATTTTTGCATTCTGATTGCAAATGCTTCGGAGATCTCAGGAAATACAAAACCACAAAAATTGTTACTAGTTCAAGGAAACAACATTGTAAAGATAATTACTTTTTGGTTTTGCATTCATGAGTTCTATAGCCATAAATTAGACCTTGAAAATTGATTGTAGAAGGAGCCATTGAAAGAGTCAAACAAAAAATAACTGTTATGGTAGCCCTCCCTTTATTGAGCAGCTTACTTTTTGTATGTTAAAATAACTTTTGAATTAGCACCTTTTTCAATATCCAAATGAATCTGAAATGATTATATAGGAATACATTTTTATATCAAATTAAATGTGAGAGCATGCCATTTATTGCATTTTTAAAATTACTACTTAGATTTAGAACTAGTGGGCTTTTAAGCATAGTTCCGAATCACAAATTTAATCAAAATAGGAAATGTTGAAAGATAGGAAAAATGTCACAATGGAAGCTAGCTTATATTGTGAATCTCTAAAACAGGGTTTTAAAAAAAATTATGGGGCTATATATGCAAAACCACATCTTAAAGATGTATTGGCTGATTTTTTTTGTATGTATCTTTTATGAATTTTAGGTTTTTCCTGACTTTACTGAAAAGGAAAAATATGGCTGCAAGAGAGAAATTGGAGGCAGTGTTAAATGTGGCCCTGAGGGTCCCAAGCATCATGCTATTGGATGTCTTGTACAGATGGGATGTCAGCTCTTTCTTCCAGCAGATCCAAAGAAGTAGTCTCAATAACAACCCTCTCTTCCAGTATAAGTATTTGGCTCTTAATATGCATTATGTGGGTAAGTGTCTGCTTCATTTATTTTTTAGTCTTTAAATGGACTTTTTAGTGTACTTAATGCCTTATCTTTTTGAATGTGGATAAATTGTTGACATGATTTGGTCACATTGATGTGGCTGGCATTGTCATAGAAGAATGCTTTTAATAATGTAGTCTGGCTGTTTTGTTTAATACAGACAAATTATATATTATCTCGATTTGGGGGGATAAATTATATATTTTAGCAAGGTTAAGGTAAATTGAAAACGATATTTTCCATTAATATACTTTCTTTACTTTTGTTGGTTAATCTGGTTGTCACTAAAAATGAAGAAGGATTTTCTTTCTTTTTTTTTTTTTTTTGCCTATAATATGTTTTCCCACTTGTTTGTGTACTTCAGAGTCCCTTAAGAGAGCAAGAACACCCACATCAGTTCAAAAGAAAACATTTCCTTCAGATAAATGTGATGGTAGTGTTATATATGAAATAGTACCTTAATAAAAATCCCCATATGAAGAGGGGAAACCCCATTCTAGTTCTGGAACTATAATTGTTATGAAGTGGTAATGGTAGTAAAAGTAATTAGAAGAGGTCAAAGAAATCTAACAGTATTGTATACTGTAGACTCATAGAATGTTAAGAATTGGGGTCAAATAACTTGGAACAGTGAGTGAATTTTAACTCCTACATAGCTCATAAGTAATGGTAGTAAGAATGCAATATCCTTTATATGTAAAGATGCTAATTCATACTTACCTTCAGTGGAACATGAATTTGAGTTGTTTTTCAGCATTAGTAATGAGTTTCTGTAGATGAGGGATGTCAAACTCAAATAGAAATGGATCCCTGCAGGGAGCATATTGACTTAGGAAACCACAAATTAACATTACCTCTGTTTTATTGTATTTTTATTTATTTTGTTAAACCTTTCCCAATTACATTTTAAATTGGTCCTTCCCTTCCTTATTCTGGAGTTTTGAGGCCTTCCGTAGAGCATCTAATCCCCTTTCTTAACAGAATTATGCTTTTTAAGGTAGAGATTAATTATGTAGCTAAACCTATATAACCTGGAGTTCTGTGGCTCGGGGTATATTTCCTAAGTGGAGAGAACAAAATTTTACAGGGATTGGACTGAAGTAATTGTTTCTGACAAGGGTAATGTTCTTCTCATTAAACTATTTCAGATTATGATATATAGTCTTTTATATAATAATATGATATTACTGACCCACTGTCACTAAGAAATTATTTTACTGTTAATGGCAAGGGTTTTATTGCATCATCTTTGAGTTTGTCAATAATTTATTAAGCATACACTTTGAATTTTTTCCTTTGATTGTAAGTTTATGAGGGCATACATGAACCAATATGCCAAGAAAATACTGACATTAACAGAAAGCTTTGTTGAACAAAATATAAGTACGTTAGTCATAAAGGAGTTAGGAAATTATGTTATGAGCATCTCTTCTCTACCTTGTGTCCCCTATTCCGCTTTGTTAATGTTACATTCACTTATAATCAGTTTACGTTTGTTGTCTATTATATTAGATCTATATAAGATCTATATATATTTTAGATCTATATATCTACAGTATCTGAACCTTTAAAATGGCTTGAATATGAACAAAATAGTAAAGGGGGGAATGGGTAGAATTCTTCCTTTAGTGTTCCATCTTCAACTAAAGATGGAGTTTCCATAGTTCTTGAGCTCTGAGCTAATAAACATTCTGGTTAACTATACCTGGTCCTGTAAACTCTGTGCTTCACTTAAGTCACTCATGGCAGGTATTATGGTATAGTAGGAAAGGTGCTAGAATGGCAATGGGGAAATGTGGCTTTTATTCCAGTTCTACTGTGAACTGTCTGGATGACTTCTGACAAAATCATTTTACTTCTCGTTATCCCTTCCCTCATTCATAAAACGAGGGGATTGGACTGGGTGATTCCTAATGTCCTGTGCTCTAAACTTCTAATTCTAAACCATCTTATGGCAGGCTTTATGTTAAAAAAACAAAAACAAAAAACAAAACCCTGGCCCATTGGAGGTGAGCAGTTGTCATATACTTCATATTTAGGCTTTGGTTAGTTTTCACTTTGTATTATAGTTTTTCAGATGGGCTTACCAGGTTTTAGTTTAGAATCAGTTAATGATTGTCCTATGCTATCTTTTGTTTTGCATCGAACTTTTAATTAATTTTAGAAATTTATGGTTTGTAGTACAGCAGAAATTTACACCCTGGATTGTTAGTACTGGGAACTGAACCAAGGCTTTTTAGTACAGTCAGTTCTGTTGCTCTGTACTCTTTTTTTAGGGGTTGCACAAAATAGATACTTTCATGAACAGGTGTGGTTTTGTTTTTGTTTTTAACCACATTAGCTAAATACTATGTAGGCTTTTTTTTTTTTCCTTTTTAGTTACAGTGACCCAGTATATGGAATTTCAGGGCAGCTAGATGGTCCAGTGGATAGAATGCGGGGCCTGAAATCAGGAAGACTTCAATTCAAATCCACACTCGGACACTTAGTTGCTGTGTGACCCTGGGCAAGTCACTTAATCTCTGTTTGATTTGGAGGTGGGTAAGTGGCTCAGTGGATAGAGTGCTGGCCCTGGAGTCAGGAAGACCTGAGTTCCGATGTGGCCTCAGATACTTACTAGCTATGTGACCCTGGACAAGTTACTTAACTCTGTTTGCCTTAATCCACAGGAGAAGGAAATGGCAAACCCACTCCAGTTTCTTTGCCAAGAAAACCCCATGGACAGTATTGGCATGCTGTGGTCCACGAGGTCATCAAGAGTCAGACACAACTGAATAACAACATATGGAATTTCACAGCTAAATAACTTTTATAAGAGGAAGTAAATGAGGCAGTTTGTATTTGCATTTTTTAGATGACTTCCTCAGTTCTGTAGTTCTATATTATAAGTTTTCTTTTTCTTTTTTGTTTTTGCTGTTTCTTTTGGGGCCTCCCTTCATTTCTTACATGGGAGCAAATCTCTTTTTCTTTCTCTCTCTCTCTCTTTTTTTTTTTTTTGTGGGGCAATGAGGGTTAAGTGACTTGCCCAGGGTCACATAGCTAGTGTGTCAAGTGTCTGAGGCTGGATTTGAACTCAGGTCTTCCTGAATCCAGGGCTGGTGCTTTATCCACTGTGCCACCTAGCTGCCCCCATGGGAGCAAATCTTAGGTAAGGTAAGGATTCTAATTTCTAGGAGGGCAGTAAGGTATAACATTTTTTCTTACCTCCTAAAAAGGTAGAAGGAAGTTGGAATGAAGGGAGAAAAGAGACAGGCAAAAAAAATTATATTTAATATGGATAAATGTCAAAGCCTGGACTTAAGTACTTGATAATTTAGACAACATGCGTTCTCCAGACACTTGGTTTTTCCTTTGTAGATAGTTAGATTGAATTCTTTTGAATGATTATGGATCTCATTTAGGAAAGCTCTGCATATGTCTCAGACCTGATTCAGTCAGCATGATGCTATTAGCAAATAAGAGCATCTAGAGGACCTCACTGTTTACAGGGAATCCTCTCTTTGACTTAGACTTTGTGACAGTGGCATATAATTTTAGTGATCTTGTCTGTCTTCTGCCTCACTTGATATAAATAATCAGAGCATCATTGAAAAAAAATTCTTTCTGTTGTTGCCTCTATCAAGGAACCTTTTATGATGTTAACATTCATGCCAAGCACCTGTTTAGGCAAGAGCTTCTAAGGCTGTTTTTTGCTTTACTGAATCAAATGCTTTAAAAATATCAATAAATAGTAATTACATTAGGGTCTTATATAATCAGTTGCAGGATGAGGAGATCAGACTAAAAATTTCATTTTTAAAAGACCTAGGGGGCAGCTAGGTGGCGCAGTGGATAAAGCACAGGACCTGAGTTCAAATCTGGCCTCAGACACTTGACACTTACTAACTGTGTGACCCTGGGCAAGTCACTTAACCCCAATCGCCTCACCAAAAACAACAACAACAACAACAAAAGACCTAGGCATCCTCTCCCTTTTACGAAGCAACATTTCAACCATTCTACCTCAAACTAATATAGTCTTAGGCTGAATAATGGAAGTACATTGTCCAGATCAAGTGAGATAATAGTCCCAGCACACTCGTCATACGATATTGATGCCACTGATGGGCTGATAAGACCTAGAGCTCAGGGAATAGCAGTACTCCTGAGACCAACCCTGCCTTGAGCCTGGCTCCTGAAGCCTCTGTAGTTCTGGGAAGCAAGTCTTATAGAGAGACAGCCTGGCAACTTCCTCTGCAGGTGCTGCAGAAGCCACCAAGGTCCTTGCCACCAAAGTCCTTGGTACTAGCAAATGGTTCATTGTCAGAAACCAACATGGTATTATTAATGGAAATTACATTCAAAAAGATATTTTATCATTATCTTTGCTGCTGCACCTTAAGGCCTATTAGGGTTTTTTTTTATTTGTGTGAGATTAAAATTGGATATTAGATCATAAATCTCCCCTACTTAACCTTTCCCTTAATTTATCTCCCAGACTAGTAAATGGAAGAAGCTTCTGGTTTTCTAGTTAGATCTTTTATTGTATGGTAGTCACAAGATGGTGTTGATTAGAAGGATAGGAAAGTAGAAATACAATACAAATCGTCTTAAGTCTAGGCTTAGTCTATGTTCCGTATAAAACTCACCAAAAGCCGAAGGCCACCTTTGGGGAGAGAGACCGAGTCAAGCGCGTGCTGTTAACCGAGAGCCGGGTCGAGTCAAACTCCAGTCAGCGTCTGTCTGTGTAGCGCAGCCAGGAGACCAGTGGAGCAGGAAAAAAAAGGCCCCACTTCCGTTCTCTCCTTGCCTTTTAAGCTCGCACCCCGGAAGTCGAGTGCTCAGCAGGCAATCTGGCGTGCGTCGCAGGTGGACTGGTGTGCGTAGCTCATGCTGTTGGTCTCCTCCCCAAAAGGGTGGTCCTAAAAAAAACTGGCGTCTCTCCATTATCTAACCGACTGTTAAAACTTTTTACCACATTTGTTTGTATATATATATATATTTTTTTTTTTAGTGAGGCAATTGGAGGTTAAGTGACTTGCCCAGGGTTATACAGCTAGTAAGTATTAAGTGTCTGAGGCTGGATTTGAACTCAGGTCCTCCTGAATACAGGGCCGGTGCTCTATCCATTGAGATACCTAGCTGCCCGCTATTAGGGTTTTTTATCTGATTTGTAGCAGAACCTTTCCATATGTGTTGTTTCCTCCTAATAGAATGTGAACTCCTTGAGAGCAGGGACTGTCTTGCTTTTCTCTTTGTATCCCCAGCATTTTGCATCTAGTAAATGCTTAATAAATGCTTTTTCTCTCATTCAGTTTCATGTTCAGTTCTGGGTGCCATATTTTAAGGTAAATGTTTATAAATTAGAATGTGGTTGAAGGAAAGCAGCCTGGATAATAAAAGAGTTCAGTAGCCATGTTCTGTGAAGAATGAAGTGGGGTTTATTAGCTTTCTGATAAAAAATACTTAGGGAGAAACATGATAGTTACCTTAATATTTGAAGGTCTGATACCTGGTTGATGACTTAGATTTATTGGTCCTTCATAGTTTTAGGGATGAGGATTGGGGCCACTGAAGTACAGAGAAGCATACTAAAACTCATGTCAATAGGAACTTTTTATATTGTAGAATTATCAAAAAATGGAATATGCTTTTATGTGAGGGAGCTAGTTTTTGATCATTGGAAATGTTTAAGGATCCAACACAGATAATATAGAAAAAAATTCCTTCATTGGGTGGGAGCTTTAAATTGATGACATTTAAGGTCCCATCTAATTCCAAGATTCTAAAATTATGGTGCTAGAAATATCAACGGGGGCTATCTGGGAGTTTGTTCCGTAACATAGCAGCTTTGACTCTATTTCTTTATGTAGCAACCTGCTGATCAAGATACCTAAGCAAGTAGTTAGGTTGGATTGTAGCAAAGTGTTAAAAAAGAAGTAGAAATTTCACTTTTTATCATAGTGCTTATAGGAACCTATGTAATAAAAAACTAGAGGAAAAAATGGGTTTTGACATGAAGAATTTTTCCATATAGACTTTCTAGAAATGTGCCAATAGGTATGCCCTGACTTTGTTAAATGGTTCTGCAAAAAGTTGAAGATGGACAAAACAACATTTCAGAGAGCAGTTTCATGGTTATAATTGGTCATATGACTGAATGATTTGACTGTGGAATTTCTGGATTTGATGATTATTAATGATCTTGTAAAATCCAAGAAATCTTGGTTAGAAGTATATGGTATGGGTGCGGCTAGGTGGCGCAGTGGATAAAGCACCGGCCGTGGATTCAGGAGTACCTGAGTTCAAATCTGGCCTCAGACACTTGACACTTACTAGCTGTATGACCCTGGGCAAGTCACTTAACCCCCATTGCCCCGCAAAAAAAAAAAAAAAGTATATGGTGTAAGGGGCAGTTAGGTGGTACAGTGGATAGAGTACCAGCCCTGGATTCAGGAGGACCTGAGTTCAAATTCAGCCTCAGACACTTGACACTTACTAGCTGTGTAACCCTGGGCAAGTCACTTAACCCTTATTGCCTGGCCTCCCCACCCCCCTAAAAAAAAAGTATATGGAGTGGTATAGGCTTGTTATCCATACATTGAGAAACACTTGCTATATTGAATATATATTGCCTTTTTAACAGAAAACTACAGTGGGCATCAGTTAAATAAAATACTCAAACCTACTTTGTCATGGAGTTGGAGTGGAACTCTGTGGTGCTTATTTGTTGTCTTGGGACTTTATTATGATAATAACTATAGTGCTTTCAAATTTGGAAGGCACTTCACTTTGAAATATATGTATAGATTTTGTAAATGTTAGTATACCTTTCAGGTTGAAACATGTATAGATCTTTATTATTTTTTGCAATTCTTGTTCACATCTTTCTGTACATTTTCCACGTATTATCTGTCCAGTGTTTTGGAAAACTTCCTCTCGGCCTTTTACTATTTCATGGATACTGGTATAGCACTTGAGCTGTTCAGTTGTCATTCGTCACTCAAGCTATATTCAACCTATATTCTTTTCTTCTCATCCACTGTGTTAGGAGTGCAATACACTGACCTCTTCCCCCATTTGAGTAAGGCCTTTTCCTTAAAAGGCATTTAGATGACCCTCAAAACTTGGTTGGCACAAGACCCTAAAGTTTCAGACTGTTGACATCACTTCCTGGTTGCTAGAGTACAAAGTGGCTGTGAGGAGCTTCACGGGCTCTCTGATGTCTGGCTGGTGGATCATTATGGGCAAGTCACACAAGGAAGCTTTGCTCAGCTGAATTCGCTGAGGGAAATATCCCTATTCCTATTCTTTCTTTTTTTTGCTGAGGCAATTGGGGTTAAGTGACTTGCCCAGGGTCACACAGCTAGTATGTGTTAAGTGTCTGAGGTCGGATTTGAACTCAGGCCCTCCTGACTCCAGGGCTGGTGCTCTATCCACTGCACCACCTAGCTGCCCCTATTCCTATTCTTTTTGAATATACTTCTGCTATGGCTAAATAAATATTTATTTTGTTAACTATTGAATGATCTACAAATATTTTATATTGTTCCAGTATCAAACCTAAATTACCAGAGAATTGTTTCAATCTGGCCCAGTCCAGAACATCTATACTTTTTTGGTGATTTTTAAAAAAATGTCACTTCTTTGCTGCAAGTAATGATTAGTAGTATGCCTTCTTCTTCTTTTTTTGGGGGGGGCAGTAGTATGCCTTCTTAAAACCATCCTTCTTTCTAATGCTCTTGGGGGAAGATGCAATTTTTTTTTTGAGATTATAGATAATGACTGATTGAATATAGAGTCAAAGATAAAACTTTGCTTATGAGCTTGGATGACTATGGGGGATGGTGGTGTCTTTGACAGTAAAAAAAAGTGAAAGGGGTGAAGGTTTTTGAGGAAAGATAATGAGATTAGTTTTGGAAATGTTAAGTTTAAGAAGTTTTGAGACATTCAGTTTGAGATTTCTCAAAGGCAGTTGCATATATGAGATTAGAGCTCAAGAGAAGTTAGGGCTAGATAAGTAGATTTGAGAATCATCAGCCTAGATATGATAATTAATTTCATGGGAGATTACAAAATCACAAAATTTCATGGGATGATCACAAAATGAAATAGTGTAGTGAGGGAAGAGAAGAGGGCCCAGGACAGAGACCGGGGGTGTTTGCAAGTATGACCTGGATGTAGATCTAGCAAAGGAGACTGCAAAGGAGCAGTCTTCGAGGTTAGAGGAGAACCAGGATAGAGTAGTGTCATGGAAAACAGAAGAGACTAGCAGGGAGAGCATGATCAACAGTGTCAAAGGCTGCATAGGAATCAAGGAGGATAAAGATTCAGAAAAGGCTATTAGATTTAGCAATCAAAGATCATTGGTAACTTTGGATAGAGCAGTTTTTGGAGAATAATGAGGTTGGAAGACAGACTCCAGAGTTAAGAACAAAGAAGAAAGGAAATGATAGCATCCCATTGATTGCAGACAGCTTTCTCAAGGAGTTTTGCCATGAAAAGGAGGAGAGATGGGATGATTGCTAGTGAAGATGGATGGATCAAATGAAAGTTTTTTGAGGATGAGAGAAACCTGAACATATTTTAGACAGCAGGGAAGCAACCAATAAACAGGGAGAAATTGAAGATAAATGAGAGAATGGTGATGATAAAGGGCAGTCTTCAGGAGAAGATAGGTTGGAATTGGTCACTTTTGCATACAGAAGGGTTTGCTGTAGCTAGAAGGAACACCTTTTCACATGAGACAGGGGTGAAGGAGGAGATAGTTATTTAAGGGATCTTGAGTGATGAGAAGTAAGGAGGAAAGAAGGACCTCTCACTGAATGGCCTCATTTTTTTCAGTGAAATAATGGGGCAGATTTTTGAGCTGAAAGGATGGGAAGAGGGGGAGCTATGGGAGATTTGAGAAAGAAAAAAAAGGTTTGGAAAAGCTGCTATGGCAAGTAGGATAGTGCCACCGTGAGGGCTCAGTTGAGATTATGTAACAATTTTGTAGTGTATCCAGTCAGAATGACTTTCTCCAGTTTCAGTCTGCATCATCTGAGTAGGAGTGAAAGCAACAAATGATGGTAGTAATACAAGGCTGAGACTTTATAGATCAAGATCTGAGTTAGAATAAGGTGACAAAAGACTTAGAAAAAACCCCCAAAATGAACAATTTTGTGGCAGAGAACAGTTTAGGATCCTAGTTCTGTACATTTTTCCAAATTTGATCAAACTCAGTCAATTACTATTCATTTCTAGTTCACCTTGTTGGGGTGGGAAGAGAAGGTGAGAAGGGAAAAGGACAAGCATTAATTAAGTACCTGTTATGTGCTAGGCAAGTGCTTTACAAATGTGATCTCATTTAATCTCCACAGTAACCCCATTAGGTAAGATTATCTCCTTTTTATAGTTGAGGAGACTAAGGTAGACAGATTACGTGACTTGCCCAGATTCAAACAGTTAGAAAGTATCTAAGGTCACATTTGAACTCGGCTCTTCCTGACTCCAGGTCCACTGCTCATTCTACTCCTCCACCTAGCTGCCTATGTACATCTGCAGATATAGGTACTGATGTACTAACTTTATAGATTGACCATAAGATTGCATGTAATAATCTAGGTGTTTTTCATCTGCCACATTTTTCCTTTATGGATTGCTAGTTTGATCTCTTCTAAGAGATCGTAGATCTCATTGAGGAGACTATAGTGTGCTTTTAAAAAAAGATCTTACATTGAGTACCAACAGTTAAATGAATATTTTAAGTAGCCAAAGAAGGTCACTGCTCATTCTGAAGTAAGCAATACAACTTCTAAAAATTAGTTTTATTGGTAACCATCACCAAGGAATTAATCACCTAGTGGCCAACCTTCTGGTGATAAATTTATCTTTGTACTTAGATAATCTGGTTCTTGAACCAATGTGCAATCTTTTTCTCGGAATATTAAAACTAGATAACTAGTAGTAAATTCCCATGTAGTTCTTGAGTAATAGATCAATTGGTGATGTGTATGTAAACATAATTCTCAATCTTCTCTAGGAGTGGTTTTATAACTCCATGCCCTTTGCTCTTGAATTATCCTTTGAAGGTTAATATTGATTTTTCTTTCACCATTATTTTTTCTTTGTTATATTTTTTATTGTGATCACAAGAAGATTACTATTACTTTATCCAAATCCTAATAGGAGGGTTAGTTGTTTATTTTGGAAGATTCAGTTGCTTCATATATTAAAACCAAATTACCACCTTTCATATAATTATTTTGCTATTTGTGGGAGATTGCATACCGTGTGTTTAAATTAGTATATTAGCACTTTGACATGGTTTTTTCTACATGATCTCTCAGCTTCTGAGTTTGTATAATAATCTAAAGTTAGAGTGAATTTCTACCCCCAGATAATGCAAATAACAATGCTCTTTATCAGGAGTAGGTTTTTTTTCTATTACAGGACACTGATGTATAAAAACTATCAAAGATCATATATAGTAAGAGTAATTTATAGCCAAATTTAAGGGTTTTTAATATCAATTAAAAGCCTGTGCAATAAGGGTAATTTACAACAAACTTTCAGGGGTTTTACTTAAAAATTTTTTATTGAGAACTTTTCTTTTTGTATCACCTATGTTAGTCAGTTGGCAAACATTAAGTATCTGCTTTTCACCAGGTACCATGCTAAGCCATATTCCATGTTGGTTTTATTTCAGAGAAGTATTTGATAATCAAATCACATTTCTAAAAATAAGAACAGGAAATATGATTTTTTTTTTTTTTGGTGAGGCAGTTGGGGCTAAGTGACTTGCCCAGGATCACACAGCTAGTAAGTGCCAAGTGTCTGAGGCCAGATTTGAACTTAGGTCCTCCTGACTCCAGGGCCAGTGCTCTATCGACTGTGCCACCTAGCTTCCCTGAGACTTTTTAAAATAAGAAAGGTAAGAATATACCTCAGTTCCAAATTATGGCTAGTTATGGTGAAAGTGAATAAAAGGAAACAGGGGAAAAAAGATGGACTTCAGTGAGAGAAGATGGAGGGAATGAAAAAGATTACAAGTCTAGTCTGCTGACTCAAGCTTTTCTTCTCTTTCTGCCCTCTTCAGTCCCCACCTCTCAAAAAACAAAAACAAAAAAATCCTAACCCAGACAAAGAAACAAAACAACCCTGGAAAAAGCTGGTCAAAATACTATACTATGAAGTACTTCCTGAGTATACATGCATTTTAGCAATCTCCTCAGCTTAACTGTTTTGTTTCCAATGACAGAACCACCTGTCAGATACTTCTGGTAGTCTGCCTAAGTGTCTTTTACTTCCAGTGAAAATCCAAGCTCAGAGTGAAGTGCAAAGTTCAGGGTACTTTGTCAAATAAATAAAAATATAGTTTGTTAATTTTAAGGTAGGGGGTGATGAGGAAGGCATCATAAGGAGTTGCTTGTAAAATTGAATGGTAAGAAGGGATGAAGGGTTTGTTTTGGAAGCTTTTTTTTTTGACTGTAGACACAACATTGTCTACAAAGATCTTCCTATATTTCAGATGGAAGAAATTAACTTTAAAAATATATGTACATGTGACCCTGGGCAAGTCACTTAACCCCAATTGCCTCACTAAAAAAAAAAAGAAAAAAAAGAAAAAAAATATATGTACAAGGGGCAGCTAGGTGGCGCAGTGGATAGAGTACCGGCCCTGGAGTCAGGAGTACCTGAGTTCAAATCGGGCCTCAGACACTTAACACTTACTAGCTGTGTGACCCTGGGCAAGTCACTTAACCCCAATTGCCTCACTAAAAAAAAAATATATATATATATATATATATATATATGTACAACATGCTTCACAGTCAAAGCTGAAGCTCTGTTTCAATCAAATAGGAAAATTCCAAAGGGGAAAAAAACCCTGTTATTGAAAGGTAGTTCAGCATAAATCTATATTTTTGTTACTACTTTAGCTATTAAATGAAAATAAAAATATCTTTGTTTTGCAATAAAATGATAAAATTAGGTGAATAAGTAATAATCTGTGTAGAGGAAAGGGAGTAATTTGAGGTTAAAATTATCTTTAAATTATTAATCAACAGAAATTTATTGAGTGCTTAGCACTATATTAGGTCCTGGGGATGCCCCCCCTCCAAAAAAAGAATTAAACAATCCCTACATTTAATGAGCTTACTTTCTAATGGGGGAGACAATAAGTACATATAATATATATATAATATATAAAACATAAATTAAAGTGAAAATAAATATGTATAAAGTAGTTAAATAGGAGATAGTTTGGGAAGAAAGGTATTAGCAGTTGCAGGAATTAGGAAAGGCTTCATTGCAAAAAATGGTACTTAAGTTGCATCTTAAAGGAAGAGAGGGATTCCCTAAGGTAGAGGTAAGGAGGGGAACACATTCCAAGTAGGATGGCCAATGTAAAGGCATGGAGACTAGAAGAGTGTCATGTGAGAGAGTATAATAAATAAGGGCACTGGACTTGGAGTCAGGAAGACCTGGGGTTCAAATCCCACCTTGTACATTAATTAGCTGTGTGTCCCTGGTAAGTCATTCACATGCCTGAGTTTCCTCCTATCTAAAATGAATGGGTTGGAATTTTGTTGGCCTCTAGAATTCCATCCATTTCTAAATCTGTTATCCTTTTATCTCCATTTGTTGATTATTAATTGATTTCTTATTAATTGGTTTGTCAAAAATAATTTTGAAGTTGTCTTTATATAGTTCTCTTATATCTTGATAAGTTAATGCCTGATTTTTAAGTTCATTTTACTATTATAATAAAGAGTATTTTATGATGTTTCCCTTAAGTCTTGGTGGTGGCACATAGAAATGCAGTTGATTTTGTGGTTTTATATTCATAGAATCATAATATTTTAGTTATAAGGGACCTCAGATGCCAGATAGTTTATCCCGTTCATGAAAGGATTCCAAGACCATAACTGATTGGAAGGTACTGCTTACCTCCCACATTGGTCATTTCACTCTTCTAAATAGTTAGGGATTTTCTCCTAAGAAGAAACCTAAATTGGCCTCTTTGCAACTTCTACCCTTTGCTCCTGGTTCTGCCTTCTGGGGCTAGAGATAAAAAAGTCTAGTTCCTTTTTCATATGCCAGCCCTTTAGCTGAAGTTCCTGCAGACATGTCATGTTTCCTTTTCTTACAGGTTAAACATCTCCAGTTCCTTTAACTGGTCCTTATTCAATTCAATAAATTATTTTTTAAGTGTCTACTTATGTGCAAGGTTCTGTGCTAAGTGCTGGGGATACAAAAATTCTGAGGATAGAGAGTCCTTGCCCTCAAGGAATTTACAATCTAATGGGGGAGGCAACCAGCAAACAAATCTATACAAAGCAAGCTATATACAGAATTATTAGGAAATAATTAAAAGAGGGAAAACCCTGGAATTAAGGGGTTAGGGAAGGTTTATTGTAGAAGGTGGGTTTTTATTTGGGACTTAAAGGAGGCCAAGTAGTAGTCAGAATGGAGGAGGGAAATTGTTCTAGGGATGAAGACAGCCAGAGAAAATGCTGGGAGCTTTGAGATGGAGTATCTTGTTTGTGAAACATCAAGAAGATTGGTGTCACTGGATTATCTTGTTTGTGGAACATCCAGGAGATCAGTATTACTGGATTGAAGAGTATGTTTCAGGGAGTAAGGTGTTAATAAGACTTGGAAGGTAGGAGGGGGCTAGGTTATGAAGGGCTTTGAATGCCAAACAGAATTTTGTATATGCTCTTGGAGACAATAGGAACCACTGAAGTTTATTGAGTAGGAGAATGTCATGCTTAGACCTGGATTTAGGAAAATCACTTTAGTGGCTGAATGGAGGACCGATTAGAGTGGGGAAAGACTTGAGGCAGACCGACCCACTGACAGGCTATTTAAGTAGTTCAGGTGTGAAGTGATAGAAGTCAGAGGAAAGAAGCGGGGCATATTTGAGAGATATTGCAGAGGTGAAATTGACAGCAGATTGGATGTGGGGGATTGAGAGATAGTGAGGAATCCATGATGACTTCTAGATTGTGAGCCTGCTATTGAAAGTCCTTAAAGAAATTGGTTGCCTTCCTCTGAATGCATTCAAGTTTACCAGTAGCAGTCCTGAACTATGCTGACAGACTGAAGATAAATTTCCATATGTGCTCTGACCAGGGTAGTGTACAGTAGGTCTATCACCTTTATTTGCAGAAGCTATAATTCTCTCAATATTGCCTCAAATAGCATTAGTGTTTTTTTTTTCCTTTTTTGGTTACTATATCATGCTGCTGACTCATGTCAAGTTTGTAGTTCACCAAATCCCTGTAGCATGTTTGGACAAATAGCTGTCTAACCTTGCCTCTCACATCCTGTACTTCTGAAGTTGAATTTTTGAACTCAAATATAAGATCACACATTTATCCTTATTAAATTTCTTTTGTTTGATTTAGCTCAATGCTCTAATCTGTTAGGATCATTTTGGATTCTGATTGTGTTATTCTGTGTTAACTATGTCTCCTAGTTTTGTCATTTATAAATTTAATGAGCATGCCATAAAAATGTTAAACAGCCTAGGTCCCAGCACAGATTGATGGGGCATTTCACTGGAGACCAGATACCAAATTGACATTCAATAATTAATGGTTTCTTTTTCCTGACAAGTACCTAATTAATATTGTTGCATTATTGCCTAAGTTTATTTATGAAATATCAAATCCTTTGTTAAAACTATCAAAATTTAGGTAAATTGTATAGCATTCTGTTGATCCTGTTAGTTTATAACACTGTGAAACAAGGAAATAAGGTTTTTCGAGCCTGACCTGTTCTTAATGAAGGCTGCTGGCTCTTTATAATTACCGTTCTTTTTCTAGATGCTCATTAAATATTTCTTTAATGTCCCATTCTAGAAGTTTACTAGGAAACTTTTATCCTATTACTTCATTTATTGCTGCATTTCATTTTTTTGGGAAGGACTTGGGTCTGTAAATGGAAAAATTTTTTGTTTGTGTGGGTAGACTGCCTTAACTTTTTTCATTTCCTATTGGTATTTCCAATATTTCTGAGAGTATGTCAAATGTATGCTAAGAAATCAGACTTTTTTTTAAACTACTGCTTTTAATGGGAAGTTTTCTAGTTTTTCTCCATTGTATATAATCTTTTTCTTTTTCTTTTCTTTTCTTTTTTTTTTGTTTTTGGTGAGGCAATTGGGGTTAAGTGACTTGCCCAGGGCCACATAGCTAGTAAGTGTAAAGTGTCTGAAGCCGGATTTGAACTCAGGTCCTCCTGACTCCAGGGCCGGTGCTCTGTCCACTGCGCCACCTAGTTGCCCCCATTGTATATAATCTTAACATGTGGTTTTGAATAGATTATCATCATAGAACTTTTTATTCTTTGCTTAAAATTTTAAAAAGTGTATTTTGTCAAAAATTTTCTTTACATCTAATTATATGTGATATTAAAATTTGACTTACATTGTTTATTTTGCTGGTATTCTTGTATTAAGGTTATGTTGTTGAGTAGTTTCAGTCATATCTGACTATGACCACATTTGGGGTTTTCTTTGCAAAGATATTGGAGTGGTTTGCCATTTCCTTTTTTAGCGCATTTTACAGATGAGGAATTTAGGCAAACAGGATTAAGTGACTTGCCCGGGGTCACACAGCTATAGTGTCAGTGGTTGGATTTGAACTCAGGTCCTCCTGACTAAAACTGGTGCATTATCCACTTTGTCACTTGTCTGCCTAAATTTATTTTGTTTTTTCAAAATAGTTCTTAGATTTATTTATTGTTTGCTTATTTTCTTTTGTATTAGTATCAGCTCTATTATTGGTTATTTCTCTTTTTGATGTATATGAAATACTCTTAAAACATTTTGATTAATCTTGTTTTAAGGAATGTGACTGTTTTAACTATAGTATTTTTGGCTCAATGACGGTGGTTGCTTAGATTTCTTTTTAGTGCACATATCTGTAGCCTTTTCATTCTAAATACTTATTGAGTATCTTTCTTTTGTATAGCATACTAAATTCTGCTAGGTATATAATTTTGTGTTCATGGACTATATTTCTTTTTTTTTCTCCCTTTCAAAAAAACATAAATTTAATTTTCAGTTCTGAATTCTTTTTTCTCCCTTCTCCTTTTTTACTCTCCATTGAGATGGCAAGAAAAACAAAGCCCATTATAAATATGTAGTCATGTAAAACAAATTACTTTATCAGAGGGTTATGGTTTTAAATTTCATTTATGTTATGTTTCATTTACTCTTTCAAAAAAATTTTTTTTAGACTTTTATTTTCCAAATTACAAGCAAAAGCAAGTTTTGACATCAAATTTTTTTTGGGGGGGCAGGGCAATGAGGGTTAAGTGACTTGCCCAGAGTCACACAGCTAATTAAGTGTCAAGTGTCTGAGGCCGGATTTGAACTCAGGGAGTCCTGAATCCAGGGCTGGTACTTTATCCACTGTCCCACCTAGCTGCCCCCACATCAATTTGTTTTTAAAACTTTGTGTTCCAACTTCTCTTCCTCTCTCCCCTCCCACCTCCACCCCAAGAACTCAAACAATTCAACATAAATTATACATGAGTAGTCATGGCAAACAATTCTACCTTATCTAGGTTGTGAGAGAAAATAGATAAAAACAAAACTTCAGATTAAGGAATTGTCAAAAAAAAATCCGTTTCAGTCTGTTTTCAGATACCATCAGTTCTTTCTCTGTAGATGGACTGCAATTTTCCTAAATTCTTCAGAGTTAGATTAGATCATTGCCTTGCTGAAAATAACCTCGTGCTTCCCAGCAGATCATCTTACACTAATGCTGTTATTTTGTATACAGTACATTTCTCTCTGCTTCAGTTCATATGGGTCTTTCCGATAGCATCCTGTTCATCATAATTTTTATATAGTACCTTGAACTTGACAGAGAATTTTCTTCACATTAGCCCAGCAGAGTAGGTACCATATGTTTTGACATTGTAGTCAAACATCATAACTATTTCCCTCCATCCCATTCCCTTCCAATGATATTTATTCTATTGTCTATCTTATTTTGCCCTAATCCTCCTCAGAAGTGTTTTGCTACTGACTGCCCCCTCCCCCCGCTCTAACCTCCCTTCATTCACCCTTCCCTCCTTATCCTCTTCCCCTCCTACTTTCCTGTAGGTTTAAATAGATTACTCTTCCCTATTGGGTGTGTGTGTTATTCCCTCCTTGAGCTCCCTCTGATGAGGTTAAGGCCTTTGAGCTAATTCTGTTTTCTAAATTTTTCTTTCTCCCTCCTTTCTCAACTCTCCCTATGAAATCAAGCAATTCAATATATGTCATACATGGGGTATTATGCTGAACATCTTCACCTTCCTCTAAAGTGTTTTGCTTTTTATAGCTCTCTCCCCCAAACTTCCCTTCCCTCCTTCCCCTCTTCTAACTCCCCCCCCCCCATCTCCTCTTCCCACTTTTCCTCAGGGCAAAAATATATTACTATACCCACTTGAGTATGTATGTTATTTGCTCTTTGAGCCAATTCTGATGATAGTGAGATTCATTCACTCCCCTTCTTCCCCTTCCCTCCATAGGCTTTTTTCTTGTTTCCTTCATGTGAACTACCTCTCCCCTCCCCTCTCCCCCAGTCTATTCCTCCCACCCTTCACCCCTATTTTAAAGATGTTATCATGGGTTAGCTAGGTGGCACAGTGGACAAAGCACCAGCCCTGGGCCCTGGAGGCCCAGAGCTGAAATCTGGCCCCAGACACCAGACAACCCATCTTGTTTGCTCCACAAAGAACAAGGATACACACAAAAAATGCTTTACAAATACTATCCCTTCATATTCAGTTCAGACCTGTGTCCTCTGTATTCCTTGCTGAAAAAGTTCTTATGAGTTGGGAGTATTATTTTCTCATGTATGACTGTAAACAGTTTAACCTTTTAATGTCCCTCATGATTTCTTTTTCCTGTTTACCTTTTTATGATTCTCCAGGGTCTTGTATTTGAAAGTCAAATTTTCTATTCAGTTTAGGTCTTTTCATCACAAATGCCTGAAAGTCCTCTTTTTCATTGAAATTCCACTTTTTCCTCTGAAAGATTACAATCAGTTTTGCTGGGTACGTGATTTTTCTTTTTCTTTTTCTTTTTCTTTTCTTTTCTTTTTTGTGTGTGTGTGTGTTTGTGAGGCAATTGGGGTTAAGTGACTTGCCTAGGGTCACACAGCTAGTAACTGTTAAGTGTCTGAGGCCAGATTTGAACTCAGGTCCTCCTGAATCCAGGGACGGTGCTCTATCCACTGGGCCATCTAGCTGCCCTGGGTACGTGATTTTTGGCTGTAGTCCCAGTTCCTTTGCCCTCTGGAATATCATATTCCATGCCCTCCGGTCCTTTGATGTAGAAGCTGCTAGATCTTGCTTTATCCTTATTGGAGCTCCACAGTATTTGAATTCCTTTTTTCTAGCTGCTTGCAATATTTTCTCCTTGACCTGGGATCTCTGGAATTTGGCTATAATATTCCTGGAGGTTTTCCTTTTGGGATCTCTTTCAGGAGGTGATTGGTGGATTCTTTCAATTTCTATTTTACCTTCTGCTTCTAGAAGATCAGGGCAATTTTCCCTCACAATCTCTTGGAGGATAGTGTCTAAGCTCTTGTTTTGGTCATGGTTTTCAGGTAGTCCAATTATTTTCAAATTATCTCTCCTGGATTTATTTTCCAGGTCAGCTGTTTTTATGAGGAGATAGTTCACATTTCCTTCTATTTTTTCATTCAGTTGGATTTGCTTTACTGTGTCTTGGTTTCTCATAAGGTCACTAGCTTCCATTTGTTCAATCCTAATTCTTAGGCAATTATTTTCATCAGACAGTTTTTTTTTATTATGCATTATTCCATTTATTGATTCTATGTAAAATTATAAAACATTGTATACATTTAAAATACATTTATTTTAGATTCTTATATTGATTATCACAGAATCCTGTGTGGTAATCTTTTTTTTTTTTTTGAGAGATTTTATTTTTTCCGTTACATGTAAAGATAGTTCTCAACTTTTGTTTATACATGCTTTACACTTTCAGATTTTTCTCCCTCCCTCCCTCCCCTCCCTCCCCCCTCCCCTAGACAGCAGGTAATCTGATATAGGTTATATCTATATATATCTATACATATACATATAGATATATATATACACACACATATATATACACATAATAACATTAATCCTATTTCTGCATTAATCCTGTTACAAGAGAAAGAATCAGAGCAGTGATGCAAAACCTCAAAATAGAAAAAAAAACAACAGCACCCAAAACAAAAGAAATAATATGGTTCAATCAGCATCTATACTCCACAGTTCTTTCTTTCTTTTTTTTTCTTGGATTTGGAGATCCTCTTCTATCATGAGTTCCCTGGAACTCTTCTGTACCATTGCATTGGTGAGAAGAATATAGTCCATCACAGTAGGTCAACACTCAATGTTGATGATACTGTGTACAATGTTCTTCTGGTTCTGCTCATCTCACTCATCATCAGCTCACGTAAGACCCTCCAGGTTTCTCTGAACTCTTCCTGCTCATCATTTCTTACAGCACAATAGTATTCCATTGTATTCATATACCACAACTTGTCCAGCCATTCCCCAATTGATGGGCACCCCCTCAACTTCCAATTCCTTGCTACCACGTAAAGAGCAGCTATAAATATTTTTGTACATGTGGGTCCCTTTCCCCCTTCCATGATTTCTTTGGGCAAAAGACCTAAAAGTGGGATTGCTGGGTCAAAGGGTATGCACAGCTTTATCGCCCTTTGGGCATAATTCCAAATTGCTCTCCACATCAGACAGTTTTTTAATCTCCTTTTCCATTTAGCTTTTCAAACTATTGACTTTTTTCTCATGACTCTGCTGCATCACTCTCATTTCTCTTTCCATTCTTTCTTCCCTCTCTCTATATCTTCCTTCTATCTCTCCTACTTTCTCTTCAAAGTCCCTTTTGAGAGCTTCCATGGCCTGAAACCAGTTCATATTTTTCTTGGGAGCTTTGGATGTAGGGACCCTGTGATTTATTTCCTCATCTGAGGCTGCACCTTGATCTTCCTTATCGCTGAAGAAGCTTTCTATAATTCTGAACTTTCTTTGCTTGCTCATCTTTTACTTGATTTAAACTCTCCACTGTGGAGGTGTGTGTGTGTGCTCTTCTAGTATTAGATTTGAATTATAATATTTCTAGGAAAGTTGACTCTTAGGTTTTGCCTTGTTGAAGTCCAGGGGATTCTTTCTACATTGTTGATATTTTTGCTACTTCTTGAAACATAGTCTTCAGATTATGTGGTTTTCCAAATTTTGTTGGATTGCCAATTATCCTGACAATTATTTTGTGTCTTGATCTTTCTTCGAGATCTTTTATTTAATGTCATGCAGATTTAGGTTCAAGTGCATAGCACCACGGCAACAGTAGGATGTATTAGAATGATATTGTTTTCCACAGCCAAGCTCAGCATAGGAGAGACACATTTCAGTCAGGGACACAGTCACAAATGGCTGCTCTTATTTCTACCAACCCAGAGGGCAGTGTTCTTGGTGATGGCCTGGATATACCATGGGATATGCCATTTGATCAAAGACCTGTTCTGGCAACTGTCACATCACCAGTGCAGCAGTGGGATCAGGGAACATGGATTACTAGCCAAAGAGGGATGGGTCTTTAAAAATTCACCTGGCAGGCCTACTCAGGGTGAGAGAGATGGAATTGATAACTCTCTCATCACCACGTTTGCTGGAACTGAGTGAAATTTAAGCCGTTAAACATATCATAGTTGTGTAACATGAGACAAACTTCGGAAAGTGGGGCCATAGACTTGTTATTCACTTAGGATTCATTCAATCAGTGACCATTTATTAAGCACCTCTTATGGGCCAGGTACTCGTACTCCTATAAGCTAGGCTTTGGGGATAAAAATACAAGGAATGAAATAGTTACTACTTTCAAATTATCTTAAATTGAGGGGGACCTTGTGGTCATCTAGTCCAATCTCCTTATTTTACAGATGATGAGATTGAGACCTGGTCACTTGTTCAAGGTTGCACTTGTAGTAACCTGGAGGAAGAGAACCTGGAACTTGAATCCATGTCCTTTGATTCCATATCCAGAATTCTTTACTGTACTACTGCCATCAATAAATCTACATATTTTCTAATTCTTGAAATAATACAGTTCTTTCCTGAGCTTGTTTTTTCCAGTGCCTTTAATTCTCTATTTAGCTGTTATTTAAAAATAATTCCTTTTTAATATTAAAAAAAATCTTTGAAGTTTAGCTATTGTTCCTATCATGATTTTTACTTTTCTGAGATCTTTATATTGTCTTGGGTTATAGAAAGTCACAAGATTAAAAAATTATATTAGTATACTTTGATTTGCTCATTTTCTATTTCAGCTAATTGGAGGGATGTCTTTTTGTCATTTTGATTTTTTTAATTGTGGAGGGTATATGAAGAGCCCTGACTCCTTTTGAAATTCTCATTACAAAGTCTTGTCTGGAAAAGACTTGAATGATGCAATGACATTTTTTTTTAACATAAAAGTATTTTATTATTTTTCAGTTACATGTAAAAATAGTTTTACACATTTGTTTTCATATTTTTAGTTCCAAATTTTTCTCCTTCCCTTCCTTCCCTCCTTCCTCCCCAAGACAGAAAGCAATCTGATACAGATTATATATGTACCATCACATTAAACATATTTCTGCATTAGTGATGTGAGAGAAGAATCAGAACAAAAGGGAAAAACCTCAAAAAACCAAACCAAAACAAAAAAGTAGAAACACTGTGGTTCAATCTGCATTCAGAACACACTGTTCTTTTTTTCTGAATGTGGAGAACATTTTCCATCATGAGTTCTTTGGAGTTGTCTTAGATCATTGTATTGCTGAGAAGAGTTAAGTCTATCACAGTTTATCATTGCACAATGTTTCTGTTACTGTGTACAATGTTCTTCTAGTTCTGCTCACTTCACTCAGCATCAGTCCACTTAAATCTTTCCAGGTTTTTCTGAAATCTGACTGCTCATCATTTTTTTTTTTTTAGGGCAACGAGGGTTAAGTGACTTGCCCAGGGTCACACAGCTAGTTAAGTGTCAAGTGTTTGAGGCTGGATTTGAACTCAGGTCCTCCTGAATCCAAGGCTAGTGCTTTATGCACTGTGCCACCTAGCTGCCCCCTCATCATTTTTTTTAAATTAAAATTTATTTATTTATTTAGAATCTTCCCCAAGTTACATGTAAAAAAAAAAACCAATTTTTCACATTGATTTTTAAAGTTTATTGTGTGTACATTTTTCCACAATTTTTTTTGTTGTTTGTTTTTTATTTTTATTCATTCATTCATTCATTTATCTATCTATGTATCTATGTATCTATCTATCTATTTATTTATTGCGGGGCAATGGGGCTTAAGTGACTTGCCCAGGGTCACACAGCTAGTAAGGCCAGATTTGAACTCAGGTACTCCTGAATCCAGGGCTGGTGCTTTATCCACTGTGCCACCTAGCTGCCCCCATTTTTTTTTAATATGCGTGAAAACAACATTGTTGTTTTTTTTTCATTTTCGTGGGGCAATGGGGGTTAAGTGACTTTCCCAGGGTAACACAGTTAGTAAGTGTCAAGTGTCTGAGGCCAGATTTGACCTCAGGTCCTCCTAAATCCAGGGCCTGTGCTTTACCCACTGTGCCACCTAGCTGCCCTTTCACATTGATTTTTTAAAACTTTGTGTTTCAAATTTTCTTCTTCCCTCCCACCTCACCCCTCCCTAAGAAATCAAGCAATTCAGTATAAGTTATACATGTGCAGTCATGCAAAACATCTTCACATTAGGTTGTGAAAGAAAACAGACAAAATAACTTTAGAAAGAGGAACTAACAAATACAATTAAACTTCAGTCTGTATTCAGATACCATCAGTTCTTTCTCTGTTGATGGTATACGTTTTTCATACATCCTTCTGATAGCATCCTGCTCATCATTTCTTTCCCAATTACTATTGCTAACTATATTATCCTCCATCCTATTCCCTCCCCCTGATATTTACTCTATTTTCTATCTTCTTTCACCCTATCCCTCCTCAAAAGTGTTTTTCTTTTTACTTCCCCCTAACCCAATCTGCCCTCCCTTCCTTCCCCTCCCACTTTCCCTCAGGGCAAAATATATTACTATACCCACTTGATTGTGCATGTAATTCCCTCTTTGAGCCAATTTTGATGAGAATAAGGCTCATAAACTCTCTCGTTCTTTCCCCATCTTCCCCTCCACTCCATAAGCTTTTTCTTGTTTCTTTTATGTGAGCTACTTTACCACATTCCACCTTTCCCTTTCCCTTTCTTCCAGTGCATTCCTCTTACCCCTTAACTTTATTTTAAAGATGTCATCATGGGTCAGCTAGGTGACACAGTGGACAGAGTACCAGCCTTGGACCCAGGAGGCCCAAAGCCAAATCTGGCCCCAGACATAAGCCACCCTGCCCTGCCTGCCCCACAGAAAACAAGGATAAGCAAAAAATAAATGCTTTACAGATATCATCCCTTCATATTTAATTCATACCTCTGCCCTCTGTCTAAGTATATGCCTTTCAGTTGCCCTAATACTGAGAAAGTTCTTATGAGTTAGAAGTATTATCTTCCCATGTAGGAATGCAAACAGTTTAACCTTTTAATATCCCTCATGATTTCTTTTTCCTGTTTACCTTTTGTTTGTTTTTTGTTTTGTTTTGTTTTTTTTAGTGAGGCAATCGGGGTTAAGTGACTTGCCCAGGGTCACACAGCTAGTAAGTGTTAAGTGTCTGAGGCCGGATTTGAACTCAGGAACTCCTGACTTCAGGGCCGGTGCTCTATCCACTGCGCCACCTAGCTGCCCCTTCCTGTTTACCTTTTTATGGTTCTTTAGGGTCTTGTATTTGAAAGTCAAATTTTCTAATTCAGTTCAGGTCTTTTCATCACAAATGCCTGAAAGTCCTCTTTTTCATTGAAGTCTCACTTTTCCCCTGAAAGATTATACTCATTTTTGCTGGGTAGGTGATTTTTGGTTATAATCCTATATATATATATATATATATATATATATATATATATATATATATATATATATATATATATAATATATACCTAGCTCCACAGGTAGTCCAATGATTTTCAAATTATCTCTCCTGGATCTATTTTCCAGGTCAGCTGTTTTTCCAAGGAGGTATTTCATATTGCCCTCATTTTTTTATTCATTTGGATTTGCTTGATTGTATCTTGATTTCTCATAAAGTCATTATCTTCTATTTGCTCTATCCTAATTCTTTTTTTTTTTTTTTGGTGGGGCAATGGGGGTTAAGTGACTTGCCCAGGATCACACAGCTAGTAAGTGTCAAGTGTCTGAGATCGGATTTGAACTCAGGTCCTCCAGAATCCAGGGCTAGTGCTTTATCCACTGTGCCACGTAGCTGCCCCCTCTATCCTAATTCTTAAGCAATTATTTTCTTCAGAGAGCTTTTGTACCTCCTTTTCCATTTGGCCAATTTGGCTTTTCAAGCTGTTGACTTTTTTTTTCCCATGACTCTCCTGTATCACTCTCATTTCTCTTTCCATTTTTTTTCCCTTTACCTCTCTTACTTTTCCCTCTACCTCTCTTTATCTTCAAAGTTCTTCAAAGACCTTTTTGAGCACTTCCGTGGCCTGTGACAAATTCATATTTTTCTTGGAAGCTTTGGATGTAGGAGCTTTAACTTGGTTATCTGCTTCTGAGGGTGTATTTTGATTTACTTTGCAACTAAAGAAACTTTCAGTGGTCTGCTGCTTTCTCTGCCTGCTCATCTTGGCTGCCTATTTCTTGGCTTTTAACTCCTTCTTAATGTGGAGCTCTGCTTCCAGGATGTACTGTTCCAAGCTATAGGGGGTCCCAGGTGGTAAAATTTAGGCTCGTTCTCAGCCTACCTGGCCTGTAAGAAACCATGGGCCTGCTTGCTCTTTAACTTGGAAGTAGAAATCTGATTGAAATCTGATTTTCTATAGTTGAAAAACTTGGTGTGCCCTTGTCTCTCCCCCATTGGGCCTTTGCCACTCAAGTCTCCATGCATTCAAGTCTGCTTCCTGGGCAATGTGCACTGCCTCTGCTCCCACAGAGACCCCCACTATTTCCCCTCTGGGCGACATTTGGGGGACCTCCTCACTAGTCCATGAGCCAAATTTCAGAAGAACCTGCTGCTGATGAAGATTATGAAGCTCCAGGGGCATGGCCTACCTGGGCCTGAATCTGCACTGCATGCTGAGCTCTCACCCCGTACAGCAGATGATCCCTGCTGCCTATTTAAGCTGTCTTTGGCTGGAAAATAGTCTCACTCTGTTCTTTTTGGGTTTTGCTATTCCAGGAATTGTCTTATGGCATTTTTTTTGGAGGTATGTGGATGGATTTGTTGGGAGCTCTGAGAGTCACAGCCTTTCCTCTGCCATCTTGTCTCTGCCCCCATCTGCTCATCATTTCTTTTAGCACAATAGTGTTCCATTACATTCATACACCACAAGTTGTTCAGCCATTCCCCAATTGATGGGCATTCCCTCGAATTCCAATGCTTTGCCACCACAAAGAGAGCTGCTAGAAATATTTTTGTACTTGTGGGTCCTTATCCCTTTTTTATGATCTCTTTGGGATACAGACCTAGTAGTTGTATTACTGGATCAAAGAGTATGCACAGTCCCATTGCTCTCCAGAATGGCTGGATCAGTTCACAATTCCACCAACAGTGTATTTCTGCATTAGTCTTGTTATAAGAGAAGAATCTGAGCAAAAAGAAATAACCTCAAAGAAGAAAAACAGCATCAAAAACAAAAGTACTACTATGGTTCAGTCTGCATCTATATTCCACACTTCTTTTTTTCTGGATTTGGAGAGCCTTTTCCATCATGAGTCCTTTGGACCTATCTTGTACCATTGTATTGCTGAGAAGAATCAAGTCTGTCAGTTGATCAACACATAATGTTGATGATACTGTGTACAATATTCTCCTGGTTCTGCTCATCTCACCTATCATCAGTTCATGTAAGTCCTTCCAGGTTTCTCTGAACCCTCCTGCTCATTGTTTCTTACAGCACAGTAGAATTCCATTACATTCATATACCATAACTTGTTCAGCCATTCTTCAGTTGATGGGTAGCCCCTCAGTTTCCAATTCCTTGCCACCACAAAAAAGAGCAGCTATGAATATTTTTGTACATGTGGGTCCTTTTCCCGTTTTTATGATCTCTTTTGGAAAAAGACCCAATAGTGGTATTGCTGAGTCAAAGGGTATGCACAGCTTTATAGCCCTTTGGGCATAATTCCAAATTGCTCTCCAGAATGGTTGGATCATTTCACAGCTCCACCAACAATGCATCAGTGTTCCAATTTCTCCACAGCTTTTCCAACATTTATTATTTTCCTTTTTTGTCATATTAGCCAATCTGATAGGTGTCAGGTGGTACCTCAGAGTTGTTTTAATTTGCATTTCTCTAATCAATAGTGATTTAGAGCATTTTTTCATATGGCAATAGATAGCTTTGATTTCTTAATCAGAAAACTGCCTATTCATATCCTTTGACCATTTCTCAATTGGGGAATGACTTGGATTCTTATAAATTTGATTTAGTTCCCAATATATTTTAGAAATGAGGCCTTTATCAGAGGTACTGGCTATAAAAATTGTTTCCCAGTTTTCTGCCTCCCTTCTAAGTTTGTACAAAACCTTTTTAATTTAATTTAATCAAAATCATCCATTTTGCATTTCATAATATTCTCTATCTCTTGTTTGGTCATAAACTGTTCTCCTTTCCAAAGATCTGAAAGGTAAACTATTCCTCCCTCTCCTAATGTACCTATGGTATCACCTTTTATGTCTAAATTATGTACCCATTTTGACCTTATTTTAGTATAAGGTGTATGATGTAGGTATCTTCCAGTTTTCCCAGCAGTTTTTGTCAAATACTGAGTTCCTATCCCAGAAGCTGGAGTCTTTGAGTTTATCAAACAGTACGTTACTAAAGTCATAATTTACTTTCAGTAAGAATTTTCATCCCACTACTGATTTTCTTTGCCTTATGATAAAAAAAAAACGCACTATGTCAATTGATGCAGATTGGTCCTTCAGTTCTTAAATCCCGTCCTTCTACAGTTAATAAATGTTTGGTACATTTATTAAGCACCTACTATGAGGAAAGTATTGTGTTAGACACTAAAGATGAAAGAGTCCCTAAAGACTATTCTAATGGAGGAGAGGGCAGACATAAGACAAGTTCACAAGTATAATACAACTTAGTCTGTGATAGGGGAAGAGGAGAGGCATGCATGATATTAGGAGAAATTTGAGGAGGGAGAATGATTTTATTTTGGGCTTGGGTAAAGGTGGTCAGGAATGGTACCCTTAAGGAAATAGAGATTTCAGATGGAGATGAAAGGGAAGGCTTTTCCAAACATTGGGCATGATATGAGTTAACAGATAAAATATGGAAAGAATTTGAAAATAACCAGGGTCGGAGAGTTTGGAAGTTAGAATACATGAAGGAGAGGATTATAAGATAAATCAGGAGAGGATGGATTGCAACTAGGTTTGAATGTCAGCTCTGGGAATTTAAATTGTATTTAGTAGGCAATGTGGAGCCCCTGAAGAGTTTCTTATTGTTATAGTGGAAAAAGCAATTGATTTTAAGTTGATGGACTTGGGTTCAAATCACCATCCTGTTTACTTTTGTGATCCTAAACAAGTCACTTAATCTCTCAGGGCTTTCAATTCCTCATCTATAAAAGGAGGAGGTTGTACTAGATGGTCTCCAAGGTCCTGTCCAATTGTAGATCTGTGATCCTCTGATTAATTTCTTGTTTTTTAATTACTTTTTTTTCCAATCAGTTGAGTTCTCTCTTTTCTACTCCCTCCCATCTCCCCTACAACTGAGAAAGACAGTAAGAAAGAAAACCAAACTGCTCTTATAGACATGTATAGTTAAGCAAAACATATTTAAAAAAAAAACAAACCTCATTCTGCACTGAATTTCATCGAATACTTCATCATTTGCCTTCTGGAATCATGGTTGTTCTAAGCCTTTCAGAGTTGTTTGTCTTTATTATATTGTTGTTGTATTAATTGTTTTTCTGGTTCTGCTTCTTTACCCAATATCAGTTCTTACAAGTCTCACCAGGTTTCTCTGAAACCATTTCCTTTATCGTTTGTTGCAGCATAATAGTATTCCATCACATTTATATAACATTACTTGTTCAACCATTCCCCTATTGATGGGTACCCCTCAGTTTCTAGTTCTTTGCCACCACAAAAAGTGACATACTTTTTTTTACTTTGGACTGAACCCTTCTTTAATATACTCTTTCTCTTTCGCAACCCCCCCTTCTCCCTTTTACCTTTTCTCTCATGTTTTCTTGTTGAGTGAAACATATTTCTCTACTTAACTCTGTGGGTATATGTATATATTCCTTCTTCCTTTGACCAGTTCAGATGAGAATGAAGTTCAGGCGTCATCTGCTCTTACCACCACTCCCTCCTTATTTGTAGAGATCTCTATTTTAGGTGGTGCGTTGAACAGAATGCCAGCTCTGGAGTTGGGAGGACCTGAGTTTAAATGTGGTAAAGACATATACTAGTTGTGTGACCCTGGGCAAGCCATTTAAACCTGTTTGCGTTAGTTCCTCATCTGTAAAATGAGCTGGAGAAGGAAATGGGAAGCCACTCTAGTATCTTTGCCAAGAATACCCCAAATGGGCTCACAAAGAGTCAGACATTATTGAAAACCACTGAATAGCTGCCTCCTTACAGACCCTTGATATTCTTGACCTTTTGTTTCTTCAGGTGAATTGCGTTATTATTTTTTCCAGCTCTATAATCTAATATTTGGTAGTTTGGTATGGCACTGTATATATATATATATATATATTAATATATTAATATATTGTTTTATTATATTGACTTGGCCTACGCATGAGCAGTTAATATTTCTCCAGTTATTTAGATCTGTCTTATTTGTGTTCCTATAGTTCCTTGGTGTGTCTTGGCATGTAGACTTCCAAGTATAGTTGTTGTTTTTGTTTTTGGCAGGGCAATGAGGGTTAAGTGACTTGTCCAAGGTCCCACAGGTAGTAAGTGTCAAGTGTCTGAGGCCGCATTTGAACTTAGGTCCTCCTGAATCCAGGGCAGGTGCTTTATCTACTGCACCACCTAGCTGCCCCCCGTCCCCTGACAGTGTATAGTTATTTTGAATGGAATTTCTCCTCCTGCTGGGTTTTATTGGTAGTATATAATAATATTGGTGATTTGTGGAGGTATATTTTATATGCTAAAACTTTGCTAAAGTTAATTATTTGGACTCTAAGGTTCTCTAAGTAAACCATCATATCATTTACAAAAAGTGAATAGCTTTCTCTCCTCATTGGCTATGCTTATTCCTTCTATTTCTTTTTCTTTTCTTGTCATTTCTAGTACAGTATTGAGTAATTATTCACTGGTGCAGGCAGGGGAGTTGGGATACTTTTTGTTCCCCATTGCTGCTTCTAGGTTCTCCCTCTCACTTTATCATTTACTAACCTCTCTTCCTTTGATGTTCATGATATTTATATCTACTCCCCACTTAAAATCCTGGTAGCTGCTATCTACAGACCCCTAAGATACTCCCCTTTTTTCCTTAATGAGTTTGAGATCTGGCTCATAGTTTTTCTCTTCTCCCCATTTCCTGCTTTCATACTGAGGGAGTTCAACATGCATATTACTCTCCCGCCAAAACCCTAACCACTGAGTTCTTCAACCTATGCACTTCCCACAAGCTACTCTTCTACTTGACTTCAGCCATACACAAAGATGGTCATATCTTTGATATTGCTATTACCCATAAATGTACTACCTCTGTGTTCAAGAATTCTCAACTCCTCATTTTTGACCATAATCTATTGGCTTTTCACCTCTCTCTTTGCCTTCTCTTATAGAACACTTCTCTTTCTTTACCTTGACCTTTAATCCCTTGACCCCTTATTTTTCTCTTACATGCCATCTCTCCTGCACTAGCCAGTCTTTCATCTTATCTTTCTACACTGTCTTCCTCTTTTGAATCCCTATCCCCCTTATAATATCCTTATTGCTTCCAGCCAAGCTTCAGCTTTGGATCACTCCCACCATTCTCTGCCTTTGCTTCTACACATATCCTGCTGAATGAAGTTGGAGAAAACCACATAACTATTCTCATGGGTTCATTACAAATGTATGCTACACCAACTCAAGTGAGTCCTCATTGCTACGAGGCAATCCTACTATACTTCTTTTATGAATTCACTATCCCATTCTTCTCAAACTTCCCATAGTTTCCCCTTCCTTCACTTTCTCAGCTAAGCACCTTGCCTCATATTTTACATAAAAAATTGAGACTGTTTGCTATGAGTTTCCTCTTCTTTCCCTTTCTTCATCTCATATCATTCATGTCTTCTGCCACTGTTTCCTCCTTTACCCCAGTTTCACATGGTGAAGCAGCTATATTCCTTACTAAGTAACCACTCTACTTATTCTAGTAATCTCCATCTATCCCATCTCTTCCAATAGATACTGCCTCTGTTATCCCTTCTCTTTCACTTATTTGCAACCTCTTCCTGTCTACTGGCTCAAAGCCACATTCTTGCAACTTCTTTCTTGCTTCTTCTTCTTCTTCTTCTTTTTTTTTTTTGAGGCAATTGGGGTTAAGTGACTTGCCCAGGGTCACACAGCTAGTAAGTGTTAAGTGTCTGAGATCAGATTTGAACTCAGGTCCTCCTGACTCCAGGGCTGGTGCTCTATCCACTGCGCCACCTAGCTGCCCCTCTTCCTTGCTTCTTACATAGATAGGACCCCCTGCACCCTTGTATTTGTGACTTCAGTAGCTCCTCTCTGCCCTGGAACTGTGTCCCTGAATTGGTTGACAGAGCTGTCAGATCATTCTTGTTTTTGCTTTTAGTGTTTATACAGGGGATGTTTGGTATCTCTTTTCTGTTTAGGTATTTTCTTCTTACTGGCTTTGGGTGCTAGGCTACTCCCTGTTTTTGTTGCTGCCACCACCATATCTCAGTGCTGATTCTACCTGTTGCAGCTCTATACTTAGCTCTTGGCCAGTTCCCATCTCAGTGTCCTCAGACCTCTCTATCTTCCTAGGCTTCCCTGGACTGGAAAGAAAGACTCATTGTGACTTTTTCTTGGTTTTCCTGATCAGATTTTGGTTTGACCCATTTTTTAGATTGTAGAGGAGTTGTGTTGGGAGAGTTAAGGCAGAAATGCTGACTTTGCTATCTTGACCCCACCCTTTTCAAAGCTCTCATTCTTGTCTGTGATTCCTCCTATTCTCTCCTTTTTTTTTTTTGAGAGATGGGTGAGAATCCTCTCTCTAACCCTCCTTTTTCCTATCTTTTTCCCTTCTCCCCAATTAAAAACACCACCACCACTCTTTTATCAAATATATATAGTCAAACAAAACAAAATTCCACATTGGCCGTGAATGTATGATTCATTTTCCATCTTTAGTTCCATTACTTCCATGTTAGGAAGTGGGAAACATTTCATCAGAGGTATTCTGGAATTTTGGTTGGTCATTTAACTAATTAGAGTTCTAAGGCTTTTAAAGTTGTTTGCCTTTACACTGTTGTTATTGTATGATTGTTATCCTGGTTCTGCTTAACTCTGCTTTAGTTTGTAGAGATCTTTCCAGGTTTCCCCCATTCCCATCTCTTTTGTTATTTCTTATGGCTCTGTAAATATTAAATTTCATTCATATAATCTCATTTGTTTAGCCATTCCCCAATTTGTGGGCACTTCCTTAGTTTCCATTTCTTTGCTAATATAAAAATACCTGTTATAAATATTTGCTTTTTTAAAAATAAATTTTTATTGATATTTTTTGTTTGAAGACATCCCTTATCAAAGATTTTTTTGGGGCGCAGGGCAATGAATGTCTCCCTACCTCATTATTTAACCCAGATTTCTTATTGCTGGTTTCTTCCTTTTTTTTTTTTTTTTTTTAAGGTAATTGGGGTTAAGTGACTTGCCCAGGGTCACACAGCTAGTAAGTGTTAAGTGTCTGAGGCCGGATTTGAACTCAAGTACTCCTGACTCCAGGGCCCGTGCTCTATCCATTGCGCCACCTAGCTGCCCCTACTGTGAGGTTTTTATGCCCTAATACATGGTCAATTTTTGTTTATGTGCCATGTACCACTAAGAAAAAGGTTTATTTCTTTCTGTCCCCATTCAGTTTTCTCCAAATGTTTATCATATTTAACTTTTCTAAAATTCTATTCACCTCTTTAACTTCTTATTTATTTTGTGGTTAGATTTATCTAGTTCTGAGAGGAGAAGGTTCAGATCCCCTATTAGTATAGTTTTGCTGTCTATTTCCTCTTGTAACTCATTTAACTTCTCTAAGAATTGGGATGCTATACCACTTGGTGCATATATGTTTAGTATTGATATTACTTCATTATCTGTGGTACCTTTTAGCAAGATGTTCCTTATCTCTTTTAATTAGATCTATTTTTGCTTTTGCTTTGTCTGAGATAAGGATTACTACCCCTGCTTTTTTGACTTCAGCTGAAGCATAATATATTCTGCTTCAACCTTTTACCTTTACTCTGTGTATGTCTCTCTGCTTCAAATGTGTTTCTTGTAAAAAACATATTGTAGGATTCTGGTTTTTAATGCACACTGCTGTTTGCTTCTGTTTTATGGGAGAGTTCATTTCATTCACATTGACAGTTATGATTACTAACTGTATTTCCCTCCATCTTCTTTTCCCCTTTGTACTTTTTTTTCTTTCATCCTATTCCTCTTGACTAGTGTTTTGCTTCTGACTACTGCCTCCCTCAATCTGCCCTCCCTTTTATCAGTTGCCCTTCCTTTTCTTTCCCCTTTCTTCCCCTGCTTCTGCCCTCCCTTCTATCAGTACCACCTCTTTCCCCTTACTCTTTTACTTCCTTAAAGCTAAATTTCTTTATCCAAATGGATGTATATGTCATTCCCTCTTTAAAACAAATCTGATGAGAGTAAGCTTGAAACCCTGCTCTTGGTGGTTTCTTAATTTGCCCAATTTGATAGTCTTGTTTCCAGCCCTCATTGTTTTCAACCTATCTATGGTATTTATCATTACTGACCTTGCTCTTTCTTTAAGATAACTCCTTTCTCTCTTGACTCTTGTGATAGAGTTCTCTCCTAGTTTTTCTTATTGTTTAACCATTCTCCATTTCCTTTACTGGTTCATTATGTATATCATGTGCCCACTAAGTGTGTGTATTTTCTTAAAGGTCTGTCCTAGGTCTGCTCTTCTTTCTATATATTCCCATGGTGAACTCATTACGTTCTCTCTGCCAGTAACTCCCAGATCTCTGTATATCTAGCCCTACTCTTGCCTATGATCTTTAATCCTTCATTACCAGTTGGCTGTTGGACATTTTAAACTGGGTGTTTCAGAGACATCTCAAATTTACCATGTCCTTAATATAATCTATCTTTACTCCTAAACCTGGTCCTCTTCCAAACTTCCCCTCTTCCTGTCTAAGGTAGCACTGTCATTCTAGTATTTCATGTTTGTAATCTTGGCATGACCTTCTACTCCATATTCTCCCCTCATTCCACATATCCAGTCAATTGCCATGTGTTATTGTTGCTACCTCCATGTTTCTCACCACTTTTCTACACTCAAACAACATCTTAGTTAAATCCTTCATCACTTCTGGCTTAAATTATTCAAGATCCGTTTCACTGGTTCCCTGCCTCAAATACGTCACCATTCCAGTATCCTACACAGTTTTCCTTAAGTGATGATGTGACCATGTCACTCCTCTACTCAATCAACTCCTTTTGCATCTAGTATAAGATATTTAGCTTTTAAAGCCATACACAAGTTGGCACCAACCTATCTTTCCAATTCCATTGGACATTTCTCTCTCTTCTTTACTCTGAGGTAGTCAAAATGGCTTTCTCTCTGATCCTCACAGAAGATACTGCACTACTGTCTCTGTGTCTTTCTTTAAAGGTACTTCCTTAAATTTTGAATAAGCATTTTTTTTTTTTGGCGGGGCAATGAGGGTTAAGTGCCTCCCCAGGGTCACACAGTAAGTGGCAAGTGTCTAAGGTCAGATTTGAACTCAGGTCCTCCTGTATCCAGGGCTGATGCTTTATCCACTGCGCCACCTACCTGCCCCCATAAATAAGCACTTTTACGCTAGCCTGGGAATCTTAAGAGTCATTTATTTATAACATTGTACCTATGCGAAATCATATCTTGAATTCCAAATTAACAGGCTAAAAATGAAACTTTTGGAATATAACCATGTTATAAATTGGCTACTCCCCTTATTTACATCTAGCCACATATGGTATCATTGGTGCCATTGGTGCACTTACTACTTCCACTGACAGATTGTAATATTCTAGTCTTTGAGTGTTGCTGTGACTGAAAAAAAAATTACCAGGAGATTTCTGGTGATGAACCCTCCCAAATATAGGTTATACTTGGATGACAGATGTATACTTTGTCACCACACCTATACTTGAGGCTTTATAGCTTGGTAGGATCTGTGAGAAATTTGTCTCTGCTGTCTTTTAATTTTTGAAAGTTCAAGGTCACCTCCATACCAAAAAAAAGCATCAAAATAGATTTTTTTTTGCACAGTTTGAGAGATCATGCCACTGATAATTCGAAGTTCTAGTAGTAATTTTTTCCTGTTATTGTTGTGTGAGGAATTGCTACATGTTAAGTGGTAAGGTGTGCCCTTCAGTAGTTCAGTTGGTAGAGCAGAAGACTTTAGAATGTACACCTGTGGGAATCCTTAGATTGTTGGTTTGATTCTGCCTCGAAGGAGAGGCTAATTAATATTTTGGAGGCAGCTGGGTGGCTCAGTGGATAAAGCATTGGGTCTACAGACAGGAAGATCTGAGTTCAAATCCAGCCTCAGATACTTACTAGCTGTGTGACCCTGTGCAAATAACTTAACCTCTGCCTTAATCCACTGGAAATGGGAAACCATTCCAGTATTTTTGCCAAGAAAACTACTTGGACTATCATCCATGGGGTCACAAAAAGTCAGACACCACTAAATGACTGCACAAGTACAGCAAAATGGCAAGGGAGTAAATATAGACATAAATATATTGGGTTGAGTTTGCTTGTCCTGGGCATTTGGAGTTAGAAAAAAATGTTGCTAATTTGGTACCTCAGGCAATTAATACCTTACTATTGCAGGAATTAACCTGGGAGCCTATAAATTTCTCATAAAAAGTTTTTTGGTAGCTATTTTAATGTAATTAGTTTGAAATCAAACATTTTATTTTATACATTTTGAAATTATATGTATTTTAGGCATTTAAAAACATCCTGAGAATGTATCCATAGGCTTCACCAGACTTTCAAATGGGGTCTATGACACCAAAAGGTTAAGGACCTCTATTCTAATGCATTTTTCATTTTTGCATTATAGTGGTGACCTTTACCATACTTAAAGCCAGTATGAGTCAGTCCTTAGAAAATTACTTTTCTTGGTTTCAGAGATAGAAGGCTAGTTCATATTTTATTAACATAATCCTCTTGGTCCAGAGGAAAGGCACATAAATGTAATTTGGAAATACTGTGGATGTTACTATTTTGGATCTATGCTATGTTTACTATCCCTAGTTTTAAATTTTACTTAAACTTTCTTGAATACTGTAGCCAAAAGTATCTTTACTTCTGATAAATTCTGTATCATGCATTTGATTTAGCTGTTTGTTCACTGCCTTGTGATATGACTTGTTTTGTTATTTAACTTCTCATGAATTTATGTACATTTTATTTCCCAAGATATAGAGATGGATTGAGAACTAGGATCATATGCTTTATTATTTTATATAGGAAGAAGGAATTATGGTGGAATAGAAAGAGCATTGAACTCAAGAAGTCTTAGGTTTAAATCTTGGATTCCCCCACATCCTGGTTGTGTGATCTTGGGCAAGTCACCACTAAACTACTTTTTGCCTCAGTTTCCTTATAGTAAAATAGAGATTATAGCATCTATTCCATTTACCCCTCTGGGTTGTTCTTAAGGAGAATGCTTCATAAACTGGAAAGTGCTATTAACACATGAATGAATGAATAAATGAATGTAAAAGCACTTATTAAGGGTCTGCTGTGTGCCAGGCACTCTAAGTGCTGATGATAACAAAAGAAGACAAAAATAAGTTTTTCCTTTCAAGGCATTCATATTCCAGTGTCATGACAAAATATAAATAACATTGTACACATAAGATAGATTCATTGTAAAAGGAACTTAATCTTAGATCATGGGTTCTTAACCTGAGGTATGTGAATAGATTTCAGCAAATTTATGAACTTGGATGGGGGAAGAAAATGGTACATCTTTATTCTCATTAAACCTCACTGAAACTTAGCATTTCCTTCAATTATGAATTAAAAACAACAGCAGTAGCAACAACAACAACCCATCATATTATTTTGAGACAGAGCCTATAGGTTTCACCAGACTTCTAAAAGGGTCCATGACAGGAAAAAGATGAACACCTACTCTAAGCATTGGAGGTGAGTGAGTAGAAAAACTAGGAAAGGTGACCTGTAAAAAATATCCATTCAATTTAAGGAGAATTTGAGAAAAGAACTAACATATTGGTGTGGATATTCTGTGGCTAATTGAAACAAACAAACAAACATAGATAAGTCACCTAGCTTGGTCAAAGCCATGGATTAATTGAAATCTTCATACTACAGGAAATAACCACACTTTTGATGTCACTGGATTATTGGAGTAAAAGAAACAAATGATATGTATGGTAACTTTAACAATGTATATTTAGCATTGATTTTGCTACTGTTTAATATTTTCTATTTTGTTTATATTGTTTTAGTCGATGTGTATTTTTCTTTTATTTCTGATTTGTTTACTCTGTATTTTCTTATATGTGTCTTGGAATTCTTCATCTTAATAATTTTTTAGGGCACAATATTTTATTTTTATACCATCATTAATTCAGCCCATAAGTCATGACAGGGATGTTTTTGTATTGACATATCTTTTTTTCCTTTATCAGTATCATTCTTGGGTTTTTTTTTTTGTTTGTTTTGTTTTTTTTGGTGAGGCAATTGGGGTTAAGTGACTTGCCTGGGTCACACAGCTAGTAAGTGTCAAGTGTCTGAGGCCAGATTTGAACTCAGGTCCTCCTGAATCCAGGGCCGGTGCTCTATCCACTATGCCACCTAGCTGCCCCTATTAGTATCATTCTTGAGTGATAAACTAGTGGAATTGTAGTGTGAAAATATATGAATGCTTTTGTGAATTTTATTGTATATTTCAATACTTTCCCAAGAAATTGAACAAATTCACAGATCCGCTAGCTTTATTTGTTAGCAAGCCAGTTATTCCATTTGAATTTTATCTTGTTCTGTCTTGACCAGTTTCATGGTAATTAAGTTATAGAATCATAGAATTAGAATTGCCTCAAGGATCATCTCATCTTCCTTTTATATCTGAGGAGTCATTCACCTCAGAAGCACAGAAATAGTAGAATCAGGGTTATCATCCTTATCATGTTTTATCTCATAGTGCTTATATATTTTATTTCTATGATTATTATGATTTTGAATACTTTTTCAGATCATTGTTGGCCTTTTAAGTCTTCTAAATGTGTCAATAAAATGTGAATGTCAGGGGGCAAGTAGGTGGCACAGTGGATAAAGCACCGGCCCTGGATTTAGGAAGACCTGAGTTCAAATGTAGCCTTAGAAACTTGACAGTTATCAGCTGTGTGAGCCTAGGCAAGTCACTTAATCCTCATTGCCCCACAAAACAAACAAACAAAACAAAACAAACAAACAAACAAACAAACAAAAAAACCCCCCAAAAAACCAACAAAAAAAAACAAAACAAAGAAAACAAACCAAAAAAACGTGAATGTCAGACCTTACCAGAAATGTTTAATGCAACTATTTTTCTATGTCCATAATCTTTATTTATTCTACATGCCTTGCCTTTACTTATTTCAAGCCATTTTATTTTTAAATGATTACATTTGTCTAAGAATTTTCCCTATCTACTGTTGCAAAAGTGAATTTTTCTTCCTTTTAATTTTTACATTGTGATTTAATATATAGGTCATTAAACTATTTTGAATTGTATGCTACAAGATCCTTGTTGTTCCCATATTTTTCAATCTTCATCCTTAACTTCTCTGAAGCATTTGATGCTTTTTACTCCCCTCCTTTTGGATACTCTGCTTTTACTCAAATTTGGGGGCAATGTTCTCTCTCATTTATCCATTTACTAATCTGGTCATTCTTCAGCCTTCTTTGCCAAATCATTATCCATACAGCATATGCTCTAACTTGGGTTTCCCTAAAACTCTTCCTAGATCTGTCTTTCTCTCTGTCTGTGTTTCAGTCTCTGTCTCTCTCTCGTCCTCCCTCCTTTCCCCCCCCTTTCTCCTTCTCCTCTTCTCTTTTTTCTCCTCCCTCTTTTCCCTTCTCCCTCAGTTTTGAGTACCACCTTCCACATGAAGCATTTTCTGATTTCTTTAGTTTCTAGTTCTTTTTCTACTAAAACTACTGTGTATTTATTTTGTATATATGCTTTTATCTATTCTTTTTTTTTATTTTAAACTTTTATTTTCCAAATTACATGTAAAAGAAAATTTTGGCATCAATTTTTTTTTAAACTTTGTGTTCCAACTTCTCTTTCTTCCTCCCCTCCCACCTCCACCCCAAGAACTCAAACAATTCAACATAAATTATACACGAGTAGTCATGGCAAACAATTCTACTTTATCTAGGTTGTGAGAGAAAATAGATAAAAACAAAACTTCAGATTAAGGAATTGTAAAAAAAAAATGTGTTTCAGTCTGTTTTCAGATACTATCAGTTCTTTCTCTGTAGATGTACTGCAATTTTCCTAAGTTCTTCAGAGTTATATTGGATCATTGCCTTGCTGAAAATAACCCCGTACTTCCCAGCAGATCATCTTACCCTAATGCTGTTATTTTGTATACAGTACATTTCTCTCTGCTTCAGTTCATATGGGTCTTTCCAGGTTTTTCTGATAGCATCCTACTCATCATAATCTTTATATAGTACCTTGAAAGACTTAAGGCTGCCCCTGGGCATATCCAGCTTACACCAATCTTCATCATATCTTCAAGATGATGGGTGGAATGGCTAAGTCCTTTGTTATCTCAACATTAGAGTAGCTTAGTGACTCACAGAAAGTACTGTGGGTTTTTTCTTTTTTTTCTTTTTAGGGAATGGTAAGTTCTTGGTCAGATGTATCTGATTGTTTTCCCATATCTCAAGTAGCAAGCAGTGAGATGCCAGGAATTGGCAAGTGATGACCCTGTTCTAGAAGTGTGAGGCTTGGAAATTTCCAGCTTGAAGGATTCCAACAATGAACAGGGGTGGGTAGTGGGTGAATATTGAATTCAAATCTAGCCTTAGATACTTACTAGCTGTGTGACCCTGAGCAAGTTACTGAACACTGTTCGCCTTAGTTCCTCATTTATAAAATGAGTTGGAGAAGGAAATAGCAAACCACTCCAAGATCTTTGCCAAGAAAACCCAAATGGCATCACAAACAGTCAGACACAACTGAAAAAAGAATGAACGACAATCTTCCTTCAAGGTTCAACCTACGTACCACTTCTTTCATGAAGGCTTCCCTGATCCTTTAAACTGTGAAAACATTATCTTGTTCTTCATATATTCCTAGTTCACTTTGGCTGGATCTCTCCTTTGCCCCCGTTACTTCTTCTTGTTCTTGTTTTTTTTTTTTTTGGAGGGGCAATGAGGGTTAAGTGACTTGCCCAGGGTCACACAGCTAGTAAGTGTCAAGTGTCTGAGGTCAGATTTGAACTCAGGTCCTCCTGAATCCAGGGCCAGTGCTTTATCCACTGCACCACCTAGCTGCTCCCTGCCCCCATTACTTCTACTTTGTATTATATTTTCTGGGTAATATTCTTCCACCCTTCACCCTCCTAACTCCCCCAAAGACCAAAGTCATTTTTGTTAAACACCCAGTTTTTAAATGCTTCTGTTAATAGAATAACATTAGATGACATCCAAAGATGTCACACAAAATACACACTCTTCACACACATTTAGTAAGCTGAAGCCACAGCCTTATTCCTTTCTGTCTTTGTCTTCATTTGCTACCAAACTACCTTGTATCTAATATTTCTTTAATTGAATTAAACATTGTTATTGCATTTGCATAATTTCCCCACATTTTAAACATGCTGATGACCACATAGGAGTTATGTACTTGGAAGTTCTTCATTAATCAGGAGTTGACTGGGATTTGCAAATGTTATATTCTCTTTTTTTCTTTCTATTGATACCTTTGTGGATGTTTCTTATGTTTAGAGAGAGAATGAAGTAGAACTTGTTAGTCACTTAGCATCTTACCAAAATATTAGGTGAAAGAAGAGTTTGCAGCTTTATGTGGTATCTTTGGATTTGACCAAATTTTCTTTTACATTTCATTCGTTAAACAGATATTTGAAAACTTTTTGCTTACTAACTTATGTTCTCTTACTTTTCCGGAAATAGTTTGGAGGTTCAGTGTTATTGATAGGGTTTACATACAATGAGAAAATGGGGGCTAAAGAATTATAATTATATAGTGGACATATTTCCTTTTTTCAAAATGGGCTTTACTTGGGTCTGAAAATGTTTAAAGACTCTACAGAGGTTGCCTATAAATAATGAAAATGTATTAAAATATGTGAAGGAGAGCTTAAATATTAAAGTGAGGAAATAGTTTCATTAACTAAAATGTTTAATGTGAGAAGATGGGTGAAAATGTGAGGGCATGGAGTTTACTTGGTTATTAGATAATGTGAAATAAAGGTTATCTTTTATGGTGATATATGAAGAGGAATTGGCAAAAAGTAGAAAATGCCTTTGTAGTGCTTTTTAATTCACTTAAAGAGCTATTTCAATTACAGGAATTAAGAGTTAAAGTTGAAGTCTTCTGCCACCTTAGCTCTCAGTGGCTAAAATGAATGTGATGATGTCTTTCCCAAACCCTAACAAATGCCTAAAAATGTGAATTGTGATAGTTGATTGAAAGTAGAATAGTTGAACCCTTCTCTCCTCTCTTTATACTCTTTCCCAGTTAGATTAGGTGCCCCAAATTGGATGTATATGAGGGCTGCAGCTGCTCTAGGAAACACCATACTTTTTCTTGGGGGTTGGGTGGTAGTTCATCTAAAACAATAAAGCTAGATATCAGGGAACTTTAGGAATAAACATAGTTTGACTTATTTAAATTCTTCCAGCTTCTTAGCCGTGGTGACTAGGAGAATTATGGTATTGCTCTTAATAGTAAAGTGAGTTGAGAGAGATAGTTTGGAAGGGAGCACAGGAACATATGAGTTCTTTTGGGTCATGCTAAATATAAAGGGACTCACTTGGGACATCTAAATAGAAATGTCCAGCAAGCAGATGGGTATATAGGCCCAGAACCTAGGTGAGGTTAGGACTGGAGATATATGCATACAACTTGAACATAGTAAACACTTTATTAATGTTTATGATGAATTAATCAATAGGTATTTACTAAGCGCCTATTATATGTTAGGTACTTTGTACTTACACAAGCACAAAGAGTGAAATCCCACTTTCAAACAGCTTACATTCTGTTTTTTTTTTTTTTAAGTGAGGCAATTGGGGTTAAGTGACTTGCCCAGGGTCACACAGCTAATAAATGTTAAGTGTCTGAGGCTGGATTTGAACTCAGGTACTCCTGACTCCAGGGCCGGTGCTCTATCCACTGTGCCACCTAGCTGCCCCTTAAACAGTTTACATTCTAATGAAGGAAGAAAACAAGTACACATAAAAATATATACGGCATAAATATAGAGTTAATAAAACCCAAAAATATACAAAATAGTTATATGTGAGGTAGTTTGGGAGGGCAGATACTAGCAGTTAGGAGAATCACCAAAGGCTTCATGAAGAAGTTAGTGCTTAAGCTACATTTTAAAAGTATAGAAGGACTCTGTGAAGTGGAGATAAGGAGTGCATTTCAGGCATGTGGAACAACCAATACAGAGACATGGAGATTCTAAATGGAGTATCTTGTGAGGTTCAGAGAAGGCCAGTTTGGCTGGATCTCAGAGGGAAGGAAGAGGTGTGATGTCCAGTGATACTGGAAAGATAGGTTGGTGTCAAGTTGTGTAAGGTTTTAAAGACTAAACAGAAGCATTTATATCTTAACATGGTCAGATCTTTACTTAAATTTGCTCTGGTAGCAGTATGTAGGGTGGGCTAGGATTATGAGATACTTGAGGCAAGGAGACCAGTGAAGAAGCTCTTGAAATAATGTAGGTGGGAGGTAATGAAGGCCTGGAATGGTAGCTGTGTGAGTGGTCAGATGATAAACATGTCGTGAAATAAAATAGCAAGGTTTGGCAGTTGGCTACATGGATGGGAGGAGTGGAGGATAATGCTCAGCTTTTGGACCTGGAATAATAGTTGACAGAAATGGTAGGGCTGGAAGAGGAGAGAGGGTTGAGGGGGAAAGACAGTGAGTTACATTTTAGTTGCTTTGAGTTTAGGATATCTCTGGGAAGTACGGTTTGAAATGTCTAGTAGATAATTGGTGATATTGAACTGAAGCTCAGGAGAGAGACTGGGCCTGGACATATAAGTCTGGGAGTCATCTGCATAGAGATTATATTTAAACCCAGTGGGAGTTTATGATGCTACCAAGAGAAAGTTGTAGAGGGAAACGAGGCCCTAGGACAGAACTTTGGGGAACATCCTCAGTTACAGAGCATTTTGAGTTACTATGTATATAAACTTTGCCATTTATCTTAGGGGAAAAAAATTGAAGATATGAGAATAGATGAGTAGTTTCTCAAGGGAGACAATTTAGGGGGAGGAGCTTCCTTGTTACTCCCCCCTGGCCCCCCCAAGGGAACAAAGAACCAAGACTGTTGTTTGCCTTTCTTTGTATCTTTGATGGATAATTATCTGATAATGAACATCTTTGACCTTAGCACCTATAATGGAGACTATGTTTTTGCCTTTCTTTGTATCCTTAGTGCTTAGCACAGTTCCTGCAGCATAGCCTGGCAACTAGGTGCTGCAGTGGATAGAGCTCTGGATCTAAAATCAGGAAGACTTCAGTTCAAATTTGGCCTCAGACATTTACTAGCTATGTTACCCTGGGCAAGTCAATTAATCCATTTGCCTCAGCTTCATCTGTAAAATGGGGATGATGATAATGTCCCAGGATTGTTGTGGGGATCAAATGAGATAATAATTGTACCTAGCACATAATAAACAATATATAAATATTAGCTATTATTATTAGTTGTAGTAAAGACTTAAGAAATGCTTGTTAAATGACTAAATTTATATTCTAATAGAAGACACCAAACACACAATATGTATGAAATATGTGTGAGGTAAATTTGGGGTGAAGGCATTAGGAGATGTAGATGTAGATGGCACTTCAGCTGAGTCTTAAAAGAAACTAGAGTTTTTTGGGGTTTTTTGGAAATGAGAGGTTCTAAAAGACAGATTGAGGAGGGTGTGCATTTCAGTCATGGGGGAGGGCAGTCTTTGCAAAGGCAGGAAGTTAGGAGATGTAGTGTAATGTGTGAGGATTGAGGAAATAAGGCCAATTTGGATGGAATGGAGATGTTATGAAAGGGAGTATTGTATAATAAGCCTGAGAAGGGAGGCTAAGTCTAGGTTGTGACAGGTTTTAAATATAAAGCCAAAGAGTTAATGTTTCCTCCAGGAAGTAATAGGCCAATAGAATTAATAGTATGAGAATGGTATAATCAAGGCCAAATGGCCTTGACAGATATGGGGAAGTTTGAAGGAGCACTGCATTTTGGAAGAAAGATAATAAGTTCTCTTTTAGATATGTTGATTTTGAGATACCTTTGGGACATCTCATTTGACATGTCCAGAAACCTGTGTTTAAAAAAATAGCATTTTAGGGTCTGAATAGAAGATAGATTGGAGCAGTGAGAGACTTGATGCAGGTAGACCCACCAGCAGGCTATTGCAATAATCCAGGCTTGAGGTGATGAGGGCCTGCATTAGCGTAGTGGCAGTGTCAGAAGAGAGAAGGTGGTGTATGAGACATGTTGCAAAGGTGAAATCAACAGCCCTCTGTAACGGATTGGCTATGGGAGGTGAGGAGTCAAAAGATGACACCTAGGTTGTGATCCTGAGGGACTAGAAGGATGGTGTTTCTCTGTATAGTAATAGGAGTGGGGCATTTAGGGGGAAAAGATAATGAGTTCAGTTTTGGACATTTTGAGTTTAAGATATGTACTGGATGTCTAATTGAAGATGTCTGAAAGTCTATTCAAGATGTGAGATTATAAATCAGCAGAGGAATTGGGGCAGGATAGGTAGATCTGGGAATAATCATCATAAAGATGGTAACTAAAGCCATGGGAACTGATGGAGGTCACCATGTGAAGGAAGGAAGGAAGAAAGGAAGAAGGGAAGGATGGAGGGAGACAGGAAGGTAGGGAGGGAAGGAGATAAGGAGCTATGTTGCTCAACTGGCACTGGTTCTACTTTGCTCTCAATTTCCCATTCTCCAAAAGCTTTTCTTTTCTTCCCTTGGGTTTATCCCAGATCAAAGAGAACTGAATTTTCTGGAGGTGGGGGGGGAAGGACTGAGAAACTGGGTTCCCCCAAGAAATCCATTATTAATAATTATTTTCTTATACTGCAAAGGGCAGTATAGAAATAGGACAATAGTTATCCTGGATAGAAAGATCAAGGGAGAGGTTTTGTTTTTAAGTTTAAAATAGAAAATCTTTAGCCTTTTCTCTTTCTTTGATTTCTTTGGGGTACAGGCCTGGTAAGGATATTGCTGGGTCAAAGGGTATATACAGTTTAGTAGCTTTTGGGGCATAATTTCAAATTATTTTCCAGAATGGCTAGACTAGTTGACAGCTCTACAAAGAGCATTACTAATGTGCCTGTTTTCCTTCAGCCCTTCTAAAAAATGTTATTTTTCTGTTTTGGTTAGTTTTGTCAATCTGGTGGGTATGAGGGTATACATCTTTAAAGTTGCTTTAATTTGCATTCCTCTAATTTTTAGCAATTTGGAAATTTTCTTTTTCATATGGTTGTTGATAGTATGGATTTTTTCCTTTGAAAATTGCTGTTCCTATTCTTTGACCATTAATCAACTGGTAAATGATATATGGTTATGTAAATCATATAGTAATAGAATGACCGTATAATTTTCCTCCTTGAGACAAACATTAGCAATGACTTAAGAAAACTCAGAGTTTTGACTTTAACACTTTAAGGAGATGTAGTTACTTAAAAATAATGTTAAATTAAACCGAGTCAATTAATATTACATTTTACAAGAACTTTTATTTTTATTTCTCCTACAGGTTATATCTTAAGTGTTGTGCTTCTTACCTTACCTAGACAGCATTTGGTTCAGCTTTATCTATACTTTCTTACTGCACTATTGCTTTATGCTGGCCATCAGATCTCCAGGTAAGAATGCAACATCATTTTTGATATATAACTTGAATTTTTGAAGTTTATTCTTACAAATAAAATACTTTGTGGGGGTACAGACCTATGATTTAATTTGTGTTAGAACTCAACAACTTGTTTGTTGGAAAAAAAATAAATGCTTTGGGGGGAATGTAGAAAGTGTGGTGTGTGTGTGTGTGTGTGTGTGTGTGTGTGTGTGTGTGTGTGTGAGAGAGAGAGAGGAGGGGGGGAGGAATTACTTTCTAAATGAAAAGTACTATACGGAGTTAATATTTACAATTATGCTCAAATTTTGTTCCTATTTTATGGTGCATTGTTATTACTATTTTGTAAGGAAGCAGTATGATAGTGAGTAGAAAGAGCACTTTCTCAGGAGGAGTCAGGGGACCAGAGTTCAAATTTTAGGTCTAATGCTTGCAACCTTTGAGACTTTGAATGAATCATTTAACCTTCCTGGGCTTCTATTTCTTTATTTGTAAAATGAGTAGGATGGGTTGGATCTGTCTATTCTAGCTTTATATTTATGACCCTTTAAACCACCTTAATAAAATTAGGTAGAATAAATTTACCTGTATAAAACAGGTAATGTCTGATGCTTATAGAATATTGGGGTACTTTTTGCCTCTTTTGATGAAGGGCATTACATGGACAAGTTATGTATAAAGACTCTTTATTTTCCCATTTTTCTTTATCACTCAGGATAGAGTGATAGGAACATAATTGTCATTGATGGACCTGCAGACAGTCATTATTGGAAATCACCTTGAAAACTATAGCAGTCTTATATACACATGACTGTGGAATGATAGCTTAATATATTCCATTTGATTATGATACTATTGTTTCATAATTTAATGGAATTTATTTACAGTATTATACTACAAAATATTAACAAATCTAGGAAGAATGTCAATTTGAACTTAGAGCAAGGAGTAATTGCCTATCAGTAAAGATAAGTATTCTGTTTTATGCTAAGGACTGTTTTTATACTAAAATGTTTCATGGGTTTAATGGCCAGAAAATTCATCATTCAGTGGCCAGCCTATTGGCAACAAATCTCTCCATACTTAGAACTAGAATAGTCTTCTGAAAAGTCTGTCTTTGGAACTGTACTTAGAACCTATTATAGAACTTACCACAGTTTGTGCTCTGTAAAGGACTCAGCTCTTTAAATGGACAGCCTTTGAAATCCTGGATCCAATGAAGTCGTGAAATGTGTTAAAATCACATTTGCAAAAACAATAATGCTGCCTGCCTTTTCCTCCAGATGTTTAGCCTCCTAGTAAAAATAGAATTTTAGTGATGATTGAAACCATGACAGCCACAACATTTATGTAATATAGTTATGTATTATTCATACTTTTCCAGAGAGGACAAAAATTATGCTTTTGGAGGAGGAGAAATTGAGAGCAAGGTAGAACCAGAGGAAAAAAAATATTTTTTGACAGTAATTTTTTTATTTGAAGTTTCAGTGCTTTACCCTGTGGATTTATTTTTCTAATGTTTAAAAAGACCCTTTCTCTTATTGGAGAAGGGCAAAAGTTTATTCATATGTTAAGCAAAAATATGCTTCAAATAAGATGCTGTATTGAATTATTAATATTACATTACATCTATAAAATATTAAGGATGGAGCATTTTGTCTTTGAAAAATAGTTTATACATAGCATCTACCTCTGTAAGAGCTATATTTTTTTAAAAGTTAGGATACAATATAAGAAATGCAAGAACTTGACTCCATTTGTTCTTTTTTCTTTTAAAATAAACCATTCTTTTGTTGTTATATCACATTCATTTTCTCCTTCTTGGGGGCGGGGGGGGGGGAGGATGGGGCAGTGAGGGTTAAGTGACTTGCCCAATGTCACACAGGTAGTAAATGTCAAGTGTCTGGGGTCGGATTTGAACTCAGGTCCTCCTGAATCCAGGGCTGGTACTTTATCTACTGCTCCACCTAGATGCCCCCTCATTTCCTAATTTTTAAAAAACCTTCACTTCATGCTATCCCTCCCCGCCAGCTGTTATCCTATATCTCACCTCTCCTTTATGGCTAAAAGCCTTGATCAGTGCCTCTATTTCCTCTGTCTCTTCTAATTCTTCTGTTATCTGGCTTCCAACCTCAACATTCAGCTGAAACTGCTCTTATTTTGATATTTATTTCTATTTAAAAAATTCATTCATTCATTCATTTTTAAAAGCAATAAACATTTCTATTTATAGTTTTGGGTTCCATTTTTTATCCCTCCTTCCCTCTCTCCCTTCCTCTCCTCCTCCCCTCTCCCTCCTCGCTGAGGTTTATAATAATTGCTGCTTTATATAGAATTTACTATGTGCCAGGCACATATTTGATATAAAGGTTTTTCTGCCATTTAACTGTTTCCCTTCTTATCCTAGCTGCATCACATTTTCTCTATGCAGAAGCCTTTCAGTTTTATGTCTCCAGTTATTTATTTTTTGTAATTCCTTGTTTGGCTAAGAATAAATCTCCTCCCTAGAGATGTAAGAGGTATATGATCTGCTTCTAATCTTTTTTTTTTTAAAATAATATGATCTTTTTTTGGGGGGGAAGGGAACAACCATTTATTAGACTCATTCTACGCTTTATTCTATGCACATTACAGATATTGTGTCAAAAATAATATGATCTTTAATATTAAGGTCATGTTTCCTTTTAGAATGTATTTATCCATCTAATCAATTAGTATGTTCTGGTTTCCTGTTCTTTGCTACTACAAAAAAGTGCTACTATGAATATCTTTTCTTTTGGCATTTGTATGGATATTTTATTTAGGTTTTTTTTTTTACATTATAATTCCCTATTGATTTCCAGAATGGTTAGTTTAACTAACAAAGTATTATTAATGTGCCTATCTTGCAGCCCCTCCAATATTACCTAGCTTCATTTTTTTGCCATCTTGACTAATTTTCATTGTGTGAGGTAAAACCTAGCATAGTTTTTATTTGCATTTCTCTTATTCATGATTTAGAGCAGTCTTTCATATTATTGTTTTTTTAAATTAAAAACAAATTTCCATAGTATTGTTAATAGTTTGCACTTCTTTTGAGAGAAAGTTTAGTTTAAAGCCTTTGACCACATCCAGTGGTGAGATGGCTCTTAGGCTTAACATATTGTATTCACTTTGTATCTTGGGTATGAGAGTTTTATCAGGAACATTTGATGCAAATATTTTTTCCCTGATCCATGATTTTTTTTCTTACTGGAGCTGCATTTTTTTTTTTGTGCAGACGTTTTTCAATTTCACAAAATAGATATTTTCTATTTTTATCTTCAGTGATCTCCTTTGTTTGGATAAGCATTCTCCTTTTCTAAACTATAAAAATATCTGAGCACGATCTCTTCTAATTTTTTGTGATATGAGCTTTTAAATTCAGATTGTAGGGGCAGCTAGGTGGCGCAGTGAATAAAGCGCTGGCCCTAGATTCAGGAGGACCTGGGTTCAAATCCAGCCTCAAATACTTGACACTTACTAGCTGTGTGACCCTGGGCAAGTTACTTAACCCTCATCGCCCCACCCCTCCCCCGCAAATTCAGATAGTAAAAGCATTTTGACCTTATTGTGGCATTTGGTATAAGATCATTAGGGGCTGCTAGATGGTGCAGTGGGTAAAGCACTGGCCCTGGATTCAGGAAGACCTGAATTCAAATTTGGCCTCAGACACTTGATAATTACTAGCCGTGTAACCCTAGACAAGTCACTTAACCCTCATTTCCCTACACACACACACACACCCCCAAAAAAGAGAAAAAAAAAAGATCATTAGTCTATACCTATGGTAGGTACTAGGAATAAAAAGAAAGATTAAAAAAAAACCCTTCCTACCCTCAGAATTGGCTAGGAAGGAGGGGAGTAGTGTTCAAACATTTTGTTGGGGGAGGAAACTGTAAACAGATAAATAAATACAAAATGTATGCAAAGCAAATGCAAAATAAATTTTTTGTGGAAGCACTAGCAACAATCAGCAAGCATTTATAAATACCTGCTATGTGCAGAGCCCTGTGCTTATACACTCTAGAGTCAAAGACAAAAAACAAAACCAAAAAATCCCAAGTCATAGCACTCAAGAATTTTAGATGATTCTTCTTCTTCTTCTTCTTCTTCTTCTTCTTCTTCTTCTTCTTCTTCTTCTTCTTCTTCTTCTTCTTCTTCTTCTCCTCCTCCTCCTCCTCCTCCTCCTCCTCCTCCTCCTCCTCCTCCTCCTCCTCCTCCTCCTCCTCTCCTCCTCCTCCTCCTCCTCCTCCTCCTCTCCTCCTCCTCCTCCTCCTCCTCCTCCTTCTCCTTCTTCTCCTTCCTCTCTCTTCTCCTTCTCCTCCTCTTCTTCTCAGGGCAATGAGGGTTAAGTGACTTGCCCAGGGTCGCACAGCTAGTAAGTGTCAAGTATCTGAGGTTAGATTTGAACTCAGGTCCTCCTGAATCCGCGGCTGGTGCTTTATCCACTGCGCCACCTAGCTGCTCCCAAGCATTTTAGATTCTGATAAACATTCACATTTGCCAAGATTGTATAAAAAGTAAATAAAACATTAATTATATTTTACACATGTGTTTGTGTATTGAGATGAAAGCCTAATTACAGAAGATAAAGCAACCAGATTATATGCATAAATTATATATGTAGAATTTTTTCCTTCCCTTTGCTACTTTAAAAGCTTTCTTTTTTTGAGTGATTCAAAGTGACTACAAACTCTTTGGGGGGGGGGCAATGAAGGTTAAGTAACTTGCCCAGGGTCACACAGCTACTAAGTCTCAAGTATCTGAGGCCAGATTTGAACTCAGGTCCTCCTGAATCCAGGGCTGGTGCTTTATCCACTGTGCCACCTAGATGCCCCTGACTACAGAATCTTTTTTTGGAGGGGGGGTGGTGAGGCAATTGGGGTTAAGTGACTTGCCCAGGGTCACACAGCTAGTAAGTGCCAAGTGTCTGATTCCGGATTTAAACTCAGGTCCCCCTGGCTCCAGGGCTGGTGCTCTATCCACTGTGCCACCCATTTAGCTGCCCTGACTACAAACTCTTAATAATAGTTTCTGTTATATTTAAGCATGAGAAATGGTCATCATTGCATGTTGACTGGATGGGTAAATGAATAGAAGAAAATTGTTGTATCACATCCCCTGGGCATAATCATTGTTGGATTTGTTACTTGTCATGTCCCTAACTTCCACTAAAGGCATTCTCAGATGCCTCATCATGACACAAAAGTGGCTTTGTGTTCTTGAAGGTTTTGCCAAAAGTGCATAAGCTCTGTCAAAAAAAAAAAAATGAAAGACTTCAGGTCAGTCACCATGCATTTAAGTGCTTATTGTGTGCCAGCTACTGTATTAAGCACTGGGGACACAAGGAAAGGCAGAAACACAGTCCTTGATCTCAGGAAGCTCCCATTTGAATGCAGAAGAAGACAATGTATAAATAACTGTGAACAGATAAGGCATGTAGTATGAGTGGAAGATAATCAAGGAATGGAGATATGGCATGTCCTATGAGAGGAACAGCGAGGAGACTCGCGTTGCTGAATCGCGGAGTGTGTGGGAGTCAAGTTTGAGAATATAGGAAGGGGCCAGGTTTCAAAGGGCTTTAGAATTCAAATAGGATTTTTTATTTGATTCTGAAGATAATAAAGAACCATTGGAATTTATTGATTAGGGGATTAACATTCAGAACCGAACTTTTAGAAAACTCACTTTGGTAAGTAAGTAAAGGATAGCTTGGAGTAGGGAGAGATTCCAAACATGGAAACTAGTCAATAGTTCTGGTGTGAGAGAGAGATAACACTAGGGTTGCAAGGGAAGGTGACTTGGAGAATGTTGGTGTTTTCAACACGAAAAGACTTGAGGGGAAAAATAATGATTTCAGTATTGGACAGTGAGTTTGAGATGTCCAAAAGGCAGGTGTTGATGTGGGAATATAGTTCAGAAGAGTGATTGGAGGGGGCAGCTAGGTGGCTCAGTGGATACAGCACTGGCCCTGGATTCAGAAGGACCTGAGTTCAGATCTGGCCTCAGACACTTGACACTAGCTGTGTGACCCTGGGCAAGTCACTTAACCCCTACTGCCCCGCAAAAATTAAAAAAAAAAAAAGAAGAGTGATTGGAGCTGGATATATAGTTCTGGGAATCATCTGCACAGCCATGATAATTAAACACATGGGAGCTGATGAGATCACTAAAAGTGATGATATAGAGGGAGGAAATAATAAAACCCAGCATAGACCCTTGGGAGACACCCAGTTTTAGTGAGTATGGCCTAGATAAAGATCCATCAAAGGAGATGAGAATAAACTATCAGACAGATAATTTGGGGGCCAAGCAGTGTCTTGTTTATTGCTGAAAGATCACCTCAACTAAGTTTTGCAAGTCTAATAACCCAAAGATTTTTTTGTGGGAGATGAGGGAGACAAAGGAACTCAGGAAGGTGATCAAGATCAAGAAGGATTGATCTGTATTGGTAGAGAAATTATCCCCACACTGGTGTAGTCATAGATCTTTTGGAATATTTGAAAAAGCAAGATCTCTAAAACTGCTTTCCACTTAAAAAATAAACCTTTTATTTGAACACAAGGCAATGAGTGATCACACAAGAGGACACTCTTTGTTTTATTATGCTGACATGAGTATAATTTCATTTTCTAACAGGAAATAAATTAATTGAAAATATACATAATACTATATGATATATGCAGGAGTGTTCAAAGATTGGTCTGCCTAAGAGCCCAAGAACAGAGGTCCCCAACTTTTTGTGACCCAGTATTGTTTTTTTCTTTCTTTCCCCCCAAACCCTCTCCTTTTATTTTTAAAAATATTATTTCCCCACAATTACATGTAAAAACAATTTTTAACATTTGTTTTGTAAAATTCTGAGTTCCGAATTCTCTCCCTCCCATTCCTCCTCAATGAGAAGGCAAGAAATTTGATGTAGGTTATACCTGTGCAGTCATACAAAAATATTTCCATATTAGTCATGTTGTGAAAGAAAACAGACCCTCTCCCCAAAAAACCATGAAAAAAAGTAAAATGAAAAATAGTATGCTTCATTCAGCATTCAAACTTCATCAGTTCTTTGGAGGTGGATAGCATTTTTCATCATGAGTCCTTTAGAATCGTCTTGGATCATTGTATTGCTAAGAATAGCTAAGTCATTCACAGTTTATCATCATACAATATTGATGTCTCTGTGTATAGTATTCTCCTGGTTCTGCTCACTTCACTTTGCATCAGTTCATGAAAGTCATACCAGGTTTTTCAGAAATCTGCCAGCTCATCATTTCTTTTTAAAAATTTTTTCTTTTCTTTCTTTCTTTCTTTTCTTTTCTTTTCTTTTTTTTTTTTGGCAGGGCAATGAGGGTTAAGTGACTTGCCCAGGGTCACACAGCTAGTAAGTGTGAGGCCACATTTGAACTCAGGTCCTCCTGAATCCAGGGCCCATGCTTTATTCACTGGGCCACCTAGCTGCCCCCAAGCTCATCATTTCTTATAGCACAATAGTATTCCTTTACATTCATATACCACAACTTATTCAGCCATTCCCCTTTTAATGGACATCCCATCTATTTCCAATTCTTTGCCACCACATAAGCATCTGCTATAAATGTTTTGTACAAATAGTTCGATTTCTGTATGTAGTTTTTTTGGCAAAGATATTAGAATGGTTTGCTATTTCCTTCTCCAGTGGATAAAGGCAAACAGAGTGACTTGTCCAGGGTCATGCAGCTAGTAAGTGTCCAAGTCTGGATTTGAACTCATATCTTCCTGACTCTAGGCCCAGCTCTCTATCCACTGAGCCACCAGCTGCCTCTGCATATTAATAATGCTAATATGTGGTCTTCTAAGTCAATATGAGGCCTGCTAGGGTCTTTTCTATTTGAATTTGATGCCAAGCCCAGAAGTACTCTAGAGCAAAGCTTTTTGAACTGTGGGCAGGGATTCTTATATGTGTATTAGTAGTTTACTTTTTTTTTTTTTAAATTTGAACTTAAATATCAAATGACTATTTCCACATATGTTGTTGAAGATAAGATGATCATTAATGTGAAATTGTGAATCTCTTGTGTAAAATCTATTTTTCTCTTAAAGTATATAGTACATTCAACACATAATTTTCAAAACAGCCATGCTTATCTGTGAGGCCTTTTGGTCTTTCCTTTTATTGTCCTTTTCAGTAGTGTGGAATCTCCAGCTTTTTTCTTCCCTATCTTTCTCCCCCATTGGAAAAAAATAAAAATAAAACTCTTGCTACAAATGTATATAATCAAGTAAAAAAGATGACCACATTGGCTGTATCCAAAAAATGCAAGTCTCATTCTGCATCTTGAGTCAGTCACCTCCCTATCAGTGTAGCATACTTCACCATAAGTACTTTGGAATTTTGGTGATTTCATTGATCAGAATTCTTTAAATGTGCAAAACTAGTCTCAGACCAAACCAATAAATTTTTGGTCACGCTAGTGTTTTCTAGTTATATGCAAATCTTATTTACATGGCAACTTCGATATGTAAATAATAAAGAATGGAAGAGAGGTAGAAACAAAGGAAGACTACCTTTTGAGAAAAAGGACTTTTTTGGGGGGAGTGGTGAGGGAGGTAGGGCACTAGAAGAGTAGAAAGGGAGGGGCTTAATTATTATCAGTAATCCAGATAGAAAGGCAGTTTGCTTTAGTGACATTTTGTTGTGTTAGACTTATGGAGGGGAAATAAAATATCTACTGAAACATCATGAAGCTACCTGCAAGGTAACTCCCTCTATTCCTGCTTCTGCTCCCTGAAATAATAAAATTAAGCTGCAGTGTATTTTGTGGTAGGTATGGGGGAATGCAAGAAGAAAAGGTCATTTCCAAAAATTGCATTATTCTACAATCTTATTAATAGGGTATGAAAAATAATTTTACTAGCATAATCTAATTTTATAGGGAAATTGTCTTTCTAAGCTGTGGACTGGAGTTTTACCTCTGCCAGTTTCCCTTCCCTTCTTTACCTCAATTGTGTTCTTGCAATGTACATAAAAAATAAAATGTCATTATCTCGATGTTTTAGGGATTATGTTAGAAGTGAACTGGAGTCAGCCTATGAAGGACCAATGTACTTAGAACCTTTGTCCATGAATCGTTTTACTACAGCCCTAATAGGTAAGTGTAATTAGCAAAAACAGGTAAGATGATGGTTAAGAACTTACTTAGGGAGGGGTGAAGATGAAAAATGTATATTAGGAAACTTGTCTCTCTTGAGAAGATGGGTTCCTGATTTTAATGAGCTATTTTTAGCTTTTATATTTTAAGGTTTCTTTATACTTATAGGTGAGATGTGGTTAAGAAGGAGAGGCAGCATGTTGGAGTGGGTAGAGTACCAGACTTTGAGTTAGGAAGACCTCAGTTCAAATCCTACCTGTGATGCTATGTGACCATGAGCAAGTCATTTAACTTAATACTTATAATAACTACCTCGTAGTGCTCTTGTGAGGCTTACATGAGATAATGCACTCTGCAAACTTTAAAGCTCTACATGTCAGTTTTTATTTTTATATTATTTGTCGGAAGATCACAGCATTGTGTAATAAAAAGTGCCAGAATAGAATTCTGAACACCTAGGTTGTAGTCCTGTCTTAACTAAAGTAGCTGCTCCTATTATGGTAGAGAAGTTACTTCCGTGAATTTCTGTTTCTTCATTTATTGAATTATGAATTATAAGACCTCTCTACCTACTTTACATAGCTGTTATGAGGATCAAATGAAACAGTATATTAAAAAGCCCTTTGTGCTGAGTGCTGTACAAATTTATCACCATTATTGTCTGTCATCCCTGTGCTTGGAAAAGTCTTCATTTATTTATATATTTGAAAATTACAAGCTAAAACAATAAAGTTTTATATATAAAATATGCAAAATTCATTTATATAAAAAACATGTATTTTTTTTTTTTGTGGGGCAATGAGAGTTAAGTGACTTTCCCAGGGTCCCACAGCTAGTAAGCATCAAGTGTCTGAGAGCAGATTTGAACTCAGGTCCCCCTGACTCCAGGGCCGGTGCTCTATCCATTACACCATCTAGCTGCCCTCTAAAACATGTATTTTTATAAAATGTATCAAAGCATTTTTCAGCATATCTTCTCACTGATGGGAGTGGAGGAAAGGTTGATTTTTAAATAAAGCCATTTGGGACTGAATTGGAACTCTAGGTTTAAGTCTGGATATATTTGCAATCAATTTGCTTCAGACTGATGAAGGTAATTATCATAAACTTTTTTTTTTAATTTTTTTTTTTGGCAGGGCAATGGGGGTTAAGTGACTTGCCCAGGGTCACACAGCTAGTAAGTGTTAAGTGTCTGAGGCCGGATTTGAACTCAGGTACTCCTGAATCCAGGGCCAGCGCTTTAACCACTGCGCCATCTAGCTGTCCCCTATCATAAACTTTTAAAACATTGTATTGGTTCTTATGAACTCTTCATACTCATGGAATTGTTTTGCAAGAAAAGTATGGTCTGATTTGTCAAGATTTTAATTTAACATTATCCAAAGAAATTAATAATATTACTCTAAATTTTTTACATTAATTACTTTGGTGGTCTGCATATAGGTTTGTTTAGTAAATGCTTATTAACACAGAGCAATATTGGGGAGGGAGTCTATGCCTTTTAAAAAGTTGTTTCACCTTCCCTTTAAAAAAAGTTACTGTCTTCTCCTGTCACTGCTGTAAGCTTTAAGAGAAAATGAATTAATTTGAAAACATCAAATATTAATGAAAGGTTCTTGAACATGATTTTAATAGGAGATATTCTGAAATTGAAAGTTAATAATGTTATGTAATTTTTATTCAGTGTTTAGAATAATCAATTTGAGTGTATACATCAGAAAATAAAAAGCTGTTCTCTTAAAGCTGGGGCAAGAAATTCCATTAGCATTGGAGCCCCTGCCTTCTCCTATATAACAGATTATACTACTCCAAAATAGGGTATCATATATGTATGAGTCATGCTCATCAATGAAAGAAAACAAAACCAGTAAGCATGGGTCTCATCATCACATGATGCTGGCATAGACTTATGGGAATTTTCTGTGCTTGCAGGAAGTTTACATCATGCTGTACAGGGAAGCTCATATGTACGACAAGTAGTCATTGCTTTAAGTGGATAAACATAATAGATAATTGGGGTGAAAATGGCTAGGTCTTATAGTCCTAAAGTATATTTTTATAGCACTTCATTTCTTCTAGTTTCTATAGAAGGAATAGAAAGAGTGCTTCTATTTAGCCTTTCCTCAGAAAGATCAGATTATTAATTTGATTATTGATCATAAAAACCTAGAACAAACTCAATATACACATGAGGCCACATACTTTTTTTTTTCAGAATAGCTGGATTTTTAAAAAAATGTTTATTGGGGCAGCTAGGTAGCACAGTGGATAGATCACCAGCCCTGGATTCAGGAGAATCTGAGTTCAAATCCAGCTTCAGACACTTGACACTGACCAGCTGTGTGACCCTAGGCAAGTCACTTAACCCTCATTGCCCTGCAAAAAAAGAAAAAAAAGAAAAATGTTTATCTGTTTCCTGTGTAAAACTGTTAAAAACAAAACCAGATGCAATTTCTTTTATGTTCTCATTTTTAAGGATAAAAATCACTAAGTGTAGAAAAATGCTTCAATACTTTGAGGAGCTGTGATTTTATCAGTATGAACACTTCCTCCACTGATGCAGATTTCAATCCTCTATAATTTTTTAGTTTATCTTCCAGAGCTGGTGTGGCCAAAAACTCACCTAGTGGCCACTAATTTTGCAGCAAGCCTTTTGAATTAGCAAGGCTCATTTAGACAGGGGACATAGAGTAAATTACTAAGTATGGCCTCAAGGCCTCTAGTATAATATTTAAGAATCCAAATAATCTCCATGGCATTATGAAACAGACTAGAGTTTTAAAAAATGTTTTTTTAAAAACTAAGTTAAAATCATTCATATCATTTTTTAAAAGTCATATAAATTATTATGTATTATTGTAAGGTATAAAGGTTTGGGGGATATAAAAAGAAAACAGGCTTCACCTTCAGGGAACTTAAAGTTCTACTGAATTGCAAACTTAACCTTCATAACTGGGTCATTTGGGGAGGCAGCACAATCTAATAATACTATAACTCAGACTTCAAACTTGGACATATTAATTTTCTCCTAGCTCACTTTTATAGGGTAATCTTGAGGAGAACATATTACTGTTCACATTTCATGGGTAAAATTGTATCTTGTGTGGGTATACATTGTATGGGTAAAATTTGAGCAGTAATATGTTGAGTACATCTGAAATCAGAGTTCTAAAAATAAAGGAACAGTGACATTATAATATTGAATTAGATGTCGCAAAAATGATTTCCCTTCTACTGTTCCTTACTTTAGCTTGGAATGATGTTATGAAAGTCAGTGGAACTTACTAGTGCTTAAAAAAGAACTCATGGAGGAAAGATGGAGACAAGATTCATAGATAATGTTACTGTGGAAATAATGTCAGAAAAGACTGACATCTGAAGCCCATGAATATAATCCTGGATATTGAAGGCAAAAAGCCTTAATTACTCTAGACTTTATTAGGAAGACACTATCTTGGTAGAGTATTAGGTTGGATGTTTTCTGTGAGTTTGCTCTTATTAAATGATAATAATTTTAGCATCTTTCCCCTCTTAGGTCAGTTGGTGGTGTGTACATTGTGCTCATGTGTGATGAAGACCAAACAGATATGGCTCTTCTCTGCTCACATGCTTCCTCTTCTGGCACGACTGTGCCTTGTTCCGTTGGAGACCATTGTCGTCATTAACAAATTTGCAATGATTTTTACTGGATTAGAAGTTCTCTATTTTCTTGCATCCAACCTTTTAGTCCCATATAATCTTGCTAAATCTGCATATAGGGAATTGGTCCAGGTAAGAAACATACTTAGGACTATTTGGTTGAAATATTACCTAAGTACAAAATGCACTTAGCATTTAATTTACCATTTGTCATCATTTCATACATTTTTTGAACCAAATCTCTCTTAATGATAACGTTATTTGGTATAATTATGGTCATGATTTCAAGCTTAATTAGAATTCTGGTGGAGATTTTTTGTGAAATGTTGGTTACCTCATGACCAATAACCTCAAGGATCTCAGAGTCTAATGAGGGAAGACAAAATATAAAAAGAAGATGAAAAGGAGGAGTTGGAAGGAAGGACATACCCAGCTTGGAGGCATGATGAAATCCTGAACTCGAGTGGGAAATGATAAAGTATATTTCCTGGGCCCCACTGTTTAAATAGAGATTCTGAGAGGAGCTAGCTCTCTGATGCCCAATCTCTACACTTTCCAATCAGAAGGTAGTAGGGGCCCAAGAGGATAGGGTACTGGGGAGATAGGAGTTTCAGAGTTGATGTGATCTTGCAAGTAAGATGAGTTTCTAGAGACAATGATGAAGTCCAAGTGAACAGTCAGGTAGGAAATGGTGAAGTATCTACTCTAGGCCTCCTAGATAGATTTATTTGTTGCCTGTTATTCTTACAGAATATCATAATTGTTATGATTCCCATTTAGAATGTATCTACCATGAAAGGAAGGGTGTCTTAATATATTCATAAAATTACTTATTTTATAGTTTGGGAGTAACGTTGGCTTGTTGGAAACTTCATTTTAGCTAGAAGAATTACTACAAGCTTTGTAGGATCTGCACACTAGTAAAGTTGATTTATAGCTCTGGACAAATTTCATTAATTTTGTATACACCCTTTTGAAATTGAGTTCCCTGTCACAATTATTAGTAATAGCTTATCCTAGAAACCAAGAAAATTAATGATTTTGAAATCTTTTAATAAGGAAAACTGCATTTGTAATTTTACTTATTCACAAGAGCTGATTCAGTGTAAAAGTCTTCATGCACAGTACTTTTTAAAGTATTATCTCACTAGAAAAGCTTATATTATTAATATGTTTTGCTCTATAGTTTACTATAATCAAAGACAATAGAACTCAATGGGTTTGAAATATACATTTTTCCTTAGGATTTACTTTGGTAAAATTATTCTATTTCATTGCATATTTGAAAATGATAAGGACTAAATCTCTCATTTTCCAGTGTAGCCTTACCTTTCCTTTTGCTTGTTTTTGGATACATTCCACCACTGCAGTGTGGGTGATATTCAAGTGGTGGTTAGAAATAAATTGCTTTAGGTATGAGGTTATGATATGTCCTGGAAAAAGTTGAAATCATGTAATTTTTGAGTGGTCTTATTTTGATGATAAGGGTAAGATATTATTAGTAAATAGAAGCATCGGCTTTTAGAGTTTGAAGAATTCTTGGAATCAGGTAGTATAAAATTTTTATTGTGTAAAAGGGTAAACTGAAACCCAAAGAGGTTAAATGGAAATTCCTATGAAAATACTTGTTTTGAATCAAGTATTAATAAAAGACATAGGTGATATTTCCTATGAATTATTGTGATTTGAATTACTTATATTTTACATATTTTAACCCATATCCAGCTTTTGAAATATGAGTTTAATATTTTAAGATTCTCTAATTTAATTATAAGATAATAATGTCTAAAAATTGCTCATAGATCAGTACCAGTTTTTACAAAAGGATTAAAATTCTTTATTTTGAAGATGTGTTATTTTTATAATGGCCTACAATCTATTTTTTAAAAACCTTATATTCTACTATTGTGAAACAAAAATGAATTCAATTTATTGTACTATGCTAGGTGATAAAGGAGATCAAATGAAATTCTAAAGCAAGTGGCATTATGTATAGATATTTATTAAAATTAAAATATTGGCATAGCATCCTTATAACTTATAAGAAAAGTAATTTTAGCTTATTGAAATATAGTTTTTGGTTATGAGTTATATTGTGCCAATGTGTGAGGTAGTAGTTGTAAAACTGAGAAATCAGAGATTTTATAATTGTTGAATTCTTTAATTTTTATTGAAGAAATAAATGTTAATCAAGGTAGTCTTGCTATGAAAGATTAACTATGCTTATTTTTCTCTGAATCAAAATAAGTTTCTTTAGAATCTTTCTTCTCTCCTGAAGTATAATTACATAGTCACTATAATTGTTATTTTGTCGGAATGGAAAATGATTTCACAAATTAATTGGACTTGTGTTATTTCCATATTCAGGTGGTGGAAGTATATGGCCTTCTGGCTTTGGGAATGTCCTTATGGAATCAGCTGGTTGTCCCCGTTCTTTTCATGGTCTTCTGGCTTGTCTTATTTGCTCTTCAGATTTACTCTTATTTCAGTACACGAGATCAGCCTGCATCACGGGAGAGGCTTCTTTTCCTTTTTCTGACAAGGTAATTAGCAAAAACATGATACCATTTCTCATAGGAACACAAAATGCTAATATAGGAATGGTAAACCTAATTGCTTTTCTTCATTCCAGTAAGTGTTTCATGTCATAGAGTTGCATTAGTATTTGGGCTTTACTTTTTATGCCTAGTACTGGTATAACAGGTGAGTTGTAGGCTCTGTTGTATATTGAATACATTATAGAAATAAGTTTAATATGATATTCATACTTGGATAAGAGCACTAAATATATAAAATTAAAAAATTTTTATTATTCAGATTGAACTAATTTGAGAAAAACATTTTTTCTTTATTGGGAAAAACATATTGGATTATCTCATTGTTAGCAAAATAATGCTTCCATGATATTCATTAAATATTAACCCAAAGAAATGTCAAACATTGTTTGTAAAATTTTGTTTGGGAAAAAAAACAATTTTCCTAAATGCCATTTGTCCTCTTTTCCCCAAACCAGGTACTTCTTACTTGGACATGCATTTTTTCCTTTGACCCATAATAAATTTAATAAAACTAGCGAGGATCTCCATTACCAAGCGTATGTGCAGATGAAGCTTAAAGAACAAATTGTAATTTGTAACATAATAAAGACCAACTATAATTCCAGTTATTAGGCAGAAAGTAAATAACTTTTTATTCATCAAATATTTGAGTGCCTACTGTGTTCTTGGTATTATGGCAGACACAAAAATAAATATTGTAGTTTAACTTATAAGGAAATTGAAGAGGAGATAGGAACTGGAATTTTTATTTCATTGTTATAGGGTAATTTCAGGTGTAGAAGTTCCTTCCACCAATCCTTCTCTTCAACTTAAAAGTCTTAGAGAATTACCTAGAGCATAGACTTATCCAGGTTCACCTAGCCCATGTGTGACAGAAATGAATGAGACTTGAACTCAGGTCTCTCCCATCCGACCATTTCTCTCTTTTTCCTGGCCATTTTCTTTTCTTTTCTTTTCTTTTTTTTTTTTTGATGAGGCAATTGGTGTTAAGTGACTTGCCCAGGGTTACACAGCTAGTGTTAAGTGTCTGAGGCCGGATTTGAACTCAGGTACTCCTGACTCCAGGGCCGGTGCTCTATCCACTGCGCCACCTAGCTGCCCCTTCCTGGCCATTTTCAAACCATGTGGTCTGTAGTCTGGCCATCCTCCTTATTTCCTAACCAGTAGAACTTGGTCTCTGTCCCTTAGACCCTGGGGTCCTGAGCTTTTTTTGCCTTATCTTGTCCCAGAACCAGGCCACTGCCCCACTTTCTGGCCATTTCCAAACCATGCTGCTGGGTGCATACTCACTGACCCCACCTCGTCCCTCCATTTCCCCTTTATATGTCAAGTCTTTCCTCATTAGGCCCCAGCCTATCTATCCAGATTCATTGAAGTAGGGATTATATTGCTTTGCTTTTATGTCCCTAACACTTAACGCAGTGCTTGGCACATAGTAAGTGCTTAATAATTTCTTTTCTATTCATGTATCCATCCATCTACCCATCTAGCCGAACATCCATCCATCCATCCATCCATCCATCCATCCATCCATCCATCCATCTATCTGTATGTATGTATATGTATGTATGGATGTATGAGAGAGAGAGAGAGAGACACACACACACACACACACACACACACACACACACACACACAGCTATTAGCTTAGGTCCTCATCACCTTTCACTTAGATTAATCCAAAAACTATCTTATTGGTCTTCCTGCTTCCTGCTTCCACTCCAGTGCCTTTCTGCTTAAATCCATCCTATGTATTGCTGCCAGAATCTCTTTTCTACTGAGTCAGTTGCAGTGGTTTCTTAGTGCCTCAAGGATAAAATATAAACTCCTTTGTTTAGCTTTTAAAGCTTTTCACAAACTAGCCCCAGCCTATCTTTCCAGATTCATTGTACATTACTCCTCGTCCAGTACTCTGTAATCCAGACAAACTGGCCTTCTCTCTCTCCCTCATATAGGATCCTCCATCTTCCATTTCTGTTTCTTTGCATTTATTGCTCTCCTGGCCTGAAACATGTTCTGTCCTCACTGCCATCTTGTAAATTCCTTTTGTTCCTTCAAGGCATAGTTCATGGACCACTTTTCAGAAGAATCTTTTGTTGATTCTCCCTAATTGCTAGTGCTTTCTTTCCCCAAATACCTTGTGTTTAAAAACTTTGTATCTGTTTGCATTTGATCTTTTGATAATCATTCTGTATATGTTTATGTACTTGTTGTCTTTCCCATTAGAATTTTTGTTTTGTTATTTAGACATTTCAGTCATCTCTGACTCTTTGTGACCCAATTTGGGGTTTTCTTGGCAAAAATACTGGAGTAGTTTTCCATTTCCTTTTTCAGCTCATTTTACAGATGAGGAAACTGAGGGAAAAGGGTTAAGTGACTTGGCTTAGGGTCACATAGTTATTAGTAAGTGTCTGAGACTGGATTTGAACTAAGTAAGATGAGTCTTCCTGATTTCAGCCCTGGCACTCTATCTGCAGCTACACCTACCTGCCCATTAGAATTTTAGCTCCTTGCAAATTGGGATTATTTTATTCATTGTTTTGGTATCTTTAGGGATTGACATATAATAGTTACTTTCTAAATGCTTGTTGATTAATTGAATGTCATAAGTGATCAAATCTGTTTTTATTCATATGAAATAGTAAAAAGTAAACCATGCCCAAGTGTATTCATATTTATATCAGGAGAAAATATCCTTAAAAGGGACCTAAAATGTAAATTTCCCTTCTTGAACAAAATAGAAGAACCTAAAAATGGAGTTAGAAGACTATATGATACTTGGTTCTAAAGAGGAGATATGAGAAGACACGTACTTTCCACTTCTCTTTTCTTTGCAGAGATGGGAGACTGTGTGTGGAACTGCATATAGTCACATTTTTTCAATATGAACTTTTTCCTCCTTGTCTTTCTTTTAAGGGATGGCACTCTGGGAGGAGTGGGGGCATAATGCCATAGGATATGTAGGTGATGGAAATACAAAAGAAAGAAACAAAAATTTATTTAAAAAAACCCCCAAACAACTCTGTTATGTTTGAAGAAGTCTCCCAGTCTTAGAATTATTGGAAAAGTTGAACTGCTTATGGTATCATGACATGATAAAGTAATTTTCATTGAATAACATTTCAATGATCCTGTAACGTTTTGTTTTCTGAAAAGAAACAACAGTTTTAACTTTTTGATAACTAGATTTCTTATACATGCAGTGAATAGAATATCAAGATAAAACAATTTTTAATAGCTAATTTAACATTCCTCCTCTTAAAGTTCTATGCTGATTCCTCTTCTTTGAATTAAGTAACTCTGGGTGCTCTAAAAGTCATGTGAGAAGAATACAAATTCTGGGAAGTCTTACCTAAAAAGGCTTTGCATGAAGACAGTGATAGAATATTTGCCTGACATACAAAGACCAGTCTAGTTATGTGAAACCTTTTCCAGAAGGTTGACCACAAGGTGATGAAAAGTTTTAGTCACAGCATCTCAAGGTATAAAGGCATTGCATTTTGCAGTAGTGGGTAAAATTACAAATCTTTGGAAGTATTTAAAAAATAATGTTTCATATGCTTTAGTAATAATACCATAATGCTTTAAAAATGTTTATCTTTGACAACTTCTATTTCTACTTCATCAATCAAACTTTAATATTTGGTCTGATTGTCAGGCTAACGATCAAAGTAGGAAAGAGAATCTTTAGTGGTTGAAATCACAGAATCTCTGAGCTGAATAGAACCACAGAGGTCATGTAGACTAACCCATACCTAAGCAAGAATTCCCTTTATAGCATTCTTAGAAGTGCTCATCTAACCTTTGTATGAGGATGTATCTGTTAATTACTCAAGACTGATAAGAAACTCACTATGTCTGTAGATAACCTCTCTCACTTTTGGCTAGCTCTCATTACTAGGAAATTTTTCCTTGCATTAAAACAAAATCTGTCACCTTTTTAACTTATCCATTGTTCCAAATTCTACCCTCTGGTACCAAGAAGAGCAAATCTTATTCCTCTGCTACATGGTAATGATAGGGACTGGACCTGTAATTTCATTGGCATGGAAAACTCCCAGGCAAGAAAGCTCCCTCTACTAGCATAGGTTAATATCTTTTCTACACCTTTTATAGACAGAGTGATTTTTCTTGAGCACTGAGAGGTTATGTGATTTGCTCAGGTTCACACAGCTAGTACGTGTAGGAGCTGGAACTTTGACCGAGGACCTTTTTGACTTTGAGGCCAGCCTTCTCTTGACTCTGCTTTGCTGCCTTTGTGATTTCCAGTTGTGGTCTGTGGTTCCTGGTTTTGTGGCCAAGTAGAACAGGGCTAATTTTTCTTTCACGTGGTTCTTTAAATAATTGAAGACAACTGTCATACTTCCCCTTTTAGTGCTCTCTTCTCCAGGCTTAACATAACAGTTCCTTCAACTGATCATATGTAGTGTGATCATCAGTCCCCTTGCTACTTGCCACAAAAAATTCTGTATTGTCAGTGTTCATCTTAAGATGTGTTGCTCAGATTGATTATAGTATTTCAAATATTGCCTCACCACAACAATAATACAGAGGAACCTTTTCACTGACTTTTTTATGCAACCTAAGATCACAGTAGCTATTTTTATGCCATGTCACACTCGAATTACTGACTAGAATTGAGAATTCTAACCGCTTAAACCTACAGAACTTTTTTCTTTTTTAAAACATCAACTCCTTTGTCTACCGTCCTTCATTATATACTTAAACAGTTATATTTTTTTAATCAATGGATCCATGATCTTAATGATATGGATACTGTTGGGTTTTTTTTTTTTGGATACTGTTTCTAATGATGCAGACTGCAACCCTTCCATATCTTCTTATCCTGTATGACTCGTCCATGTATTTCTTTAAATCTCCTCTGCAGAGTATTTACCTAATGGGTCTATGGATCATCCAAGAAATCTCTGAAAATTACCAATTGCCTCAGTCTCACTCCATGATTGGCCTACTAGCTTTTCTAGTAATGAATCTATTTGGTTGTATTTTTTACACTAATTCTTGTGTGTGTCATTGGTCATATGTTGCAGCTTTTTTACACTCACAAAACATCACCTGTAATTTTGATTATTTGGAGGTTTTAGTGTACATGACTAATCATAGATTTATTAGAAGAAATTTTGGATTTTGGATTGAATATCATTAGTGTAGGCAAATCCTCATGAAAAAATTTACTCTACCACTGCAAATCTTCTGCACCTGCTTTGTAACTTGTAGTCTTAGAGAATTGTCTGGAGACACTGGGTTTTTCAAAGTTGTTTTTCTCTATAATGTTATTGTCACTGTATAAATTACTTTCCTAGTTGAACCCACACCTTCTTGACTAGTCTAGCACTATCTACTAGCACTATCTAGCACTTTGCTGTTGGAAGAATATTACAATTAAAAAAATGGAGTTTTATTATAGGAAGAAGGCTGAAGTTGGAAATATGGTACAATTTCCCAGATTCATTCTAACCCACTCCTGTCTTTATTTATTTTAGACCTATGCTTATTTTCCATCTACAGTGTGTTTCCTATAGACATGTTCTGATGTATTAGTTCAGTGGTCATAGTGTGGACTATAGGCATATATGACTTAATGTTATAGTGGAACGATTCTTGAATTCAGAGTCAAAAGATCTGAATTTGAACACTAACTCTCCTACTTATGTGTGACATTCAGCAATGTGCTGAATTTCTTTGAGCAACTAGGTGGCACAGTGGATAGAGCACTGGCCCTAGAGTCAGGAGGGCCTGAGTCTCTACTTGGCAAGGATTTCAAGTGTTTTCTATTTCAGTTTATTTCTAGTCTCACTTGGACATGTCATTAAGGTAGTTGCCTCACTTGAGATCAATTTCTGTAAGAAATAGAACAGTCCATGCCATTGTCTGTTACTTCATCTTCTTTACACATTTTTGTTGTATATCAACTATAAAGGACCTATGAAAGAAAACAAATGCTATACACCTCCAGAGAAAGGACTGATAAATAAAAGTATATATAGTATGGTTTTATATATATTTATAAATCTTCAGTTTTTATTTACATCTTAATATCTAACAAAAAAGAGAATTTTTAAAAAATTGAAGAACAGGAAGAAAAAAAATAGATAAACCTTCCTGTAGAAGGTAGGATTTTAGGTGAGACTTAAAGGAAGGCAGGGAAGTTAGTAGTTGGAGCACAGAAGGGAGTGTGTTCCAAGAATGAAGGACAACCAGGGAAAATGCCCAGAGCTGAGAAATGAATTGTCTTGTTTGTGGAACAGCCAGGAGGTCAATGTCACTGGACCAAAGACTATACACCAGGGAGTAAGTTATAAGAAAACTGGAAAGATAGGAGGGGGCTAAGTTGTAAAGGGCTTTGAATGCCAAAGAGAGCATTTTGTATTTGCTCCTGGAGCCAATAGGACACCACTGCAATTTATTGAGTGCAGGTGATGCTAGTGACATGATCAGACCTGCACTTTAGTGGCTAAATGAAGGACATGTTGGAGTAGGGAGAGACCTGCCAGCAGGCTATTATAATGATCTAGGCATGAGATGATGAGGTTCTGCACTAGAGTGGTGGGAGTGTCAGAGGAGAGAAGGGGGTGTTTTCAAGAGATGTTGCAAAGGTGATATCAACAGTTTTTGGCAACAGTTTGGATATGAAGGGAGGGGTGTGTGAGAGATAGTAAGGAACTGAGGGTAACTTCTAGGTTTTGAGTCTGATGGACTGAGTAGATGATATTGACTTCTATGTAACAGGGAAAGTAGGGAAGGGGAAAGGTTAGGGCAAAGATAATGAGTTCTGTTTTATACATAGTGAGTTTAAGATTTCTGCTGGACATCCAGTTTGAGATGTCTTGAAAGGTAGTTGGAGGTATAAGATTGGAGGTCAGTAGAGAGATTGGAGAAGGATAGGTAGATCTGGGGATTATTATCATAGAGATGACAATTAACTCCATTGGAGCTGATGAGATCACCAAATGAAGAAGTATAGAAGAAGAAGAGAAGAGGACCCAGCCGGGGAAGAACTCTGAGGGACATCTATGATTAACAGGTGTGATTTGGAGGAGGAGACAGAGGAGCCATCAGACAGGTAGGAGGAAAACCAGAAGAGAGGAGTGTCCTAAAAACCCAGAGAGAGGAACATATCAAGGAAGAGAGAGTGAGGAGCAGGATCAAAGACTGTAGAGATATGAGGGAAAATGAGGATTGAGAAAAGGCTGTTGGCGTTGACATTTAAGACATCATTAGGAACTTTAGCGAGAACAGTTTTGGTGAAATGATAAGTTGGAAGCTGGATTGTAAAGGATTAAGAAGAGAGAAAGTGGAGGTACCAATTGTAGACAGCTATTTGAGGAGGTTAGCTACAAAGGGCAGAAGAGAAATAGGATGATAGCTGAAATGGAAGGATCAACTGAAGGTTTTTCCAAGATAGGAGAGACATGGGCATGTTTGTGGGTAGTAGGGAATAAGCCAGTAAAGAGGGAAAGATTGAAAATAAATGAAAGAGTTGGGTTGTAAAATAATAGCTTGAAAATAAGCGAAAGAAGGGGCAGTCTATTGGAGTAGAGAGGATGGAATGGGATCCCTTGAACAGGTAGAGGGGTTAAACACCTTATTAAGGAATAAGCTTACTTCATGTAAAATGGGTGAAGGAGGAAAAAGGAGAGGAAGGCATCTGAGTGATGGGAGAGGAAGAAGAGGGAGGAAGAGAGAGTTCATGGCAAATGGTCTCATTTTTTTTCTGTAAGACATGAGGCCTGAGGGCAGCTAGGTGGCGAAGTGGATAGAGAATCGGCCCTGGATTCAGGAGGACCTGAGTTCAAATCTAACCTCAGACACTTACTAGCTGTGTGACCCTGGGCAAGTCACTTAACCCTCATTGTCCTGACCCCCAAAAAAGATATGAGGCCAGATTCTCAGCTAAGAGAGTGGGGGGAGGGAGATCCATTGGAAGTCTCAGGAGGGATAAAAAGGTTTGGAAAAACCTCTCTGAAGAGTGAATTGATTAGGGTGATATAGTAGGATTGCCTAGTAACAGTGAAGGCCAGTCGAGGTTATATAACATAAATTTGTAGTGGTTCCAGTTAGAACAATTGTTCTTTGTTCAGCAGCACATATACATATGCATAAAGGAAATAAATGGTAATAGTGATCCAGGGTGGGGCTTGGTTGGGGATAATTGGTGATTTTATAATGAGGCTAGGGATTCAAGAGAGGAGCACAATGTAGAGTTGAATTTTTTTCACTAAAGAGTCAAGATAATGAGAAGAGAAGCGTGGCTAGTGCTGGGGAGATGGCCTGGGAGAAAATTGAGGGATAAAGGGATTGGAGGTTATGGTGAGGATGAAGAATATGTTTTTTTGTTTGTTTGTTTGTTTTTAGTGAAGCAATTGGGGTTAAGTGACTTGCCCAGGGTCACACAGCTAGTAAGTGTTAAGTGTCTGAGGCCGGATTTGAACTCAGGTACTCCTAACTCCAGGGCTGGTGCTCTATCCACCGTGCCACCTAGCTGCCCCAAGAATATGGTTTTGTAAGGGAAGGCAGAGAAAGGTGAAAGGCTAATAGATTATGGTTGGATAAGGGGATTTCAGAATTCTTGAAGATGGAGATGGTACATTTGTGGGTGATAGCAAGATTGAGGGTATGACATCTTTGTGTATGGCTGGGGTGGAGAGTAGGTTGAGGAACTGACTGGTTAGTGTATTTGAAGGAGAATAATATTTTCCATTGAACTGGACAGCGATTCAGAGAACTTGGTTTAGATTCAGTTCAACAAACAATTACAGCTGACATTTATATAGCTTTTAAGGTTTTCAAAGCACTTTATATATTATGCTCATTTGATGCTAACAAGCAGGTAGATACAGTTGTTATCCCAATTTTAAAAACTTAAATCACAGAGGAATCTAAAGCATAAATGGCTTCCTCAGGGTCACATAGCCAGAAAGCGGCTGTAGACAAGCTTCTCTGGCCCTCCTTATGCCAAGGCCTGACCTCTCTTCATTAACAACATACTCTTTATTAAGTGCCTACTATATGCTGAGTACTAGTAGTGTTAGGTGTCAAGGATATGAAGACAAACAATAGCCCCCCACCCTCAAAAGCTTAAATCTACTAGAAAGTTTTTAAAGAAAGCTTTGTAAATAGTAATAGCTTATTTTTATAAAGTGTTTTTCTTTTAGCTATGCGGATTAGGTAGGAATATTAGTCCCATTTCACAGATGAGAAAATGGAGGCCTAGATAGGGCAAGTAATTTATTCCAGACTTGGTAAACCTCAAAGCTAGTATTCAAACCCAGGTTTCCTGACTCAAATGGCCCATCCCTCCTAGAGAAGTTATCCTTCCACATTCATTAAGTCACTATTTCCTATCTCAGACCAAAAGAGTCAGTATTTCAGTTTTTTGTTTTTTATTTTTCATATACCAAAACATAAAGTTAAAATTGAAAGTTTTAACAGTATTCTATAATTTTCAAAGAAGCGTGTTTTCTAATCAGAAAGATTTGACTGCATAGAGGGGAAAATGTTTCTTGTTAAGGGGAGGGAACAAAGAAACCTTATTAATTCCTCCAGTTCCTTTTTTCTTTCTTTAAAGCTACAATGTATATTTTTTGTTGATATACACCAAAACTTTCAATACACTTCATCACAATTCTTTTTTCCTATGAAAAATTTTATAGACTAACAAGTTTTTTTCTGAAGCTATTCCAATTATTAATTAATCCAGAAACAATTAGATCATACTTAGCAACATCTAGGATCCTTAAACAGAAAATCAAGTAATGTTGATCTTCTGAAAGTTTTAAAAGGCTTTTCTTTTGAAAGACAGAAATACGTACATTTGCATTGCTGATTCAAGTTTGAGCTCACTTCAAAAAGTTTATCTTGATAATGTTTATTCTTTAATATTTTGATCAAAATTTTGATAAAACTCTAAATTTCTTATAAGTTGGACTCATACTTAAAGTAATAAATGAACCTCCCCTAGGCTAGTGTTTCTTATCAAGGACTAACAGAATTATATAAAATAAGATGTTATAATATAATAGAATATAGATATATTTTGAGTCTCAACAAGAAACTATATATTTTCTAGTCTAATCCATATTAGTTCATGTGAAGAAATGTTCATCCAAGGGAGATATCGATGTTAAATATATCATCTGTGCAAAATTAAATTAGATCATTCTTTATATGTCGTTAAAGTTTATCCCTTTTGTACAGATGCTCACACATATACTGGGGGTATGCCAATATCTTGGATAGATAAAAATTTGGATAATTGGAATGGCAATGAAATAGCAAAGTGACAAATTCCTTTTATAGTATGTTTTTGTTTGTAAAGTTTTGACACAAAAGAGATCGAGTAGTTTGTTTAGGGGGTCATTTCAGATCCAGTACTTTCATTATGACTTAAGTATTTATATTTCTTAAACTTCTTATTTTCTTCTTCCTTCCAGTATTGCTGAATGTTGCAGTACTCCATACTCACTTTTGGGTTTGGTATTCACAGTCTCTTTTGTTGCCTTGGGTGTTTTGACACTCTGCAAGTTTTACTTGCAGGGCTATCGGGCTTTCATGAATGATCCTGCTATGAATCGGTGAGTTTAATTCTCTTAGCGAAAATCAAAGCATGTATTTAGAAACAAGTATCTTACAGCTTAGACATTTAAGCTCCTAGGAATGATTGTTAAATTTTAAAATTATGATTTTATTTATTTAGAAAGAAAAAACATTGGCTTTAAAAATATATTTTCATTTAGCAAAAACCATTAAGAAATCACAAAATTTTCCTGAAATAAAAATATTTATTAACATGGGACTGTAAGAACCTATATGCCTTAAGTCTTAACAAATTGTTTTGATATCACTGGATACTATATAAGTGAGGGCTTTTACATTGACAGTGCTAAGTGAGAAAACCTGCTTTTTCACTTGTGAGGATAGATTTATCTGTATCTATATTTATCTACAGAGAGGAGATATCAATGTCTTATTTCTCTCTATCTTCACAAGTGATTATAGCAGGTTTGCTCACCTAACTTTGCGTGTATGTATTTTATATTCAGGTAAAGTTGTTTGTAAGTATGTAAAATCCAGGCACATGTAAGTAATATAACACAAAGAAAATCAGAACACTGAACTGATTTTTAAACTAATGAATTTTAATTTATTTTATTTTATGCATGAAGTAAAACTGGAGCACTAACCAGCAAAGTGTTTCTGACCTTTGCAAAAAAAAAAAAGTAGCAAACTAATATACTATTTGTAGTTTAATTTTAACTCTGGCCATTTGGAATTTATTGACATACCCACATTGACTAGCATCTGTTATCTAAACATCTGTTTGGTATTTCTCCACTTAATGGAAATAAACTAAAATTCTGTTTATTTTTATTCTCTCCTAAATAAACAATATAGGGGGATGACAGAAGGAGTTACACTCTTAATTCTGGCAGTGCAGACTGGTCTGATAGAACTCCAAGTTGTTCACCGGGCATTCCTGCTTAGTATTATACTTTTCATTGTGGTAGCTTCTATTCTTCAGTCCATGTTAGAAATTGCAGATCCTATTGTTTTGGCGCTGGGAGCATCAAGAGACAAGTAAGAAATAACTTTGAAAATGTCTTGGTTTAAAATGTTTTCTAGCATAAATTTAGTTGGATTATTTAGGGGACAACCAGAGGTAAAAATTGATGTTTTCTTGGAAAAAAAAAGAGTTAAAAAAAAAAAGGTAGATGATCATATTTTGTATTTCTCTTGATCTTTTTATGGCTTTCTTGTGTTGCTCATTTCCCCCCTCTTCTTACTTTTTTTTTCATAGCCCTATTAAAGGTAGCTTAAGATGACTGACCTACCCAAAAGAAATCAGTAATAATAATTATCAAAAGTCACATAAATAAAAAGCAGTTTAATTTAAAGAATTATAAAACATACTTATTCATTAAAATGAAGAACAGGAAATAAAGCAGTTCAGTAAAAAATACAAATAAAAAGTACAGTTCTCTATTTTCACCAATTAAGAGAGAAATAAGAGTAGCAGAAGGAATGAGAATTAATGAAATGTGAATAGACAGAGACAGAAAGAGGCAAATACTAGGAAAGACAGACTGGGGATAACAGTATTTTTTGGCCATTTGAGTTAGTTGTGGGTTAAAGCTATTCAGACTATGTTTAGCTTGTAATCTTAGGTACTTGGCACTTCCGTTGAAGACCATATGAAAGTAAATGAAGAGATAGGCCCCTTCCCTGCCTGCCTTTGTCACAGAGATTTTACAATGCAAAAACAGCAATTAAAAAAAAAGCTTTACTAAATTATTGTTTAATTCAGCAAGAAAATAGTTGGGTTCATGTAGTCATATAAGACTGCTACAGTGTAGTTCAGGGAAGACAGCTTAATGAAGTCTTTTTACAACCTTAATTTAGGTATATTTTTTGAGAGAGTTATATAGTCATTTATTATAGAATTATTGGATTCTTATTACATTACAAAGGGAAGGAACAGTGGAAGGAAAAATATTGTCAAATTGTTTTTTTTTTAAATAAACCCCAAATAATTACTTAGTAATATGCTCAGTCCTCAGGTCAATTTCAGATATCTTGTATTATAAACATAGCTTTTTGAATTTTGATTTTGAGAGCTGATGATTAGGAGGTAAGATATGAAAGGAAATAGCCACTTATATTGTTTATTTAGGAGAGAATAAAAATAAACAGAATTTTAGTTTATTGCCATTAAGTAGAGAAATACCAAACAGATGTTTAGATAACAGATGCTATGAGAGTTCTGACAGATGCCAGTTTTTTGTGTAGTTACAGCTAAAATCAGGAAAGTTCCTACTCTTTCCTCTCTATATATATATATTACAAAGAATTATTTAAATCTTAAATTTTCCCTTAAAATATAACTGATTTTTAAAAGTGCCTTAAGGGGCAGCTAGGGGGTACAGTGGATAAAGCACTGGCCCTGGATTCAGGAGGACCTGACTTCAAATCTGGCCTCAGACACTTGACACTTACTAGTTGTGTGACCCTGGGCAAGTCACTTAACCCTCATTCTCCCTCCTCCTCACTCAAAAAAAGTATTTACCTTAAAAAGAATCCTGAACCTGGTTTATTGTCAATATAATATAATCTTGGAGAGAACTTCTTTAGCATATAGATTCTCTTATAGTTGGCTAAAACTTTATTTTTAGGTCTATGGTTCACTTCTTAAATTTGTTATGAGTTTGCATAACGGATATGTATTATATTTGGAAATAGGAGAAAAAGTTGAAGCACTTTCCATTTTTTAGTCTTCAATTTTTAAGATAAGGCCACAGTAAATAAATACTGATATGGAACTGCTATTTATTTTTAAAAAATTTTAAATTTTTTAAAATTTTATTTTATTTTTATGCTTTTTTTTTTTTAAGAAAAATTGATTATGTTTGAAGCTTGTAACAGAGCTTAAGTCTTAATAGTTGTTTCTATCCTCTCATTGTAATTATCTGAACCTCCAGTTTAATTGTTGCATAATCCTTAGCCTTATCTTAATTCGATAAGTTTTTTTTTTTTTAAAGAAGGTACTTTGACATTAGTTCTAGTTCTCTAGTATTTCCTAAGGCATCTAGTACTGCTCTTGTCAGGTGTTTTTAGCAAATATTTATTTGATAAGTGATCTGAGATTAATTTAGGATCTTATTATAGCACTGACCTTTTAATACAATTTTAGTTACCTTTTATATTTTCTGAAATTACTACAAGTACTTTATAAGCAATAAGCTTTTTATTTTGTTATTCTTTTGGTCTACACTTATAATTTCATTGGTGTAGGAAACTTCCAGTGAAGAAACTTTTATCTGTGCAGGTCAGCACCTGCTTTGTAATTTATAGTCCAATAAGAGAGTTCCATGGAGCATTGAGATTTTTTGTGGCTAGCCCAAAGGCACAAAGCTAGTACTATCCAAGCAGAACTTGAACCCAAGTTTTCCTGACTTTGAGGCCACCTCTTAGTACAGTAGGCTACTATTTTATATTTCTTTCTTTAGTTTGGATATTATGTAATTGAAATTTAATTTAAAGTTAAAACCAACTTATTGTTGAATGGCTAGATTTGTGGCCACCATTTCTTAAGTTACTCTTTTTTTTTTTTTTTTGGGTGGGACAATGAGGGTTAAATGACTTGCCCAGGGTCACACAGCTAGTAAGTGTTGAGTGTCTGAGGCCAGATCTGAACTCAGGTCCTCCTGAATCCAGGGTTGGTACTTTATCCACTGTGCCACCTAGCTGCCCCCTTAAGTTACTCTTAAAAAGAAATAAAATGTTACGGTTTTTTAAAATTAAACCTTTTTGGATGTTAAGGCCCCACATATAAAATCATGGTATTAATTTTTTGAAAACCTGAAAAATTATCATTCATCTTCTTCTAGTGCATGGCAAAAGTTTTTTTTTTTTTAAATGTTCTGCTCTTAGAACTTAGGGATGTTGTGTATTTATTCACAAAGCAATGAATACTCAGACAGTCCTGTAATGACAGATAAGAAAGTCTTATTTTGTGTAAAATAGTGTCCATTTTGAAAATTCATTTATTAGAATACTGTTACATAAAAGCACACAAAAAATTACCCTTTAACATCAAACTTTATTATCCATAATGCCAGACTATTAAAATTTTCATCTTTTCTAATGGTCTGAATCAGAAGACCTCTATACCTTCCTTGATTCTAATGGGGAAAAACTTGGAGATGTTAATTTAGAAACCTGGATTTTCTGTTCTTAGCTTCAACACTAACTTTCTTATGTCAATTTCCTTACTGCCTCAGCATCTACATTGAAATGAGAATGGTATTATATAAATAATCTAATTAAATAGATGAGAAGTGCTTTGAAAAACAAATAATGAATTGCTTGGCTTGGCAGAGGTTATGAGGGCAGAATGTTACATGTGTTACTTGATGTGTATCCATTTCTTCCTGGGGAAACAAAGAGTATGGCATTATAGACAAGAAAGTTTAGTTATAAAGAAGTGTGATTTATTCTTTATGTAATACCCCAGCCTCCTAGTAACTCATTCTCCTCAATTCCCATTAACTTCTGCTCCATTTTATTTCAGCCACATACAGGGATGGTCATTCTCTTAATCTTGCTATCACCCACAAGTGTTCTATTTCTGATTTCCAAAACTGTGAATTTTCTTCATCTGTTCATAATCTTTTATCCTTCCATCTCTCCCCTTTGCCTCCTAAACCTACTCTTTATTCTTATTGTAGCTATGATCTTGCCATTCCTCAGTACTTTCCAAGGCCATTATCCCTGCTCAGGCTATACTCTTCTCCCTTCCTAGTCATGAACCCTTTATGAACAAATTCAACTCTTCTCTTTCCTTTTCTCTTAAGTCCCTTGATCCTTTGCCTTACTATCAATTACACCTTGCCAAACTCCAACCTTAGGTTATTCCCACTATCCCCCTCTTTTGTTCTTATTACTCGCTACTGAAAAGAACTGGAGGAAATCATAAAACTCTGCTGACTGGTCCACTACAAATTATACTAGCTAATATCAACTGGGCCCACGGTAGTCAAATCAGTAAGCATTTATTAAACACTTGCTGTGCGCTAGGCACTATACTAAGGTCTGGGGATACAAAGAAAGGCCAAAACAAAAGTCCCTCCTATCAAGGAATTCACAGTCTAATGAGGGAGACAACATGAAAACAACTTTACAAACAAGGTAGAGATAGGATAAATTTGTGCTAATCTATGAAAGAACACATTAGCATTAAGGGGATTGGGAAATGCTTCTTTTAGAAGGTCTGATTTTAGTTGAGATTTGAAAGAAGTCAGAGAATTCATAATATGAAGAGGAGGGAGAGAATTCTAATTATGGGGTTACAGCTTGTGACAATGTTTGAAGTTAGGTGACACAGTAGATGAAGTACCAGCCCTGGATCCAGGAGGACCTGAGTTCAAATCCAGCCTCAGACACTTGACACTTACTAGCTGTGTGACCCTGGGCAAGTCACTTAACACTCATTGCCCCACAAACAAAAAAGAAAAGAAAAGAAAATGTTTGGAGTCGAGAGATGGAATATCATGTATGAGGGACACCAAGTTGGCCAGTGTCACTGTATTATAGAGTACAAAGGGCTAAGAAAGGTGTATAAAGACTGGAAAGGACTTTAAAAGCCAAAACATTTTATATTTGATCCTGGAGGTGATAGAGAGGCAGTCGATTTATTTGTTAGTATAAGGCAACATGGTCAGACCTGTGCTTAGGGAAGATTACCTTGACAGCTGAGTAGAGGTTGGACTGAAATGAGGGAAGACTTGAGGCAGAGACCAACCAGTGGGTTGTTGCAGTAGCTCAGGAGTAAAGTAATGAGGGTCTGCACCAGGTTGATTTCAGTGTTAGAGAAGAAAAGGAGTTGTCTATCTATCTTATAATAATGGAAAAGACAGGACTTGGCAACTGATTGGATATTGTAGGTGGTAAAGTAGAATGAGAAGTTGAGGATGACACCTACATTGTGAGCCTCGGTGACTGGGAGGATGTTGGTACCCTCAACAGTAATTGGAAAGCTTGGAAGAAGCCAGGGTTTTGGGGAAAAGATAATGAGTTTAGTTTTTGGACATGTTGAGTTTGAAATGTCTATGAGACATTCATTTCAGGATGTCTGGTAGGCAATTGGAGGTGAGAGACTTAAAGTCAAGAGAGGTTATGGCTAGATAAATAGATTTGAGAATCATTAGTATAGAAATAGTTGAGTCCATGGGAGCTAATGAAATAACTAAGCCAAATGGTATAGAAGAAAAAGAAGAGGACCCAATACAGAACCTTGGGGGAGGGGGGGGGCAATCATGGTTGGTGGACATGACTTGGATGAAGATCCAGTTAAGGAAACTGAGAAGGAGCAGTCATACAGGTAGGAGGAGAGCCAGTATAAATCAATATTGCAAAAACCTAGAAGAAAAAAAAATATCAAAAAGAGGGTGATTGGCAGTTGCAGAAAGGTCAAGTAGCGTGAGGATTGAGAACAGACTGTTATATATTCAATTAAAGTAACATTGGTAACTGGAGAGAGCAGGAAGCCAGACTGTAGAGAGTTAAGAAGAAAGTGAATTGGAAGCAAAGTACAAATTGTAGATAGCATTTTCAAGGAGTTTGTCATGAAAGGGAAGAGAAATGTTTGATGATAGTTAGCAGGAATCAGTGGATCAAGTAAGGATTTTATTTGAAGATTGGGGAGATATGGGCATGTTTGAAGGCAGTAGGGAAGCAGCCTACAGGAAGATATTGAAGATTAGTGAAAACAAGATGATAGAGTCTGCTGGAGAAGATGGGATGGAATGTGATCACTTGTGAATGTAGAAGCGTTTGCTGTGTAAGAAGGGGTAACTTTTCATGTGAAATGGGTAAAAGAAGAAAGTAGCAGAAGGCATCAGAATGATGTGAGATGTGGAGAGGAGCACTTAGAGAATGGCCTCACTTTTGTTCATGTTTTTATGCAGCAGGAAAGTAGCCAGGAGGCCAAGAGAGATGAAAAAAAAAAAAGAGAAGGAAGAAGGGAATAGGCAGGGGGGACAAGAGGAAAATAGTACATAGAGGGAGAGAGAAAAGAGAAAAATAGTGTGGGCAGTTTCTTGGAGAACACAGGATAGGATCAAGGGTAAATGTGGAGGGGTAGGCATGGATAAGCAAAAGGAATACCTTTTCACATTAATTATGATAATATAAAGAAATTTACTCCCTAATTTAATTCTTTATCCCACTCAACATAGCAGCTATTTAAACCTTTTCTATACTCAGATTTTCTGTGGCAGTCCCTTCCCTCACTCTCTGCTAAGTAACTTGCTCCATAGTTCAAGGAAGAAATTGAGGCCATTCTCTGAGAGCTTCTTTCCTCCTCACCTCTTCTTCTCAGACACCTCTGACATCATCCATTCCCTGCCATTTCCTTTACTTCAGCCTCTGACAAGGTATTCCTTCTTTGGCTTCAGGGAACCAAACTAAAATGCAATTGAGAAAGGTTTAGCAAAATCATAAAAAATACAATACAATAATTTGTGGTTTTCTAAGTCATTATGTGTAGCTTGCAGGGATCGTTTTCTGTTTGAGTTGGACACAGCTGCTCTACACACACACACACACACACACACACACACACACACACACACACACACACACACACACCCCTTGATCCCATCCACTCACAGTTTTTTACAAATTGCCAGTACCATCATTCTTCCATCCCCCAACTATTGTTTTCTCTACTCTCTTTACCTACTTACTGCTTCCCTGCTATAAACACACGCAAATCTCTCCCATCCTTAAAAATCTACACTAGATTTTACTGTTCCTACCAGTTATCCAATATCTTATCCTCTTCTCAACTAAATTCTGAAAAAGCCATCTTTAATCAGTGCCCCTATCTAGTTTTCTCATGCTTTTCTAAATCCTCCATAGTCTAGCTTCTCATCTCATCATTCAGTTGAATCTATTCTTCAGAGTTACCAGCTTTCTTTTAATTACTAAATCTAATGACCTCAATCCTTATTCTTCTTAACCTCTTTGTAGCATTTGACTTTGTGTGCTGCCTTCTTCTGGACACTCTTCTCTTTTCTTGGTTTTGTTGACTCTGCTGTCTCTTGGTTCTTCCTACAATTATTACTGCTCCTCAGTCTCACTGTTCCTCATTAGCTGGATCTTTACATCCTTCTTTAATTCATTTGAATTTTCCTATAAGAATTTGGATGCTATGTCATTTGGGGCACATGTTTAGCATTGATATTACTTCACTGTCTTTGGTATGTTTTAGCAAAATGTAGTTTCCCTGATGATCTATTTCCCTGCCTTTTCTACTTCAGCTGAAGTGTAATTAATTCTGCTCCAGCCCCTTATTTTAATTCTGTGTGTGCCTTTCTCTTTTAAGTATGTTTCTTGTAAATGACATATTGTTGGATTCTGGTTTCTGATCCATTCTGCTATCTGCTTCCATTTTTTTTGGGGTTGAGTTCATTCAATTCACATTCACAATTATGATTGCTGAGTATTTATCTCCATCCTCCCTCCCACCCCCTACTCCCTTTATTATTTTACTCTGTTTCTCCTTAAAAGGCTGTTTTGTTTCTTATTACTGCCTCCCTAAATCTGCTTTCCCTCTTATCACACACATCTCACCCCCTTTCTTTTAGCCCCTTTCTCTCTTACTTCCCTGTTGTATGAGACAGATTTCTATATCCAACTTTCACCATTTTCCCTTCCATTGTAAACTCTTCTGTGTGCACCTCTTTTATGTGAGGCAATTTTCCATCTTCTTCCTCTCCTTTCCTCCTTTTCTCAGTATGTCTTCCTTTTTCCGCCTTCCTTTTTCTTTTGAGATCATCCTAACTTAATAAACTCACAACCATGCCCTCTAAGTAAACTCCTAACTGCCCTAATGATTATAAAGTTTTGGGGGTTATGTGTATCATCTTCCCATTTGGAAATGTAAATGGTTTAACCTTATTAAATTCCTTGTGATTTTCATTCGTGTTTACCTTTTTATGCCTCTCTTGAATCTTGCATTTGAATGTCAGATTTTCTCTTCAGCTCTGGTCTTTTCATTAGAAATGTCTGGAAGTCCTCTTTCCTTAACATGTCCATTTTTTCCTCTGTAGGATTATCCTCAGCTTTGCTGGGTAGGCTATTCTTGGTTGTAATCCTAGGTTCTTTACTTTCTCAAATATCATATTCTAAGCTCTTTGCTCCTCTGTTGTCATGGTGGCTACTAAATCTTTTGTGATCCTGACTGTGGTTTCTGTGATATTTGATTTGGCTTTTTTTTTCCTCCCCTATTTGCAGTGGTTTTTTCTTGACTTTGGAACTCTGGCATTTGGCTATAATATTCTGGAAGCTTTCATTTTGGAGTTTCTTTTTGAAGGTGACTGGTGGATTCTTTCAGTTTCTATTTTGCCTTCTGGTTCTAAGATAGCAGGGCAATCTTCCTTGATAATTTCTTGAAATATGATGTCTAGGCACTCTCTTTTTTTAAAATCATGGCTTTCAGGTAGTCTAATAATCCTTAAATTATCACTTCTTTTATTTTCCAGGTCACTTGTATTTCCAATAAGATATTGCACATGTCCCCCTATTTTTTCATTCATTTGACTTTATTTTCTTGTTTACTGATATCTCATGGACTCATTAACTTCCACTTGACCAATTCTGATTTTTGAGAAATTATTTCAGTGAGATTTTGTACCTCTTTTTTACCATTTGGCCAATTCTGTGTTCTGTTCTCTTCTTTTTTTCCCTCCTTCCTTCCTTTCTCTGGGCAGTGAGGGTTAAGTGACATGCCCAGTTCATAAGTGTCAAGTATCTAAGTCTGGATTTGAACTCAGGTCCTCCTGAATCTGGGGCCAGTGCTTTATCCACTGCACCACCTAGCCACCCCAATTCTGTGTTATTTTCTTCATTTTTTGGTGCCACTTTTACTAAGCTATTAATTTTCTTTTCATGATTTTTTGCATTGCTCTCATTTCTTTCCCCAGTTTTTCCTCTACTGTACTTATTTGATTATTTTTTTTTGGTGGGGCAATGGGGGTTAAGTGACTTGCCCAGGGTCACACAGCTAGTAAGTGTTAAGTGTCTGAGGCCGGATTTGAACTCAGGTACTCCTGAATCCAGGGCCGGTGCTTTAACCACTGCGCCATCTAGCTGCCCCGACTTATTTGATTTTTAAGATAATATTTTTTCTCTTTTTTCTTTCTTATTTACCTCTTCTAGAAATTCTTTTTTTGGGCTTGTGTCCAATTTGCTTTTTTATTTTAGGCTTTGCTTGTATGCATTTTCATATTATCTTTTTCTGAGTTTATGTCTTGAGCTTCCTTGTTACCACAGTAGCTTTTTATGGTCATATTCTTGTTTTGGGGTATTTTTTTCCACCCTATTTCTTGACTTTGGACTTTGTGTTAGAGTTGGGCTCTACTCTCACCTGGATGGATGGTTGGGGTCACTTTCCCAAGCTTTAGGCTTTTTCACCCTGCTGTTTTCACATCTATTTCTGAGGGTCTATAAGTTTTTAGTGCTTTCAAGGTGGTGGTGATTTGGGGAGATGTGTGATCACTGCTCTTCTGGTCTATACTGTTGTCTTTACCCAAATTGTGCCCTTACTTAATGGTAATTGCAATTCCTTTCCTTCCTGAAACTTCAACACATACCCAGTTAAGTAGGGCCCCTTCTCTTTTGTAGCTGATTACAAACACTCCTCTCTGGCCTGGAACTAGGGCCCCTGAACCCTTACAATTGGAAGCACTCTTTTCTGCCCTGGAACTATAACCCAGATCTAGGTAACAAGTAGTGGAGTTGTCAAATGGCACCTGGTGCCAGCACAGGGGTATCTTGTAATCACTTTTGACCAGATGTTCAATCTCCTTACTGTCTGGGCATTGTGTGCCTCTGGGACAGATGCCACTGCTTCTGTCATCACTGCTTCCAAGGCCCACAGATGGTGTCACAGCTGGGCTGTGTGCTTGGCTAGCCCCAATGCCAGTGTCACTGACCTCTCCTTTTGACCTCCTAAGTTGTCCTGGGCTGGAAAATTTCTTACCTTGACCTTTTGTTGGATATATGCTTTAGAATTCTATTTGACACATTTTTTAACAAGTTGTTTAGACAAGGATGTTGGGAGGACTCAGAGTGCTCCCTTTACTCCTCCATATTGCTTCCTACTCTATTTCTTACATTGTTAAAAGATCATGCTACATACATTTATTAATCCCTTGTTATCCCCTCCTGCACCCATTTTATATGCTTATCCTTTTGATACACACACACACACACACACACACACACACACACGATTTTGACAACCCTGTGCAGCCATATTTATATCTTTAGACAATTTCCCCCTTTCTTCCTTATTAAAATTTTTCCTCTTTGTAGTTTTTTTGTTTTTTTTTGTTGTTGTTGTTGTTTTCTTTTTTTGGTGAGGCAATTGGGATTAAGTGACTTGCCCAGGGTCACACAGCTAGTAAGTGTCAAGTGTCTGAGGCCGGATTTGAACTCAGGTCTTCCTGAATCCAGGGATGGCGCTTTATCCACTGTGCCCCCCTTCTTTGTATTTTTACAAATTCCTTTGTGAGAACTTTCCATCCCTCCTGAACAGACTTCCTCTGTGGCATTTTAGTCCATGGTATCCTACCTATCCTTTCTTGCCTACGTAGTCCATGGGATCCTAACTTCTTTTGAAATCTGTTCTCCTAAAAACTAGGTTCCATATTATGCAAAGCATGGCTTCTTTCTGTTCCTTCCCTATCACAAATTATAAGATGGTGTAGTCACTTTCCCACAAGGTTCCTATCATTTCTGCCACATCAACTAGTTTTTGCTTGCTGGTGAGAATCAAGTCCAAAATATGCTTTTTTGTTTGTACCTCTTTTTAAAATATGAAATTATTATTTAAGACAAGTCAATAAGTTATTGCTATTTTACTTTTAGCAAAGATAATTCTAACAGATGTATGTATAATCAAAATTTTTTCTTCATTACCATATCATTCCGTCAGGATGGGCTTGTGATTTTTCCCCCCTCAGACTTCTTATCTGTTTACTATTTTTAAAGCTTGGGTGGTCTTTAGTCTTTGGCATTAGTTTTGTTTCTGCCTTTATTATTGTTCACTCAGATGTTCTCATATTCTTGGGTTTTCTTACACAAGTATATCTTCTAAAATATGCTCCCACCCTTCTTCCTCTCACCTATTAGTCCTTCATTCATCTTGAGGTGCTGTCTGTGGTTCTTTGGACTACTTCTCCACCATGACTCATTGGTCTTCTTACCTTAGAAGATCACTCTTCTCCAGTAACCTTTTTAACCTAAAATATCTCTCTGCTCCTTCAGCCTTCTTCCTCTGATAATTATTTACTCCCTGAATCTCTATTTTAAGGAAAGGACCCAACATAGCTACTTTCCTGCCTTCATTCCTCTCCATGCTCTGCTTCTGACTCTTTCAGAGTTCTTTCTCTCCTGTTCTCCCAGTACCTTAGCCCATCCCCCACTTTAAGGTTCCTCTATGTGTAGTCTTCCCCCTTTAGACTGTAAAATCCTTGAAGGCATGGACTGTCTTTTTTCCCCTTGTATTTATTTTCCCAGCACTTACCTGGAAGTGGACCATCTTTCTTTTTTTTTATATAGGTATTTCCAGCACTTACTATGTGCTTGGCAACATGTATTGGCAACAAACATTAATTAAGGAGGTTTCTAGAAGAGCTGAAACTGCTGTGCTGTGCATCTCCTAGTACCCTTGGTCCACTTGGCTGCCAACCCACTATGTTCAGCTCTAGTAGCACTACAGTTATCTATCTTATCAGAGCTGCCTCCTGGGGTCCAGCTGCCGGCCTCCTCCAGGATGGCTGGAATGATTTTAGTTATGAGACTTTTTGAATCATTTCAAGGTGAGACTATGCATCAGAGGCAATTTAGGGGTCATTACTGGTATTGACTTGGGTAAAACTAACTCCTTTGTGGCAGTAATGGAAGGGGAACAAGCAAAGGTGTTGGAGAATGCTGAAGCTGCAGACCCATTATCTCAGTTATAGCCTTCACAGCAGACAGTGAGCACCTTGTTGGCATGCCAGCCAAATAGCAGGTGGTCACTAACCCAAACAAACATTTTATCCCACCAAGTGCCTTGTTGACCACCAACTTGATGATCCTGAAGTGCAGAGAGACATTAAAAAATGTTCCTTTCAAACTTGTCTTACTCTAGTGGTGATGCCTGAGAAAAAGCCCATAGGAAGCTTATTCCTTAAGTCAAGTATATTTGTGTTGATGAAGATAAAGGAGACTGCAGAAAACTATCTAGGACATTCAGCAAAAAATGTTGTTGTCACTGTGCCTGCTTATTTCAGTGATTCTCTGCAACCAAAGATGCTGGGCAAATATCTGGCCTAAATGTACTTCAAGTAATTAATAAGCCTACAATTGCTGCCTTGGTTTATGCCTTAGACAAATAGGAAAACAAATTTAACTTAGGGGGTAGAGCTTTTGCTATTTTTATCCTGGAGATTCTCAAATGTGTATGTATGGTGAAATCTAGCAATAGAGATACTTTCCTAAGTGGTGAAGATTTTGACCACTCCTTGTTTCAGCGCATTGTAAAGGAGTTCAAGAGAGAGAGACAGGACTTGACCTGACCAAAGGCGTTATGGCTCTTTAGCAAGTATGGGAGGCCTCTGAAAAAGCCAAGTGTGAGCTTTCTTCTGTGTAGGCTGATAACAACTTACATATTTGACTATGGATGCTTCTGGGCTCAAACACTCAAATGTGAAACTAACTTGAGCTTAATTTGAGAGGATCATCACTGATCTTATCAGGAGAACTGCCCCATGTCAGAAAGCCATGCAAATTGCTAAAGGCAGAAAGAGTGACATTGGAGAAGTCATCCTAGTTGGGGGCATGAGCAGAATGCTTAAGGTTCAGCAAACAGTACAAAAACTCTTTGGCTTGGCCTCTAGTAAAGCTGTCAATCCCAGTGAGGCTGCGGCTGTTAGAGCTGCCATTCAGAGTGCCATGGTAGCTGTATTGTTACAGATGTGCTACTTCTGAGTATCACTCCCCTTTCTCTGGGCATTGAGACATTAGGACGTATCTTCACCAAAGTAATCAATAGGCACACAACTATTCCAACTAAGAAGAACCAGGTGTTTTCTACAGCTGCTGATGATCAGACACAAGTGGAAATTAAAGTGTGTGCCAGAGAGAGACAGAGAGAGACAAAGAGACAGAGATTGTAGATAACAGTTTACTTTTATTGGAATTCCACCAGCCCTACGTGAAAGGCTGATTTAAGTCACTTTTGACATTGATGGTAATGGGATTTTACATATTTCTGCAAAAGGCACAGGACATGAACAACAAATTGGAATCCAGTCTTCTGGTGGGTTAAGCAAAGATGACATTGAGAATATGGTTAAGAATGCACAGAAGTATGCTGAGGAAGACAGGAGAAGGAAAGAACATGTAGAAGCTGTCAGTATGGCAGAAGGGATTATTCATGATACTGAAACAAATATGGAAGAATTCAAAGACTAACTTCCAGCAAATGAGTGTGACAAACTAAAAGAAGAAATCTCTAAAATGAGAGTGTTCTTAGCTCACAAAGATAGAGCAAACATCAGGCTGGCACTATCTTCTATCCAACAAGCATCATTAAGGCTCTTTGAAATGGTATATAAAAAGATGACATCTGCGTGAGAAAACTCTGGAAGTTCTACTTCTGGGTAACAGAAGGAAGATCAGAAGGGGGGAAACAATAATGTCTCATTTAACTGGAGCAAAATTGGGAAAACATTTGTGAAGCTTGGGAACAAAGGGGCACAAAGAGATTCCTGAGCAGAAATAGGCATACTTTTTAGTCTTACTGCGTTTTTGCAGTATTCTATATATCATTTGCTTAATGTATAAATCTAGTGGGTATCTTAGCTAATATCATTTGACAGGTAATTCAGATAACACAAAGTTCTAAATGTTCACCCCCAGCCTATATTTATTTTCCAGTTGCATGTAAAGGGTAGTAGGGTGTAGGGTAGAGTGGATTCACTGATCTTTATAAAGGTTCAGCACAGTTGTCTACGGCATTGACTAATTTCAAGGAGTGAAATAAAACCATGTCATGAAATTGAAGTTTGGGGACCATAATCTTTAAAAGACCCAGTTGGGACAGGTCCTTCTAGTTAGCCAAGTATTTGTCTTCTAGCAGAGCCAGCTGCTAGAGAAGGAGAAACTGTATTAAAAGAGAGGAAGCTACTTTGTTTTATGTAGATATATTCCTTTTGAAACAAGGTGATTAATGAGGCTCTTCAACTTACCTACTTACATAAAGCATATTGTTTTCTCCACCTTCTAGCCTTTTCTTTGGGTACCTACTTTCTTGATAATTGTTCTTTTGATCCATTTTGGATTTTGTAAGAAAAATAAATATGAAAAGAAAAAAAAACCCAAGCATTTAGTAAGCACTCACTATTTGCCAAGCACATAGTAAGTGCTTAATAAATGCTTGTTGACATGACTTTTAAATAAGTTATACCCTTTCAGAGCCATATTGCAGTCATATATCCTATCTTAAGTTATATCTGTGCTGACATATTTGCCTTATTCCTTGCATGATAATCTTTAGTCTTGCTTATTACTCATACTTCATGCATTTGTGTGTAGCTAGTGATACCTTGTGTTTTATGGGGTTTTCATGACTCCTTAGATTTTGTGTGTGTGTGTGTGTGAGGGGCATTGAGGGTTAAGTGACTTGCCCAGGGTCACACAGCTAGTAAGTGTCAAATGTCTGAGGCCAGATTTGAACTCAGGTCCTCCTGAATCCAGGACCAGTGCTTTATCCACTGCGCTACCTAGCTGTCCCGACTCCTTAGATTTTTGCTGTTTATGAATTTCTTCATGTAAAGTTATTCTGTTATTTAGCTTTGTGGTATAGACAAATGAGAGGAGGGGGAGAGAAAGTTTTCTTACAACCCCCCCTTTTCAACCTAAAGATTGATAAGATTCTAGATAGATTCTTATCAGCCTTTGTTATACTTCATCCTGACTTAATAAGGCCAATGCCTTATTGTTCCTATATTTTTAAGCTGTGGTCTGGAAATTCAAGTCCTTATTCTAACCAGCCTAAGCACTTATAAAATCTGTTCTTTTCTTCTAAAGCCCTTCCTTTGGCTGCAATGCTGAAAAATACCACCTTTGCCTCTAATGTTTTCAGTGTTTTGCTCAGAAATTCAAAACTTTTTATGTTCCTTATTGTGTTATTTGTCCTCATATAAATCGTCAGAGGGAAGTCCTTAGGCTGGACAAATTTTGTAGACCTCTTTGTCATATTCCTAGGTATATACTCTGGGAAGATAGTCGACCTCTATTGTTCATGTCATGTTGAAAAATAGTCAGTTTAGGACCCTTCTGCAATGAATCTGCAGTATGCCTTTCCTCTTTCTCTGGTCATTCCTGAGTGGCCTCTTTCCTATGAATTTACCATATCATTCCTTGTAGCACAAGAAGTTCCTCATTCTTGAGAGTGTTCAACTCCTTGCTACAGAAAAAAAGTTCATATGTATTATTTAACTCCAAAAGTTGGATGGTTCTACTTTACATTTTTTATGTAATGTTCTTCAACTGAATAATTTTTTTTGGGGGGGGTGAGGAAATTGGAGTTGCAGTAAGTTTACTTTGCCCAGGGTCATGCAGCTAGTAAGTGTCAAGTGTCTGAGGTCGGATTTGAACTCAGGTCCTCCTATCCATGGCCAGTGCTTTGTCCACTGTGCCACGTAGCTGCCCCTTGACTAATCTTTTAACAAAAGTTAGGATTACTCTCTAGCTCTTCAGGTTCTTTTTCTTCATTTCTTACTTGAAGGTCTTGGCATTCTTTTAAAGAAAAGCTTCCTTTTCTCCAATAACCTGAATAAGTAGAGCTATATTCCTTCCCCATCCTTAAAAATCCTTTTGGCCCAGTCCTGTACTTAAACTTTCATCTTATTTGTATCTCTTCTCTTTTTTACGGCCAACTCTTAGTAAAATCCATCTAAATTACATCTCTTCTTCTCCTGTTTACTTTCCAACCTTTTGCATTTGGCTTTTTATCCTACAAGTTGACTGAAATGACTCTCTTCAGCCTTACAAAAGATCTCAACTGCTAAATCCAATGGCCTTTTCATAGTTCTCATTTTAATTGCCTTCCCTACAGCTTTTGGTATTGTTGAATATCCTTGCTTTCTGGAGACTTTTTCCTCCCTTGTCTTCTGTGACACTCTTCTCTCTCGGTTCTCCTTCCTGCCTAACCATTCTGTCTTAGTTTCTTTGGTCAAAATGAGATCCTCCTCCTATTCATTGAGTGTAGACTTCCTTTAAAGCACTGTCCTCAGCCCTGCTGGTCCTGCTCTCTTTCTTATTGGCTCTGAGGAGTTCAGTAATTATCTCAATGAAGAGACTTTCAAATTATATCCATCCTAAATGTCTCCTGAACTTCAGTTCTGTATAATCAACTGCCCTCTGGATATCTTAACCTGCATATCCTGATCGATAGTTTGAGATAAGTATCTACATCTCACACTCAAGATTTCCAAAATAGAACTACTCCTATTTTCCTCCAAACCCCCTCCATTCTCCAGACTTCAGCATTTCTATTGAAGACAACATCTAGTCATCCAGGTTCACAACCTTGGAGTCAACCATTATTTCTTTCTTCCTGATATCCAAAATGTAGTTAATTCCCAAGTATTGTCAATTCTACCTACACAAGATTTCTTGCCATGGAAAAATTCCCATTTTCCCACATAAACCTCTACTCTAAGCTTTTGTCACCTCTTCCCTGTACTATTACAGTTGCCTCCTAATCGGTCTTCCTGCTTCCAGTGTTTCCCCTCTCTAGTCCAGCCTCTACACAGCTGTCAAAGTAAACTTACTGCAATACCAATTGGATCTGCTTAGCTTTGGGCACAAAAATCTTCAGTAATTCCCTTTTACCTCTAATATGAAGTATAAAAGCCTCAGTCTAGCTTTAAAGCCTTCCACAACCTGTCAGGATCCATTTCAATCTTTTTTCATGTTAGTATACTTTACAGGACCTCTGTTGAGCCTATTTGAACTACTGATTCTTCCTTGACTATTAGATTTTGTCTCCTGCCTCTATGTTTGTACAGGCTGCCCTCCATATTTGAAATGTATGTCTTCATCACTTCTGTCCCTTAAAATCTCTAGCTTGCTTCAAGACATTGCCCAAGTTCCACCTTTCTGGTTTCTACCTTGTATCCCCCAATGTTAATTTTGTTTCCCTCTTTAAATTACTATGTATTTTTTATTTACTTGCTAATGTGTATTTATATTGTTGTGCCCTCTCCCTTCCTTCCAAAGAATGTTTGCTTCTTTACAGGAGAGACCATTTTTATTTTTGTATCCAGAGTGCCTAGCTCAAGGCCTTGCATGTAGTTGGCCCATAATAAATGTTCACTGAATATATATATATATATATATATATATATATATATATATATATATGTTGCTTGGTACTGGTAGAAATAATTATTTATATTTTCTGCAAATCCCTAAACAATTCCTTCCTCCCCACCCCTCATACTTGTTAGAAGAAAGATCCTCAGTTATTTTTTTGTAGGTCTTGTACTTAAACTTCTCTTAATTATATTGGCAGTTTATAAGCAATGCTCACTTTCATATTGTATTATTACCTCCCCCCTTTTCCTTTATGAAATGAAGCTGACTTGCCTTGATTGGTAATTAGCACTTAGTACCAAATCCTAATGGAAACAGAAACTTGGCCTGGGATCCTCAAACAGAAATTGAATCATAAGCAAGTCTTTGTCTAATTACATACTTCCTTTCCACTTTTTATGATAAAGGGAAGAACTTCCTTGTCTTTCTCAGGACACTTCAGTTGATGTGATGTGCTATATTATGTATAATACAAAGGAAAATAACACTAGTGATACAGTGGATAGATAGCTAGGCTTGGAGATAGGAAGAAGACCTGAGTTCAGAGTTGGCCTCATTTACTAACTTTGTGATCATGGACATGTCATTTAACCTTTCTTAATCTTCCTTTTCTCATGTTTAAAGTATGAAGAATGAATTCAGTGATCTCTTAGGTCCCTTCCAACTTGAAATTTGTGATTGTATGATTCCCTGAAGCTAAGGAATATGCACTATAATTAGGGAGATAATATAATAATATTGCACGATGTATATAAATATCAAGTGAGTTATACCTAGTTCTCTAGGAATTTAGAGCAGGGAGATACTCTAGGCTTGATTTTCAAGGACGTTGAACTTGGCTAGATTTTTAAAATATCTGGATGGGTAGCAAAGAGCACATTTTAGGAAGGAGGAACATACACATCACATTTGGAAAAAAGACTACACTAGCCAAATTACAGATTTAATATTAAGTAGAACAGAAAATTAGGAGGAGGAAATTAAGAAATGTGACTCGAGTTCATATGATAGAAGTATCATTTATGGTATGTTAAAGGATTTGGAATTTGTCCTAAAGGCAAATGGAGATCCACTAACAAATTTTGGGGGAGGTATGATAATGAAGAAGATTGTGCATTGTGAGAATTATCTAGCAGCAGTGTGCTGATTGAATTGGGAGGGGCATCATAGAAAATAAAGTTAAAGGTACCAATTAGAAGAGCATTCTAATAATAATGATTTTAAAAGATAAAAGCCCATTCTCGGTATTGGCAGTGGGGAAGGGAATAAAATATAAGTCTAGGTAGTGCAAACAGGAAATGTAGAGGATCCAGTGAATTTTAGATGTAGAGGAGGGAGAGGATTAAAAAAATGACTCTGAAATGCCAGCCATTACATTGACAGAAACAAGAAAGTCAGGACAAGCACTATATAAATGTTAATATTGCATTATGTTTACTATTGATAAATTGTAAAATATTAGATGGCAGGTGTCTTACCAAAAAAATTTTATTTTTCTGTAGGAGCTTATGGAAACACTTCCGTGCTGTCAGCCTTTGTTTGTTTTTACTAGTATTTCCTGCTTATATGGCTTACATGATATGCCAATTTTTCCACATGGATTTTTGGCTTCTTATCATTATCTCCAGTAGCATCCTCACTTCTCTTCAGGTAAATTCAAGAATAGATTTATGTAACATTTTACTTGACTTGTTTTCTCTTTTGGAATGAAAGAATGACTTTCCTTTAGGTTAATTATTATAGTTGGTGTAGCTATATAAGCTACCATTCTTTTGCATTTTAGTCATTTGAGCATAATAATTGGGATATATGATACTAATGTTCTAGTTCTAGTTCCACTGTATTCGCCTGTATTCTACTGTAGCTTCCTCTCCCTCTTCCTTCCCTTCCTCTGCCACCATTTCTGTTTTTCTTATTGGCATAATATAGAACTACCATGTAAAATGACTTGAGAAATAGATACACTTGGAAAAATCAATGTTTTCAGTGGTTTTTTAAAAATTTATTTTTTCTAGGATATCTGCAACAAATATAACAAAGCAGAAGACATCTGTAATTAGAAACATTGCCCATTTTTAAGCATTGTGTGCTTCTCAGCTAATGATACTTTAATATATTTTGTTAAATACAACCTTTTAAGATGTCTTTCAAGCTCAATTTGAACACTAGTGTGTCATGTGCTTCCCTAAACCCCACTGAGAGCTTCCACTTTCCTTATGCCAGTATGGGTGGCATCCATCCAATACTAGTAGTTGATCAATGATTATTGCCCTCCATCTCTAGGTGACACTCAGGGTTCAGAGACCAGTAGCCAGATATCCCAAAGCGAATATGCAGAATTTCTAGCTATCTTTGAAGAGTTAGGGAAGTATATTAGACCCATGTATGTGGGAATCAGAAATGCCATGGAGAGGCTAAAATGAAACAGCTTTCATGCTTGAAGATTAGTTTGGCTTGGCAGAGAAGAAGGGGAATGCAAGATCTTCATTTCCCATCTAACTTCTAAGATTTCCCATATCTTTGTCAATAAGATAGCATAATACTGTAGTAACTTTCAAAAATTTTATATAAACCATTTTATTTTGAATATTTTAAATTTGGTTTCCTTCATCTTTCTGTCTTCCCCTTCCCAACACAGAATTTATAAGAATAGAAGAAAAGATGATTAGAATTTGCATTTTAAGTAGTTAGGAATGACCTAGGTTACTTTTTTTTTGAGACCAAAAAAATGCTTGTAAAAAGATCTCTTTTGTTAAAGGGCCCCCCGAACATATCTTCCTAAATTGCCATATTTTCCAGAAACACTGGACACCCCCCCCCCCCCAAGGTGACATAATTTTTTGTTTGCACCTCACCCTAGACACCTTGTGTCTCTTTGGAAGTCAAGACAAGTGCCAGTAATTCTGTACCATACAAGCAGAGCATCCTAACTTCATTGTCTAGCAGTTCCCAAAGGAAAAAAATACTACTTTTGCCATCCCCTTACTCTTCCCCTTCTGGAGGGGATTCATTCTTTCCCCACCCCTACTGCTCTTTTCCTCCTCACATACCACTCCCATTTAGGAGGAAATTTCTGTCCCTCTTCCTCCCTTTGTTGCAATGCCAGAGAGGGAGTGGGAGAGGGAGAGGGAGAGGGAGAGGGAGAGGGAGAGGGAGAGGGAAACTTTTATTTGGAACTCTTTGAACTAGAATTCCACAGGCATGTTCATTTCTCTTGTAATAAATCTAGTTGTAATTCATGTCTCATGGACTTGTGAGATAGACACATGTGCACACATTTTGGTTAACAGTTTACATTGCTGCAAGCTTAGGATTTACTGTCCTACTAATCTTTCCTGCCTTAGATAGTCTTTCTTTGCATACACTTTGTTCTTTGAACCTTTTCAGGACCTTCAACAGCTCTGTGGATTTTGTTTTTCATGAGTAGATGATGACTGTACATTTTTATCTGATAGTTTGCTATATCCCAAATGGCCACATAATTTAGATCATTTTGATAAATTCTTACATGCAAAAAAACCATTTTCATGATTATTTATGTTTTAAAGTCATCTAAAATGAATGAGTTATAAATACAGAAGACCAAATCAACCTGCCCAAAACTTAAGAATCCTTATTATTGCCTTTTATCATAAGATGTCTGCTCCTGAATTTGCCATAGATTAAAAAAAAAATCTGGATATTGACTAAAACTGCTATTTGCATTATATATATATATATTTTTTTTCTTTGATGGAATAAAGCTTATTTTCATTAATGATTATTATTTTTTAAAAAACACTACCTTTAAAGCTTCTGAGGTTATAGTTTAGTAGTTGTTTTACTCTATTTGTTTAGTAGCCTTTTTATGGCACAGAGGTACATATCTACAGACAGTTTCTAGTACACTGTAATATTTATATATATATGATATATATTACCAAATAGCTTTCATTGTTAAACATTTCAGACAAATGGCCTCTTCTCACAAATTTTTTTCTTTTCCTCACCGCCCACTTCTCCTAAAACTGCTTAAAATTTTATTTTGACATAGGAGATGAGTCTAAACATACAAACCACTAAAACAGTATATATCCTGAAAACAGGTAAGAAAAGAAGTATAAGACAGTGGTAGTAGATATAACAAGTATAGAATGAGAAGGGTTTGTCCTTTACCTTTGTTAGTATCAGCATTGTCAGCTGTATTTGGCCAAGGTATTATTGCTGTAGCTATGTAATTGTGTTATATCATTCTCTTTTGTTGTTTTCTTAACCCAATCATGTTATATCAGTCTTCCCATATTTCTTTCATTTTTTCACATTTGTCATTTTTTATGGTACAATAATATTCCTGAACATTAACATTTCACAATTTGTTTAGCCATTCTCCAATTACTGGAGAAATAGCCTCTAACTTTTTGCTTGGAATATTAAAAAAAAATAAACCTTTACATTTAAAAAGTATCTTATTGGATCAGAAAGTATGAGTAACTTTGTAAAAAAAAATAAACCTTGGGGCAGCTAGATGGCGAAGTGGATAGAGCACCGGCCCTGGAGTCAGGAGTACCTGAGTTCAAATCCGGCCTCAGACACTTAACACACACTTACTAGCTGTGTGACCCTGGGCAAGTCACTTAACCCCAATTGCCTCACTAAAAAAAAAAATAAACCTTTACATTTAAAAAGTATCTTATTGGATCAGAAAGTATGAGTAACTTTGTATCTTTTTTTGGTATAATACCAAATTGCTTTTTAAAATGGTTAATTGATTCATCATTCTAAGACAGTAAGTTTAGCCTTAAAAATTGATAAATATGTGCTCTGAATTTACATCCCTAATACTCCACTGAAACACCAGTCTCAAAGGTTACTACTTTCTTGTTGAATCAAATGTTCTTTTATTTTGTCTCATTCCCCTTTACCTTTGTGATGTTTTAATTCTATTTACTACTCTCTTCTCCCTGGGCTTCTGTAAACACTACATTTACCTGGTTCTTCTCTCAACCTTGTGTACTCAGTCTTCTTCACTGGATTTTTTTGTCATTCCTACCCTTTCTGTGTGTTTTCCCTGAGGTTCAGTCCTTGGTAGTAATCATCTCTCAACACTCTTCTTTAGAAAACTTATCCATAATTGTGGCTTTCACTAATACCACAAACCCATGATTCAACCCTTGTTGATCTTCATCTCAGAATACTCTACTTGAAGTATTTCTGGCAAAATATGGCACTTAAATGATTTATTATATAGCCTAATAGTGTTATTATTTTTCTTGTTTTCCCAACTGTGGATTAGTAAGCTTTTTTGGTAGCAGTCCTATCATGTCCTTTTCTGTAACTGTGTTCTCTACTATATTAAGCGCACATTAGACTAACTCAATAAATACTAGTTGGTTGATTAATTGGTACTATCCCCGTATCACTCAAACTAAAATTAGTTAAAAAGACATACTTTAGAGAACTTGGAATTATTTTTTCTTGTTTTGAAGGTCTATGGAAATTTAAATTTTTGTTTGAATTTTTGCCTGCCAGTTTTTCCTGTTATCTTACTATTCTCTTGATTATCCAAAGCCTTTGTGTTTAGTAAGAAACAAAGTTTTGGATAAATGATAATATACCATTAAGTTTTAGACATTAGTAAGCTATGCCATTTTCTGTGTATAATTTAACCCTAACCATCAAGATCAGCACTCATTTTAAGTAATCTAGATTTCCCTGTCAAGGATGAAATGTGCTAACCTGCAAACACTAAGAAAGATTGTTGCTTCTTCTTTTTTGCCTTTAGTGAACAATATTTTTCAGCATTTCTATTTTGTGCTTTCAGGTTCTGGGTACACTTTTTATTTATGTCTTATTTATGGTTGAAGAATTCAGAAAAGAGCCAGTGGATAACATGGATGATGTCATCTACTATGTGAATGGCACTTACCGTCTGCTGGAATTTCTTGTGGCACTCTGTGTTGTAGCATATGGTGTTTCAGAGACCATCTTTGGAGAATGGACTGTGATGGGCTCCATGATCATCTTTATTCATTCCTACTACAATGTGTGGCTTCGGGCTCAGCTGGGGTGGAAGAGCTTTCTTCTCCGCAGGGATGCTGTGAATAAGATAAAATCGCTGCCCATTGCTACAAAAGAGCAGCTAGAGAAACACAATGATATTTGTGCCATCTGTTATCAGGTACCCAGCACAACATAAAAATCTAAGTGGTTGGGGAAATGTGGCATAATTACTCTCGGGGGTTTTTATCAAAATCCCATTTAATTTAAATTCCCAGACAGAAATGAAAATCTCCTAAGCAACTAAATGACTTTAAGCACCTTAAACAACTTTTAGGAAATACTTTGATTTTGAAAAAATATTTAAAAGTTTAACATTTGGCCACTGTGATACTAATACATTGTTATTATTGTTTTCAATACTTGTTGTGCACCCACAAATGAAGGAAAAACAGGTCAGATGTATATTATATTCACTCATGAGTGCATATACTATAGATCAGGGATTGGGAACTTTGGAAAAATGGTGTTTGCCAAGGTTCTGACCCCCCTTTCCTTCTGGTGTGCTGGGGGTGGTGGTGAGGAGATATATAATTTCACAAGAGAAGTTGTTGAGAACATGCCAACTGTTGATTCTCCTAGTGGGTTGTTGGTGGCTCTCCAAATTTCTTTCCCTCTTAACTTTTCTCCCTTTAGGGAAGTGCATGATGTTAGCAGTCAACTTGCATGCCATTGAAAATTGGCTTGTTTGCCATCTTTGGCCTATGTGCTGCAAGTAGCTGGCTCCTGCTGTAGATAAATTTAAAGTTAATGTTGAAATCAGACTTTGCAGACTCACAACTTAGTCACACATACAACAGAATCTCTTATACCCATGATACTACATACCAGGGACAATAGTTGAGGTCACCAGTTGAGAACAGCTTATATTCCAAATTATTTTGCTCTTTCTAGGCTGCTAGTAACATAAAGGGGAGGAAGTGGAAGTAGGCATGCATGGCATATGCCTTTTTCTCCAATATTACTTTTAAACATAATTGAGGTGTGTTGGTCATTGTTTTTCTTATGATAAATAGAAACAACATGCCTCCTAGAATTTGAATATGTTGTAAAAATTGTATGCTTCAAAATGTCTTGTGTGTTAGTAGTTATGGTTGGGAAGGAGGTAGGAGGGAATGTACAAAAAGTTATATATCAGAGATTTTATTTTAAGTAGTTCTCCTTTTAACTTTCTTAGTTACTGGAAATAAGCTGCAAATATCATGCAACAAACATTATTCCCTTCTGTACATATTTAGGAAAATGCATGTTAAACAGATAAAGTCCTTTGGCTTAAGAAGTCCCCTGTAGAAGTTCTCGACATGTCATTAGAACTGTGTAGGTTTCTCTTTTTCTTGCTTGTCATTTTAAAATTACTTTTCTTGAGAGACTCAAATCAACTGCTGATAACACAAAAAAAGAGGATAAGCTACTGCTTAAGCTTCCTATGTGCTGCTTTCATTGTATGACTTTCTGTTTGCCGGTAACTCCCAAGTGTTACCAGCTCTTGGTATAGAGGATTGCTTGGACTAGTTCTGGTATTTAAAAAATATATATTTATTATATTTCTCTTATATTTACAAAAAGGAAGACAAATTGGCAGCTACTTAACAACATAGATTACTACAGGTTTTCATTTTGTACCTTCAACACTTTTCTACAAAAAAATTAAGGTGGCGCAGTAGATAAAGCACTGGCCTTGGATTCAGGAGGACCTGAGTTCAAATCCAGCCTCAGACACTTGACACTTACTAGCTGTGTGACCCTGGCAAGTCAATTAACCCTCATTGCCCCAGAAAAAAAAAAAAGAAAAAAAGAATTAATATCTAGAATACATGGCTTTGTGTGTAGAAAGAACCTTGAAAACTTTTCCATGGCATACTGTGGTCCTCATGGAGTCCCATAAACCCACTACTTTTTCTCCCAATATTCTATTGTCATGGTTGTAGTTATAAGCAAATTCTTTATAGATGATTTTTATCCCCATGAAAATAATCCATCATTATTAATCTATTCTCTGTAATGGAGCTATTTCTGAATTTTAAGAATGTAATTTCATCGATGTAATACTGCTAGATTATTTAACCATTCAGTTGTAGACTAAGACAGAATTCATTTTAGAAAGCTTTTAAAAACCTTTTAGTTCCATTCACTTTAGTTTCTGTTCACATTTCAAATTACTCTATGCTGCTCTTTTATTGGTCTGGGGGGCCCTCTGGTGGTGGAAAGATTACTTACATAAGAAGTATTTTCTCCCAAACCCTGGTATTCTACATTCTAATTAATTTTATTGATGTTGGAAGGGAAATATCGGGATCAAAGAAACTTTGAAGGAGCACTAAAGACTTATAAACCATGGGCAGTTATCTAACCTCTCCTCTTCTTCTCATTTAGGACATGAAATCTGCTGTGATAACGCCTTGCAGCCATTTCTTCCATGCGGGTTGCCTTAAGAAATGGCTGTATGTACAAGAGACTTGCCCTCTGTGCCACTGCCATCTTAAAAATTCCTCCCATCCTCCAGGATTAGGACCAGAACCAGCTCCACAGCCAAACCCTGGAATAGAGCAAAATGTTGTGGTTCAAGGAGGAACTGCCCCCTCAGCTCAGGAGCACTCTGGAGGGGCTGATTTGAAAGAAGACCTTAGAGACAGTAATGAACAAGTGACCAAAGTGATAGGTCACCAGAAAGAGACTTTTGAAACTCAGACGCATCTTCCAACCCCCCAGGTTGAGATGTGCTCTATTGTGGTCAGTCAAGAAGACATGAAGACAGAAGAACAATCTGAAGTTTTAGAGGAAGATTTAATTCAAGACAGAAGTCATGTCTAGATGTTAGGAATATGTGATGATTATTCAACAAACAGAGACATTCCAGGGATCCAAGATAATCTTTTCTCAGTACAGAGTGCCTGCTTTTACAAATCCTAGGCATTGAGAGAGAGTTTTGGCAATCTGTAATAATCACAAAGTATCTATATGTCCCATGCTGATATTTTGTAGAAGTTTGCCAAGGAAAATGAACCTCAACTACTTGAGAAACTGCCACTGAATTGAGGGGAGAAATCAAATAGAAAATTGAGTATTTTCTGAGGGCTAAGGAAAAGAAAAAAAATCATAAAGATAGCATGGGAAGAAGCTTAATGGACATTTTACTTTACATGGGAAAGATTAGTCTTGTCCCAAGTATCAGAGAGTTACTGGCCCTTCTTCCTGTCCCCTTTTTTTTCTCAGTTAAATGGAACTCAGTCAGGTGATTATTGCATTTTGTATAGCACTGAAGCAAAATCAAAGATGTACAAAGCATTGATTGTTTGGAAAGGTTGAAGCACGCTGATACATCATCTGTGCTTTGGGCATTTGTGGGGGCGGGGTGGGCATGTGGGCATTGCAATTGGCATTCATGTAATCTGTGACTCTTGAACTTTATGATGGAGTCATTAATATTTTGATGTATATGAAACTTTTGTTAATATACTGTATACTGTGTTGCCTGTGTGAAGTAAACTAAAGCACTAATGAACACTTTGGAGTCCTCCATAGTTTAGGGGCTCAAAGTGGGATGAGCTTTAGGGAACAGATAAAGGCCCAAGGTGTACTTTTCAATCCTGTGTAATGTTTAATTCTTGCAATTGAAATCAAAACAGTGTTAAATTCTGGCAATATTTGCACTTTGGGAATGAGTACATAATTGTATGATCAAATGCCGCAAATGCCACTTTTAAAGCTGTTGATAGACTTTGCACCTTTTCTTTGACAAGGTTGTGTCATATTTAAATTTTTACATTCATCATGGCTTCTGGTAGAACTGGGGTGGGTGGGATTGGCAATTTTTTATGTGAATTTTGATATGAAAAGAAACTAGTCATTTATTTATACAATAGGCTTGGCTCAAAAAAAGTGTTTTTCAGAGTTGGTATTCCTAATGTGAGATGTGACATTATTTTATTTTTAGTAGCAAATTTGGATGTAGACTGACAGACATAGCTGAATGTCTTAATAAATTTAAATTTGAAGATTTTATGTTTTGCTCATGTGATTATTGCTGAAAAGCATTTTTATCAAGTTAGGTTTTTCAAAAATTCTCCAGGTTCTCAGAAATAAAATTGTTAGGGTTTTATTTCTTTTACTTTCTTTTAAGTATTTTCATATGTTAACTTATCATGGTAATCATATACAAAATTCACCTAGCACTGATTTCTTCCCTCCTGTATCTCAGCCACTGTTTTGTGTATTTGAGATTAACCAGAAAGGAGCATTACAGGGGTCATGATCTGAGCCTTTTAAATCTTAATGTTACTTTGTAATATCTTAGGATAGAGGGATTGACTAATACAATTCTTTTAGACTTAGGACACTTAAAGTTTACAGGCTAATAATATATACTCTTAACAAACTGTCTGATTTTCTGCATCCACACACTGCCTTTTTTTTTTTTTAAGAGATTATTCATTTTATCTTTTTTTTTTTTTAAGTGAGGCAATTGGGGTTAAGTGACTTGCCCAGGGTCACACAGCTAGTAAGTGTTAAGTGTCTGAGGCCGGATTTGAACTCAGGTACTCCTGACTCCAGGGTCGGTGCTCTATCCACTGCGCCACCTAGCTGCCCCTCTGTTCCTTTTCAATATGATGAAATTTTGGCTTTATTCATCCAAATCACAGGTAGAGTTTTATTTTCTTACCATGAGCATAATATGATTTTTAAACACTTAGTACTTGAAACTCCTGCACATTCTTTTGTCTTGTATTAGCTCTGCTCATTGACTTTTGCTCTACTCCAGCAAGGTCATCCTCTAGCAGGGACTATGTATTTCATTTTAAAATGATACAGTTTATTTTTAATACCTGTTTAACATGGGAAAGACAATGTTCTTCAAAGGAGAGGTAAGTCATATTTAACCAATAGCTTTGAAAGATTTTGGCTTTGCATGATAGAAGAGAGGACTTCTTAAAGTGTAAATAAATTATGTATTTATTATAAACAAAATAACTTTTAAGAAGAAAATAGTTACATTTTTTGTGAGTCAACTACAGTCTTAACAAAGTGCCTGATTCTGGCATTATGGGAAGGTAATATATGAATTGTGAAGGTGTAATTTTATGTTGGGTTGTACTTTTTAATGCATTTTTTAAAAACTCGTTAATTCCAGTGAGTCATGTAATCATTTTCAATTCTTTTAGAATTTGCTGCCTATTGTCCCTGAATTTCAAATATGTCTTTTCAATAATTTTGTAATTTAGCAGTTTTAAAATCAATTTCTCCCACATGTTATTTTAAAAATTATCCTGCTTTTGGGTGCTTCCATCTGAACTTCCTACTTTTCCTTCTGTGCATTAAAAAAAGTTTCAATGGCCCACTTTCACTGATGCTACCTTCTTCCCCTTCAGTAAAACCCAAGAAAGTAAAAGAAAAAACCAAACCTCAAACCAAGCATAACCAAACAAAGGGATAAATTCATATGGTCCACAAAAGAAAAAAATGTCTTTTTTTGCACTCGTGAGTCCTTTACCTATTGGGAAGTGGGTAACATTCTTTGTCATAGGTCCTCAGGATACAGAGTTGATTACTGCATTAATTAAATCTTTTGTTTGTTTTTTAATAGTGTTGTCCATGTATCAGTTATTCTGGTTCTACTCATTTCACTGAGTCAGTTCATGTAACCCAGGATTCCGTGTAATTGTCTCTTTCATTTCTTAGAGTATAATAATATATTCTATTACATTAGTATATAACTATTTGTTCAACCATTCCCTAATTGATGGGTACCACACTATATTTCTTTGCTTTCCTTTTCCCCCATTTAATATCCCCTTTAGGATCAGGAAGTTTGTTTTGATAATGACTATTTCTTTTCTGTTGTTTTGCCCTCCCATCTTTCCCTGATTTCTCTGATGAGTTTTATGTATTTTCATATAGTAAACTCTTTGCTAACCCTTCTTTGTTTTAGATAAGAGTGAGATGCTTCTGATGCCTGCTTCCCAACCCTCTTCTTTATGTTTCTATACTTTCATGCAGTTCTAATATGAGAAATAATTTCTGTCCCATCTTCCTCATTTCTACAATATTCTTTTTTACCTTCTCTTTTCCCCTTCTTAAAACCCTCAGAAGAGAACCTTTCCATACCCCCCCCCGCCCCAACTCTTCTCTTATTTAGCTCCCTGAAACTAGCCTTTGAAGACAGTGAGGTCATTAAGGTTCTGAAGGAATACGTTTCCTTTCTTCTAATGTTAAGACAACATCACATGGCCACTTTTCTCTGTCCTGACTTTGGTTTGCATTTTAAAATTTTTACTCAGGTCTGGTCTTTTGATCAGAAATGCTTAAAAGTCTTCTATTCCATTAAAAATTCACTGTTTTCCTTGTAGGATTATGTTTAGCATTGAAGGGTAAATTATGCTTTATTGTAAGCCTGTAGCTTTTGCTTTTGGGGATATTGTATTCCAAGACTTCTTGTTTTCAGTAGAAGCTGATAAGTCATGTGTGAACCTGACTGTGGTTTCTTTGCATTTGAACGGCCTCTGGTTTCTGACAGTATTGTTTTTCGTTGATACAGGAACCTTGGGTTTTGGCTATGATGTTTCTGGAAATTTGGGGACGTCATTTGTAGATTCTATCTTCATTTTGCCCTCTGATTCTGATAGATCTGGGTAATGTTATTCATTTATGATTTCTTGAAATATAGTATCCAGACTTTCCCCACACACACACACACACATGTTTAGGAGTCCAGTTATTTTAAATAATCTCTCCTTGATCTGTTTTCCCAGGTCAGTTTTTAAAATTAGATACCTCATATTTTGTTTTCTTGAATTATTCTTGTTCCAATATTTCTGTCTTGTGGAGTCAATCATTTCTGCTTGTTTTTTCCACAGTTTTCAGACAATCTGTTAGGTAAAATTGCCCACTTTCTTTTCTAAGCTATTTATTCTTACATTTTTTTCCTCCATTGTTTTTATTTCACTTCTATCTCTATTTCTTTAAGGTATTTATGTGGTCCTTGCAGGAAATTTTTTAAAAATGTCTTCCGTTTTAGTCTTTGTTTGCAATTGTTACAGAGTTACAGAGTTAACTCCATGCTAGTTAATGTCCTCTTTGTTTTTCTCAGAGTTTTCCAACTTTAGTTCTTCTATTCCGGTTCATTGTTCCTTGGCCAGATTTTGCTCTCTGTGCTTTAGAGTTGTGTGGTCAGTCCATTGGTCACCTGGGTTCCTGCACTGACTTCCACCTCTCTTGCCATTAGGTCCCCCTGAACCTTTGAGGTTTAGAGTTCTGGATCTTCAGATCCTTTTCTGGTATCACAGGAGAGAGTTCTAAGAATCTTGGAGTGTCTGGCTCATCTTCCTTTGAGTTCTGCCATTGGTAGCTTTTACTCGCTGAGGCTTCAAAGGTCTGTTTTCTCCAAACTCAGGATTTCTGACCATTCTGGGGCTTTCTAGGGTAACCCTGTGCTTCTAGACACAGAATGTTGCAGGCTATACATTTCCAGTTTATGTCTGACTATGGTGGGAGGCTAGTGACTTGTTCATTTATGTTGGCAATAGCTTTCTTGATGTCAGGTGCTCTTTTTCTATTATTCCTGGGCTTCTGGACTGACTTTTTTGTATAATTCTGTAGTGGAAAGATCACTTACTGTAGGTTCTCATTGTATTTCTTTTCTTTTTTTTTTGGTCGGGCAATTAGGATTAAGTGGCTTGCCCAGGGTCACACTGCTATTAAATGTGTCAAGTGTCTGAGGCCAGATTTGAACTCAGGTCCACCTGAATCCAGGGCCCTTGCCTTATCACTGCACCACCTTGCTGCCCTCCACTCTCATTGGATTTCTGATCATTATTTGGCTTAGTGCAAATGTCAAATTTCTGCTTAAATTAAAGTTCAAGCTTTAGCATGTGGAAGTTAGGCAGTCTACCTTCATTCAGGTTGCCATATTGGCTATAAATGCTCACTGATAGTGAATCTTGGTGTCTTTCCATAGGACTGTTTGGATCTTTGAGTATTTGACTATTTCCTTCTCTTATGATAAGTCTCAGCCACTCCTTTGATTTATAATTTAATATTTTCAAATTACTTCTAAACAGCTCTAAGAAGAGTAATTTTAATTTATGGAAGAGCAGTAAAGAAGTTCTCATCTGACTGATGGTGTGCCAGCATGGCACAATGTATTTATGTGTTTATTGTTACAAGGTGCGATAGGTAAGTATATGTAGAATAAATAACAAAATAAACACAAAGTTTAAGGAGGAAGAGCACTAGTATTTTCAACCAGAAAAGGACTTGGTGTCGGAAGTTGTGGTTGAGCTGAGCTGTGAGGTAAGTAAGGTATTCTCAGAAACAGGTGAGGAGGGAGGGCTCTACTATTTTGGAGAAGCTTCATATAAAAGTAGTACTTGGACTTTGATGGGAATTGGAGATTCCATGAGAAGTGAGGAGGGACAACCAGTGCAAAGGCATGGAGACCCAAGATAAAAATTGTGTTTTAGGAAAGCAAAAAGGTCCATTTAGCTGGACTTCACATGTCTAAAGGGGAATCGTGAGAGAAGCAGCATGGACTGCAGGAACATAGGACTCAGATTCAGGAGGCTTTAATTCAAGTCCCACTTGGTACTAGCCATGTAACCCATGTGCAAATCATTTTACGTCATTGTTTCTGGAACAAAATGTTTTATTCATTGTCTACATATACGTGTTTGCATATATGTGTTTGCCAGATTGAGTTAGATTCAACTGGCCTATGATGGTGGCACCATAAATGTTTTGTTTAAGGATGTGTTTGTCATTCTTGATATCAACTTCAAAGTTAATGTTCAGGATGTTAAGATGTATCCTAAAACAACCTAATAGTGAGAGTGTAATGTAAAATTCAACAAACATTAAATTTCTACATAAAGTATGTATAAAACAAGGGCTCTTCTAGGCACTGGGGTTGCAAATGAAGAATGGAAAACAATATCTGCCTTCAAAAAGTTTATATTCTACTGGGGAATAAATACATAAAGAAGTATAAATACAAGACAGTTTGAGGAGGAAGGCATCACTGGCAGCTGTGGGAAATCAGAAAAGACTTGGTTCATGACACTAGAACTGAACCTTGGAAGAAGCTAAGGATTCTAAGATATCGAGGTGAGGAGGGAATGCTATCAGGCACGGGAGATAGGCTATATTAAAATAGGGTTGCTAATTGTTGTGCTGTACATGAAACTTAATAATAAAAAAGGATTGTAGGATTTGGGGTTATAGGATTTTTACTTTCTGACAATAGCATACAAATTTATCTATAGAAGAATTTTTCCTGGAACTAAGGTAGATATTTATCCTGTGATTCTTTTATATATAAAAGACATTCAAGAACTTAGTGGAGAGTATCTTCAACATAGTTTTACAAATTATAGAGAGATTCTTCAACCAGATGGTTCTCACATTGACTTTATATAAAAATATAGAGTATATCATTACATTCTGACTACTAATAGTGACATTTCTGTGAGGGGTCAAGATGATGTTATTACAGGGACCTTGCTTCCTATGGTTCAACAATGCAGGGATAGAATTCATAAAATTTTTATGGAAGTGTCATGGGAGTCCTTAGGTATTCCTCAATAAAGAATTATACTCTTGCACACAGTCCAATTATAATTTTTTTTTTATTTGGCATTAGGGTAGATTAAAGAGAAGGAAGTCACTGACTTTACCTCAAGAGGAGGAGAGTTTAGAAATATTCTCCATGAACAGAGAGAAGGCAAAAGTTTTTATAGAGGATGGATGGAGTATCCACTTGAAAACTGGGAAGTTCCCTTTTCGGGGTAGGGTGGGGAAAGCTTGCATGCTTGTGATATTCCTAAGAGTTGAGGAATTTTTTGAAATGATGGTCCTGAGCTCTGGGATTATCTCTGTCTCCTAGCTCTGGTCAGGTAGTAGCCATACCTAACTGACTTTCCCCACTATAGAATTTTATCTTCCCTTTTCCTGGAAGCTCTGTTTTTCTTAGGTATAGTTCAAGATTACCTTAGTTTTGGGCTGCCACATTACACTGCTGACTTGTATTGAGTTTACAATCCAGTACTCTCCCTCTCACCCCCAGATCTGTCATATCAGCAAATATCTGTTATCTTGTACTTGTGAAATTGATTTTTGTACCTAAGTGTTCCAAGGGCTGCCAGGCTGCTAGGTGGTGCAGTGGGTGGAACCCTGGACTTGGAATGAAGAAGAGTCATTTTTATGAATTCAAAACTGGCCTAAGATACAAGCTTTGTGTTTTGCCTTAGTTCCTTATCTGTAAAATGAGCTGGAGAAGGAAATGGAAAATCAGATCTTTGCCACAAAACCCCCAAATGGGGTCATGAAGAGTTAGAAACAACTGAACAGCAGCATCAGTAAGACTTTTTATTTATTTCTACTGAATTTCAAATTATTAGATTCAAGACTATTATTTAGTTTGTCAAGATCTTCTGTATCTTGATGATCATCCAGTATCTGTGTACTTATCCAAGTTATTGGTAAACACATTAAATATCATAGGTCTACTAAGCACAGCTCCCTGAGGTATTCCACTGGAGACTTTTTGCCATGTTGACATTAAACCATTAAACAACTACTATTTGAATTCTGTCATTCATCCGTTTCTGAATACATTTAATTATATTATCTAATCCATCTTCCCCACAAGAATAGTATGAGTTATTTTGTCAAAGGCTTTGATAAAATCTAGGTAACTGTCATCTTATTTTAATAATTCTGTCAAAAAAGCAAATGAGGTCAGTCTGGCATGATTAGTTCTTGATGAAACTATGCTGGTCCTTTATAACCACTAATTTCCTTTCTAGATTTTCACGAACCATTTCTTTAATGATCTAGTCAAGAATTTCCCCAGGAACCAAAGTATCAACATTTCCCTTCAAACAACTTTAAAATGATGTTTCAAATCAAATTTTGGAATGGTAGAGCCAACAAAAATTTGAGGTGGGAAATTTTTCTGGTGTAAGAAAATGTAAGAGGTAGCAAAACAACTCTGTGGAATGGGGGTGGAGACCTGTTCAGAGCTCAAACAAGCTGTGATTGCAACAGTAGCAGAAGTAGGTTTGGAAGTTCTCAGCCCAGAGACAGTGTGGGGTCAGATAGCTGGTCAGAAAAAGATTACAGGGGATCTTTTGCTAGTACTGGGTATATAGCTGGTGCTGATTGGCAACTCTATTGCCCATATGCAGTTCTGGGTCACTGTTCCAGGGCAAAGAGGCATGCTGGTGGTCAATAATAAGGGAGCAAGAGCCCTGGTTACAGTTCCAAGTCAAAGAGGAGTGCTAACACTTGTGGTTGCAGGAGACAAGGGAGCACAGACCAGAAGAGTAGTAACCATACCTCTCCCAGGACCACACTATCTTGGAAGCACCCAAAACTTGTGGTACCCCAGAACTAGCTCTGAAATAACAGCATGAAAAAGCCTAAAGCTTGGCATAATGCCTTCCCAAGGCTGGGTGAATGGAGCCAATCTTTAACATAAAGTTCAAAATCAAGAAATAGGCTAGGGAAAATTAGTAAACAACAACAACTCCAAAAAAGAAACTGACCATAAAAAATACTGTGATGGCAGGGAAGATCAAGACATAAACTCAGAAGAAGTGAACAATGTGAAAACAGGTGCCCAAAAAAGACTCAAAGAAAAATGTTAATTGAGCTCCAAACCAACAAGAATTCCTAGAAGACTTAATGAAAGAGATAGAATGGTAGAGGAAAAAATTACAAAAGAAATGAGATTGATGTAAGAAAATTATGAAAAGAGAATTAACATCTTGGTTAAAGAGGTACAAAAAAATGCTAAAGAAAATAACGCCTTAAAAAAATTGACAAAATGGTAAAAGAGAAATCCACTGAGGAGAGTGCCTTAAAAACAGAATAGGCCAAATGGAAAATGAGGTACAAAAAAATACTGAAGAAAAGAATTCCTTAAAAAGCAGAATTGTCCAAATGGAAAAAGTGGTACAAAAGTTCACTGAAGAAAATAATTTGTGTGTTTGTGTGTGTGTGTGGGGGGGGGGGCAATGAGGGTTAAGTGACTTGCCGAGGGTCACACAGCTAGTAAGTGTCAAGTGTCAGAGGCTGGATTTGAACTCAGGTCCTCCTGAATCAAGGCTGGTGCTTTATCTACTGCGCCACCTAACTGCCCTGGAAAATAATTTCTTAAAAATTAGAATTGGGCAAGTGGAAGCTAATGATTCTACAAGACATCAAGAAACAATAAAATAAAGTCAAAAGAATGAAAAAAAATGGAAGAAAAATGTGAAATGTCATCAGAAAAACAACTGACCTAGAAATAGATCCAGGAGAGATAATTTAAGAATTATTAAACTACCTGAAAGTCATGATCAAAGAAAGAGCCAAGACATAATCTTTCAAGAAATCATCAAGGGAAACTTCCCTGATATTCTAGAACCAGAGGGCAAATTGAAAAAAAGGAAAAAAAATCCACTGATTACTTCCTGAAACAGATCCCAAAATAAAAACTCCCAGGAATATTATAGCCACATTCCAGAGCTCCCTGATAAAATAGAAAATACTTCAAGCAGCCAGAATATTGTGGACCCACAATCAAGATCAGGCAACGCACCTTCCATGTTAAAGGATTGCAGGGCTTGGAATATGATATTCCAGAGGGCAAAGGAGCTAGAATTACAACCAAAAATCATTTACCCAGCAAAACTGTGTATAATCTTTAGGGGTGGTGGTGGATATTTAATAAAATAGAGGACTTTCAAGTTTTCCTGATGAAAAGACCAGAGCTGAAGAGAAAATTTGATATTCAAACAGAAGACCCAAAAATCCCATAAAAAGGCAAACATGAAGGAGTCATCATAAAGGACTCAATAAAATTAAACTGTTTACATTCCTATCTGAGAAGATGATACATGTAGCTGCTAAAAACTTTATCATTATTAAGACAGGAGTTTACATAAAATGGAGGACATGGGTGTGAGTTGATTATGTTGGAAAGATCTAAAAAAAATGAAGGGGTGAAAAAGAGGGATGCACTGGGAGGGGGTAAGAAAGAAATAGAATGGAGAAAATTTTCTCACATAAAAGAGGTGTGCTAGGAAGAACTTTTACAATGGAGGGGGAAATACATCAGAATTGGTTCAAAGTGGGAAATACACAAACACATGTACACACTCAGCTGTGTATAGAAATGCAATGTACCCAATTGGGAAATAGGAGGGGAAGGGGATAAGAAAAAAATAAGGGCGGTGATAAAAGAGATTAAGAGAAGCCATGGCTAGAAGCAAAATAGACAATGTTTGAGGAAGGTCAGGGGAGGAGGGAGGGAGGGAGAGAGAGAGAGAGAGAGAGAGAGAGAGAGAGAGAGAGAGAGAGAGAGAGAGAGAGAGAGAGAGAGAGAGAGAGAGAGAGAGAGAAGAGGAAGAAGAAGAAGGAGGAGGAGGAGGAGGAGGAGGAGATGGGATGGAGAGAAATATATAATTAACAAATCATCACTACAAATATGAATGAGACGAGCTCACTCATAAAAAGGAAGAAGATAGCAGAATGAATTAGAAACCAGAATTGAATAATATACTGTTTACACGAGACACACTTGAAACAGAAAAACACAGAATTAAAATAAAAGGCTAGAGGAGAATCTAATATGCTTCAGCTGAAGTGAAAAAGGCAGAGGTGTAGTAATCATGATCTCAGACAAAGCAAAACCCAAAATAGACCAAATTAAAAGAGATCATCAGGGAAACTGCATTATGCTAAAAGGTGAGGTGATATTGAATTTTTTACAGCAACTTTCTCTGATAAGGGCCTCATTTCTCAAATATACTGAATATAGAACTGAGTCAAATTTATTAAAATAGAGCCATTCCTCAACTTATAAATGGTCAAAGGATATAAAAAGGCAGTTTTCAGAAGATGAAATCAAAGCTGTTTATAGTCATATGAAAAAATACTCTAAATAACTATTGATTAGAGAAATGCAAATTAAAACAACTCTGAGGTGCCACCTCACACATAAAAAAACACACCACAAAACAATCACAAATGCTAGGGAGGATGAAGGAAAAATAGGTAAACTAATGAACTACTAATGAAAGTAGTGAACTGGTTCAACCATTCCAGAAAACAATTTGGAACTATGCCCAAGGAGCTATAAAACTGTACATATCCTTTGATTAAGCAATACCACTACTAGGGCTATATACCAAAGCAATCAAAGAAAAAGAAAAAGAATATATATGTACAAAAATATTTATAGCAACTTTTTGTATTGTCAAAGAATGGGAAATTGAGGGGATGCTCATCAATTGGGAATGGTTAAATTGTTTGAGACATATGATTGTGATAGAGTATGACATTTTTTTGCTATAATAAATGATGAGAAGTGGTTTCTCCCAACATGTCAAGACCTATGTGAACTTATGCAAAGTGAAGTGACAATAACTGAGAGATCATTGTGTACAGTATCAGCAATGTTGAAATAATGATCAACTGTGAAAGACTTGACTGCTCTGATCAATACAATGATCCAAGACAATTCCACAGGACTCATGATGAGTACCTCCAGAGAGAACTGATAAAGTCTGAATGCAAATTGAAGCCTAAGTTTCTCACTTTATTTTTCTTAAAAATATGACTAGTTTGGAAATTTGTTTTACATAATTTCACATGTATAATTGATATCATATCATGTGCCTTCTTAGTAGGTAGGGGAAGGGTAGGAGGAAGACAAAGAATTTGGAACTCAAAATTTAAAAAGAAAAGAAATTTTAAAATAAAATAAATAATAACAGAAAAATAAAATTATTGTAAAAAGGGCATAGAATAGAGTAGCTTGCAGAATAGCATCAACAACAAAAATATGTCTGATAACATTTTTTCTTTTTTCTTTTTTTGTGAGGCAATTGGGGTTAAGTGACTTGCCCAAGGTCACACAGCTAGTAAGTGTGTAAAGTGTCTGAGGCCAAATTTGAACTCAGGTTCTCCTGAATCCAGGGCTGGTGCTCTATCCACTGCGTCACCTAGCTGCCCCCGATAACATTTTGATACTGTACTTAGCTAAGTTATATGTTTTGCAGAATGGACTGAATAAATACTCCTGTTTTCTTTCTCTTAAAAATAAATTGAAGGGCAGCTAGGTGGTGCAATGGAGAAAGCACTGGTCCTGGATTCAGGAGGAGCTGAATTCAAATCTGACCCCAGACACTTGACATTTACTAGCTGTGTGACCCTGGGCAAGTCACTTAACCCTCATTGCCCCACAAAAACAAGCAAACAAACAAAAAAACAACAAAAAAAAATAAATTGGGGCATTTTCCCTTCTCCAATTTTGTGATACTTTTTGTGTTTTTCATTATATTTCAAATGTCACTGACATTGGCTCTGCAATCACATCTGTAAGTTCTTTCAGGGTCTGAGAATGTAATTCATTAGGGCTAGCTAACTTGAATTAATCAAGGGCTCCTAGATGGGGCTTACTTATCTTGGGTATCAACTGTTTGTCAATAATTTTTTTTGTTCTCCAAGTTCTATTGGGACTCTTGGTGGCCAAGAAAACAGAAGTAAAATATGAATGAGGAGCTCTACCTCTCTCTATAGTTAACATTTACTATTACTTAACCAAAGGCTCTATTCCTTCTTTAAAACACCGTTTCTCCCAATATAATTAAAATTGTTGTTATTGTTTCCTTGGATTCCCTTGCCAGCTTCAGTTCATTATGTGCTTTAGTATCCTTGACACTATTTTGTTTTTGTATTGTTTTGTTTACAGAATTATGCCATGCTCTATCTTCTGTACATTTCTTTTTAAAATTTAATTTCTTTGATGAACTCCCTGTGTAGTCATGCTGGTCTCCAGACAAATCCCATTTTCTTTTTACAACTGAGTTGGTTGTTTTTGTGAATTGTTCTTACTGAAAAATTCATCATACTATAGTCAAATTGATGATTAGGCGCTCTACATTTTGCTCTGCCTGTTCTCTGGCATCAGACATGTGAAATCACCAGACTTTTTCAGGATACATCAGTATTTCCTTGCCACAAAAAAATGGAAGCTTTAAAGTAGGACATTAACAAGGGCAGCAAATATTTTCCCTTAATATCAATGAGAGTGGTATATTTTTAAAGGGGTGACAAAGTATTACATTTGATTATATGTTTCATTTGAGTCCATATTTAGTGGATCTAAACTTGTCTGACACCAAGCTAAGTGGATGAACCTACAAACACATTACTATTTCAATAGGAGAAAGCTATGGTACACTTTGTTGGCTGGAACCAACCCTTGTACAAAGAAAGCCTGGCAGTGGAGAGATACTCATGTCTCTGATGGATACTTGTGGTTAAGTACTGTGGTAATGTGAAAACTCAGAACCTTTCTAAAGTGAAGAATCTAAGTACAACAGACATTTACATGTGCAGGTGTGAATGTAAGAGATCTGAATTAGTCTTATTGCTTTGGTTGATTGCCCATGTAGAAATGTCTGGAAGTGACTTTATATTTGAAAATAAATGACTGCTACCTTTCTCCTCATATACATAAAGAATTTTGGAATGACTGTAAGAAAAGGGCCTTTAGAGATCATCTACAATCTCTTCCCTTCTCTCCCTTCTTATTGTACAGAGGAAAAAACTGAGGCTTCTAGAGTTTAAATGACCTGCCTGAAATTCACAAGTTAGTTAGATGTATAGTTGCCACTGGAATCCAACCAATCAATCAACATACACTAATAAGTGCTTATTGTGAGCCATACCTTGTAGGAGATACTGCACATCTAAATCTGATGCCCAGGCCAGTGTTTTTTTCCATTTCATCAGACTGTTTTCAAGTATGTCCCAACTTTTTTCACTTTGTGATTTAAAAGAGCTATTTTAAGTTGCATCAGAGAAAAAAATGAATGCCATCCTGATGTTGGAAGAAAGTTAAAAAGGAGAGATTCTAGTCAAATTAGTATAAGAAAAAACGAAGACAGAGAGAGGGAGGAGAAACTGATTTATCTGGTATATATGAGCAGCCAAAAGCCATTGGAAAATGAAAGTTAAAAGTTGGCTGTTGTGTAACTTTCTTACATTCTTCATTATTAAAATATCTTCTGTGAGAGTAATGCCACAAATTATTACTATTATCATTTTCAGCTACAAATTCCTTTAGCTGTAGGGACTATATGATCACACTGCTTTGGAGGAACAGATGTGAAGTGTTTGAGACTGGAGAGTAGTTAAAGTCTTGGTTTAGAGGACTTTAAAATATAAAACTGCTTCCGTAAAAGAATAGGCATTAAATCACTCTAATAGGCACTTGTAGGAAATACACATACATACATACATGCATATGTTTTTTTAAAGGCAGATGTAAATAATTTCTTTTCCCATTTGTTTCTTTAGTAATGCTAAAATGCCACTCCTTTTATCTAACCTTAAACATCAGAACCTCTTTTTAAAAAGATAGAATATTAGATGTTGGGTTTAGTTGTATTTATTTTCTGTTTTGTATGCCATTGTACAACTCAGAAGTATTCATGGAGGAAGGGGTCTTCCATTAAAAGATTTCAAAGTTTATTTGCTTTGGGGGTGGGGGAAAAGGGAGTCAGCAGTATTAAGAAGCATGGACTGATAAGCGATGGAAAATGAGTGATTGAAGTCAGTTAAGTAAGAGGTTCATTTTTAATAACATTTTAAAAGTTTTAAATCTGAGTTGGTTTATGTTAGAAGCATATAACCTCCACACAAATGCAGTTTATCTTACTTTGTTGCTTTACATTTTTATAGCTGCTTCCAGATTGAACAAAATGAAACTCAACCAGCCCTATATGGAAACCATACCTATGAAATGTGTTTGCTCTAGCATAGAAAGCAGCAGTGAAAAGGGCTTTGGGGAATTAGGAAAAGAACAAGGATCTCTTGTTTTTCCTTTTATGTAGACCAAGAGCAAAATCCATGATATAACTAAGGTGTCTGAAGACTTTTAAAATATATGTTATAGAGCCGACTTTTAAAAAAAAGACATTATTTTACCTTTTCCCCATCATGTGCATGTTGAGACAGTTTGACAAAAGCACTAGATTGTGTGGTAGGAGACTTGGGTTCTGGTCCTGACTCTACCAACTCATTAGCTGGAGGGAACTTGACAAACCAGGTAATGTCTTTGGGCTTCACCTTCATCCTTTGTAAAATGAAAGACGTAGAGTGGATAAGATGATCTTTGAGGTTTCTTCTAGCTTCTAATATTCTATGACTTGCCATATTCGCACAAGCACTTTGTAACAGAGCCCAGATTTCCTGATTCATAGTCCAGTGATCTTTCAATCATTGTAGCCTTTCTACATTCTGCATGTGGAACAATCACATATAGTCACAGCATCGTAGATTTGGAGTTTGAAGGGATAGCAGAGGTCATCTCATCCAGGGCTTCTTAAACCTTTTCCACTCATGACCCTTTTTCACTAGAGAAATTGTTACCCAACTCCAGATATATAGGCATATAAAATAGGTATACATAACCTTTTACTGCTGCTAATTTTTCATGACCCTCACATTCATTTATATGACCCTATGTGGGGTCATGACCCACAGTTTAAGAAGCTAGGATCCAAAAAAAATTAAAAATAAAATTAAAAAGGAGATAGCATCTAACTCAAATCTCTCATTTTATAGTTGTGAAGACTGAGGCTTAGAAAGAGAAAACAACTTGCCTATGGTCATAGATATAGGGAACAGCAGAGAAGGGATTGAAATCCAGGTCCCCTGTCTCCAAATTAAGTGCTCTTTCCACTGTACCACACTGTTGGGGAAGGGGGTGTTATTCCAAAACCCAAATTTTGGTTTCATGCTTATTAATTTTTTTAAATTAAAAAATGCATGTACAATATAGTTAGTCTTTTATACATGAAAAGAGTGAGTTTTTGAATGACTTTACAAAGATATGTGCCTTGAGGATTTTCTTGGATTCCTGGGGAATTTTAACTAGCAATTTATAGTAGATTTTCTTGATGCTGAAGGGAGAGAACATAATTACCCAATAAATAAGGCAGGACAGCATTTCAAACCATGCAATACTGGAAAGAACCTATTAGCTGAGATTTCAAATTTCATAAGTCTCTAGGTGCCATATAAGCCTTCCCCAGTTTGACCTTGCACTTTTTTTTCTGTGTGTGTAATGAAAAAAACAACAAAGCCAAACAAAAATCACTTCAGTTCATTACAAGCTGACCCAAATGAAAGTGCGCAATGTTAGAAAAGGCCACTGGGTGTCGCTATGGTTTTGAAGATTGAGACATGAATTGTCCAAGTCATCAGTAAATATTTCAAATCCCTTGTAAAAGATTGATTGTGGGTCTATTCTGCATATTGACTGATTGGGGATAGGGCTCATTTTCCCAGATCCAGGAATAAAAACTCTTAAGAATCCTATATACTAAGAAGTAGATAGAATCCTACTTTTGTTTTAATATGTAATCAGGAATACTGCATGTTAGTACCTTGATCACTGGCTAATTTTATGACTTTGGCCAAATCATTTTAATTTTTTTGGCATCATTTTTCTTGTCTGACTAACCCTGATGAACTCTATTGGAACAACAGGAAGCTGGGGGTACCATGCCATTCCATTCTCCACTAAGGGGCCCTTCTGCTCTGGACCCAGGCAAGATGTTTGATGGGGTCCAATCCTGGGAAAGCTTGACTTTGATTGAGAGGGGTTAGAATCCCCTTTTCCCTACTTTTCAAGTTATTAAACAACATCCCCCTCCATTGCCTCAGGGACAAATTTACTTGTAGCTTAAGTTATGGTTCATGTCTAGAGTTTCTCCCAAAAAAGGGAAGTAAAAAGATACTTTGTATACATTATGTATCCAATATGGGACAGGTAATTTATTTCTACACACTAAGGAAGTGCTAAGCATAAAAGACAGTGGTCATTAGCAGAATGACTTAACACAGGATTTAGTGACTTAACTTCTAACTACTATTTTAATCTGTTGGGAAACTGATCCTTAAACTTCATCGGACCATAAAGCACTTTGCAGGACTGTTAATGAGGCATTTTACATTTTACCTCAGTTCTGCTTGGACTACCCAAATAACTCCCAGTACATGTTTGCTAGTAAAACTGTGAGGCTTAGGCTAATCTTCTTGTTGGTAGCCATCACTCTCTAGGAACACTAGAATAGTTGCTTTAGACTCTTGCCACCATTTACCTCAAACCCAATGGGAACTAGCACCCTGACCTTTCAAACTCACAAGGTTACTGCAAAGCTTAGATGGACATGTCCATCTTGGGATATTCATTCACTTAAGATTAAAAGAGAACAAGCACAAAATGAGGAGAAGGCTGCCAGGGGCACCTGCACAAGTTCACCTAATTCAGTTCTGTATCAGTTGCTAAATGGGTGAAATTAACAATAATACCAGAGTGGAGAGAACCAGCACTTTCCTACTCTTTGCTGGAAGTCTTGGAGCTACAAAATGGTATCTGTAATGTCTTTTGTTTTGTTTTGTTTTGCGAGGCAATGAGGGTTAAGTGACTTGCCCAGGGTCAGACAGCTAGTAAGTGTCAAGTGTCTGAGGTAAAATTTGAACTCAGGTTCTCCTGAATCCAGGGCTGGTACTTTATCCACTGCGTCACCTAGCTGCTCCTTGGTACCTGTAATGTCAAAACAAAAGAGTTCATCTGTGATGGGATGGGGTGGACCAAAGGACCACTTTGCATTTTCTACTTCATACAAAAACACCAAACCCTTTCAGGGATGGGTCATCATATGGCCAGAAGTTGGATCCAGAAAGTTCCCACATGGTTGACCAGAACCAGAAATGGCAATCCCAAGCAGACCTCACAAGACAGGCCTTACCATATATTTAAAAAAAAAATGGATGTGAACTAAGAGATCTCTTAGGTCCCTTCCAACTTTAAAAAATGTTATAGTCCTGTCATTCTAAATGATACCTGCCCTTAATATCTATTAATTGTGTGAGGCATCATGATATAGTACCTAGCTTCTTAAACTGTGGGTGTCAACCCACTTGGGGTTGTGTAACTGAATGTGGCAGTCGTGAAAAATTTGGCAACGGTAAAAGGTCATGTATACTTATTTTATAATGCCTATATATCCAGGGTTACATAAAAATTTATCTGTTGAACTCTGGTCTGGAATGGAAAAAATTTAAGAAGCCCTTGGCTTTGAAGTCAGAAGGACCTGAGTTCAATTTCCAGTTTTGCCATTTACTTATCTGCATGACCAGGGGATCTGCATCTGCATGACTCTGGATCTCAATTTGCCTTATCTGTAAAATGAGAATGTTGGGATAGATAACCTGGAAAGCCCTTTTTAGCTCTAAGTAAATAATTCTATAATCCTTATTTATTTTTTTTTCTGGACACTCAGAATTACAAATAGTAGCAAACAGCATTATTTTGGTTCCTAATTATTGCTAACCATGAAGGAAGAATACAAACTGAAATATTAAATGAGTTTGAATTTGCTTTAATTTTTTTCAATCTTGCTTTAGTGCAGAAGTGATTTAAAATTCAGCCTTTCCCTTCTGTTTCAAGCACTTTTTTTTAAATGAGGAAAATGATGATGTATACCTCTCCACTGTCAATGTCGAAGCAATTATGAGCCACCAAATGGCCCATTATTAGGTATGCCCTCATGATAAAGGTTTCTGATAGATATGATATGGCAGAGGTCAAGAATTCTGCCGAGTATAACCTGAGGGGATTTTCTGCATTGCTTGAGTTCTATCCAAGTCCCTCAGGACACAATCAGCAAACTGTTCCTCTTCAATTTTGGTTCTGGGCTTTTTTCTTCATTCTTCAGAGAGGTTCAGAGCAAAAACATGCAAGAGAGAGTCGTGCATCCCCATCTAATTGTAGCCTCTACTGCATAACACTTGCTATTTTATTCTGCATTCTCTTTGGGTAATTTGTTATAATTACTCATTTGCCCGCTGCAATTAGCATAGGGGCTTTTTTTATAGGCACAAATTGAATTTCTTAGCTACCTAATTTTACTAAATGATTTCGAAGGGGGAAGACAAAGAGTTTCCATCTGCATGTGTCTGGTTTTCTTAAGACCAGGGTTACGATGAAGGAAAATTATATCTCTGACAATATGATATAGAAAAATTTGAAAACCTTTCAAGAGTCAATTTTCACATTTTATAGTCTTTTTTCCCCTGGAGGTGGAGTAAATTTTATTTGCAATTAATTAGTATCTAAAAAGCTGAAAAACTTTAAAAAAAAAAAGGAAGCAATTCAGAAAAGGTAAAGTAGTATCTGTTCAATCTTATGCTGACCTGTCTCGCATTCATGCTTTTTTGCATAGGCTGTGTCCCACACCTAGAGTAGACCACCACCACATCTTTGCATATTGGCATTTTTCTCTTCCTGTAAGGACTCCCTCAAGTATCATATCAGTCCCTGATTCCCTCCCACTGTACCCCCAGCCATATGGAATCATTTCTTCTTTGAATTGCATGTGCTTGGACATTTCCATCTCTATCTAACTTTTAGTGTATATATATGTCTTATCTCCTCCATGCCCCAACTCGACTAAGTTATGAGCTTCCTGAGGGACAGTGTGCTTGTGTGTGTGTGTGTGTGTTTGTGTGTAGTGTGTTTTCATTTCTGTACTCAGCAATGAGCATCATGAATTACACATGTTAAATACTAAATCAATTTTCTTGGACTGATCATGGAATATAGGATTGAAATGTGGAAGAGCCTTTAGAAATCATCGAGTTCAACTCCCCTCATTTTAAAGATGAGAAAACTGAGGCATAGAGAGATGAAGCAAACCTACAATCACAAATATGGGCAGTAATTGAAGCAAAGAAATTGAAAACCCTATCTTATTTAGCTGATACCAAGCTACCAATCAACTAATTAGATACTAGAGCCTATTTTAATCAACAAATGAATTTTTTCTAATGCCCAAACAACAACTTACACTATCTGAAAATTTCAAAAAAATCCTTCATAATTAGGAGCAAACTATAGGGTAATTAGGAATCCAAAAAATATATTGTTGCTGCTGCTGTTGTTTTTTTTAAATGTACAGTAGGGCAATAATCACACTAGGGCATCTGAGGGCATTACCCCATTTAGGAATTCCTGGGCCCCATTGAAAATGCCCTCGATCCTTTCCCACTTGAGTTACTTAAGTTTTTATGTGCCCCATAACCATTTCTGGGGCCCCATTAGTTCAGAATTGCTGCATACAACCTTGATTCACACCAAATTATGAAAGGTTCATTTCCTCTCTTGCCCCCATCAAGTAGGTATTGCCTTCAAAGCACAAACAATAAAACAAAAAGCTATTTTTAGCCACTTTTCAATCCCTGGAACTATGTTCCCATTTAAACTAGTTTGAACAGAATTTTTTTTTTACAAGATTTTATAAAGTGTATCAAATGCTCCTATAAAAAACCAAAATAAAACACTGATTGTGTTCTATTTAGCCACTTATTCAGGACTCTTAAAGAATCCTCCAGGTTTATCTAGAATAGTATGTTCCTTATTCAGATCAATGTTTGTTATTCCATTAACCTTTCCTGTTTATAGATTTCCTCTCTCTGGACATTTGCTTCATTGTTATATTACATGCTGACATCAAAATTAATAGTGGATGATGTCCCTGGCACATATATGCCCCTTCCCTTTTCAGAATTTTTTTACAAAGTTTATTTTATGCCAGAGTCTAGGATATACCCCAAAGCTGTGAATTACACTTAATATCATACTGTTAAAGGTACCATTGCCAGGAAAAAAAAATACAGTTTAAGATACTGATCCAAGTATTACATTCTCATGCCCAATGTTTCTTCAATTGTTGATTACCAAGGAAGAAAACATGAATATAATGGTGGCTCAACCATATGTTTATGTGTATAAACATGTAGGATCATTATGTATAAATATCAGGCTATGGAGTGGTGCACAGCAAAAATAAATCAATTAAATTCAATAGATAGTTATTGAATCTACTATGTGCCAGGTGCTGGGCTAGGCACAATGGATAGATACTAAAGCAAAAAATTGGAAAAGTTCCTGCCTTTACTCCATGGGGGCTGTCAGGGATAAAGGGAATAACATGGACACAGATAAGTAATGCGTGATATAGACAAAATAAATTCAAAGTAACTTAGGGAAAGGGCAGTAGCATCAGAGGTATGCTGATAAATGTTAACACGTTGCTCTCAAAAATATACGCACAAAAGGTTTTAAAATTTAATCTGCATTATCATTTTCTCTATCAACAGGACAATCAAGCCTTGATTTGTAGCATTTGCTGATTTCTGAGGTGTAAACATTCACACTGAAATTTGAACAAAAGCTACTGAAGCAGAGTTTGATCTAGCTAGTTCTAGTACACCCCTGAATAGCAAGAGAAAGGTCTCTTATAGGAAAGTGGAGTTTCTTGAGCCAAGGCCTAGAGGGTGCAAGAGATTACAACAGGCAGAAGTGAAGGGAGAAAGCCTTCCAGACTTGGGGTGCAACCTATGCAAGGGCAGAGAGAAAAACCAAAATAGATTAGTTCTTTCAGCAAATATTGAGTGCTTACTGAGTATGGGCCAATACAAAGGTAGATATGATGTAGACACTACGTTTGAGGATCTTGGAGTCTGATAAAGGAGTGTTTCGGGTTGTTTGAGTTGGCTCAATGCCAAGTGTATCAATGGTTAATATGTATCTTAAGTAACAGAGCTGAACCCAAGATGATCCTGCTGTACAAAAGATACATGCAGTGTCATGCACTCCTTGGACAGCAACAGCCACCCAGTCCTACGCCCCAAGACCTCTTAAATCTGGTATAAACAGAAGCATAGCTGTCTGTGATGTGTTTACCAACTGGGGAATGAACAGGTAAAGTTCAGGGCTGCTGCCCTTGTAGGAGGGTCAGAGATGATTGCAAGGGTATGAGCTTTCTATACACTAAATATCATGATTGAGTGCAAATCTATCAATCTATTAATAGCACTGAAGAATGAACCAATATGGGGACAGAGGGGAATACACATTTATATAGCACCTTCTATGTGTCAGGTGCTAAGTAGTTTTTTTAAACAAATATTTCACTTGATTTTGACAACAACCTTGTGAAGTAGGTACAGAGTTCTTGCTTTGTGTAAATTTGCATAATACAAATTCAGCTTTACATAAAGAATTCTGAAAGAAATTCACATTCCAAAAAACCACCCATGTTAACTTTGCTGTACAGTACTGTGCTCTCTTGACCCCTGCCCCTCATCTAGGTGCTCCTACAACTTCCTCCCCAACAACAACAACAACAACAACAACTTTTTTAAAACCCCTAAAAAAACCTCTCCAAGTGAAAGCAGAAGAATTTGTGGAGAGACCTCCTCCAATGCCACTGCTCCCACTGCAGCCAGGATCAGGGCCTTGGCATGACACCTCCAGTGGGATAGAAGATACCTTTGCCCTGCCCTGAATGAATCTATCTTCTATCTGTGTCAATGTGTTATCTGTCCTCTCTCTGGGTCCCTATGTGTCTGCCCCAATGCCCCTGCCCTTGTGTTACTCCTCCTCCTCTGTCCCCACCCAGCTCTCCTTGAATTGTGTGGTGGCTTCCTCCCTCAATGGGCTGGCCCTCTTCCTACCTACCCTTTTCCCTTCCCCACCTCCTCAGGCCAATTCCCATTGCACAAGGGTCCACCTATGTAAAGCGAGAACTGTCTGTATTACTACCACTACTATTACTACCACCACCACCACTATTATTGTTATCATCGTCACCATCTTTGTCGTCATCATCATCATGGATTAAATGACTTGACCAGGGTCACCAAGCTAGTAAGTATCTAAGGCTAGATTTTAACTCAGGTAATCCTAACTTCCTAACTCCGGGTATACTATCCACTGTGCTACCAGCTGCCTTACTAAAGAGCAAACATTTCAGTATTTGCATTAGGGCCATGAGGACATTAGGGCTTGAGCAGTCACAGCTAGGAAATCAAATCCTGCAATCTTTGGTCTTATAATCACAGGAGATACAAGGTAAACAATTGTGAAAAAAAAGTTTCCTTGGTAATCTGTTGTGAATAATTCATGTAGTCCTCCAAGATCTATGCTGGTTAGGTACCTTGGACAACTACAAGGGTACCAGTAAGACATGTACAAAAAATAAATATAATATAGTACCTATTTCTGACACTCCCTTGTGAGCCACGACTACCTGGTATTTTCCCCCTTTGCTGCCCACATCCTTAATGTGGACAAAGAGATGGGTAGTTTGGGGATCTTTAATGGAGTGCCTGGGCCTTATCAAAGGATAGTCCTTTTATATCACCCTAATCGATTCACTATCCCACTCAGTATAGGGACTTTTCCAGATCTTTTTATCTCTTTTTTACCTTCCCTCAACATATCTCCCCACTCTCTTAGCTGAGGATCTTGCCTAATACTTCATAAAAAAATGAAGCTCCCACTTTTCTTCTTTTCTGCAATTCACATCACTCAAATGCCTTCCTCCACTGTTACCTCTTTCACCCCTATCACACATGAAGAGGTGGCCATTCTTTGTGCCAAGGCAAAGATATGCTCATGCACATGAAATTCCATCACTTCCCATCCCATATTCTACAGGAGATTGTCTCCTCTTTCAAACCTACCTCTGACTAATTTTTCCCTATCTACTGACCTTTCCCCAACTTTCTACAAACATGTCCATGTCTCTTCCCCCCTTCCATCCTTGAAAAATCCTCACTTGATCTGACCATACTATAACTTTCCTCCCCTCTATGGCTAAACTCTTTGAAGAAAGCTATCTGTACTAGGTGCCTCCACTTCCTCCCCTCTCACTTTCTTCTAAATTTTCTGCAATCTGATTTCCAACCTCATCATTCAACTGAAATTGCTAACTCAAAAGATGCAATGATATCTTCATTGCTAAGTCTGATGGTCTTTTCTTAACCCTTCCCATTCTTGATTCTCTTTGAAGCCTTTGAAACTGCGGATCACCTTTTCTCTTGGATATACTCTCCTCTCTAGGTTTTCATGGCATTACTCTTTCCTGCTTCTCCTCCAATCTATCTGACTTCTTTTCAGTATCCTTTATTAAATTTTCAAGTCATTTCTACTACCTGTGGTATCCTGTAAGCCTCTGTAATGGGCCCTCTTCTCTTCTTTCTCTATCTCATCTCACTTGGTGATATCAGTGTCCATTGGTGCAATTATCATTTCTGCGCAAATGATTCCCAGATCTACATATCCAGTCCCAACATAACTTCTGTGCATTTGTCTTGCATCACCAACTGATCCCTAAACATCTTGAACTTGATGTTCTATAGGCAATTAAAACTTAACATATTCAAAAGAGAATTAATTTTCTTTCCCCTCAAACTCTCCTTTCTTCTGAACTTTTTTATTACTGTCAAGGTTACCATCTTCCTCCCAGTTATCCAAGCTCACAAACTCAGAGCCATACTCAACTACTCACTCATTTATCCTAAATATCTAACCTGTTTCCAAGTTTTGTCACGTCTACCTTCACAGTATTCCTTGTATACATCTCCTCTCTATTCATACAGCTATCATGTTGGTGCAGGTCCTCAGTGCCTTTCACCTATATTATTGAAATAACCTTCTGGTTGATCTCCCTGACTTGTCTCATTTCAGTCCAGTACATACTACACTTAGTTGCCAAAGTGATTTTTTGAAAGCATGTCTAACTATGTCTCCCCTCCTCCACCTTTATTACTCAATAAATTTCAGTAATTCTGTTATCTCCAGAATCAGATATAAACTCCTCTGTTTTGGTATTAAATGACTTCTAAAACTTCCCCCCCTCCAACATTTACAGTCTTCTTATTTTTTACTCTTCTCCAGGTGCTTTACAATTGATCTACACTTGCCTGCCTATAATTCCTCAAACACGAGTGCCTAAGATTATGACAACATCCTGGGTCTTGTCAGAGGATAGTCCTTTTATATCACCCTAATCGATTCACTATCCCACTCAGTATAGGGACTTTTTCCCTGTTTTCTTTGATGTACTCATCCCTCAAGCCTTATTTCCTGAATTGGAGCTTTATGGTAGGGCCAGGGTATGCTCCTTGATCAGGGGCATGCTGGTAAATATTTAACAACCATAACTCCAAAAAAAGTAATATGACCCACTTTCAAATTTATTGTTCCTTATAATAACATTTTAACCTTCACTTTCTTAAGTCTAGACAATCAAATCAAGCCCTGATTTGTAGTATTTGCTGATTGCTAAGGTGTAAATATGCATACTGAAAATTTAACATTTGGCTCTCCAGAGCCTGAAAAAGTTGCCCCTAGTACAAACCCTGCTCTTGATGCACTTTTAAGTGAGGTAATTGGTTTGGGTTGGTCTTGCCCTTGGTTTCCTGTTTTCTTGTGTTGACTGCTACATTCCAGGGTTAAAAATCACCTAGATCTTTGAGGTTTAGAGTTCTGATTTTTCATAGCCCCCTTTGGTCTTTCAGGATAGAATATTAGGGACCTTAGAGCCCCTGGACCTTGGACATCCCAGTCTGGAGAACAGGCATTCTTTACCCATTTGAATTTTAAAAACACATTTCATTAAACTTTCAACATCCTTTGAGCTACATATTTCAAAAATCAAACAAGGACGGAGGTATATGGCACATAGTACCAAATGAGATCATATATTGTAACAAGAACCAACCCCACATGTGTAGTAAAGTCTACCTGTGTTAAGAACTGTCAATGTATGCCTAGAAGAGAGGCAGAATAGACATCTCTTAGCTCTTCTCCTCCAACTCTTCTCCAAGGGAGACTTCCATTCCTGCCAGGAGGAGGCACCACTTTGCTCTCCTCAGACAGAGGGAGCACAAGACTAGAATTCTATCCATCTGATCCCTTAAATATTCTTAGTCTAGGGAGGTATGATCTGGTTCAATCAAGTGTCTAGTTACTTTGGGTGCTTCTAGCTTCTAGCTTCTTTTTTTAATTTTTTTGGTGAGGCAATTGGGGTTAAGTGACTTGCCCAAGGTCACACAGCTAGTAAGTGTCAAGTGTCTGAGGTCAGATTTGTACTCAGGTCCTCCTGAATCCAGGGCTGGTGCTCTATCCACTGCACCACCTAGCTTCCCCTGGCTTCTAGCTTCAAGAGAGAAGACAGAAGAGCCAAGACCACTTTAGGATGCTGAAGGAAAAGGCACGAGAGGAGATGACAGCCTCTATCATATCTATATTCCCAGCTTGCTACTCTAGAAACTTCAGGGAGTTTCTCCTTGGGTGAGATCAAGGAAACTCTTCTGGTTGAGCTGAGTTATCTTGCTCCCAATGGGAGAGCACCTTCCTTCTGTATTCTCTTATGTATAACTTCTCTGATTTCTATTTTTCTATGATTTGGATAAATTAATTTCTTTGCTATTCTCTATGTGTGTTCATTATGGAACTGATATTTGATGGGAAAGAGGTCAAGACTTGGATATAGAGCCTGGGGTCCCCTTCCCCCAATAATAATGACAAAGTGATCAGAAGTTAGATTGGACCTGATCATATCCCCCTTGTTAATGTTCAGTCATTTCAGTTGTGTATGACTCTTTGTCACTCTACTTGGGATTTTCTTGGCAAAGTGTTTTGTCATGTCCTTCTCTAGCTCATTTTACAAATGAGGAAACTGAGGCAAACGGGGCTAAGTAACTTGCCGAGGACCACAGTGCTAGTAGGCATCTGAAGCTGGAATTGAACTCAGGAAGAGGAGTTTTCCTGCCTCCAGGACTGGCACTTTATCATTACTCCACCAACTTGCTCTCATCACCTCCTAGATGAACAATATTTAAGGGAGCAGATAGATACAATTTTAGGCTAGCATTCCCTCTCTCTGAGGAAAGCAGAATGGTGTCCAGCCCCAATTCTCTACTTCCCCTCCTGGCAGGAATGAACATCTTCCTTGGAGAAATATGGGGCAGGGGGAGGGATAGGAGGCTAAATATATGTATTCTGCCTCCCTTTGAGCCACACAATTACAGTGTGAGCCACACGTGGGGTTCTATTCCTGTTTTGTATGTAAAGCACTTTGTAAAGCCTTAAAGTGCTAATAAATGCTAGCTATTACTGTTACATTAATCAATAAACTTTCATTATTTATGGCTTCCATTTTTAAAAGCTTATTAACTTAAATGAGGTAGCAAAATAATTCTGTTTGTGTGATCAAAGTTTTTCTCTATCTTGCCTTGATTTTGTTGCTGCCTTTGTTATTTATATAGTTGTAGTCAGTGTGTGTGTTGTTCTTTGCTTCAGTGTTCATCACTTCAATCGCCTTCCCCGATTTCTTAAATTCTTTATAATTGCCATTCTTCATGCCACAATAATGCCACTGTGTTAGTATCATACAATTTGCTAGGGAATCCCCCAATCTCAGGGGCACAAAGATCATTGGCAGTTTCAGTAATAGTGCTCCTACAAATATAATGTGTACGGAGAGAGATTTTTTTTTCCTGCTGGCAAAATCTTTACAGTCCTAAGGATAGCGGTAACCTGAAGAGCATTCCAGAGGATGGTGAAGGGCTTTGAATTTACACCATATGAGGACTTTGAAGGAAAAGTGGGTTTTTGAACCTGGAGGAAAGAATATTGAAGGGAAGGAGGTAGTCATGATAGTTCTCTTCAAGTATTTGAAGGGCTCTCAAATATCTGAAGAGGGAATCGATTTGTTCTATTTGGCCCAAAGGATAGAACCAGGAGCAGTGTATAAAAATTGCAAAGAAGCAAATTTAGTTTTGACGTCAGGAAAAAAGCTTCCTCACCATTGGGGGTTAGGAAAAGAAGGAAAGTGGAATAAGCTTTTTATTAAGTACCTAATATGTGCCCAGCCCTATACTAAGTGTTTTACAGATATTTCCTTTGATACTCGCAACAACCCTGTGAGGTAGGCCCTATCAATATTCCTATTTTACAGACGAGGAAATGGAAGTAGACAGAGGTTAAATAACTTTCCCAGGGTCACAAAACTTCTACCAGTCCGAGGCTGAATTTGAACTAAGGCTTTCCTGACTCAAAACGCAGTGCTCTATCCACTGTGCCACCTAGCTACACCATTAGCTTAGAGATCTTCATTAGTGGAATGAATGGACTGCCTCAGAATCTACTAGATTCTCCTTTACTGAACATCTTCAAGAAGATCAGATGGCCATTTGTTGGATGTCTTGTAGTGGAGATTCCTTTTCTTGTATGGGCTGAATTAGATGGCTTTTTTTTTTTTTTTTTTTTGCATTTCTAAAACTGATTCCCATCAGTGTAATCATTGGATCGAAGGGTAGAAATGGTTTTGTAGTTTTCATTGTATAATACCATATTGTTTCCTCAAAAGATATATTTACCATTTCATAGTTCCACTTGAAATAGTATACTATGCCTGTATTTCCACATTTATTCTAGCACTGGATTTTATTGTTTTTAATTTCACCATTAAGTGAGTGTAAGGTGGTATTTCAGAATAAAAACAAACATTTTCATATGATTATTAATAATTTGTATTTCTTCCTTCAAGAAATGCTATTTACTTCTTTGACTATTGTAGAATGGAACATACTTTTACAAGTTTGTATTTAATATTTATAGAGTTTGTATGTCATGTTTATAGCAAGTAGTTACTGAATTTTTTTCCATTCTCTTTCTTCTTTTTCTGGATTCATTGTTGTTGTTTTTGCTCTTGTGTTATTTTATTGCTCTTTATTTTAAGATAATCTAATTAATTTGTTTTTTATTTTATACTTCCATCTATGTAATGAACATCTAAGAATATTTTACTTTCCCACAATTATATGAGAGAACATTGTGTTATCCTCTAAGTTTTTAAATTTTATTTTTAAAAGTACTTACATTTTTGGCATTTTTTGTGGCATATGATGTGAATAGGGGTCTAACTCCATGATTTCTTCCTCAATACTTTATCAGATTATATTTATTGAATATATTTGGTTCTATTTCAGAATCATCCAATCTGTTCTATTGATATAGTTTTTTTAAAAAGCCTATGCCAGATATTTTTGGTAATTATTGCTGTTTGGAATTACTCAGATGTGTTCATATAAGCCATCCTTCCTCAATTTTTTTTGTTTCATAATTTGCAAGGATATTGTTGAAATTTTCTTCTTCCAGATGAATTTTCTTATTATTTTTAAATTTTTTGTGAAGAATCTCATTTGATACTTTGATATTATAGTAAATGTACAGGTTAACTTCAGCAGTATTAGCATTTTTGCTCAACCTAATCATGGATGTCCAATTATAATTCTTTATTTATGTTAAAATTATTTTGTAGTTTTATTTATATAGGTATTGTGTATGTATTTATAGTTGTATGTCCAAGTTACACAAAGACAAATATTATAGTCTGACAATATGTGCTGCATTCTGTTCCTTTGATCCCTTACCTTTCTGTCAAGAGAAGTATATTCCACCATCTTTTTTCCAGGATCAGGATTAGATCTCTCTCTCTCTCTCTCTCTCTCTCTCTCTCTCTCTCTCTCTCTCTCTCTCTCTCTCTCTCTCTCTCTCTCTCTCTCTCCACAATGCCTGAATTTATCACCTTTAGAGGTCCTCTTTAAGGGATTGAGTATTATATTACCTGGGAGGAGCAACAATTAGTAACCTAATGCTTTAGCAGGGTAGGGTACTATAAAAAGGAGATCCTTTTGCACTCAGTGGATAGCAGAAAGGGGTCAGGTTTCTAGGAGAAGGGCCCTAGAAGGATTTGCTAATGAGGAGAAGGACTCAGAAGAAAGACTGGAAGCATTGCAAATTAGGTCAAGGCAAAGCCTTCTTTGTCTTCCACATTTTGGTGAACTCTATTGTTTTACCATATAGCATATCCATTATAGCTAATTATTCTGAGTCCCACCTACAAACTGTAATTGGAAATCTGACCAAGCTATCTCACAAAAGTGTGTTCACTGGAATAGTCAACATAAAGGTGTGTTCATAGGGAATAATTGAGATATTGTGAATAGTTTGGTATAAATCCATTTCCACTGTTGGAATGAAAACTCAGAGGCACATGATGAGGCAGTATTACCTTAGATCCTTAGGATGGTGTACTTATTTGGTTCTCTATATTACAGACTTAATAATATGCAAAAGGGAGGGACCAAAAGCAATTTCAGTTAGCCATGATGGCAAAGCACTTTGGAAGTCATTGGCCACAGGTTACAGTTTGTCTGATGCTATGGCTTTTTGTCTTAAGAGACAGTTAGGTATCACAGTGGATAGAATGCAGGAGTCTAGAGTCAGGGAGACCTGAGTTCAAATACAACGTTAGACACTAACTGAGTGACCTTAGGCAAGTCATTTAACCTCTGCCTGCCTCAGATTTCTCATCTATGAAATGGCTATAAATAGCACCTACCTCCCACAGTTGTTGTGAGGATCAGGTGATTGTAGAGTACTTAACACAGTGGCTGGAACATAATAGGTACTTAATAAAAATGCTTATTATAAGTAGTAAAAGCCCCTGAGAGTTACCTTATCCTCAGAAAAATCATAGCCACTAAAAAACCAAATACTGTGCAAAGCAGCAATTGTCTGTGACATGTCCCAAATTCATCAATTTAGAGCTCAAAGACACATTAGGGGTCATATATTCCAACTCCCTCATTTTGTAAATGAGCAAATGGAGCCCAGAGAAATTATGTGGCAAATTCAGGGTCACATAAATAACAAGTGATATAGCTGGTATTCAAAAGCAGGTTTCAGAGCTCTTAGTTTGTGGTCCCAAGTGCAGTGCTATTTCTTGACTGTCATGATATTCTTTACAAAAAATAAATCCCAGGGGCAACTAGGTGGCACAGTGGATAAAGCATGGGCCCTGGATTCAGGAGGAACTGAGTTCAATTTCGGCCTCAGACACTTGACACTTACTAGCTGTGTGACCCTGGGCAAGTCACTTAACCCTCATTGCCCCACAAAACAAAACAAAAACAAACCACAAACTCCTAAGATGTTCAAATGATAATGATGATAGCTAACAATTTCTCTAGTGCTTACTACACATGCAAGGCACTTTACAAATGTTATTTCACTTTCTCCTCACAATAACCCTGGGAGGTAGGTGTTATTGCTATTTCCATTTTAAAGGTGAGGAAATTGAGGCAAACAGGTTAGGTGATTTGCCCAGGATCACATGCTAGTAAATGTCTGAGGCTGGATTTGAGCTCAGATTTTCCTGACTCTCGTATCCACTGTACCACCTAGCTCTTCTCTCTCATCCACAGGGCTCATTTATGACAATTTGCTTCTTCATGCCTACTCTCCCAGGCTTTTCTAAAAATTTTCTTACCCTAAGCTTGTAGAGCCTCATAGGTTGTGTAGCAAGTCAGAACTAATAGGAAGTCTAGTTTTTCCTCAGCTGGAAAAAGGGATCATGAGAGATGAAAGTTGATTGAGGACAGAGGCAGAGAAAAGAAAGACCCAGGGCAGATGGGTTTCAGCAGTGAGCTGATGTCAAGTAGTGCAGTGCCCTGCCAAACTGAATGTCATAAAGAGCATTTGGAGGTTTATCTGGGTTATTGATTCACTTAAGGAGTGATCTGCCTGCACAGGATTTGCTGTTTACCTGAGCAGACCTGTTTGCAGCTCTATGGGGCAAGGTGAAGTTATTCCCTCTCTACTCTCTACTCTCTCTCCCTGGCTTCATTGCTGCCTGGCTAGCCTGGCATCCCTGCTCTTGGGGGTTTGCCATTCTATTTAACCTTGTTTATTTGCTCCTATATTTTTTGGGGGTATTTTTTTTCCAGGGTAATGAGAGTTAAGTGACTTGCCCAGGGTCATACAGCTAGTGTCAAGTGTCTGAGGTTGGATTTGAACTCAGGTCCTCCTGAATCCAAGGTCAGTGCTTTATCCACTGCACCACCTAGCTGCCCCTGCTCCTATATTTTAAAAAAGAGTTTCTGTTGCATTATTAGTGTGCCTCTGCGATATGCAAGGAAGGAAAGGTCAAAAGGAAACCTGAAACTATTTATCTCAGACCTAACTAAGAGTCAGACTTAGCATTGGGCCTCTCTCAAGGACTGCACAGAAAGAGGCTTAACTTATTTTTCTTCTTTGATTTACTGGGTAGTGCCTAACATCACCTTATATCTGTGTTATAAGACAGAACATACTAACTAGCCTCACTTGACCAGGAACTCATTTATTCTCTAGAAAAACTTTGCCCTTGTCTATACCAGCAAGCTACCCCGATATAAAGTAAATAAAGGATGCAGAGATCTCACATACCAACAAGCAATATAACTTGAGAAAACTGAGTATGTAGTAAGTCCAAGGCAGCCTTTTTGAAGTACCACAATTCACCTCTGTCCCTCTAATAAAAAGGTTCTGAACTCTTTTTGTGTGATGGACCCTCTGGTAGTCTGGAGAAGTTTATGGGCCCCTTCTCAGAATAATGTTTTTAAAGGGATAGAAAATGGAAGGAAATGCTAAGTTTCAGTTTGAGATTAGTACAAGTAAAGATATATCCCCTGGAATCTATCTACAGACCCCTTGGGAGTCCACAGATTCCAGTATAAGAACCCCTGTTCTATTGACTGATTGCCAGGTATAAGTTTCTTTTCATTTGCTTCTATACCCATGCCTCTGGGTGTCTCATGTTAAATCTTGGACCTTCTCTGGTGTGAGTTAAAATGCTTAATGATAAAGGCCTATTGCCTTATGCATTACTAGCCTGGTCTGACTCTTTTATGGTACTTCCTCTAATTCTCAAATTGACTGTGAGAACAGACCAGGTGCCATTTGATCCAAACTCTCTCTCTCTTTCTCTCTGTCTTACACTCACTCACACACACACACACACACACACACACACACACACACACACACACACACACACACACACACCAGTGGAGATTTGCTTTGATAAACTTTAGTAATAGAAAATTTGGGGAAATCTAATCTTCAATGTCTTTCAAAAAATAATAGTGCAAAGATGGACCAAATTTTGTAAATGATCCTGTAATGATGTGATCTGTGTTTCTAGTGTCTTATTAAAAACAATTTAGAAAAATATTCAATCAATACACACTTATAAAGTATTTAAGATGTGTAGGGCTCTCTGCTAGGTATTGGGAATACAAAGATACAGATTAAATCTTCCTGGTCCTCCTAAAGTTTACATTCTAGCTGTGGAAGCAATATGCATACAAATAGATAAATAAAAAGTCATGGGGTGAGGGTGTTACATTAGTAGCTTGAGGGTCAGGAGAATTTACATTTTCTAAATGGAGCCAGAGCTTAGTTTTTATTTATGTATTCATTCATTCATTCATTCATACATTCATTCATTCATTTATCTATTTATTTATGTCATAAAAGTATTTTATTATTTTCCAGTTACATGTAAAGATAGTGTTCAACATTTGTTTCATAAAATTTTTAGTTCCAAATTTTTCTCCTTCCCTTCCTTCCCTCCCCCCTCCCTGAGACTGAAAGCAATCTGCTGTAGGTTATATATGTACAATCACATTAAACATATTTCTTCACTAGTCATGTTGTGAAAGAAGAATCAGAACACAAGGGAAAAACCTCAAAAAAGTAAAAAAAAAAAAGCTAAAGGGAAGAAGCAGAATGGTTCAATCTGCATTCAGAATCCACAGTTCTTTTTTCTGGATGTGGAGAACATTTTCCATCATGAGTCCTTTGGAGGTGTCTTGGGTCATTGCACTGCTGATAAGATCCTGGAGCTTAGTTTTTGAAGGGATCTTAGGATTCTAAGGGGTAGAGAAGAACTATGTTCCAGGCATGGGGGATAACCTCTGCATAGGTATGGAGGTGGGAAATTGAATGTTCTAAAGAATAACAGTACATGGACCAATCTGTCTGAAACAGAAGGAATGAATTGGGAAAATGTGAAATCTGCCTGGAAAGATGTTTTGGAGACAGTTGGGGAAGCACTTTAATTGCCCAACAGAGGAATTTTGTACTTATTTTATCCCAGAGGCAAGGAAGCAATTGGAAGGATTTTAAACACTGTCCATTCTGTTCCAGAAACATTGGTGCCAGTTAAGAGGGGTCCACCTAACCCTATCCCCTTTCTCTAAATAATACTGATGACTGAAATGTTCCTTTCCACCTGAGGGTTAAGAGGAGTACTTGTTGGAGAAGTAGTAAAGGGGATTCCTGCCCCATAGAGGGATAGGAGTAGATGACCAAGAGGCCCTTTACGGTTCTTTAAAATTCTTATGGGACTAGCACTCAGAACCATTCCTTTGTCAGCCTAAATCCGTATTTAGATGAAAATGTTGGGTCTGGAAGAGTCTTTAGAAGTCATCTTATTTATCTTTGTGCTACAGAACAGGAAATAGATTTAGAAAGCTGAAATGCCTTGCTCTAAGCCAAGTGCAGTCCAATGAGCACTGGTTCCAAGCCCTGAGTTCAAATCTAGCCTCAGATACTTACTAGCTGTGTGATCCCGGGCAAGTCATTAACGTTTGTCTGCCTCAAATCTCCTCATCTGTAACGATTGTTGTTATTGTTGTTTGTCCTTCATTCTTGAAGAAGTCCATGACATGGAGGTGATGTCATGACTTGCACTGAATTGGATTTAAGTGAGGGAGGGCTGTGCTAGGTCACCAACATTCTCCCTCCTCCAGAGCCATCTGGGTCTCATGGCAAGATACATATAAGGATGAGTGGAAATGGCCCCAGATGGTTTTTTTTAAGGTAACTGGGGTTAAGTGACTTGCCCAGGGTCACATAGCTACTAGGTGTTTGAGGTGACCTTTGAACTCAGGTCTTCCTGACTCCAGAGCCAGTGCTCTATCCACTGGGCCACCTAGCTGCCTCCTCATCTGTAAGATGGGGCGAATGAAAGCACCTCCTTTCAGGGTGGTCATGAGAATAAAAATGAAATATCTATGATGAACTTTGCAAACCTTCAAGCATTACACAAATGCTAGCTATTATTATTATTATCATATATTTAAGGCTGAATGGGGTCATATAGACCATCTTGTCCATCCCTCCTCACCATACAGATGAGGAAACTGAGCTACAGAGAGAGAAAGTGATGATGAACTTGGTCATTAACACACAGGTAGGTATCTGAGGCAGGATTTGAACTCAGGTTTTCCTGACTCTGGGACTCGCACTGTATCCTCTGTGCCACCAGTTACTATCATCCTAAAACCCTAGCCACATAGCTAGTACCTGGAAAAAGAAGCCAGAACTAGGAGCTGGGTCTTCTGAATTTTAGACCAGGGTTCTTTCCTTTCCACCAGGTTGTGAGAGTAAAATATCATAGTAGTCAAGTGTTCACACAGATGATCACATCCCATCCATGCTGCCTCTCCTCTTTTCTATGCTGTCCCATAATTATCATAGTGGGTGGAGAAAGAAACCTTTTAACCCACATATGACTACTTAACAATGCTGCTTCGATTCATGCTGTGTGGAAATCTCCCTATTGTATAATCAGCAAGTTTCCCAATGACATATCTTCTAGCTGCTGATGAAGTTCAGTAAGGATTTTGAGGTTCTTGTCAATCATCCCTGAAATTCCTGAATTGTATCAATCAATTCTGGGTTTACTAAATCATGTTTTGACCCTAGGGAAGTGTGTGTGTGTGTGTGTGTGTGTGTGTGTGTGTGTGTGTGTGTGAGAGAGAGAGAGAGAGAGACAGAGAGAGAGAGACAGAGAGAGAGAGAGACAGACAGACAGACAGACAGAGAGACAGAGAGAGATGGACAGACAGACAGACAGACAGAGGCTGAGACAGAGAAAAAGACAGAGAGAGAAGGAGGGAGGTGCACACAGATTAGGCTTGAATCTTTAGCTGAAATGTTTGGTTGTCCAGTTTTCTCAAAGTTTTTATTTCTGAAAGTTTTTATAGGGTTGGGGGGGGGAGGAATGTTAAACTGTTATTCAGAGAGAAGAAATACTACTTTGTTCACACACACACACACAAATTAACATTGAATTAACTTCCTAGGCATTTTTTAAAAAAAAGGAAACCAAAGAACAGACTGAAATATTTAAAATTAAATGGTGGGTAGCTTACACTTTCCATGTAAAGTTTTCAAAAAGGGATAATAAAACACCTGCCAGTTTTACAATGAAATCTGCTTAACACATGAATTTATACAAAAGGAGTTCACTGAAGTTATGCCTTTATCTTCCTTCACAAGTGTTCCTGTGAAATGGGAGATTCTAGAGACCTTAACAGAAAGGCTTGAGTTTGCAGGGTGGGGAACAGTTTCTAGAAATGGATTGGGAGGGGGTAACAGCTGAGAAGAAGGAAATTTATGGTAGCTTTGGTTTGTCTGAGGGCCTCTGGTTAGGAATGACCTGATGATATTACTTTATTAGTCATTGGAGTCTGGCTAGAAGCCAACAACAGAAATGAGACCTTCATGACCAGCCACATAGAAAAGTTCTTTTTGGCTTAAATGCTCTTTTAGAAGCCACAAGAATAATATTTTAATGTATAACCCAAGCCAGGGGCCCCAAAGAGCACCTTTTCTTGAAAGGTATGAAGGTCTCTAAAAAGTCTCCATTTGTACCTTTCATTTTGGTACAATAATTGTTTAGAGATTTTTTTTCCCAAAGACACTTTCAGGCTAATAGTAGCAAGCAGAATTCTTAAGGTAAACAGAACACAAACCAGATTGGATTCCCTCCAACTCCCAAACAAACCTTTGGACAGAATAAGCAGCATTTTCATTTCTTCCTTTAAAAAGCTAAGAAGAAAGGAAGGTGGAGCAAAGCACATTAATTTAACAGTCTTGTTTTTTTCTAAAAGAAGATGGTAGGCTTGATCATTTACATTCCAACTATGAACAACCAAGTGTATTTTTGTGCATTTTTTTTGGTACAGTGATGTTAAAGGCCACTGGAAAAAATATAAACAGGGTTGGGCATTTTCTAAGGGTAAAATCCAGAGGAATATAGAACTTTAGATCTAGGGGAGACATTCTGCAGCTTCAGTTTCCTTATTTGTAAAATAAGGGACTTATACACAAAACCTGAGCCCTAAAGCCCATTGGCATGAGATTCTCATCATTGGCAGAGATCAGTGCCCCATGTTGGCATAAAGGGCAATGTGGAGTTGTTAAGAGTGGGAAAGAGGAGGAATCTAGACTCTTCATTTTCTTTGGGTTTTCTGTTTTGTTTTTTTTTTTGGTGGGGCAATGAGGGTTAAGTGATTTGCCCAAGGTCACACAGCTAGTAAGTGTCAAGTGTCTGATGCTCGATTTGAACTCAGGTCCTCCTGAATTCAGGGCCAGTGCTCTATCCACTGTGCTACCTAGCCGCCCTGGGTTTGTTTTTAAAGGTATCTGGCCTCCAATATCCAGAGAGAAGACTGGTGGTATTCTAATCCTCTTTTCAAGGATATGAAAGGAGAAAGACTGGAAAGAAACTTACATGACAGGATTTGGCAGTCTCTATCATGGTCCTATATTCAGCTTCCTATACTAGACTTCAGGGAATTTTAACTTTGGATGATCTCTGGGACTCTCCTGGCTGAGAGTATCTCAGCCTTGTTCCTAATGGAAAAGATCCTTCACTCTGTTTTGTCAGGTATATATTCTCACAGTCATATCTTCTCTGACTTCTGTTTTGCTCTTGATTTAAACAGATGATTTCTTTGTTAGTTGCTATGTGTATGATCATTGTGGAACTGGTATTAGGTAAGAAGAAAGTCAAGCCTTGGGGTCTTGTAGAGCTTGAGCTCCTTCTTTCCTTTTTAATCAATATAGATCACTAGTTTAACTTGAACCTGAAAATCATAGACTCTGGGCAAATAATATTTTAGGGTGCATATAGATAGCATGGTACCCTCTCTCTAAGGAGATCACATGGCTTGCCTTTGACTCCAATGTCTTGTTTCCTCTCCTGGCAGGAATTGAAGGTTCCTTTGGAGAAAGATGAGAGGAAGAAAAACTAGAGATATATTTATTTCTGCTTCTCTTCAATCTACATATTGAAATAGCCTCAGTACATTAGATGATTTCTAAGGTTCTTTGCAGCTCTAAATCTATAATCTTATAATTCTGAAGATGAGAAAACTGAGGCCCAGTAAAGTGAAGTGATTTGCACCAAGTCACTCAACCAGTTAAAGCAGTCAGATTATGGGATCAGAAATTTGGAACTGGAAGAAATCATACATATCATCTAGTCCAACTGCCTCATTTTAAAGATAATATCCTGAGTGGTTGAGTCCAAAAATCCTTCCATGTGCTCCAGGCTAGTATTATTTCAGTTACCTAAAGTTACAAGATAAGTCACTGTGGCAACATTGCCATCAGGCATCTATTCAGTTCCAATCTAGGAAACCCTTGTAGCCTTCAAGGGGTTAGACTGGATCAGTGGTTCTCAAGCTTTTTGGTCTTAGGACCTCTTCACACTCTTAAAAATTATTGAGGCCGGGGCAGCTAGGTGGCGCATGGGACAGCTAGGTGGCATAGTGGATAAAGCTCCGGCCCTGGATTCAGGAAGACCTGAGTTCAAATCTGGCCTTAGACACTTGACACTTACTAGCTGTGTGAACCTGGGCAAGTCACTTAACCCTAATTGCCTCACCAAAATAAATATTGAGGGCTCCAAAGAGCTTTTGTTTGTGTGGGTTATATTAAGGGGTGTGCAAAAATGCATGACACACTTTAAAGTTTAACTTTCATTGTCAACATTTTTTTGGGGGGGGGCAGCAGACAGAGCCAAGATAGTGGAGAAAAGCCAGGGGCCCACATGAGCGCTCTCAAATTCCCCCACCCACAAACAACTTTAAAATAATGTCTCAAGATGAATTCTGGAGTGGAAGAACCAACAAAAGGACAGGGTGAAGCAATTTTTCAGCCTGAGACAACTTAGAAGGTTGGCAGGAAAGGTCTTGTCACAGCACGATGAGACTAGAGTGTAGTCTGAGGCAGGCCATACTGGCAAGCCAGCATCAGGTCTTGGGGACAACTGAATCTTAAGTTGCTGCTGGAGTTCCCAGCCCACAGAAAGAGCGGGAGTTGGACAATTGGTCAGAAGAATATTACAGGGGTCCCTTTTTTGGCACTGAGCACAGGACTCTGTTGCATTGTCCATACATTGGATCTGGGTTGCAGTCCTGGGTCTCAGTCCCAGGCCAAAGAGAAGCACTAGAACACTAGAGCTTGAAGCTGCAGGAAGTGGGGAACCTGGTCACAGTTCCAGGGTGAAAAAGAATATTTGTGGTCACTCACAGACCAGAATACAGGCCATGAGAGCAGTGACCACATGTCACCTTAGATTATACCACCTTGGAAGAACCAAAAACCTACAGACCCCCAAAGTTAGCTCTTAAAGCAGCTACACAAAAAACCCTGAAGCTTAGGACAGTGCCCCCTCCACCACAGGGGCAGAACCCAACTTTAACACAAAGTTAAAAGTCAAGAAAAAGCCTGGAAAAATGAGCAAACAACAACAGCAACAAAGAATCTGATTATAGAAAGTTACTATAGTGATAGGAAAGGTCAAAACATAAACTCAGGAAAAGACAACAAAGTCACTTAATCCTCATTGCCCCACAAAAAATCAATTAAGAACTATTTGGGAAAATAGGCAAAGAAGGAGTCCTACTAAATTCCTTTTACAACACAAATATGGTGCTAATACCTAAACTAGGAAGAGTCAAAACAAAGAAAGAATACTATAGAACAATTTCCCTAATGAATATTAACACAAAATATTAAATAAAATACTAGCAAGATTACAGCAATATATCACAAGGATCATATACTATGGAAGGTGGGATTTATAGAAAAAATTCATGGATGGGTTAAATATTAGGAAAACTATTGACATAATTGACCATATCAATAATAAAACAAACAGAAATCATGATTATCTCAATGATGTAGAAAAAGCCTTTGACAAAATGCAACACCCATTTATATTAAAAACACTATAGAGCATAGAAAAAAATGTAACATTCCTTAAAATGATAACTATCATCTATCTAAAACCATTAGCAAGAATTACCTGTAATGGGGATAAGCTAGAACCCTTCCCAATAAAATCAGGGGTGAGGCAAGGATGCCTATTGTACTAGAAATGCTAGATATATAGAACTAGGAGAACATTATACAGAGTAACAGCAACATTATATGATGATCAGCTATGATAGACTTAGCTCTTCTCAGCAATACAATGATCCAAGACAATTCCAAAAGGCTCATGATAGAAAATGCTCTCCATATCCAGAAAAAGAACTATGGAGTCTGAATGCAGATTGAAGCAAATTTTTCACTTTGGGTTTTTTTTTCTTTCTTGTGGTTTTTCTCTCTTGTTCTGATTCTTCTTTCATAACATGACTAATGTGGAAATATCTTTAGCATGATTGTACATATATAACCTGTATCAGATTGCTTACTGTCATTTGGAAGAACAAAAGATAAAGAACACCAAGGGGATCAATAAAAAAATATGAAGGAAAAAGGCCTTACCATAACAGATCTTAAACTGTATTATAAAGTGGTAATCATTAAAACAATCTAGTACTGGCTAAGAAGTAGAGTGGTGGATCAATGGATTAGATTAAGTGAATAATACATTGTAGTATATTAACATGTAAATTTAGTGTTTGGTAAACCCAGAGATCTAAGCTTTGGGGACAAAAAGTCATTACTTGACAAAAAGTGATGAAAAAACTGGAAAACAGTATGGCAGAAATGAGGTATAGACCAACATCTTACACTATATACCAAGATAAGATAAAATGGGTACATGATTTAGACATAAAGGGTGATAGCCTAAGCAAATTAGGGGAGCATGAAATAGTTTACCTGTCAGATCTATGGGTAAGGGAAAACAACTTATGACCAAACAAGAGATAGAGAGCATTACAAAATGTAAAATAAATCATTGTGATTATATTAAATTTTAAAAGATTTTACATAAACAAAGCCAAAGCAACCAAGATTAGAAGCAAATCAGAAAACTGAGAAACAATCTTATAGCACGTCTCTCTGATAAAGGTCTCATTTCTCAAATATATGGAAAACTGAGTCAAATTTATAAGAATACAAGTCATTCCCCAATTGATAAATGATCAAAGGATATGAATAGGCAGTTTTCAGGCAAAGAAATCAAAGCTATCTATAGTCATGAAAAAATGCTTTACACAACTCTTAATTAGAGAAATGCCAATTTAAAACCCTCTGATATACCTTTTACACTTATCAGATTGGTTAATATGAAAGAAAAGGAAAATAATAAATATTGGAAGGAATGTGGGAAAACTGGGACACTAATGCACTGTTGGTGTTCTGAATTTATTCAACCATTCTGGAGAACAATTTGGAACTATGCCCAAAGGACCATAAAACCAAGCAAACCATCTGACTCAGCAATACCACTACTAAGTCTTTATCCCAAAGAAATTTTTTAAAAATTGAGGTCAGGGGAAGGACCTATTTGTACAAGGGTATTTATAACAGCTCTTTTTGTGGTGGCTAAGAACTGGAAATTGAGGGGATGCTCATCAATTGGGGAATGGCTGAACAAGTTGTGGTTTGTGATTATGATTGAATACTATTGTGCTATAAGAAAGGATGAGCAGGTTGCTCTCAGCAAAACCTGGAAAGACTTACATGAACTGATGCAAAATGAAATGAGCAGAACCAGGAGAAAATTGTGTACAGCAACAGCAATATTGTATGATGAACTGTGAATGACTTAGCTATTTTTAGCAATTCAATGATCCAAGACAATCCCAAAGGACTCATGATGAAAAATGCTATCTGCCCCCAGAGAAAGAACTGGAGTCTGAATACAGACCAAAGCATACTCTCTCTCTCTCTGTCTCTCTCTCTCTGTCTCTCTCTTTCTCTCTGTCTCTTCCTCCCTTTTCTTTCTCTTTTGTTTCTTCCTCCTTCCTTACTTCTTCCATCTCTTTCTTTTCTTCTTCCACAAAATGACTAATATGAAAATGCTTTTTACATTATTGCACACATATAGCTATATTAGATTGCTTACTGTCTCAGGAAGGGAGAAGGGGAGAGAGAAAATTTGGAACACAAAACATTTTGTAAATGTTAAAAACTTTTTACATGTTATTGGGGAAAATAAAATATTATTTAAAAATCAAATAAGAAAGAGAAAATTAGGAAAAGAAATGAGACTGATGTGAGAAAATTATGAAAAGAGAATTAACAGCTTGGTAAAGGAGAACCAAAAAATACTGAAGAAAATAACAACTTAGAAGTTAGAATAGACCAAATGGTAAAAGAAGCTAAAAAAAAATCACTGAAGAGAACTCTTAAAAAGTAGAATTGGATAAATAGAAGAAGATAAACAAAAAAATCACCAAATAGAAGAACTCCTTAAATGGTAGAATTAGGACATGGAAAAGGAGATACAAAATTCACTGAAGAAGAGAACTCCCTAAAAATTAGAATTAGCCAAATGGAAGAGAATAATTTCTTTTTAAAAAAATAATAAATATTTTTATTTATAGTTTTGAGTTCCAAATTTTATCCCTCCTTCTCTCTCTCCCCCCTCCTCCCAATCAGATATGGGTTATACTTCTGCAATTATGTAAAATATTGCTATATTAATAATTTTGTACAAGAAAACTTGAATAAAAGAAAAAAATGAAAGAAAGTGAAAAATAGCATTCTTCAGTATATGTTCAATCAATATCAGCTCTTTCTTTGGAGGTGGATAGTATGTTCCATCAATAGTCCTTTGGAATTGTCTTGGATCATTGTATTTCTGAGAATACTTAAGTCATTTACAATTAAAATTTTTTTTTAAATAATAAACATTTTTATTTATAGTTTTGGGTTCCAATTTTTATCCCTCTTTCCCTCCCCTCACTCTGAGGTATAAAACAATCATATATGAGTTGTACATATATGATTATGTAAAACATTACCTTATTTGTCATTTTGTACAAGGAAACTTGAATAAAAGAAAAAAATGAAAGAAAGTGAAAAATAGCATGCTTCAGTCTGTTCCATCAATATAAATTCTTTCTTTGGAGGTGGATAGTATGTTTCATCAATAGTCCTTTGGTATTGTCTTGGGATTGTCTTGTTGAGAATAGTCAAGTAATGTATAGTTCTTCATCAAACAATATTGCTGTCTCTGTGTACAATGTTCTCTTGGTTCTGCTTACTTCACAATACATCATTTCATAGATATTTTTCTAGGCCTTTCTGAAGTCATCCTGCTTGTAATTTCTTATAGCACAATAATATTCCATCACCATCATATACCACAGTTTGTTTAGCCATTCCCCAATTGATGGCCATTTCTTTGATGTCCAATTCTTAGCCATCACAAAAAGAGTGGCTATAAATATTTTTGTACAAATAGGGCTTTTTCTCTTTTGGGGGATGTCTTTGGGCTATAAACCTAGCAGTGGTATTACTGGATCAAAGGTTATGTCCAGTTCTATAGCCTTTTGGGCATAGTTCCAAATTGCTCTCCAGAATGGTTGGATCTTTTCACAACTCCACCAACAGTGGATTAGCATAACAGCTTTCCCACATCCCTTCCAGCATCCAATATTTTCCATTTTTGTTATATTTGTCACTCTGGTAGGTGTGAAGTGATACCTCAGAGTTGTTTTAATTTACATTTCTCTGATCAATAATGATCTAGAGCATTTTTTCATATGACCATAGATAGTTTTGATTTATTTGTCTGAAAACTGCCTGTTCATATCTTTTGATCATTTATCAATTAGGGAATGACTTGTATTTTTATAAATGTGTCTTAGTTCTTTATATATTTGAGAAATGAGGCCTTTATCAGAGATATTTGTTTCAAAGTTTCTTTCCCAGTTTTCTACTTACCTTGTAATCTTGGTTACATTCGTTTTGTTTGTGCAAAAGATTTTTAATTTTATATAATAAAAATGATTTATTTTACAATTAATTTTTATTCTCTATATCTTCTTTGGTCATAAATTCTTCCCTTGCCCATAAATCTGAAAGATAAATGATTCCATACTCCCTTAATTTGCTTATAGTATTATCCTTTATGTGTAAATCATGTACCCATTTTGACCTTATTTTAGTATACAGTGTGAGATGTTAGTCTATACTTAGATTCTGCCACACTGTTTTCCAATTTTCCCAGCAGTTTTTGTCAAATAATGAGTTTTTGTTCCAAAGGCTTTGATCTTTGAGTTTAACATATATTAGATTACTATAGTTACTTACTATAGTGTAATTTGTACCTATTCTATTCCACTGATCTACCTCTCTATTTCTTAGCCAGTAGCAGATTATTTTTGATAATTACTGCTTTATAATACAGTTTGAGATCTGGTACTGCTAGATCACCTTCTTTCATAGATTTTTTCATTGATTCCTATGATACCCATGAACTTTTGTTTTTCCAGATGAATTTTGTTATTATTTTTTCTAGTTCTATAAAATACTTTTTTATAGTTTAATTGATATAGCACTAAATAAATAAATTAACTTAAGTAGGATTGTCATTTTCCATTATAATTCTTCATTGAACAATACTGCTGTCTCTGTGCACAATGTTCTCTTTGTTCTGCTCACTTCACTATACATTAGTTCATACAAGTATTTCCAGACCTTTCTGAAAAACAACTGACCTGAAAAATAGATTGAAGAGTTAAAGAATTTTAAGTTTAAGAATTACTAGGGGAAGCTAGGTGGCGCAGTGGATAAAGCACCGGCCCTGGATTCAGGAGTATCTGAGTTCAAATCCAGCCTCAGACACTTGACAGTTACTAGATGTGTGACCCTGGGCAAGTCACTTAACCCCCATTGCCCTGCCAAAAAAAAAAAAAGAATTATTGTACTATCTGAAAGCCATGATAAAAAAAGAGCTTACACATTATCTTTCAAGAAATTATCAAGGAAAACTGCCCTGTTATTCTAGACCCAGAGGTTAAAGTAGAAACTGAAAAAATACACTGATCACCTCCTGAAAGAGATTCCCAAATGAAAACTTCTAGGAATATTATAGCCAAATTCCAGAGTTCTAAGGTCAAGAAGAAAATATTACAAATAGCCAGAAAGAAACAATCCAAATATCATGGAGCCACAGTCAGGCCCACACAATTTAGCAGCTTCTATATTAAAGGATCAGAGGACTCAGAATATAATATTCCAGAGGGCAAAGGACCTAGGATTGCAACCAAAAATCACCTAACTACCAAAACTGAATATAATCCTTCAGGGGGAAAATGGATATCTAATAAAATATAGGACTTTCAAGCATTACTAATGAAAAGATTGGAGCTAAAAAGAAAATTTGACATTCAAATATAAGACTCAAGAGAAGCATCAAAAATTAAACAGGAAAGAGATATCAAAAGGGATTCAATAGGGTTAAACTATTTACATTCCTCCATGGGAAGATGATACTTGTAAGTCCTAAGAATTTTTTTATTTTTAGGACAGTCAGAAGGAATATACATAGATAGAGGGCTTGGGTGTGAGTTCAATGTGATAAATGATATCTAAAATAGTAAAATTAAGGACTGAGAAAGAGGTATACATTGGAAAAAGGGGAAGGGAGAGGTGGAATGGTGTAAATTATCATATCTAAAGAGGAGCAAAAGAGCATTTACAGTGAAAGGGAAGATGAGAGCAGTGTATATATGTGGGCTCACTTGAACCTTATTCTCATTGGACTTGGCTGAAAGAGTGAATAACATACACACTCAATTGGGTATAGAAACTTATCTTACTCCACAGGAAAGTAGGAGGGGAAGAGGAATAACAGAATGGGGAGAAAGGGTGCTGATAAAAGGGAAGGCAGATTGGGGGAGGCAGTAATTTGAAGCAAAACACTTTTGAAGATATACAAATTAGAGAGAGAGGAGAGGGAAGGAGAGGAGAGGAGGGAGGAGAGAGAGAAAGAGAGAGAGAGACAGAGAGAGAGAGAGAGAGAGAGAGAGAGAGAGAGAGAGAGAGAGAGAGAGAATAGGATGGAAGGAAATGCACTTAGTCATTATAACTGAAAAACATTTACAGCAAGTTCTGATAAAGACCTCATTTCTCAAATATATAGAGAATGCAATCAAATTTATATAAATACAAGTTATTTCCCAAGTGATAAATGGAGAAAGGATATGAACAGGCAGTTTTCAGATAAAGTAATCAAAGCTATCTATAATCATATAAAACACTAAATAACTTGATCAGAAAAATGCAAATTAAAACAACTCTGAGGTACTAACTCACATCCATCAGATTGGCTAATATGACAGAAAAGGAAAATGACAAGTGTTGGAAAGGATGTGGGAAAATTGGGGCATCAATGCATTATTGGTAGAGTTGTGAACTAATTCAACCATTCTGGAGAGCAATTTGAAACTATGCCCAAAAGGCCATCAAACTGTGCAGACCCTTTGATCCAGAAATACCACTACTGCATCTATATTCCAAAGAGATTTTTTTAAAAAGAAAAACACCTATCTGTACAAATATATTTATAGCAGCTCTTTTTGTGTGTGTGGTGGCAGAGAATTGGAAATTGAGGGAATGGCCATCAATTGGGAAATGGCTGAACAAGTTGTGGTTTGTGATTGTGATTGAATACTATTGTGCTATAAGAAAGAATGAGCAGGATGCTCTCAGCAAAACCTGGAAAGACTTACATGAATTGATGCAGAATGAAGTGAGCAGAACCAGGAGAAAATTGCGTATAGTAATGGCAATATTATATGATGAACTTTGAATGACTTAGCTATTCTCAGCAATATAATGATCCAAGACAATTCCAAAGGATTCATGACAAAAAACCCTATCCACCGCCCACCCCCCCCCCCCGGGAAAGAACTGATGGAATCTAAATGTAGATCGAAGTGTTCTTTTAAAATTAAAAAAAAAATTCTTGTTTGTTTTTGGTTTGTGTTTTCTTTCACAACATGACTAATATGGAAATATGTCTTGCGTGACTGCACATGTAAAACCTATATCAAATTGCTTGCTTTCTCAGGGAGAGGGAAAGGGAAAGAGTGAGAGAATTTGGAACTCAAAAAATTTTAGAAAAGAATGTTTAAATTGTTTTTACATGTAATTGGGGAAAAATTCCATATTAACAATTGTAAAATAAACAAACATTTTTTCCATCACCTTCTTAAGTCCAGAAATCAACAATACCCTAAACCAAGTCCCAATTTGTAGTATTTGCTGATTTCTAAGCTGTAAATACTCACACTGAAAACTTAATTATCTGATCGGAATTAGGGTTCGAGCTGACTCCATGACACCCTTGGCTTTCAATATTTATTATGTTAGGAATTGAAACTGATAGATTTAAAAGTCCTCATTAATTCATCTAAAATAGCAATAATTAACCCATTACATATTAATATATAAAAAACAAGTCTTGTTCAAATTAAGTGCTTTTTCCAAAACAAAAAAGTGAAAAATGACATTGTTTTATATATTTTTACAAATATCTTTAATATCTGGCTTAATGGAAGATAGCTGGATTCTCAGATCTACTTCTTAATTCAATCTATTTTGTGATATGTTGTTTAGGTTGAAGTGTATGAAGAAAATCCAGCCTCGCACAGATAGTAAGTTGGAAAAGGGTAAAGTATTTTAATAATCAAATAACATTTAGCTGTTATTATGAAAATAGTTTTGACCTCGTGGACTCCCTGAAACAGTCTCAGGCTTTAGAGTTACATTTCCAGTGTGAGTATTTACATCTTGAAAATCAGCACATGCTACAAATCAGCACTGTTTTTGTTTTGTTTATTGTTTGGACTTAAGGAAGTGATGGAGAAAACATTAATAATGAAGATTAAATTTGAAAACACGTCCTGTGCAAATTTCCTTCCCCCCGCCATTTTTGGTTAAAATTCATCCCATGTGTCCTCATTCCAAATTGTTCACTCTCTGAGATCTCATTCCAGCTCCAAATACTGTAACTGAAACTGCTTTACTAGGAAAAGAAAATCGGTCAGTAGTAGTCAATCCCATTGATAGCCCAAAGCAACAGAATATTGGGTATGATACACTACAGACATGCTAAAGGTGACCTTGTTTTGTTCTAGGGATCACTTGTCTCCAGTAAGTCAGCGGAAAGATAACTGTGTCTGATCCAGGATTCACTGGTATGTATGAAATGTTGCATAAACTCATTCATTAATCAGGGAAGATGAATCAATCCCAACACCAAATGAAGGGTTCTCAGAACTATTGTCAAAAGGGTCTGGTGTCCTCAGAGAAAGTAGCACCAGACCTCTAGGGTGTATAAATTGCTCATATTCTAGGAGAATGATAAGTAATTATGGGAAAAAGAAGTGAAAGGGTTGCAAAAGGTGACTGGAATGTTGGTGTTCTAAGTAGGAGCATTTGGAAGACAAGGCAAGGAAAGTTATACTTCAATCTTTTTTTTTTTTTCAGTGAGGCAATTGGGGTTAAGTGACTTGCCCAGGGTCACACAGCTAGTAAGTGTTAAGTGTCTGAGGCCAGATTTAAACTCAGGTCCTCCTGACTCCAGGGCCGGTGCTCTATCCACTGCACCACCTAGCTGCCCCTATACTTCAATCTTAACTCTTCTATTCACTAGTTTAGGCAAATCACTTAATCTCTGTGTGCCTAAGTTTATTCACCTATCCTTCAACAATTCAAAGATCTGTGATTTCCTTAGTGAAAGTATTTCTGATGCAAATCCAACCCTTCTCTCTGCTTCTCACTGGCATAGCTTTAGAAAACACACAGCTATCTCCATGTCATGATGAGGCATTTAGCAGCAGTCTTCCTCTCTAAATGGGAATAGCAATATTTGTGGTACCTACTGTGTTGTGAAGATCAAGTGAGATGCTGTTATGGGAAATACTTTGTAAACTGAAAAGTGTTATGGAATGTCAGGTGACGTTATTATGAGAGAGATTTAGATGCTAATAGGTCCTTTTTAGCTCCTGTGTTCCAAGCTGTGGTGTGTGTATGATGACCAAATCAAATCTAGTGTTAGAATTCAGGACTTCTGATAACCAGGTCAGGGCTTTTTCTACTACCTTGAAGCTATTAGAATGAAAACAACAGCTTTTGTACGAAAACATCTTCCTTATTTTTCTATCTCTTCCTAATATCTAGCCCAATGTATTTCCCCCAGTAGTCACATAATAGTCTTTTTTTTTTTTTTTTTTTTTTTTGCAGGGCAATGGGGGTTAAGTGACTCGCTCAGGGTCACACAGCTAGTAAGTGTCAAGTGTCTGAGGCCGGATTTGAACTCAGGTCCTCCTGAATCCAAGGCCAGTGCTTTATCCACTGTGCCACCTAGCTGCCCCTCACATAATAAATATTCAGAGAAATTAACCAACTCATGTAGTGTTTTCATCATTATGCCGTCAGGTGATGCAGTGGATAGAGTTTAGGATAGAGTTAGGCCCTGAACTCAAAATCTGCCTCAGACACTTAACTAGCTGTGTGTTCCTGACACACTCTCCCTGTGCCTCAGTTTCCTCATCTGTAAAATGGGGATAAAAATAGCACCTACTTTACAAAGCTGTTTATGAAAATCAAATCAGTTAACATATGAAAAGCTCAAGTTCTGTATAAATGCTAGTTGCTGTCATCATTAGAGTCATCATCTTCTGCCAATTCTTTGAATCACAAAAAAGGATTGTGAGCTTCCTATCAATTATTCCTGAAATTCAGTTGCACCAACCAACTCAAGTCTTATTAAATGTTGTTTGATCTGGGTGGATATTTATTTCCTTTTTACAGGGTGTACTCAGAACGTGAAAGACCAAATGCTTAAAGGTCTGGATGGAGACTGGAGGGCACAACGCGCGTAAGGGGCTCCCTTGGTCCACGAGGTGTCGCTGTGGTACTACGCAAATAAGATCCCCCCCGCATTTCCCCACTTAAGTTTTTGGTTTGGAAAAGCTGACTCTGAGGGAAGGTTTCTGGGGACTGATCATTTCAGTGGCCTGGCACGGTTTTAATTGCGATTCCGAAAATAAATAAATAAACAAACAAGTAACCCAGGAAAGCTTTCCTTTAAGAAGCATAGCATCAATAATCAGAAACTGTCCGGGAGGAACAATTAATAGTCCGGAACTGTCCAGCAGGGACGATTATAAGCACATTCAGCATAATATATTAAAGGCAAAGAAGGGGCTTTTAGAAAGGGAAAGCTACGGAGCCCGCGCGAGGGGCGAGCCCTATGCCTTCCGGGCTCCGTTCTGGCGGCTGCCCCTGGCCGAGCGGACGCCTCTCGCTATGCTACATTCCTTGCGGCCCGGCTGGGGCCAGGAAGAGCGTGACCTTGCAGCACCTTGCCAGCCCTGATCCTTGGCCTCTCCTCCACTCCCTGATCGCGTGCCTTGCCTTTGGCCCATTCATTAGTTTCCTTCCAATCCGAATATTTCTTTTAAAAATGAATGCACATGACGCTTCACACAGATAGACTCGTTTCACATTTGACTGGGTTCGGTGTTTGAATATCCGCCCACCTTTCTCTCTCTCGGATCCCCCAGATGTTCTGAATTGTCCAGTCATTTTCCCAGCCCTAAGCGAAGGTGTCCAGAGAGAGACCTGTTCGTAGTATCCAAAGATGTCCACATCCTGAGTGGGACCCGGTTTCTCCTGACCCTCTAGGGGGATTTATTGCTTTTAAAGTCTGAAACTCAATTAGTGTGAGGAGCTAGCACCTTCAGAGACAAATTAGGAACATCTACTTTAGACTATGGACCTAGCTCCTAGCCGTACTCCTCTTTCTCGTTCCCTATCTCCACCCTTCATTTTTGTCGCCTTAGTGGGGCTGTTTTGTGGCTCCCCCCCCCAATCTCCCAACCCTAGGAGGATTTTGGATGTCACTTGCTCCCCTTTTCTTATTAATTCCCATTGGGTGCCCGGCTCCGAATGCAAACACAATCACTTTCTAAATAAGGACATGGGGAACAAATCCAATTAGCGCTCTCGTTAATGACTACGCTCCGCGTGACTGCAGGGTCACTCCACAATGACTCTGGCAGCCCGGTGGGCGGGTGCCGGGTGGCGGGGCTCTTTATCTATGGGGGCTATGTGCCCAGCGCCCCAAGACCTGAGACCATTCGCTATTGGTATGCGTCAAGGTACTGGAGCTATTGAGACCGACAGCATTAACTTGAAAAATACTCTAAGAGACCGTGCTATTGTTCCTCGCCCTCGAAGTCACCCAGAGCTTTGGAAAAATCACTTGGAAAAAAACTGTTTGTTTTGCCTCTCTTTCCTTCTCTCTTTCCCCTTCCTTCCTTCCTTCCTTCCTTCCTTCCTTCCTTCCTTCCTTCCTTCCTCTCTCCCTTCCTTCCTCACTCCCTTTTTTCCCTTTCTTTTTTTCTCATCTTTTCCTCTTTCTTTATGTTTCCTTGCTCCCTTCTTTTCTCCCCTCTTTCTTCTTTTCTCTTTTCATCTCTTTCTCCTTCCTTGTGAAAGCATCACATACACATACTCCTTCCCCAAAGAGTGGGGCTTGGAAGTTCTTTAGACAGATGAATATCTTAAAGTCCCCTTCTCCAAAATTAGATATAGTGCTCTGCCAAATTCTCCTTTGCTTATTTCAAGCAAATAAACATATTTCTCACTATGAAACTAATTCAAGAACGGGAAACATTTTTCTAGACGTAGACATACAAATGTATTTTCAACCCCTTCCCCCAACTCATATTTATATGTGTGTGTGTGAATATAAATGAACATGAGACACTCTTAGAAAATAAACTTATTTTCTCCATATCGTCTTCTCTAAACTAATAGTATAGCTTACATTACTATATGTGCTTTACTCAGCTCCTTACTACCAGCAATACACAATAACTAACTTCACCATTTTATAGATTGAGGAAAGTGAAGCTTGCAGAGGTGAAGTAAGTGATCCACGGTCGCACGGTTCATAAGTGACCAAGGCAGACTCGAACCCTGTCTTCTGATTCAACTTCTGGTGCTCTTCACAGCCCCCTCCTCTCAGGGACCAGCTCCTTCGTTCTACCTCTCTCTTCCACTCCAATCCCCTATCCCCCTGACCTTTTTTGTTTGTACACTCTCTTCCACTCTACTTGCTGAGGCCACCAGCGGCCCCCTTCACTTTCTAACCCCAAAACCTTATCTGCGCGAGTGAGTGCCCTTATTATCCACACCCTTCCAATAAGTCACTTTTCCTACTAGAGTAACCCGCTCGCGTTTGCTGCTTGCTTGGAGCGGGGGTGGGTGGTGGGTGAGGGAGAGGGGAGCGCTGCAGAGCTTGGTTCTGTCCTGTAAGTGTATCAAAATCCTATCTCCACCTTATATTCAAAACCACGATTCATTCTTTGTCTATCAAAGAAATAGCGGCGCTGTTGCAAGACCGTTAGTTAGCACTTTAAAAAAGAATGCTTACTACTCGGAACTCTTGCCCTGCCACCTTTGCAGCTTCCAGAAAGATCTCTCTGTTTTGGTTAGATTTGGTTGAGCAGATTGGATTAGGGTTTGGTTTTTCAACCTGCAGTTTGGGACAAAGATCCCTTCTACTCCGGAGATAAAAGTAGTCCCATCCAAGGGAAAAGATTAGGCGCGCATACAGGACATGGGATGGTATGGGAGCTTGGGAGGGATTGTAGATAGCCACTTTGTTTCAGAGACACGAAACAAATTCAACTACTTTAGGGGCCAGCCACTTTATGGAGGAAAAAAAAACCAACTGGATTCAGCTCTGAGCATTCCCTCTTGGTCAGCGCCCCCCAGCTCCCTCCTCTGCAGACCTTCAATCTCAGGGAGAACCGAAAAAAAATGAGACGGACATTTAGATTATTTAGAATATTAAAGCTGGAAGAGACTTTAGAAACCAGATAGTCTAAACCCCTCACTTGCATGGGGAAACTGGGGCCCACCCAGATGTAAAATAACTTGCCAGAGTCCACATAGCTGTTTTATAAAACAAACAAAAACATTTTACTTTTTGGGTTGGAACGCCTGACTACCGAAGGTAGAAGTAGGGGAATCGGAAATAAAATATTGAAGGGCAATTCATTTTAAGTTCTTGGGGCTGGAGTTTGAGCTCAGAAAGGGGAGGCCGATCGATCCCTGAATTTCCAAGACTCACGGGCAAAGGCTGGGACAGGGAGTTCAGGAACAGGGTTCTTGCCTCTTGAAACCGGGTCTCCGTGATGAATTATGAATGTGAACGATTGTGTGTGCTTCCAAATATTTCGTGGAATGCTCCAGGGTGGGAGAGATGGCCTGGGATGAGGGGCCCCGAGACGGGTCGAGGCCTCTCTCCCTGGGGAGTTGAGAGCCCGGGCCAGCAGTAGTGCTATGGGGTCATACAGGTGACAGGTTAATTTCCCCAGTTGGTGGGGGTAGGGTAGAGGAGGAGAGGGTACTATTTCTTGCTTTTAATTCCCCATGGAATTTGGACGCAGGGAAGGAAAGTGCTTTAGAGGATGCTAGAAGGGATGGCTTGAATTTGTCCTATCGTGGCAGCATCGTTTCCTTTCCTTTTCCTTTGGGAAAGACGCACCAAAACGCTCTGTCTCCTGGGCGAAGTTCCGGAAGGGGCCGAGAACTCAGCCTAGGCTTGCTTAGGCTCCTAGATCTGGTCCCCCGCCATCAGCGCCTTCAGGTCTCTGGGTTGCTGGCACTGCTAGGAGCCTGGAGTCGGATGCAAGTTCACTGCTCGCTTGACACAGAGCCCCAGGGGAAATCTTGCTCGTAGTTGAGAAGCAGCTAGTGAAACTGCCCTGTATCCCCCTGGGTCCAAGAAAAAGCGTGGCACCTAGAACCACTGGCCACTCCCTGCCCCCTCCTCTCAGGGACCAGCTCACTGTCCTACAGTCGTTGACTGACTGCTTTCCCCTCCTATTCATATCCCTCCCCCTGCCATAGTCCTCACTTTCACCTTTCCCTTCTCTCCTTTTGGCTGGAAGCAAGCAAGAGAAGCGATTCTGTCCCCAATTTGCGGAATCCCTACTCCCTCTTCTGAGTATTCTCTGTATACTGACTTTTGACAGCTTCAGATTGATGAGTTGGGTGGGTCTTGTGCATTTCCTCTTCTTCCTCAGTCCATAAAATCCCCACCTCTCTGATTCTCCTCTCCATTTTCTTTTTTCCCCCCTCTCCCCCTTTCTCTCTAAGTCTTCAAGAAAGGATGTCTTAACTTCACTCAAAATATCTCCCTCTCCACCGTCTTTTCCCCCAAATCCACTCATTCCCCAGAAACGCACTCCCAACATTACATTTCAACTCATTCACAGCCCCCCCCCCCCATGGAAAAGAGGATAGGATTCAGAGTGGAATTTACTTTCACTGTTGAAATCTCAATGGGAATAAAAAGGGCAAGAGAAAGTCTTTGGTTAGGAGAAGGCACAGAGCTGGTCTTTGGCTGGGCAAGAATAGGTATGTGAGGGGATTCTTCCCTTCAACAGGATGTTCTCATTGTTTCTGTCTGGTTTTATTTATTTACTACCTAGGTTAGGTATTTCTTAGGGGGTGACCCAGAGGCCAATTCGGGGGAAGCCTGAAATAAAGGCAATTTAACATAAGGTATATAGTTTGGAAGGAAGTCGAGGCTGGAGGTTTCAAAATAGTGCTTCCCTCAGGGAAGGTGACCAGTTTCCTCCAGGGTCCTGGTGACCTGGGAATACTCTCACAGCTCCACAGGGCAGGCCAGCTCTGCTCAGCTCAGCTCTACTTTGCTCAGTCATCCCCTGAGAGTTCTGGGCTATTGTGTGTGTCAGTTGTGGGGGAAGTGCTAATTCACCTATAACTTCTGCAGAAACTCCAAGGGGAAGACTCACTACTGATCAGAGATCAGGCCTTTCCTACATACTGACTTACTCAGGTTTCTTTATTCCCCAGGGTTCTTGTTTCTCTCTCTCTCTCTCTCTCTCTCTCTCTCTCTCTCTCTCTCTCTCTCTCTCTCTCTCTCTCTCTCTCTCTCTCTCTCTCTTTCTGTCTCCCTTCCCTCCTTCTCCTATTCCAATATATAAAATATTCTGTATGTATACATATATGTCATATATTCATGTACACACAGGGAATCAGGAAATATCAGTAATCTCATCTATATGGATGTTCTCCCCCATCAGTGCAGACTGAAACCTATCCATGCCTTCTCATTCTGTGTGATTCTTGTCCGTGTACTCTCATAAATCCTCATTAAAAGATACATCCAGCATGCTGAAAGCTTTCTCTATGATTTCTAGCATTCTGTGGGTACTAT